>NC_090933.1:1354798644-1355423394 GCF_040938575.1 Ambystoma mexicanum | reverse complement strand
TTTTCTCTCTCTTGGCTTGGACGAGTACGAGCATTGCAAGAATGATTCTCATTCACTCCCGTTACGTTTTCTCACTCTTGACTGGGACAAGTTTCAGCATTGCAAGAATGATTCTCATTCACTCTCGTTACATTTTCTCTCGACTGTGATGAGTATGTTTATTCCAAGAATGATTCTCATACCGTCCCCCGGGTCTTCCTTTATCCCATTATCTTTCGTGTTTAGGGTTAGTGTCATCAGGTTTCTCGTTTGTTTAGGATCGGCTTCCTTTCCTCTGTCTCTGGCATCTCAGGTCTTCTCACCCGCTTCTCCTCTCTTCGTTCGTCGTGTCTCTCTGCTACTGGTTTATCTTGGATCTGCCATTGTAGAATGGCTTTGGCGTTTTTATGTGGACCTCTGGTACTCCACGATATCCCCATGGTCACCTCACCAATCTCGGCTTCTTACTGCTGCTTTGCTTCGGTGCACTACGTGTCTGACTTCAGCTCGCCTGACTCTCCTGCTACCAACAGTAGCACGCCTGTCACCTCTCAGTCTTCTCCGACTGCAGGACGCTGCTCGTCTCGCCTCTGCAGCTCTGGACAGTCAGAACGTTTCTCTCTTTGAAACTCACGGGCTCTTTGTTTATTTCCCAAGACTCTTTTGCTTTATAGGTTGACGTAGCCATGAGGCTTCCCCTGTGCAATTCCTTGTTCCTTGTGCAGTTCCTTGTTCTCTTTCAGTTGTGGACCCTCTTCTCCTCCACACGCCCTCTTATTCGTCTCAGTGGAATTGGAGCTTGAAAGGTTTTCAATTTCATGTTGACAATAACATATGTTGGTCTTTCCTTCAGAGATGCTATCAGGAAGGTTAAAAGATGTTACGTTGGCAGGTCCTCTAGGTAGTTCCTCCTGGGGACAGGAGTCCTTGTCCCCACAGGGGGAGACTCTCCCAGTGAGGTCCAAGTTGCCTGTACCCCTAGGGAGGGTATTGCGGAGCGGGCTCACCTCCCTATACTTACAAGGGGGTCTCCCCCTTGGGGCGAGGAGACAGATTCCTGCGATTCGTCGCCATATGCTGATTTATGAACTAGTAAAGTTTGTCTTTGAAGCCACCATGCACAGTTGTCAGAAATGTTACATACTCCGTGTAGTGTCGTGGCACGCGGATAATGGGCAGATGAGACAAAGGCATGCCAACTTGCCTGTCGTAAAGTACAGTTTATCATTTCTAATGAACAGGACCATAGGCTGTGCCAAATATGAAAGTTAAACACCCAGCCCTTTCGGTAAAGCAGTTATCAAATGCTCCCAAGTTGTGACCACTTCACATTGCATTTTCTCTCAAAGGAAAAGGTCCCAACTCCTTTAGTAACTTCCTAATCATGTTATGGCCGATGTAAAAGCCATATGTGCTTTAATAAAGTCTTTAATAAAAGCAATATCTCACACAGAATTTGACAGGAATTCAGAGAGGGAACAATCACACCCCATTAAAGTGATCTTTAAATCCTACCACGTTTTTACCAGTGTTACTGGTCGTGTCACACCCCATTAAAGTGATCTTTAAATCCTACCACGTTTTTACCAGTGTTACTGGTCGTGTCACACCCCATTAAAGTGATCTTTAAATCCTACCACGTTTTTACCAGTGTTCCTGGTCGTGTCACACCCCATTAAAGTGATCTTTAAATCCTACCACGTTTTTACCAGTGTTACTGGTCGTGTCACACTCCATTAAAGTGATCTTTAAATCCTACCACGTTTTTACCAGTGTTACTGGTCGTGTCACACCCCATTAAAGTGATCTTTAAATCCTACCACGTTTTTACCAGTGTTACTGGTCGTGTCACACTCCATTAAAGTGATCTTTAAATCCTACCACGTTTTCACCAGTGTTACTGGTCGTGTCACACTCCATTAAAGTGATCTTTAAATGTGTGCCCTTTTAAAAACACTATTTGACACTTAACATTCAGAAGATTTCCAATGTGAGAACTGCACGCACTCCCTAAAGTTTCCTAAGTGTGGCCATGTGTTTTAAGTGTTTTACTGGTCTCCGGTCTCTAGACGCATTCTGCTTGCCACCTCATATCCTAAACATTCCCTGTAAGCACACAATGAGGGTCAAATGAAGTTAAAGGCCAGGATTGCAATTGGTCAAGATTACTGTTAATTCCTGCCCATTAACATAGCCTCTAAGCAATATTCATTTTCTTTATGCTGTATTTTTTGTTGCAATAACTTTTCTACCAACCGGACGCTGTTGTGTTCCATCAAACTACCGCTGCTTCTCACCGGTCTGTCTGATCAACACATTTTGTTCCTTGTCTACAAAAGGTTGGGGATCCCTGTTAAGCGCAATAACTCACCTCTCACTTGTGCTTTTCTCTTTTCCAGAAACCAAGAGACCGGAAGTGTGGTCATTTTCGGCGGGATCGACTCATCGTATTACACCGGAAATCTTAAGTGGGTCCCCGTCACTGTGCAGAAATACTGGCAGATCGCAGTGGACAGGTCTGTGCCCTTGATGCCATGAGCGAGGCAGGAAGCCTTTGACCTGCCTGTTATCCTTGCATTTGGAACCTTAACATACATACAATAAAGGGTTGTGTTATCGGTCATAAGACGCATTGCTGGTTACCGGTTGCTTGTACACCCCCTTAAGGGCCTGGTTGAGATATGCAGGGGGTCTTCACAACTAGCCTTTCACTAGGAGCTCAGGAGAGTGTTGGGTTGTTTCCTAGAGGAACCTCTGCAACAGCACAATGTGTGGGTCCATGCTCAAACCTGATGTGATGTGTCAGACCCCATTAACACACATGGTAGCGGGGAAAGGTGCAGGGCAAATGTCGATACCGCTTTCCATTGGCCATGACTGTTCTGAGGATTAAGCTCTACGTGTCTCCTCTCTCAGCATCTCCATGAACGGGCAGGTCATCGCCTGCGGCGGCGGCTGCCAGGCCATCGTGGACACCGGAACTTCCACGATTGCAGGATCCCCCGCGTCCATCAACCTCATCCAAAGCATGATTGGAGCCACGTCTGACCCTTATGGGCTGGTGAGTATCAGTTTGATCCGGTTCAAGGCAGGTCTAAGTTTTGTTTTGTTTGTTTGTTTTGTTATTTATAGTGCGTGCCAGACCCGAGGGTATCAGGGAGCAGAAAGCAGCAAGTATTAGTACCCGGGAGGCAGCAATGTGCAAGACCGAGGGAGAAAACATAGGGCCAATTCACTAAGCGCTTTGGTGTAAAGTGCTATATTAACTCAATAAACATAAACTAGTATTGTGGGATATTTCAGTAACTTGCTCCAGGCATAAGGTATACATACACCTATGTGTAATGCACTCATCTTTGGTAACACACTTACATTTCCATAAGTTACCTGTGCAAATGATGCACTTTCTACTGCTCACACAGAGAGAATTCAGGCTTTGATCAGTGCTTTAAGTGGGAGTAGGATTTGAGTGGGAGGCTCAATTAAGGGGATGTGGTCTAAGTTCAGCGAGGAATGTATTGCTTGGCAGTGGGAGCCAATCAGGAGAGATGGGACGCACTGCTATCATTCCTTGTGTGTGCCCCTCTTCTTTTGTTTCTTATCAAAGACACCGACCTCTGCCGCCAGGCTGGGTGGAGTAACGCCCGCTAAAACGGGGCAGTGCCTGCAACGCAGATAAACAGAGTATGTGTCCTGTTGTTCCGCGGCATAACCGGCCCCGCACAAGTCCTGGCCTGTGCCGCCATCCCACTGGTGACAGAGGAGGTCTGCACCCATGCCTGCCGCATCACACGCGCCCACCAGCAACAGCAAACACGATCCCGGGGCACGAGCCGTGCTTGCGGAAGAGAGCGAGCTGCACCCGCTCTGCCCCTGATGACGGCGCCCCGCACTGATATTTACAGTGCGCTTGCTGCTCCCCCTAGGATCCTCGCTGCTGCACAACACTGCATCCAATAGCAATAGCAGCAGCGCAACCCTCACACCACCTGGCTGCCCAATCCACCCAAGGACACAGCTAGAATGAACATAGCAGAGCAAAGAAGCCAGGCTTGACACCACTTGTGTCCTCAGGTGAGCGTATGCTGGGGTGAAGGTTGGCCCAGCCACAAGACATTTCACCTATCGGTGGAAATTGATAGCCCCCACATGAGAAGGCTGCATATTGCTTCCAGCTGAAAGCATACCACACCCCCAACCGGAGAGCCATCCCACCAGGGTGATCACCAACAGATGCACAGAATAAGTGGAAGAGGAGCAAGACCTCGGCCAACTAACACACCGGGGACAGCAGCAACGGACAAGGAGTGAGGAGCAGAAGGAGACCAGGAGCTGGCCTTCTACTCCTCCTGAAAGATGTCAGACGGGCAGCAGTCGCCATTGAGACGTGGGAGGGCCCACAGATCCCCAGAGCAGCCATCCGGACATCAAGAGCCACGCACAGAGAGGAACATGTGGCAAGACTCATCACAAGGCTCATTTATGAAGCCGTTCTACCCCTATGCGAGGAAGGCGCCACCCTCCGGTGGGAGCTGTGGTTGCAGAAATTTGAGCTCCACCGCAAATCAAAGAAAGTTGCAGCAGATGAAGAGAAACGCACACTACGGAATGTGGGAACGCTAGCCCTGCGGTTGTCCAATACTCTGCCCAACAGGGGTTTGGAAGACGACTATTCAGCAGCCGGAACAGCGCTCAACAGCAAATTCAGATTCCAATTGAACCCACATTACGAGAGGTTCTAGCTAAGCTTAGTGAGACAGTGACCCTCTGAGCCAATTGATGACTTCCATGCAAGAATCTGGGAGTTAACGATCGTAAACAAGTTTCCCAACAAACAGTTCTCTGTGTGACAACCAACAAGTCATTCATGGCATCTCATCCCAAAAACTCAGGAGAGACATTCTCTCAGAGAGGAACCAGTCCCTCAAGTGAATCCTTGAGATGGAATGTGAGAGAGAAAGGACGGACTGCCAGGTGGCGTCTAAGGAAGCAGCCATGAGCCATCTGTCAATTGACACAGACCATCCAACGGCCAACGTTACCGTAATCATAGCAAAAGGATGCCCCCGGGAAAACTCCCGCCTTTCCAACACGTCCACTACAAACACAGCAATCTTACAAACGGTGAGGAGGGGGCATGGCTCAAACAAGAACCATGCCCGGGCCATCAGAGAACATGCCGGAAGTGTGGGAAATTAAATCATTTTGCCCCAGTCTGCCTCAGCTCCAGCCTCTGGTGAGAACCTCAAAAATGTCACTCGAGAGAGACCCGAAATCCGAAATCAACCTACCCGGCACATCACAGAGGGGAAGCGAGAATGGTGGGGCATGACCAGAGCACCAGCGAGAGCAACAGCAGTGTCAGTGAATAGTCAGAGGATGAGTCATCTCCAGAAAGATTCACCAAACACCAGAGAAGACGGAGTGAGCTGGTGCACCTCATATCGTCAATGGAATCACCCAGAGGTACCAAAAAGACAAAACACAGGTCCCATCTAGTGAGCAGCATGCTGACGAAGATGGTCATTAGCACTGGGGACACAGTGAACGTCATGCCCCTGAACAGGTTCAAGACAGTGTCAAGTAGCCCACTCTTACAATGCAAGCCCATCCGGCCTGTATGCCTATGGCAGCAGGAAGCCTCCCCTGATAAAGGTGTTGTTTAAAGATGACGTTACATAGACCAGTGAAGCATGCTGAACCAGAATCTTTGTCATAGAGGCAGGCATCGAAACGTTGCTAAGCTACAAAACAGCAGAAAGATCCAAGCTAATTCACTTCGCGTTTCAGCTGCAACAGCCAGCCTTCACCAAATTGCTAGATAAACATGCAAACTAATTCAAAGTAATCGGCTGTCTTGAGAACCAAACGGTCATGCTTGACAGTACTGTGGAGCCAAAAGCAGTCCGGCACAGAAGGGTTTCTTTTCACATGCGTGCGGCTGTGGAAGCAGAGCTGAAGAAGCTGGAAGATTTGAATATCATTGAGAAAACGTCAGGACCCACCCATTGGGTTTCTACAATGGTTGTCACCAAGAAACCAAACAACTGAACACAGTCCGAATATGTATTGACATGAGTCTCCCTAACTGAGCGATTTTGGCACGAACGAACCCATAACTCTCACCATAGACGAGCTGATTGTCGATTTCACTCGAGCCACAGTGTTCAGCAAATTGGACCTTCTGTCCGGCTACCACCAGATGAATTTTACCAAGGAGTCGCGATATATAGCAACATTGTCCTCACACCTGGGGCTCTGGAGGTACCGTAGGCTCAATTTTGGCATTTCATCAGCGGATGAGGTCTTTCAAAATGAGATCCGCAAGGTACTGCAGGACTTGCCTGGCACCTCGAATGTCAATGATGACATCCTGATGTACGGTACCTTGGAGGAGGAACACAACACACGCCTAACCGCAGTGCTGAAACAACTTGAAGAGTACGGACTGACCATGCATGCTGAGAAATATGAGTTCAGCAAACCACAGTTGTCATTTTTTGCCTATGTATTAAATGAAGACGAGGTCTCGCCTGACCCAACTAAGGTTGCAGATGTCAAGAGTGCCACACACCGCAATGGAGGTCTGGAGTTCCATGGGGATAGCCACTTAGTGTAGTCTGTTTATAACCGATCTGGCGATGGTCGTGGCCCCGCTCCAAGACCTGACCAAGAAGGATGCTCCATGGA
This sequence comes from Ambystoma mexicanum, assembly GCF_040938575.1. Lineage (NCBI taxonomy): Eukaryota > Metazoa > Chordata > Amphibia > Caudata > Ambystomatidae > Ambystoma > Ambystoma mexicanum. Next base: position 1,355,416,725 of record NC_090933.1, on the reverse strand, counting down.
CATGGGTGCAAGAGTACTTTGCAGGATTCAGGAGAATCAAAGACTCCCTCACAACCAACCCACAATGGCATTTTTAACACCTCCTGGACCACCGAGCTATTGGTAGATGCTACTCCAGTGGGACTAGGAGCTGTCTCTTTACACAAACAGATCAGGCAGGAACCATGCACCCCATCGCTTTTGCCAGCTGGGCACTTACCAGAACGGAACAGAACTATGCACAAATTAAGCAGGAGGCCCTTGCCATCCTGTGGCGGTGCCAACATTTTCAAGTGTACCTTTTGTGACACCATGCAACAGTGTTTACAGATCATAAGACGCTTGTGCTGATCTTCAAGGGCTCTGCCCCACACCCGCCGGCAAGAGTTGAACACTGGATGCTCCAGCTACAACCCTGCGATATTGAAGTGCTCTACTGCATTGGGGGAGACAACCCAGTGGACTACTTGTCCCGCACCCACGATTAGTGACCCCAGCAGAACAAGAGGCGACCATGGAAAGAGATAAACATGCTTGCCAAGTGGTTGTGTGCTCCTGCCCCAAGCGCATGAATCTTGAAGAGCTCAACAGCGAGTCAATGCAGGACCAGTGTCTTCAACTTGTGAAGCAATCCATCCTGTCTGGTGACTAGAGGAACTTTATGGCAACAACACATCGAACACCAGAAGCCCAAGAACTACCACAAGGCCTTTTTGGAATGCACCACAAACTCTCAGTCTCCCCAGAGGGGCTCATACTGAAGGGGTACTGCATAGTCCTGCCAACAACGCTGGAAGAGCGAGCACTGCAGTTGGCTCATGAAGGCCATCAAGGCATTATCAAAATGCAGACATTCCTGAAATCTCATGTGTGGATACCAAACGTGCAGCAAAAAGTGGTGGCGCTTGTGGGATCCTGTGCAGTATGTCAAGCGACCCAACAATAAGGGCCTGTGTGACCCAACGATAAGGGCCCCTGATCCGATCGCAAGTCCCTCACACAGCCAGCAAAGATGGGGGCGTGAGCAGCATTGACTTCTGCTCGGTGGGAAATGAAGCAAACCTACTAGTGGCTGTGGACGAGTTCAGCAGGTATCCTGAAGTCGAGCCATGCCCACTGTCCATTTTGCACCAATAGGATTCCTTAGGGCACACTAGACATGGACTTTAGGCATGGCCACTGTCCATGCTTCACCGATAGGTTTCACTTTATATGTAGCATCTCTAAAGTTTCTTTAAAAAATAATCTTTGTTTTTGATGCCGTTGTTATGCAAATTAACTACCCATAACCACGGTTATACCCGGGTATAACCGTGGTTATCTGAAAATGCTTTGAAAAATCTACAACTTTTCCCTATCCTCACAGGCACTCACCAAGTGCCCCCTCCTCTTGCCATGGTCCCGCAACTCCCCTGAGGTGCTTTTCCCTGCCTTGCCTTCTCCCTTTACCCCCTATCGCTCTTTGTTTTGTGTGACAAACTTCCATTCCGGCTCGAGTCTTCCGGTGTAGCCGCGGTTATAACTGCATTTATCTCCAGTATAACCCAGGTTATGCAAAAACGTTTGAACTGAAACTCTGTCCCCTTACCACCCCCAACACCACACTTTCACATGGTATCCTCTTTCCCCCCTACCTATCTCTCGCCTGATGCCATTTCATCCCTTTCCTCCTTCAAATGGCATTTTACTTTAAAAGGCACCTTTTTCAATGCTGAAAAGCCTTGCTGATGCTTTGTGAGACACATATAATTATACTTTTGTGACGCGAGGGCACCTCCTTCCCCATCCTATTGGACAGAATAACCCCAGAACCCACCTGCAAATCAAGTCAACGCTGTGTGCCCAAGTTGTTTTGTACCTGGTCCAATTCCGTCCGGTGGCTTTCGCTGTGCGCTGACCTGAAATGTTGACTTTTTTCTTCAGGACAATGAATGGTATTAGGCCAAAAACAATATATTTTTGTTGCTTTATTAATAAACTTTTCATTTTTGGATAACACTTTCCAAGGTTTTCCAATCTGTGGGGGCTCGTGACAAACTTTTTGTTTGCAAAATATCAGCCAAATCCATCATGCGAGTGACACGTTATAAGCAATTACATTTTTCGACTGTCCTATGAAACTTGCTACACACCCTAACTATAGTGCGGTGACTGCCGCACTATGATATATTTCACTCTCACTGTCACACTGTCAGCTATTATTGTCCCCTGAATGCAGAAGTGGTGTGTCGCCGGGGCGAGCATTGCTACAGACGGCGTGTACAGTATTGCACACTTTTCTGTGTAGTCTCATGTGAAGTCATTCACTCCTAACAGGAGCCAGCGTGAGTCCAGTGCCTCTGTGGTAGGTATAGACCCATCACCTGTCCTTGATTCCTTGATGCCTTTGAGAATATTCTAAGAATGTTCAGCCTTCCACCAGCTTTAACTCATGCACTGAATTCCGGTCCAAGCTTGAGGAACTCTTCCCGTGAGACCTTTTTAGTTTGTGATAAAGTGACACAGTTCAGGCAAGTGTAGTAGTACAGATTACGCTACGGTAGGGTGGCACTCTGATGGGATTTGACGATGGAAACATTAGTGTGGTGTAAAAATAACCTCTGTTTTCACAATGACTTGTGACATGAAATTGATTTGTTGAAATTGAACACTTCTAAGCAGTCTCTTACTTTAAGCAGTGGTCACATTGCATTTATAGATTGGCTGTCTATGGTGCCATTGCTTTTGTAAACAGTGGTAGCCTCTGTTGCCTTCCTTGTCATTTTACATTGATTTACCAGCTGGCTATGGGGGTCACGTCTTTGCCGAGTTCCACCTGAAGTATTTTGTTTTTCATTGGGAAAGAAATTCTGCACTAGGGGAGATATTTGTTTGGTTGGGTTTGGTTTGCAATTAGCCTTAGTCCATTTTTCTAGGTACTGCTATTCATGTTAATAAGAATGTGTACAGGACTGCCATTTATTGCCGGTCTGTGAATGTTCAGTAATCCTCTACGTTTTGGGAAACGTGGCTTAAGCTTTCTTTATGTTTTAATGTCTGTTCATTATGTGTGAGACCTACATGATTCTACCATGATGTCCTGAGAGTGTTGACATTGTTGTAATTGATGAATTGTTTGAAAACATAATCTGCAGACATGGGAATGTTTGATTTGCTACATTCCTGTGCCTTTGTGTGTTTCTCACAGAATGAGGCCACGCATGATGACAGAGGGAGGTTAGGAAGATGGCATGTATATTGTTTTAAATTAACAATTACGTGAAGATTGCGTGTTAACGATTTTATAAGTAATGTTTGAAACAGAGAAGAGCACATTTTTCTAATTTCCAATTCAGATTTTCAACACATACGTTATAGAAAGTTATAATTCTATTTAAAGAGGCAGAGGCGAAGGATTATGCTTCTGTTAACTTTACTTTCCCGAGCAGCAGAACAGTAACAAACCAAAATTGAATAAAGCGAGTAAAAACTACAAATGCATGTAGTTCGAGTCTTTAGTAGTTCTCATTGTTATTGGTCTTAAAAATAAGCACGTGACCTTATTCACCAATAGTCATAACCACTTCTATAAACCTATCAGGCATCTCAGATCGTCCTCTTTCTTCACAATGTTTGCATCTCAACTGGTAAATCTTTAATCTTTATCAACCTCCACACTGTAAATTGCGTTCCCGTCTGCTTGACATTTGCCATGGAACCTGAAAAAATAAACTACATCCTAGACATCTTGTCTTATTGGGTGGGTAACCGTGTTGCATCAAACATTTGCATAGTATAATTACATAATGTACCACGACATAACATGTTGTCATTGCTCACGATGATCAGGGTGGGATAATCATTTGCCTCTGTGTCTTTGATAGAATTATGACTTTCTATAACATATGTGCTGAAAGTCTGAATTCCATGTCAAGACCCAGAGGCTCGGATTATGCTTGTTTAAAGCTTACGTACAACCAATGTTGACACCTTTTCGACTGGTTTGAAATAAAATGTCCTAAATATCGACTCATTTTCCAATCAGCTGCCTTCATGTTATCCTCGAGCCGAACGCCCACATTAAGTGGCTTAGACGTTATCACGCTCTCGCTGCGTGGGCACCATAACAAGTAATATCAACTCCTGCTTGACTCATACCCACCTATCCATCGTGCCAGCGTAGCTGGAGCAATGAGTCATTGTGATACCCCTGCAGGTCGTATGCCAATTGTCATGTTTATATAATATTGTAAACACTGTACCGGGCATTGCTTTGGTTGACCCGGGAGTGAGACATAATCTATTGCACTAAGATTTGTCTTTGTTCTCCTTAGTATGTAAACGTTACCCCTGAGGGTATTAAAGATGTATCGACCTCTAATGCCCTCATGTCTGATACTCGTTTACATGACAATCAACATAATACCATTGCCACCTTTGCAGATAACTCATTGTTGTCTGGACATGTCATGAGCATCTTCAACAGTATCTACATCCCACAACGGGTGATATTTCACTTTAGGCGGTCTGATCCGTCTGACACCGTTCTGTATATCAACGGGTGTTCCCCTACTGCCAGTCCTTCTACCTGAATGTGTCCCGCTGATATCTCTGAGCGGGCTGTATTAATGGTCCTGTATGCTTTACCCTACACTGCCATCTGCGCAAAAAAATGTGCTACGTGTACTACATGCGTTCTAGCTGGATGCTTGTGTCTCTCCACGCACCACCTATGCCAGTTTGCCCATACTAACCTGTATGCCTTCCTGGTCCCCGGATTCCCGGACACCTCAGCCTCGCTCGATAATCCTGGCCTGACTAGGATCCCCTGAGATCGCCCACGCAATGAGGCTAATGCTTCCTGATCTCACCAGTGGATGACTGCCCCACGCAGGGTCCCGAATGATTGAGTCGCACATTGGCAATGCAATTGGGTTGTTGTACGCCATCTCCAGTAGATCTTGGAACCATGCTTGGCCCCTCCATGCCAGTGTAATTCGGATTATCGATTTGAATGAAAATCTATCTGAAATCCTTGCACTGTATTTATAACCCAAGCATCTGATGATAATTTGCACCAGTGTTCTACGCATTGCGCTAGTCTTCCGCCTACTGCGGGCACTCTCTCTTTCACATAGTGTCTCAGACTCTCTGCTCTCACCTGAGTTAGGCTCCTGCTGGTGATCTTTCTGTCTCCAGCCCCTTCCTCTCCCGCTTCCTCTTGATAGGAAGAAAGGGTTGGGTTTTTGCTCCTCTTGCCTCCAGTGACTTCTGTCGTGAAAGGACCTGTTGTGAGCATAGCGGCTGGCCGAGCGGACCCTTCCTCTGCCAGCCCAACCAAACGTTTCCCAAACACCATTTTCAAGGATGCTTGTGTCTTATTGATGGCTGCATATGAATTTTCACATTTTGTGAGCTGCTTTCAGTCACCAAACAGCTTTCCTTTTGCTGCCACCGCTGCCTCGGACGTGGCTAACTCACTGAGCTTAGGGTGTATTTTCATGAAGACTGATCTGCGCCTCTCTGTCAAAAGCACTCTGTTGGCATTTCCTAGAAGGCATATCAACCTATGTGCCCATCCTGTCAAAATTGCAGGGTCTATAGTCTCTTTCTTTTCTCTGGCCTCAGCTGCCATCTGTAAAATCTTTGTGACAGGACCCGCAACATCTAGCATCTTGTCCTGATAGGCCCGCCAGGACATATCCAGCCCTTTCTTGATATCTTTGGCATATCTGCTGAAGAATGTCACCATCTTGCCATCAATTTATCCCGTCTCTCTGCTATTCCTTCCGAAGGAACACAAACTCTGCCTTAACAATGAAAAAACAGAATTGTTACTAGTAGGGTCACAAACACGAATAAATATACTTGATGACAACTACAAATCCTTTAGGATCGAAAGGAATTCCATCGCTGTCCTGAAGGAAGTACAAACTCCATTAATCTGGATGCATCTTCATCTCTAACCAAACAAGTAAATGCAACAGTTTCGTCTGCAACCTACACTGCCAAACTCATCAACGCTTCCAGACCACTCCTGACCCCCAAAAACTGTGTGACGCTCGCATGAGCTCTTCTTCTAGCAAGACTAGACTACTGCAGCCCTCTTTGCAGGTTCAACAACCAGGAACGTTACACATCTACAAATCATTCAGAATAATGCATTAAGAGCGGAACTAAACATCCCAAAGAAAGAGCACATTGCCCTGGCCAGACGTAAGATCAACTGGCTACCAGTGTGACATTGCATCACCTTCAAACCCCTCTCCATCACCTACAAATGCCTAGCCAACACTGCCCCCAAATATCTGGCCAACAAATTTGCCAAACATCATCCTAATCGATCAACCTTCTGGCACCTCCTCACTGTACCTAAATTCAACGGGAAAAGGCAGGAGGTCGAGGCTTACCAGCCGTAGCTGCAAAACAATGGAATGTGCTACCTCTTTCCCTTAGATCAGACCCCTCTTATCTGTCATTTCGCAAAAAATTGAAAACATGGCTCCTTGCGCAAGACCTGTAAGTTGCCTCTCCACCCTTTCCCAGGCATACCCTTCAACCGGACATCGCCTACTATTGCGCTGTCTAGTTCATGACTGTACCGTACTGCACTTAGGCATTTTATGCCACCACCACTGTATTCTGCTTCTTGTCTGTACTGTATCAGCGCCCAGTTACCCCTGGGTTCCTTGCACTTTACAAATGTCAAATGAATAAAAAAACAAAATAAGGTGCGGCTTCGGGCTTTCCGCCCGAAGCTTGTTCCTGGCCTTCTTTGTTAATGGCGTTCTCAGACGCTTCTTTAAATATGAGGCTATTTTAGCCGGCGGCTCCAACTGCGCAGAACGCTGGTGTATTAGTGCATCCGGGTCATAATCCTCCCCTGTATCTTCTTCTAAGTCTGTGTGTGAATTGTTCTCAGTAGCTCCCTCTTCAAGAGGATGATAACACTTCTACTTCCTCTTCCGAGGATTGATCTTGCCAATCGTCACCCTCCTCTGAGCTCGCTGAGGATGTGTCGTGCCACCTGCTCTCTTTCCCCTTAGACCTCACTGCTTTTGTCTTACTCTCTCTTTTCTGTGGCAAGCCAGGGGGGTCGTGGCATCTCGTGCCTTGAAGGCTCTTTTTCTCCCCCCTGTCTGTCGCCCATGTCCACGAGTTCCTCTACGTTCCTCCATACCTTGTGAGAACTTCAGCCAGTCCTCCATAATAGCCATCTGATGTGGGCCCCCAAACTGACCCCCAGGGCTTATTGAATGACCTGCCCGATACCGGGGTGGGTCCTCTTCTGGCTCACTTGAGCTCTGCCTTCTTCGCTGTAGCTGGAATATCCTTGATCTCTGGGTGCTGTCACAGATCAATGTACACAGGTGTCTTGGGCCTGTACCCGTCCAGATCACCACCTTATAGGTGTGAGCAGCAGTCCTCAAACATGGCTTATATCGCCTACCAGGTTTTCTTGGGTCTGAGCCCATCAACAATTGCTTTCCTGCAATATCTAGTAAGTTCCCAGCAGGTGGTGCTGTTATGCACCGTCGAGCGTACTGTAAACCTGAAGCTCAAGTCTGCTCCTCCACACACTGTGCTGCTTGATCTGTGTGAGACGGATGTGATCCATGATCGCTCTGTATGAACACCTACAAATGAGCGTTTTCACTCCCCCGCTGACGGGAGAACCTCTGGCTGTCATGGATTACCCACGGCTAGAGACATGTCGGAAACACGTATTTCTGACGTACCTCACCCAAGTTCTGCGACTGCGCTACACCCTGAAGCTGGTTTTAGTCCCCAGCAGTCTCGGAGTTCCAGAAGACCAATGAATCGAAAAATGAAATCACTGTCTGCGGCTATGCTCCGCCTCTCCTCTCCAACCTGATGCGCTCACGCTAAGGATACCCTAATGTTTGAACTGTTGTCACACTCTTTCCCAGTATAAAACGCAATCTAAACAAAGACAAGTACTTAACTGGCTACCTGAGCAGCAAAGAAAGAGGAAGATCCTTCTTCTTCTTCTTCTTCTCAATTATCGGAGGCGTGGGCGGACCCACGCAGGCGCTTCCCCATCCTAAAGGATGATGTGCACCAGACCCACCAATCAATACTTAGCTCACATAAACTCACAACTCCTCCCACCGCCCCGTCTGCCTCACAAAATCCAACATCACACTGCTCCTCCTCCTGCCTCTCTCCCCGTCACCTCCCAGCAAAGCCCTCCCATTCAGCTCAGCCACATCCAGCGCAGTCAACCGAACCCTCATCAATTCTCTCTCTTCAACATGTCTCTCACACCTGAGCAAAAAAATGTCCCACAGTCTCAGGCACCCCACACACCACACAGTCCCTCGACTCACGCTTCCCCACTTGATGCAGACAGTCATTCAGCCCCACATGTCCTATCCTCAACCGATTCAGCATCACCTCCTCCACCCTCCTCCATTCCAGGCTCCCCGCATCCACCTTCACCGATACTTTCCCACGAACACCAAACATTCACCTGCCCTTCACCCCACTCACCCACCTCTCCTGCCACTCATCCATGGCCCGTCTCACCATCACAGCCTTCACCTCATCCACACTCAAAGGCAACCTCACATCAACCGCTCCCCTCCTCATACCCTCACCCGCCGCCAGATCCACCAACTCATTACCCAAAATGCCACTGTGAATGGGGACCCACGCAAACTCCGAATCCATTCCCCCACGCACACACCGATCAATCTTCCTCCTAATATCCAAAATCACATCCTTCCTATCACCATCCCCTGCCACAATCGCCTGCAACCCACTCAATGAATCCGAGAACACCACCACCTTCTCATACCCCAACTCGCACACCCTATCAATCGCCAATGCAATCGCCATCAACTCAGCCATACAAATAGACACATCATTCGTCAGTCGCCCCACTTTATACTCCCCAGTGCTTTCCAATATGGTGGAAAAGGTTTATGGAAGTGCTTAGTGACTATTGGTGGAATACAGTCACGTGCTTATTTTAAGGACCAATAACAATGAGAACTACTAAAGACTCGAACTGCAGGGATTTGTAGTTTTTACTCGCTTTCTTGTTCAATTTTGTTTTTGTTATGCTGTTTGAGTTGAGTAAAGTTCAGAGAAGCATAATCCGAGCCTCGTGGTCTTGACATAGAATTATAACAGCACTGTAGTATGATGCGGGATCTCACACAGTACATGCCTTTGTATTTTTAGCTATAGTAAAATAGGTGTAAATGTAATCCATGTTTCTTAAACAAATAATAGAAACATTTCATGTACAGGCTCTACCTTCCTATAAGCTCTCAGAAAATGTGTAGAATGCTTAAGCACATTAATGCAGCATGGATTTGCACTGTTTAAATATCAAGAGGGAAGGTTTTGCATATGTCCCCTTTTACCCTAGAAATTCCAGAGCACTTTTACAATTGCTTTAAAAAGTAAGGTATGGAAAAGATATTTGTTTGGATAGAAGAATGAAAGGTGTGCTATGTGATGTGTGCATCTCAGGTGTACCTGCCTCTTTTGCTCTCTAAAATTAGGCAAACTCCCAACAACCACAAAGAACAGGGAGCAAAATGCTGCTGCCTGCCTCTTCTAGCTGCTTGCACTGCCGTGCTGAGGCGTCTGTAGTGGAGCTCCCTTTTGTGTCATCTTCTCCGAAGAGTACCTTTATAATTATTCAATTATAGTCATTTCTGGTCACAAAGGAAATATAATTTTTCAGCACTAATAACTTGCTCTTCTATGCAGCACGAGTTCATCATGGCAAAAGCACGGTTATAGTGGCAGCCATTTTGTAGAAGTGAGCGGAAATGTTTAGGATGGGGGAAGGACTTGTTAAATGTATCTAGTCAGAGCTTGTTTTGTTTACATGTTGCTTGGTACAGCAATGAGTTTTCCACTTGTGTCCTCCATTACTGCGTGTTGTTATTTTTGTCATGACCATTATTAGTATTAATGATGCCTGTGGCTGCTGTGTCGTGGCTGCAGAATGCGGCCATGATGGATTGGGGGCTCTGTATATCGACATTGTCGATGCTTCTAATACATCATGATGGCAATTACAAGCATTGCCAAAGCCAGTAGATCTGGTGATGCAAATGTAGATGGTAAGATTGTTTGCAAAGACCCTAATGACAAAAACAATCTCTTACCCTGTACATTTGCAGAGCCAGACCAATTGGCTTTGTCAAAGCCTGTCTTAATTTGCCTGGATCCACCCTGTGCCATTTCTTCCCACTTCATGTGCCCTCTTTGATGCATCCTCTATTTTAGTCTTTCTGCTCTGATGCACCTCTGACTGCATGTAGCCTGTTCCAGAACTCACTGATTGCATGTAGCCTTTTTCAGAGCTCACTGATTGCATGTAGCCTGTTCCAGAACTCACTGATTGCATGTACCCTTTTCCAGAACTCACTGATTGCATGTAGCCTTTTTCAGAACTCACTGATTGCGTGTAGCCTGTTCCAGAACTCACTGATTGTGTGTAGCCTTTTCCAGAACTCACTGATTGTGTGTAGCCTTTTCCAGAACTCACTGATTGCGTGTAGCCTTTTTCAGAACTCACTGATTACATGTAGCCTGTTCCAGAACTCACTGATTGCATGTAGTCTTTTCCAGAACTCACTGACTGCATGTAGCGTGTTCCAGAACTCACTGATTGCATGTAGCGTTTTCCAGAACTCACGGATTGCATGTAGCCTCTTTCAGAACTTACTGATTGCATGTAGCCTCTTCCAGAACTCCATAAATAAGCAAATTAAAAGCAATGTGCCTAATGGTCATAATGAAGGGCCCTCAGAGGGGCAGCAGGTGCTTGAGGTAATCGCCAGGTCCTGGAAGGCCACGAATCTAACGTCCTGTACTGTCTTGTCTCTTGCTCTAGTACACAGTGAACTGCAACTCGGTCACTTCTTTGCCTGAGATGGTCATCACCATTGGAGGGATTCAGTACTCGGTGCCAGCCAGCGCCTACATCCAACAGGTAAGAGGAGGCCACAGGTTGTAAGCTCTCCCAATGAATGCATGAGTCATTTACATTAGAACCAGGCCTAGCTCAGGAATGGGATGTGCTAGGTGCCAGACCTCATTCAGTGAGCTAATCCAAAATCTGTGAAGGCCAATAAGGGTCCACATTAATAAAATATCACTGCTTACTGACCCTACAAACTCTGCTGCTGTGACTCTACACACTGTGCTGCTGAGTGACTCTACACACTGTGTTGCTGAGTGACTCTATACACTGTGCTGGTGATTGACCCTAAACACTGTGCTGCTGAGTCACTCTACACACTGTGTTGTTGAGTGACTCTATACACTGTGCTGGTGACTGACCCTAAACACTGTGCTGCTGAGTGACTCTACACACTCCCAAGTTAAAAGGGAAGATCTTCCTGGAAGCATTCTGAAGTCATCAGATCACTCCATCCTGGAGTCATCAATAGATCATTCTGGAAGATAATGTGAAGTCATCCTGATGTATGTGTATAGGCCGAATTATTTAAATGAGATGACTCTAGAGTCATCACAATAACTACTGCAGGATGACCCCACAACAACTCCAGGATGGGTTGGGATTACTCCAGGATGACCCCACAACAACTCCAGGATGGGTTGGGATTACTCCAGGATGACCCCACAACAACTCCAGGATGGGTTGGGATTACTCCAGGATGACTCCACAACAACTCCAGGATGGGTTGGGATTATGTCAGGATGACTCCATGACAATTTCAGGATGGGTCGGTATTACTCCAGGATGTCCCCACAACAACTCCAGGATGGGTTGGGATTACTCCAGGATGACCCCACAACAACTCCAGGATGGGTTGGGATTACTCCAGGATGACCCCACAACAACTCCAGGATGGGTTGGGATTACTCCAGGATGACTCCACAACAACTCCAGGATGGGTTGGGATTATGTCAGGATGACTCCATGACAATTTCAGGATGGGTCGGTATTACTCCAGGATGTCCCCACAACTTCAGGAAGGATGAGATTTGTGGGTTGGGATTACACCAGGATGACCCCACGACAACTCTGGGATGGGTTGTAATTATGCCAAGATGAGCCCACGACAACTTCAGCATGGGCTGCGATTAATCCAGGATAACTCCATTACAACTTTATGATGTGATGCAGTCAATCCAGGATGACTCTAGGACAACTTCTAAAATGGGTTAATAAAGAAAAATATACCCTAAGTGTACTCTGCAGCACAGTGTGCAATAAGTGACACTGAAACGTACAATAAATATGATTTTTTTTTTTAAAAAAAGCTTCATTTTATATACAGTATAATACAATTCACCATTTTAAATATTCATTGATTTCCAACACATAGTAAGGGGCTATAGTGAGAAATCCCCTCTCCCCCGCCAACCCACTCTCCTCCTCTGCCAAACCACCTTTGTGCACCTACCCCTAGTTTTCTGCTACTCCCTTCTACTGCAGCCTCCACTAACCTGTGTTCTGCTTCCAAATAAGGACCTATGTGCTCAGCCAAAGTCAACTCACGCCCAGCCACAAATGCACCCCAGCAAGCCAATAACCACATCCAGGCCTTATGCAAAGACCGCTCTGAGCCACTTAGACACTAAGGCATAAACTCCCCAAAACACTGCATCAATACCCCAGAGAAGGACTATTCTTTCAGCATCTATGCCCCCCTCAACAGACACAAACTGCACTCAGGACCGCCCGCCCACACACAAACACATACTGCCCTCCCACACTCGCACCAAGCCCCCCAAACACAGACCCACTCAGCTATCACCCACATGTACACACACCCTCGGCACCAGTCCCCACCCAAACACACAGCGGCCACCCCTCCTTACACACATCACCAACTCAGTCTCACCACACACAGCACTAGACCTCCCACACATCACCCAGGAACACTCCCACACTCAGCACCCAACTTACCCTGCCCACACACAGCGCCAAAGCCCCCATACACACATATCAAGACCTACCCCATTCTTACTCAGTATTTCACCCCACACACAGCACCCCCAAACACTCTCTCAGAACCCAGTCCCTGTTGTGTGCACACAGCACCAAGGCCACTCAGTCAGCCACCCACAGTCAGACCCCCAACACAGTCAGCCCCCCACACAGTCTGTCTGCCCCACCCACTCACACTCAGTCCTGCCACACACTCATCCTCCATGGCCAGCCACGCCCACATTCAGAACCCAGCCACCACACACACAATCAGCACCCATAATCCCACAACACTCACACTCAGCCCCCACATACTCAGCACCAGCCCCACCACACACTCAGCACCCCCAACCCACACTCCCACACAGCACCCACCCCCACCACCCCCAACAACTCCTCAATTGCCCTCAACAGCACACCTTCAACTTGCCACACCCCTCAACTCCCCCAACTACCCACACCCCTCCAACTATCCCTTCTCCCACACTTAGAGACTGGTCTCCGGTATAGAGTGGGTTAAAAAGAATTCATTTTAATTTCTCTAACCCGTATCCCCCCTAAATACCCCCACACCTCTTAACCTCCAACTGCTCCACACCCCTATACACTATGCCACTGAGTGACCCTACACACTGTGCCGCTGACTGACTACACACTGTGCTGTTGAGTGACTCTTCAGACTGTTCTGCTGAGTGAACCTACACAGTTTCTGCTGAGTGTCTCTACACACTGTGTTGCTGAGTGACCCTACACAGTTTTCTGCTGAGTGACTCTACACACTGTGCTGCTGAGTGACTCTACACACTGTGCTGCTGAGTGACCCTACACACTGTGCTGCTGAGTGACTCTACACACTGTGCCACTGAGTGACCTTACACACCGTGCCACTGGGTGACCCTACACACTGTGCTGCTGAGTGACTTTATACACTGTGCTGCTGAGAAACCCTACACACTGTGCTGCTGAGTGACTCTATACACTGTGCTGCTGAGAAACCCTACACACTGTGCTGCTGAGTGACTTTATACACTGTGCTGCTGAGAAACCCTACACACTGTGCTGCTGAGTGACTCTATACACTGTGCTGCTGAGAAACCCTACACACTGTGCTGCTGGGTGACTTTATACACTGTGCCGCTGAGAAACCCTACACACTTTGCTGCTGAGTGACTCTATACACTGTGCCGCTGAGAAACCCTACACACTGTGCTGCTGAGTGACTTTATACACAGTGCTGCTGAGAAACCCTACACACTGTGTTGCTGAGTGACTTTATACACTGTGCTGCTGAGAAACCCTACACACTGTGCTGCTGAGTGACTTTATACACTGTGCTGCTGAGTGACTTTTAATCAGAAGAATGTGGCAGCCAGTGCTAAATCTTTGCACTGAAATGAAATCCCACTGCACTAATATGTACAGACATATTAAGATCCGGTGTTTGCTTCTCACTTCAGGACAGATCTCTCCTGCTTCATGGTACTCAGTGTATGGCCCTCAGAAGGATGAAGGGATGAGTCAGCCCTGCAGGGACTTGAGGGTATAGGCCACAGAATGCATGGCACTGCTCTACCTGTGCTCGTAAACAGTAGCTACACAGACACCCTCTTCGAAATGTGACCAGAGAAGATTGCAGCTCAGTTTCCAAATTCCCCTCACAGGGAAGGCTTTGGGTCGAGCAATGAGAGCGAGGCAGGGTGGCAGGTGCAGAGTGAGGGTTTGAGAGCAGTAGTACTAGCAGGCTGGATTCTTGACGGCACCCGTCAAGTGTCTCTAAAGGAAAGGTGAGTGCTCTCCAGAGACGCCAAAGGACACTGGCACTCTGGTGAGAAGACCATGCCATGTTCTACCACAAATGAAAGCTACAAATGTAAGTGACGTATGATATGATTGGTTATTTATAACGCGCTTAATACCCAGAGGTTTCTAAGCGCGGACCGGGGATCGGACCTGTGTTGCTCCGTGTCGTCTTGCTTCCAAGACGAGTATGTTGCCCCTGAGCTATCCTCCCGAGACTACCACCAGTTAGAGAGAAGATGGCGGCCAATTTATGAACCGGAGGACAAGGTCACCCTCGTAGCGTACACATCCTCCTATACTACGATGATTCCACAGGACATATTTATTTATTTATTTAGCATTTGTAGTGCCCTCCCAGCCTGAAGGCGTCTGTGCGCTGGTTACATCAGGACATGTTAAAAAAAAGAAAACATCAGGTCATGGTAAACAGGGCAGTAAGGTCACCTGTAAAAGCCATGTGTCTGGTGGCTGGTCACATGTGATCGCGCTCTGACCCATGAATGGTAATAGCAGTAGTACATACATGGGCAGTGGAGGGCGGGCGGTGTGATATCCTCCGGGTCTAATGATCTTGTGTGAATAGCCATGTTTTGAGATTTTTGCGGAAGGACCAGAGGGAGGCTTCTGATCTTAGTGCTAGCGGGAGAGTGTTCCAGAGTTGTAATTGCCCGATATGGGCAGGAGGATTTGGGTGACATCCGCGTAGTTGGTGTAGGTCACACCCTGCTTGTCCAAGAGGTGGAATAGGGGCTTAGTGAATATGGTATACAGTGTAGGGGAGACGCAGGAGCCTTGGGGGACTCTGCAGGGGACTGGTGCTAGTGGGACCTAGGCAATTTTGGAAAAGACGCTGATTGTTCAGTTGAACAGAAGGGATTTCTTCCAAGTTGTGGCTTTGGTGGAAAAGTGAACTGCTGTAGTGAGATGCTGGCATAGAATTTCATGGTCCACTAAGTCGAATGCCGCTGAGTGGGCGAGTAGGAGGAGTAGGAGGAGTATGGCTAGCAACCCCTTGTCAATGATTTCATCCATTTGGATTTTCAAGTCCAGGAGTGCAGATTTGGTTCTGTGTCCTGGCCAGAAACTGGATTAACTCAGGCCCAAGAAGTTGTTGGTTTCGAGGTATAATTGGATTTGAATATAAGCTGCTCTGTCTCGAATGTGGTAATGGGGCAGTAGTTAGTAAAAATGTTGGAGTCCAGCGTGGGCTTCTTCAGGAGAGGGAGGACCCAGGCTTCTTTCAGGTTGGTGGGGATGGAGCCTGAGGAGAATGAATTGTTAATGAGAGATGCGATGAATGGGGCGAGCATCTCCGCACAGTCCTTAGTGACAGTGGGTGGCCGGAGATCGCCTTGGCATTTGGATGGCTTAAGGCTTTTGATGATATTGGTGGGAGGAGGGACTGTGGGCGTGGATAGGTGGGTATGGGCGGTGTTTCAGTTTGTGGCAATTTGTTTTTTTTGTTCTGAATTTTGGTTTGGAGGAGGGCAATTTTATCCAGCAGTGCTTTTTGAATATCAGAGCACCAGGTGGTGTCTTTTAGGCAATTATCAGGAGGGGTGGTGGGTGGTTCCAGTTCTCTGAGGATGCAGAAGAGTTCTCTTATGCCACAATTAGCTTTGTGTATTTGCTCATTGTAGGTGGAGCTTTTGGCAAAGAGGATGGCCTGTTTGTAGGATTTGGCTGCAGAGAAGAAGCATTCATTGTTGGGTGCTGTTGGCGACCTCTTCCACATGGTCTTGGCGGCGCTCTTGGTGGCACCTAGGGCTTTGAGGTAAATCAGGAGTTTAGGGGGGGTAGCTGTTTTGATTTGCGTGTTTTGAAAGGGGCAATCTTGTTTATGGCTGTGAGGAGTGTTTGGTTAAAAATTTCTACCGTGGACATAGGGTCGCAGTCTACAGGTCGGTAGTTCAGTATGGGTTGCAGCAGCGGGAGTACGTTTGCAGGGGTGATGTTCAGAGCGTTTCTGGCTAGGGATGTTGGCCCAGTGTGTGGAGTAGCACATAATTGGATTTTTTGGGGGATAGTGAATGAGATGATGTTGTGGGCGGACCACAGTCATGGGGAGTTGGATGTGATGTGGGTGTTGCAGTTTGGGTCGGCCAGCCAGTCCAGCGTGCAGCCTTTGTTGTGTGTCATACTTCTGATGTGGTGGGTGAATCCCAGTGCTTTGATAGTGTTGGTAAGGGTCTTTACATTGTTATCGAGCGGGTCGTTTAAGCCTAAGTTGACATCACCCATGAGGATGAATCTCGATGCGGTTTTGGTGTCACTGGAGAGGAGGATTGTTATCCTTGATGGATAGCGGAGGACCAGGTGGTCTGTAGATGGTGTGGATGGTAAGTGTGGCAGTGTTGCAAAGGGATAGTTTTGTAGAGAGCTGTTCCCTCCCTTAGGGGCTTCTCGGAAGGTCAGGTGGTTCTTGGCAATGATGGCTACACCTCCTCCTTTGCGGAAGATGATGTCGTTATTGGGAATGGCAATAGACAGGGGGGGTTCTGCGGCTGCATGCAGCCAGGATATCAAGGGCATGGGACTGGAGGGATCTAGTGTTGATGAGGGCTGCTCTAAGATGGGTTGCTGAGCTGTCATACTTGGCATTGTTATTGGCTTTCAGTGACTTGGCAGGTGCAGGGGGGCTGAGGTTGGGTTCGCATCTGCCATGGCCATCACTTGCAGCGGTATCGGGTATTGTGGGGGCATAGGGTGTGTAAGTCTGTGAAGCATCACTTGCAGTGGAGGAATCAGCGGGTGTGACCCTGGCTGCGGTGGGGGTCTGAGATCGGGATTGCGAGTGCTGTCGGTTGTGGTATGAACCGATACAGTGGGGGCAGTAGTTGTAACCTCTAGTGCTGCGTGGATGACAGAGGCAATAGTGGGCAGTGTCGTGGGGGAGACCATAGTGAAGGGGTTGTATGCAGCGAGGGAAGCAGTGGCATTGGTATCCAATACAGTATGGGCCGGGAGAGCTTGGGTATCATCTGCAGTGGGGGCAGCAGTAGCAGAGGCTTCTCATGTCGTGGGGGCATCAGTGGCCATGGCAGTAAACACATTAGGGGTAGTGGTAGCAATTGTGATAGGGTTGAGGGCGATAGGGGGATCCATTGCACTGGCATCAGATCTGATGGGGGACACAATTGCAGAGATAATTAATGGCAATGGGGGAGGCATCAGTTACTGTAGCATTCAGTAACATGGGGGCGATAATTGCAGTGGCATCTAGCTACATTGGGAGGCATCAGAGGGAGATCCCAGGGAGGCAAGCCTGAATCCGCCACAGGACGGTGCAAGGAAAAACTCCTTCAAGTGCAGAGTGCAGTTCTCGGCCCCCCACCCAGAGGATCCCCGAAAAGCCTTGACAGCAGCACACTGTGTCCGCAAGGAGGACACACGCAGACCCAGGTCAAAGGCATCCTGCAAGAACTGCAGCACCTCTGCAAGAGACCAGGTAGCCCCACTGGAACCATTCCTACAGCACCAGCCCAGAAACACATCCCAGTGCCTAGAGTATGATTTCAATGTGTATGGCGGCCAGCACCCCTGGCAAGAGGTCACCACCCCTATGGAGAGCTCACTGGCCTGTATCCTGTCCCTTCCAACTTCCAAACCCCCCAAATGAACCCCACGCCCTGAGCAGGAAGGAAAGGGGCCAGAAACCATGGTAGAGTAAGACCTGGTCCCACTGAAAAATTCAACAAGGGGAACCAGCTTCTGCGAAGGGAGATGACTGCGACCAGTATCATCACCACATTTGTGTCGCTGATCTTGACCAAGACCAAGGGGAGAAGGGGCAGAGGAAAAAAGGCGTAAAGGAGACCCTTCAGACACAGGAATTGCAAAGCATCCATCCTCCCATGCTCCTGGACAAGGAAACTGGGGAGCGAACTGGGCTGCCAGAACCGACTGGGGTAGGGGGAGCGAACAGATCCAACCACAGAACCTCCCACTGCACGCAGAGATCCCGGAAGACCACCTTCCTTAACACCCAATCCCTGGATGGGAATACCCTGCTGAGCTCGTCTGCCACTGTGTTGTGCACACCCCTGATGTGCACTGCCTTGATGGATAGGAGATTCCCTTCTGCCCAGAACCCCAGGGACTTCGCCAGGGCCCCCAACAACCGGGACCGACAATCCCACTGTCTTTTGATGCCGGCCACACCACCACGACCCTCACCCTCAGAGATGGCAAAAAAGCCCAAAGAGCCTGTAAGATGGCCACCATCTCCCACCAGGGCCTCCCTTCCACCTGGCAGGACTGATCCCCCAGAACTTCCCCCAGCCCCTCGGGCTGGCGTCGGTGTTTAGAATACTTGGACAGGGCTGGGAGAGGGGAAAACCCTTCAGGAGAGTTCCTGGCATCCACCACCATCTTAGGACTCTCCTCAGGGAAGGGAGCACAGGAAGATGTGGTCGAAGTCGAGAGTCAGGGTCCATCCAATACAGGTCCAGATGATCCAAGAGAGGACTCAGATGAAGACGTGCTCAAGGCACCAGGAAGACGCAGGACGCTATGTCTACCAAGGGCATGAGAAACTCCCATGCAGGGGCCTCCGACCTGACTAGCAGAGACGAAAGAGTCCTCACCAGGTTCACAGCCCTGTCCTCTGGCAACAGAGCCCTGTCCCTCCTAGACAAAACCAGGCACCAATGAACTGGAGATCCTGGGATGGCGACAGATGGGACTTGTTCAAGTTGATCAAAAACCCCAAGTCCGAGAGAAACCAGCAAGTCTGAAGCAGGTGGACCTGAAGGCTGGATGATTAAGACGACATCAGCAGCCAGTTGTCCAGATATGGGAAAACCTGGACTGTCTGACGATGTAGGATGTCCAGTACAGGACCCACGATAAAAAAAAGTCTGGGTGGGAACTTCAAACTGAAGGGAGGAGCACAGAACTGATAATGCACCCCCTCCACCGATAAGCAGAGGAACCATTGATGAGGACCCAAGATGGGAATGTGGAAATAGGCGTGCTGGAAATCGAGAGATGCCCAAAAGTCCCCTGTCTGATCAGGAGGATCACCCGCCGCAAATATTTCATCTTGAAGAATGTGATGATTCAGCTTCTACAGATTGATGATTAGATGAAACTTCCCCCGGCTTGGGGAGCAAGTAGACGATAGAATAGTGACCCCAGACCCTCTCATGGCGATGGACCGGAGACACCATCCACTTCCTGAAGAGCGCCACAATTGCCAGCCGCATGGCCGTCCTCTTCACCAAGTTCCTGGGATGTGGTGTCCTGGCAGCTCCTGAGGGCGCCAGGAGGGAGCTGAACTCTAAGAAGCAGTCCCACTGCACAGACCACTTGGCCCAAGGATCTATGGATAACCAAGTCCAAACCTTCCAGAACCCTTGAAGACGAATCCCCAACCGGCCTGACGTCAGGACGTTGACAGTTTGCGGCCAGGGGATGGATGTCCGCCATTAGGAACCCACCTGGCTCTCTCATGGCAAGGCCGATGAGCAGCAAAGCGAGGGGCCAGAGGCTTGAACATGTCCGCTTTCTGCAAGGAGGGCTTTGGAAAAGGCTTGTTACATAACTTTCCTGATTGTTTATCCACACGGAACACTAAGTGGATTTCTCTTCCAAAGAGTCCCCAAAGAAAGTATGACCTTCAAATGGGATCTTCAGGGCGACTGCCTTCTGTTGCGAGTCCGTCTGCCAGTCCCAAAGATGCAAATGCTGGCATACAGCAACCACGGAACCCATTGTCATGGCAGCAGCTTTGACCCCAGCTGTGAGCGGACTGTCTGGATGTGGGCAAAGCGTCAGACACATCCTGCAGGGCCTTTGAAACAGTCCACTGGCCATCAAGCGCCGTCTCTGAAGTATATATAGATACGTAGCGCAGCGTTAAGACAAGTGCGCCCGGCATAAGACTTCCACGAGGACCCTTCCAGCTTCCTGTCAGTCTCATACTTGACGGCTTCCTCCGGCGCCATGGAAGAGGACTCCAGTAGGCGGAAGAATATCATCTACCCTCGACGACTGAGGCAGGAGCTACTATTCACCCTGAAGACGGTACATCTGAGCCAGAAAACAGGGAACGGCAATCCGGACTTGTTCCCTCCAAGCTGCTAAGAGGTCCTCCTACATTTCAGTCAGGAGAGGGAAGCCATTCTTTAGGGGCTTCTTAAACGGAGAAGGAGGAACCCTGGGGTCCCACCATAGGGTCAACATTAGGATGCAGTGAGGCAAAGCCCATGTAATGCGCCACCTGGGTAAGCTTACGCCACTGCCTCCTTATCCACATTTCCCCCAGTAGCTCCCATCTCAGAATGCCGTGGAGTTTGAAGAATCAGACTGAGAGGAGGAGGAGGGACTGGACGGCAGAGGTTTGGCTTTTTCTTCTTGAAGAGCCTTCCTAAAAACCTATAATGTTATGTTATGTTACCTGGACTTGTAGAGCACACGGTCGCCCAAGGGCATCATGGCGCTGGTGAGGAAGCTACCGAGCAGGAAGAACAGTGGTAGCCAGAGAGCTAAAATAGAGTTGTTTTCAAGGCTTTCCTGAAAGCCAAATGGTTAGAGGTAGACTTGAGTAGCAGTGGGAGGGTGTTCCACAGCCTGCCCGCAGCAATGGAAAAAGCTCTGCCACCGAGTCTTTCCCGGTTGTACCTAGGGACCACCAAGAGGTTGGTGGTCGAGGAGCGAAGATTGCGTTCTGGGATATATCGGACAAATTTGGTTTGAAGAAACTCAGCTCCTAGGCCCTGGATTGCCCGGTGGACAATACACAGTGACGTGAACTTAACTCGCTGTGCCACTGGAAGCCAGTGAAGTTGGCGAGGCACTAGCGAGATATGTGCTCCATAGGGAGAGCCTGTGGCCAGTCTAGCTGCCAGGTTCTGCATGCGTTGGAGACGCTGGAGAAGGCCCACCGGCTGAGAGAGGTACAGGGAGTTGCAATAGTCCAATCGTGAGAGGACTAGTGCAGCCACCACAGGAGGGCGCATAGCTTCTGGGATCATAGGGAGGACCCTCTTAAGTACCCTAATCTGGTGGTGGGCGGATTGGCAGACCGCTGAAACCTGATTTGACATGGACATAAGAGCTGCTTTTCTAACCATTCAGCCGTACGTTTAGAAGGATGCTCAGGGGAGCACTCTGATGAGGAAGAGGAGCGCACCAGGTATTTCCTCTTTTCGGTGTCTTTCTCCATGTAGAAGAGAGCATGACAGAACCCGACCAGGAGAAACCACTGCAAGAAAATCCACTCCTGTAGCAGGGAATGAAGAAATACAAAAAGAAAGGGCGTGAGCGGAGAGGTCCCCATGCAGACACAACACTTGTTGTTCCAAGGAGATGCGCTGTCACGTCTGTTTAGTTAATGAAACAGGTACAAAACTCAAATATACAGTCTGTGTTTTAATCACAGTTGTTTAGCAATTTTGCCCAAACTTTGCCAACGCGTGTTTCGTCCTCCTTAGGTCTTTTTCAAGGCAAGGCTATCGCATTGGAGACTGCGGTCACCTTGGTGTAAATAAAACAGTATCCTCCTAAACAGAGGTGCTACAATGGTTAGACTTCGTGTGAAGTTAATGCTCTAAATGCAGTTGCCAATGTTCTGCCACAGCAGCATTGGATAATGTGTATATATCATAGGATTCTGCATACAGTTTCGACCGTCATATTCCCCAATGGAAATGAATTCTTCTACGTTCCTCCGAACGTATCCAGAATCATGTCCCCCTTGTGTGAAAGTGTCTCTCTTGCATCCACTGACTTTCCAACATCACCTAATCTATTGTAGCCTGGGACCCCCACCCTCCTGTCGCAACCGACAACGCACCCCCTTGAAACCTGCATAAAGCAAAGAAATCCCACCTTAACCCAAGGGTGACTTGCTTGTTTGACCCACAGAAACCCTATGACCCATGACTTACCCTTAAACCTGGGCACCGAGAAATGCCTCTACATATATTTGCTGTCCACTGTTAGGTGAGAGTGGGTGGGACTTCCGGCGGGGGGCTGAAGAAAGAGATTGAGCTGGGCAGTGCCCCCACCTTAATCCATTCCCTGGAACCCAGATAGATGTGGCTGGGCCCCAGTACACCTCTCCCTCCTATGGGGGGAGGCAAGGTGGGAGTGCCCCCCCTTCCCAATGATTTGATTAATTAATAAGGCGCAAGGAAGTGATGTTGGCAAACGTCTTGTTTACCGCTGGCCTTAATTTGTCCACTTATAAATAGCTCCTGTTGTGAACAGTGTTGCAACATCTCCTGAAATCAGCAGTGCTCCCTACCTTGAATCCAAATGGTACCCCAAATGTGGAACAAAGTACAGGTGCTACGAAATTGGAACCGGAAGGAGTTTTTGCTTGAGGAGACCACGCAACCCATTCTGCTTAAACAATCCTTCTGTTGACAAGAGAATCTCACCTCTGACTTCACCCTCTGCCCAAGCCACTAACTCCCTCATAGTAGTATTAGATTGGCACTTTAGATATGTATGGTAGCTCCCCAGTTTTTACCCGCGCAACTTCGTAATTAACCGCCACTATTTGCAAGGAACCGCTGCCTTGGAGGCTAGGTGAGCCCCTCATCACTTTCCTTTAGCTGCCCCATGACGTTGCCACCTTAAAAACAAAAAAGACAAAATTGTATTAGTATAGGTCATGACACATCAATCCACCCCCATCAGGAACACAGAGGTTTGCTTTTCCTGAATTTGTGTTTAGCTTAAGTAAGGGCTAGATGGTGCCTAATTTGAGCACACTTTTTGCAGGACACACAGAACATAATTCTTGGCTAGCCATTTGCCATCCCGAATGAAATGTAGGATCTCACATTTGATCAACTAATTGCCCCAGGATTACTCAATTTTCTTTTCTATTTTTATTTTGATTTCGGGCCCAGGTCCCTGCCCTCCCAGCCACTCACCCGCACTTCCCCTGGCAACCCTTGCACTTGGGTCTGTATCAGTTACCCTACCAGTCCGCTACCTGACACCCCTTGTCAGCGCTCTAAACCCACCCTTGCCACCTTGCTGGCTGCACTAAATGTTGTTGTTGCTGTATCGCTTGCACAGCGCTTTCCATTTCTCCCCTCTCCCTTGCACTTTCTACTTTTCTGTCCCCTGCACTTGCGCGCTCTCAATTTCACTGGGCCTAGTAAGATCGCTGTTTTGTCGTCCCTTGCCTCATCGCGCTCTGAAACACTTGTGTATGAGCGCGATACAAATACATTATCCTATTTGTATCATATGGTCATGATAACAAACGCACTAACTTACTGGGGTGAGGTTTTAGCTGTTGGTAAGAGTGCATGGTAAGGGCACCTGCAACATCAGATTCAAAACACATTTATAGTTGCAGACCAAAAAATCTTAACGTTCACGGCATTGGTCTGCCAAATCGCAAGCCGCTCCAACACCTAAGCACACAATACCCATGGCACGGAGACCACCCTCCTTACCATGTACTGCATCCACATGCTAGTCAATGTGAGCCCCACAAGGCTTCGAAACAACGAAGAAGAACCTTCAAATGATCCCATGCGCCGGACCTATTGTCAGCGTGCATGCCCTTTGCAATTCTTAAACCCCACCAGTTGGGTTTTATGCCATGCCAAGGCCCCATAGTATCCATGACTACATTTTAAACCACCATCACAGGAACTCCCGCCCGGCATACCCATGCCACATATATGCAAACCGCCAACGTGCTGCGCACTGCATCCAACAACATGCCCAACGTTTCTATCCCGACAAACACTAACCAGGTGCCGCCTATAATTAAAATTACCCTTACGGTTCCTGTAATCAACCTGCACGTAGCTGCACACTATTGAAAACAACTTTTATAGTCTTTGAATTATCCAAACACAACGAGCGCATCCAATGTCCAACATTTTAAATTGAACTCTCCGAAGCAACCCAGCACCTCAATCACCTGCTGAAACACAGAGGCCTCTGTTGCCGTTGGTACGGCAAAGGAAGACAAACACGCGGAGGGATCTGGAACGCAACCTTTATTTTCTCTTTCCCAAACGTAACTGGCGCGTAACGCCCCTTTTCCCAACCTTGTCAACTCCCCCCAATGTTCCTCACAACTCCCGCCCCTGCTATGGGCGA
Source organism: Ambystoma mexicanum (assembly GCF_040938575.1). Lineage (NCBI taxonomy): Eukaryota > Metazoa > Chordata > Amphibia > Caudata > Ambystomatidae > Ambystoma > Ambystoma mexicanum. The sequence goes on along the minus strand of NC_090933.1, from coordinate 1,355,391,938 downwards.
GGCAACTCATTAACCCTGTGGAGGGCGGCAACACCACCCCCGGACAATATGTCCAAGCGTCAATTTAACACTCTTCAACTAACCGTGTTGGCCTTTTGATTGTTCGCTGTGGTCTCCCATAGCGGGCCTCTGTCCCTTCTCCATTCTGGAGTCCTTCGCCGTGTTCCATCCCTCTGGCATCTTCCTCAGAGGGCACCCATAAATCATCTCTTGGGCTCGGTGGTTCCGGGGTGGCGGGTCTCGGGACAAACTCAGTCTTTTCTCTCTTGAGATAATGTTTGAATTGTTGGCAGTTCCTCGTGATGGCTTTGTCTTGGTCCTGGGCTGTCACCATTGTGCCCTTTATAGCAGTAACCCTCATGGGGCTCGGGACGAACTGAGGGTCTGTCTTGCGTACCATGGGTTGTTGTACCAGAACCTCATCTCCGATCTGGAAATCTTTTGGCGTTGCCTTGCGCCTCATGTCGATGTCCTGCTTCGCTCTCTCTTTCCCTTCGGCATCCCGCTGGAGTATTTCGATGTCCGGGGTCTCTGTGACAGACGGGTTCCGTTGGATGCGGGTGCATACTTCATACTGAAGCATGAGTTTGGCTGGTGTCTTGTTCGTGGCCCCATGTGGTGTGTTCCGATAGTCTCTGAGGAGCCGACAGAGTGCTTGGTGCGGGTTGGCGGTTTCGATTCTGGCTCTCTGGATTGACTTTTTAATCGATGCCATGAATCGCTCCGCCATTCCGTTTGCTTGCGGGTGTCGGGTTGTGATTTTCATGTGTTTGAATCGTAGGTGTCTTGCTAGTGTTTCAAAATCATGTCCACAAAATGGTGGTCCGTTGTCGGACTTGATCACTCTGGGAATTCCCCATTCACTTAGTATTTCTTCTAGTACCGCTGCCACTTGTGGAAAGGCTGTGGTGGCTACTTTCTTTACTATCAGAAACCGTGAGTATTCATCTATCAGTAGTAGGAGGTAGTCACCTGCTTCTGTGGATCCATAAAAGTCCATGGCTACTCTTTTCCACCAGTGATCTGGTATTTGCGTGTGTTGTAGGGGAGCAGGAGGTTCGGCTGGTGATGTGCATTGGCAAGCATGGCAGTTCTTGACCCAATCATCGACTGCAGCCTCCAGGAATGGGAACCAGACGTGGCATCCCAGTTGTTTCTTTGTGTTTTTGGCCCTCTATGTCCTTCATGTGCGGTGCGGACCACCTCGTTTCTTAGAGCAGCTGGGATGACGATTCGGCAACCTCTGGGTAGGATGTTGTGGTCTTTGATGGCTAGCTCATTGTGCACTCTGGCCAGTCTTTCGATTTCTTACCTGCTCACCCCCGGGTGGGCTAGCATTGCTCTCCGGTGGTCTTTCCATTTGTTGGTCGTTGTGAGGCTGATCGCAAGAGCAGTTGTGGGATTGGCAGCAGATGCGGCCGCGACCATGTCTAACGACAGTGCGGGCGGTAATGAGTTTGCAGTGATATAGTTGACATACGCAACATCACCTCTGCGCATTACTGGGGCACTCAGTGGGTGTCGCAACAAGTAATTGGCGGGGTTCAGGTCACCTCCAGGCCGATGAATTATGTCATAATCATACTCTTGAAGGCGGATGCCCCATCGCTCTATCCTCGGAGGCATCTTGGTGTGCGGGTTGCCGAATAGAGAGAGGAGTGCCTGGTGATCGGTTATCAGGGTGAATTTTTTTCCAATTAGTAAATTGTGAAAGTGCTTACATGCCCAGACAGCTGCCAGACTTTCTTTTTCCGCCTTTGAGTAGGCTATTTCGGGGGTGGACAGTGCCCTGCTTGCATACGCTACCACATGTCTGGGATTAAAATCCACACCACAGGTCTGGGCTAGAATCGCTCCTAGGCCCACTGAGCTTGCGTCCACTATTACTTCCATGTGCCATGTCGGGTTAAAGTAGGCAAGGTGATGGGCTTCCGTGAGGGCTTGCTTGATGTCGGTGAAAGCACGTTGGCACGCTGGTGTCCAGTCAAATGACGCTTCTTTCTGTAGAAGCCTCCTCAGTGGTTCTGTGAGGGATGCATAGTGCGGAATGTATCTTGCGCAATATCCAGCCATGCCTAGGAACGAGCAGACCTCTGCTGTTTGTTGAGGTTCGCTGAGGTTTGTGATCGTGTCAACTTTTTCAGAGTCCGGCATTATCCCTTCACTAGAGAAGATGTGTCCAAAATATTTGAGCTTCGCTTTGCTGAAGCGGCATTTTGTGATGTTTAGTGTGAGGCCAGCAGCTTGTAGTGCCTCACACGTGGCAAACAGGGTGACATCATGGGCTTCCTTAGACGATCCGAAGATGAGGATATCGTCACTATAGTTGAGAGCTCCTCGTATCGGTCTGATGACCAAGCGCACCATCTCCTGGAAAATTTCAGCTGCAGAAGAGATGCCCGAAATGTAGTCTCCTGTACCTGAACAACCCAATGTGGGTTGCGAATGTCATGATTGCTCTGGAGTCAGGGTGCAGTTCGAGTTGGTGGTACCCTTGGTTGAGGTCGAGTTTGGAGAACATGCAGGCATTGTTCAGCTGCACTATCATGTCCTCGATGGATGACCCGGATGTCTCTCCCGTTGGATGGCCGTGTTGGCTACTCTCATGTCGACGCACAGGCGCAATTTGCTCCCTTCTTTGGGCACGATGACGAGAGGGGAGACCCATGATGTTGGTCCTGTTGCTGGTTCGATGATGCCGTCAGAGAGTAGTTGTTGAAGTTCTCGCGACACTGCTTCTTGGAGGTGAAATCCAACCCTTCTTGGATGTTGTGGCACTGGTTTTACGTTGGGATCTTTGTGAAGTTTGATTGGGGGACCCTTGAGTTTACCCAAACCTGAGCATATTTTCGGAAATCTCTGTATAATGTCCTCCCTTGTGACGATGCTTTGTGATTGGTTCCATAGGATCGTCCCGATCTGTTCTTTTTGTTCTCGCCTGTTTGACGTACCGGTGATGGTGTCTCCATCTCTCACGTGAATTTCGATCAGTCCCAGACGAGAAGCAGTGTGATAGCTAAGAAGGCATCGACTTCTGGTGGGTGAGCGAATGACATGGATGGATGGCATGTAAATTGTCCAATTGTCTGTAAGGGCGTGGCTGCACCCCACTGAAAAATTGCAAGTGTGATGATTTGAGCGCCGGCGGATTCGGGATCTTGGCATAGTCTTGTTCGCCCATTATGTTTACGGTGGCGCCAGAATCGACCATGAAATAAAACAGGCAGTTTTCCATTTTGATCAGAATTTTGCGGGCCTCTCTGGCTTCTGCATTGTCGAATATGAGGTTGACATACTCATCTTGATTATGCGGGTCATAGTATGTGATGTATGCGGTCGTAGAAGGATCATGATAGAGTGCCTCTTCCCCGTAACCTTCTGGTGGGTTGTCATACTCGTCCATTAAGTATTGGGTTTGAACTGGGTGGTCAAATGGTGGTGGGTACTCGTGCTCTTGGTATTCATCAATAGCTCTAACGTAGCGCCATTTGTTCTGTTGGTAGTTTCTCTGCTGTCTATATTGTGGGGGGGGTGGGTGGAACGGTATCCTGTTGGGTGCTTCGGGAAGTAGTGGGGAAACGGTATCCCTTCTCTGCATACTGACTGGAAGTGTCCTTCTCGCCCGTAATTCGTGCACCGATGTGATAGAGCTGGGCATGATCCTGAGTGTGGGAATGCCATTCCGCAGCGATAGCATTGTCTCTGTTGACGTGGGACTTGTGGTCTGTCTGGGTACGGTCCTTTGTCGCCTTGGCGAGGTGGTTGTATAGCCGCTATGATTTCGGCAGTGTCTTGTTTCGGGTTGATGGTGCCAGTCATGGATGCGGCTTGGGCGTCGACTCTCTCGAATATGCGGGCAAGCTCACTGACTTCAGGGATGGTGAGGGGTTTCTTCAGCAATTGCTTCGTGAAAGCAGGTGATAGTCTCTTCTGGTTTCTGTGTACATTGGTTGAAAAGGTATCTTCATAGTCACGATTTACTTCAATTATGAGGAGTTTGTCCAGTGCTTTGATTAACTCTGGGAAGTTGTTTTGTTCTGCTGCGGGAATTGTCTTGACAATGGTCTTTATCTCTCTCCCCTACCAGATTGAAGAAGATGTCCCTGATATTGGGGGAGTCACCACCCCTGACCCTCTCACAAAGTGATGGAAATCCTCCATCCATTCCGTCCACCTGGGCCCCTTTGTGGCTTGGGGCGTCGTGGTGAATGGCGGCGGCATCCTTAGTTGTATGGACTTGGCTGTGCGGATGGGTTGGGGTGACGCTGGATTGCTCATCCTGTGAAGTGTTGATTGCTTTGCTGCACCCTTCTTGAGTAGGGAGTTTTAGCGTCACTCTGCTGGTGGGTATTGCTTGTGGGTGCTTTGGGTCTGTGTATGTTCACAGGTAGGACTGTGGGTCCAAGTGTCCAGGGTAATGGACCTGTCTACGCTTCTGGGACCCCCTTTGCACTTGGACGTGTTATCTAACTGGTATGACCTGGTATGTCGAAGGGGCACTGTATGCACTCACCCGCAGATGTGCCAGTGTTGTTTGCAGGCTCCCTGGAGCTTGAGAGGGGCTCCAGCTTGAGTGTTGAGGGCTGCTGTATTTCCAGGGCAGGCGTTCCTTGACCACTTTTCCAGCGGGGCGGCACATGTGGTGGGTCACCGCCGAAAGTCAGGGTGGGCGGGCAGGTGAGCTGCTTATGCTGCAGTCAGGGTGTATGGGCCCTGACCCGTGCGTGGCGGTTGCAGGCGGCTTCAGGAGGAGGAGTGGGCCTTTGGTGTGTCGACGGCCGCGGGAGGCTTCAGGCGGAGGAGGAGGCCAACGGGATGTCAGCTGCTGCAGGCTGCTACAGGAGGAGGAGGAGGCTTGGCGGAATGCCAGCAGCCACAGCGTTCGGCAGGCTGCCGAGAAGGAGGAATCCGTCGTGTGTGGGACGGTTCCTCGTCGCCAATGTTGCCGTTGGTATGGCAAAGGAAGACCCACACACGGAGGGATCTGGAACGCAACCTTTATTTTCTCTTTCCCAAACGTAACTGGCGCGTAACGCGCCTTTTCCCAACCTTGTCAACTCCCCCCAACGTTTGTCACAACTCCAGCCCCTGCTAAGGGCGGGGCAACTCATTAACCCTGTGGAGGGTGGCAACAGCCTCCAATGCGGAAATGTGTGGCACAATAGACATTCACTGTGCCATGTGTTCTGATTAAGTACCCACCCTACCGCCTTCACAAAGGAATGGAGGGGCTGCCCAAAAGGTTTAAAGTTAATGTAGCATGAACCAATTCGGGGATTGTTGCATCCTAAATACTGACACATTTGGTCCCCTCCATGTTTGGGAGGGTTACCCCCAATCACTTTGCCCCATCTTGTCCCGGACTCACGTTGGATGGAGCAAACTACACGCCCGAGAATGCAATTTGCTACCACAAACGAGCTGTCCACTCCCGTCTTGCATGGTGCCACGAACATCCAGCTCGACTTGCTTTGCTCTAGGCCATAACCATGCCGCGTACGTTACCGAAAAGCTTTGACCTCACAGCTCTTCTTCCAGGCTAGGAACAGGGGCAGGCATGATCCCTTCCAAGTGACTATTTAACATCTTGCCCTTAACGTGGCGCAGTACCTCCGACAAACGCCCAAACCCTGCATACTAAACCATATTCCCCCAATCTTGCCGGTGCCCATAACATAGCAAAACGATGCAACCTTTGGACCGCGTGCACCTGGGTATTGAACATTGGACCCATGCCTGGCTAGCTACTTCAGTCATGTGACGGATGCACCACTAAGCATTGAAAACTGTGAATCCCTAATTGTTAACCAAACAGCAAACCCCAAAACAAACCTCAAATTTGTTCTAGTTTACAGACCACCGACATATGATTCAACCTTCGTGGACACCTTACCAACCTAGCCATAGAGCATGAACACCTGATAATCCTGGGAGAATTCAACATCTCGTTTGAAGAAGAAATCGCAAACTCACAAAAATCATTAGCCATACAATTGAAGACAATGCAACTGCATCAGCTAAAGGAGCCACTCACACGGAGGGTCATACACTAGATGCAATCTTCATCAACAAAAACCTCATCACCACGGCACCACCAATACAGATCCTCTGAAATGACCACCTCATCATCCCTTTCGTAATCACGCTACCCAGGACAACAGCCAAACAACCAGACAAAGTGACCACCATCATGAAAAGAAAGTGGAGGACCATCACAGCTAGAAACCTAACAACTGGAAATCCACAAACCACCAACAACGGCCCAGGACGAAGCTGACCTTGACAAAAAAAAACAGAACTACTGCACAAGTGGATCAGCGAAACAATCGTCATCTCCAAGGAAAAACCTTTCACCCCATCAGGCAAAAGAGCAACAGCAAAATGTTTTAACCTGCTTCTCAGCGACATGAAAAGACAAAACAAGATGCTTGAACTAGAGTGGAGGAATAAATATGACCAGGCAAAGAAATTACAATTCCAAAGACAAATCCGCTCGTACAAAAAGGAAATCCACAGGGCCAAAAAGAAATTCCATGACAACCGAATCTCCAAAGCTGCCAACACTTAAAAAGAACTGTTTCACATCATAAACGAAATGAGAAACCCCCCTGGCTACAACAACACACCCATGCCCTCACTAAACTATGCAATGACCTTGCAGATCACTTCAAGAACAGAATCAGTACCATCCAGCAAATCATACAAAGCAGACCAATCTACCACAACACGCAACCGACCTTGCAAGTTGAGGATCGTCAGAACAAACTACAAAACTTTCCCCAAATTTTAGCGTAGACATTCGTCAAGCTGGTAAGAAACAGCAACAAAGCCGGTTCCCCCATGGATCCCTGCCACCCAGACATACACAAATCAATCCTCACGCAGGGAGCCCCCACGGAACACTACAGAAACCTTTTCAACCAATCACTATTAACAGGGAAAGCACCGTGATCATTCAAATCGGCTTTGGAAGACGGGGCCTGGCAGCTCGGAGACAGGCTCTGCTGCACTTGGCCTACAAAGCCTTGCCATCCTGTCTGGTGCCTGTTTAATTACTATGGCTGCGGAAACAATAGCTATCGCAAGGGGCCTATGACGCTTCCTCTCTCCCCTGGGAAGGGTTTCTACCTGCTGGGAGGAGCCTGGAGCCTGGGGGACAAATGAAAGGCCTCTGTAAGTGGGTGTCACCGGAGACTGGAGTCTTACGCCTGACACTTTAGTGGGGCATAATCACAGCCGAGGTACAATAACTGGGGGGTCTAATTGAAACCTGTGTTAGGGTTGCTAACGGATGTGCTTTTGATCAAGGATGACCTTCGTGTGGTTTGTGGTTGCTGGCAGCTCATCTGCAGAACTAGAAGGGGTCATTTTCCTAGTGTCAAACTTGAACAGATAAGTGACCATATTTGAAACTGGATCACTGTTACCAAGAACATCCCGAAGTTGTTAAGATATCTCCCAGGACACTAAGGTTTTGGGGTATACAGGTAAGTTTGGGTTTTCTACTGAGTGTTCAGGTGCTGTTTGATTGTCTTTGCAGGGACGGCTATATAGATAAAAGTAGGACCGTATAACCTGGGCACAACAACGGACCATCAACGCTGACTGTGCGTGCCAATGTTCTTGGTACTCTTCAGGTGTTAACCCCCTACCTACCTGCCTGTAATCCACTGACACCCATGTTGTGATTAATTATTGTGCCTATCCTCCTGGGGGTAAATCACAGGGTTCACGCATCATCTTTGGTGCATGGTTATCAGTGTAAATGGAGAAAGTGAGAGACAATGTTGTGTGAATGGGTTTCTGTGTGTGCTGTGTGTAGTGTAGTGCAGGAAATGGACAAGGAGAGATCAGGTGGGGGAGGCGGATTGTCAGTGGTGTGGCTGGGGCTGAGGGGCAGAGCTAGGTGTCGAATAATGTGGGTGCCATGAATACTGGATGCTGGCTGCTTTGCTTAAGATCAAAGTGCATTGTGGGAACATAAGAATGACCACCAATGTATCAAACAGTAATTAAAAAGTGCATTCCTACTGCGGATGCAATGCACACTTGGTATTATGCTCATTTCATCTGTCTGAATAGTCATCATGATAGTGAAGTGTGTCCAAAACATGAGACGTATGTACAACTTTGTACTGTTTCAATGTTTGAGTTTGGGCTGTCCTGGTGAGCAAAGGACGGCTTTCAGGTGCAGTTTGGAAGGTGATAGCTCTGCACGTATGGAGACTCCAAACACACAGTGTTCTGGATACTCGTCGCAGTCAGGAGCAGAGAGCTTCCTCAATTTAGGGGGGCTTGAGTCACAGGGCTAAACTGAATGGCGCTCCGGCAAGACCATTCTTACCGAATCGCAGCTCCATCTTGTTCGGGCTTAATACATTGCCTGTAAGTGTGAGTGAGTTTTTGCTTGGACGGCTGTTGAGGAGCTGATTTTGACGGGTGTGTGCTGAGGGGCTGGATTTGGTGGTGGGTGGGGAGTAGTTGGTGGGTTGCGGGGGTTTGTGTATTTTTGGCGCATTCATCCATGATAAAGCAAGCTTCAAGCATAATAAGTTATTACCTGGCTAGACTGGCATTTGGGTGCAGGCAGTTTAGCCATTCCTTACTGTGACATGTCCTTTGTATTGCAGAAACATCCATGATTAAGCAATCATATGTTATTACATGATAAATCCTATTATGTGAGTGGACTGGCATTTTTATGTAGCCAGTTTGGACATGTTTTCTTATTGTGGCATGGCATTTTGAATGGAGAATCAACAGGAGTAGGTCTTCTGCGGGGATACTGGTATATATTGGCTGAGCCAGCCTGGACATATTTTCTTAGAGCATCATTGCTGGCATTATGTACAAAGCAAAAATGAGTACGTTCTTTTCTTATATGGGAATACTGGCATATACATAGGTGCTGCCAAAGTGGCCATGCATGGGCACAGCCAGCGTGAACATGTTTTAATACTGGCATATATTGTGGCCAAAGGCATTATGCAAATGCTGCTGTGCTCTGTTGGTGAATTGCATCTGTTGCATTTGTGGGTTAACCCCACTTGCAAATTGTCTGGCTTTTTAGCCAGTTTTTCATAGAAAGTGTGCCATATAACTCACAATTTTAACCTAGTATTCAGATATATTTCTTGGAGACGGAGGGACCCTTACCCACCCGAACCACTTTTGGTCGCTTCGGACTTCCTCGCTATGCTCCCATGCTCTGGCATATTTGTGGGAAATGTTTGCACCCCTCCAGTTAACTTAATCTCCTGCCGCTAATGGGTGAGTGGCTGGTGAGTGAATGGGTAAGAATGTGTTCATGCAAGACTGGGGCCCAGACAAGGGGCATTGCATCACGGATGCTTTCCTACATATTTTACTGGTACTATTGGGCAAAGCCAACTTGATTAATGTTATTACATGGAGGAGGGGTGAGGGTTTAAAGCACAATAGGGCAGGCAGACTGGACATGCTCTTACTTTGGCATGGCAGTTATTACTCACATAAGGGGCAAGGTCAACATAATGTGTGCTCTTACATTGGGGAGGATGGGCACAAGTTCAGCCAAACAAGGAAAGGGTTCCTTACTGTAGCATTGCATGTTTACTACATCGAGGGCTAAGTCAACATGAGTATTCTTACATGGTGGTGCGGGGGTTGGCAAGTAATTTGTGCACCGGCAGTAACATCTTTTCTTTTTGTGGATAGGAGTTTTTTTCTGGCATCAAGGAAGGGCAAAGCCAAAAAGAGAATGCTCATACATGGAGATACTGGCAGTGCCAGCATGGACATGTTTTCTTATGGTATCATAACTGTGCATAATATTACTGGCTTAGACACACAGGGTTGGCTGGTACATTTGGGTATCGGGACTCTGGAGCCAGACGTAGCCACCTTGTTTCTGCGCTAGGTGAACGTTTTAAGGCTGGATTACAACGCATACTTCCATTTTTCGCCTGGTGCAGTGTGTGGCGTTTCCTTCCAGGAGCATGATCACCATGCACATTGCACATGCATGGTGGTCCAGGCATGCCCCGAGTGTGGTGCAGCCCGTGCTTTGTTACCGAGCTTGCAGGGGGGCCCCCCAAATAGTGTGCTACGCCACTCTGAAGTGTCTCTGCCACTGAAGCAGGTTTAAGGTCATGGACATCCTTGGTGACTTGCAGCGTCCGTCTGCTGTACTTTGTGGGGTGGGGGCACCTCGTCCCATGCACATTCACCCCTCTAGGGTGCTTGAGTTTTCCGAGTGTCTCATCTCTCCTTCCCCGTCCCCCAATCTTCTCCTTTGTCGTGATGATTCTACCAAGAGATTTCCTGGAAATGATTTCTGAAATAGGTTTTAACGCTGTCTTTTCTGTCTCTCTTATCTCTAGTATCCCGGATCCTGCAACAGTGGGTTCCAGGTGACCTCTGGGGATCTCTGGATCCTGGGAGACATCTTTATCAGAGAGTATTTCGTGGTCTTTGACAGAGGAAACAACCGGGTTGGCTTCGCTAAGGCTGTGTAAGAAAGAGGGGAATTCATGGAGATGGAGAAAAGACTGCGGATATTGGATGTGATCTACGCTCAACAGTCCGAAAGATGATGGATTATTTACAACCCACTCAGCTCAGTGCCCCCGATGTGCTCTCCATCTCCTTCCACCACTTTAGTGTAAACATGGGTGCACAGAGTGACAGCCCCTCAGGGCTGGGGTCTTGGCATTTTCATGAGCTTCTCTGTCAACAACAAACCTCATGGACTTCTTCCCGGTGCGCGTGTCCTTGCATCCAGAGGAAAGGGGAGCCAATGAGACTAGCAGCACATGGGCACTCGGAGGAAGAGAACATTTGCAAACAATAGATCTCATGCCCTTAAGTGAAGACTTGAGCTGCATGCCAATTTAACGTGATCCATCTGTCATCTGTTTCACACCCCTCCCTCTTCACCTATGTCATGTCAGGTAACATGGGAGACTCCATGGACTCTCCTCCAATCAAAATGAAGTCCTTGGTGTTATTTGCCCTTGATGCTTGGCGGATTCAGAACACATACACATGAACCTGCAAGAAAAATATTAAACAGGTTAACGAACATATTAAACATATGCATGTCTTTAATGTCTCGAATAAAACACAGTGATGATTCTCAAATGGGTAAAGTTGGGATCACTGTCCCACCCCCAAGATTTGCCAAAACAAGTCCTTTCCTTGGGAACCATAAAGAAAGTGGAGGGCGCGGGCTTCATGGATCGTTGTACTGATGCTTTTGAAATATTAATGTTGTCTGACCCTTACGGCTCTAAAAATATCCAAGCCTTTCCATTGTTCTACTGATGTACTAACCTTCTCAAGACCAGCGGGACCAGCGGCCGTACAGGCTCTAATGTAATACTGATGTACTAACCTTCTCAAGACCAGCGGGACCAGCGGCCGTACAGGCTCTAATGTAATACTGATGTACTAATACTACTCAAGACCAGCGGGACCAGCGGCCGTACAGGCTCTAATGTAATACTGATGTACTAATACTACTCAAGACCAGTGGCCGTACAGGCTCTAATGTAATACTGATGTACTAACCTTCTCAAGACCAGCGGGTCCAGCGGCCGTACAGGCTCTAATGTAATACTGATGTACTAACCTTCTCAAGACCAGCGGGACCAGCGGCCGTAAGGCTCTAATGTAATACTGATGTACTAACCTTCTCAAGACCAGCGGGACCAGCGGCCGTAAGGCTCTAATGTAATACTGATGTACTAACCTTCTCAAGACCAGCGGGACCAGCGGCCGTACAGGCTCTAATGTAATACTGATGTACTAACCTTCTCAAGACCAGCGGGACCAGCGGCCGTACAGGCTCTAATGTAATACTGATGTACTAATACTACTCAAGACCAGTGGCCGTACAGGCTCTAATGTAATACTGATGTACTAATACTACTCAAGACCAGTGGCCGTACAGGCTCTAATGTAATACTGATGTACTAATACTACTCAAGACCAGTGGCCGTACAGGCTCTAATGTAATACTGATGTACTAATAATTCTCAAGACCAGCGGGACCAGCGGCCGTACAGGCTCTAATGTAATACTGATGTACTAACCTTCTCAAGACCATCGGGACCAACGGGACCAGCGGCCGTAAGGCTCTAATGTAATACTGATGTACTAACCTTCTCAAGACCAGCGGGTCCAGCGGCCGTACAGGCTCTAATGTAATACTGATGTACTAACCTTCTCAAGACCAGCGGGACCAGCGGCCGTACAGGCTCTAATGTAATACTGATGTACTAACCTTCTCAAGACCAGCGGGACCAGCGGCCGTACAGGCTCTAATGTAATACTGATGTACTTACCTTCTCAAGACCAGCGGGACCAGCGGCCGTAAGGCTCTAATGTAATACTGATGTACTAACCTTCTCAAGACCAGCGGGACCAGCGGCCGTAAGGCTCTAATGTAATACTGATGTACTAACCTTCTCAAGACCAGCGGGACCAGCGGCCGTAAGGCTCTAATGTAATACTGATGTACTAACCTTCTCAAGACCAGCGGGACCAGCGGCCGTACAGGCTCTAATGTAATACTGATGTACTAACCTTCTCAAGACCAGCGGGACCAGCGGCCGTACAGGCTCTAATGTAATACTGATGTACTAACCTTCTCAAGACCAGCGGGACCAGCGGCCGTAAGGCTCTAATGTAATACTGATGTACTAACCTTCTCAAGACCAGCGGGTCCAGCGGCCGTACAGGCTCTAATGTAATACTGATGTACTAACCTTCTCAAGACCAGCGGGACCAGCGGCCGTACAGGCTCTAATGTAATACTGATGTACTAACCTTCTCAAGACCAGCGGGTCCAGCGGCCGTACAGGCTCTAATGTAATACTGATGTACTAACCTTCTCAAGACCAGCGGGACCAGCGGCCGTAAGGCTCTAATGTAATACTGATGTACTAACCTTCTCAAGACCAGCGGGACCAGCGGCCGTAAGGCTCTAATGTAATACTGATGTACTAACCTTCTCAAGACCAGCGGGTCCAGCGGCCGTACAGGCTCTAATGTAATACTGATGTACTAACCTTCTCAAGACCAGCGGGACCAGCGGCCGTACAGGCTCTAATGTAATACTGATGTACTAACCTTCTCAAGACCAGCGGGACCAGCGGCCGTACAGGCTCTAATGTAATACTGATGTACTAACCTTCTCAAGACCAGCGGGACCAGCGGCCGTAAGGCTCTAATGTAATACTGATGTACTAACCTTCTCAAGACCAGCGGGTCCAGCGGCCGTACAGGCTCTAATGTAATACTGATGTACTAACCTTCTCAAGACCAGCGGGACCAGCGGCCGTAAGGCTCTAATGTAATACTGATGTACTAACCTTCTCAAGACCAGCGGGACCAGCGGCCGTACAGGCTCTAATGTAATACTGATGTACTAACCTTCTCAAGACCAGCGGGACCAGCGGCCGTACAGGCTCTAATGTAATACTGATGTACTAACCTTCTCAAGACCAGCGGGACCAGCGGCCGTAAGGCTCTAATGTAATACTGATGTACTAACCTTCTCAAGACCAGCGGGTCCAGCGGCCGTACAGGCTCTAATGTAATACTGATGTACTAACCTTCTCAAGACCAGCGGGACCAGCGGCCGTACAGGCTCTAATGTAATACTGATGTACTAACCTTCTCAAGACCAGCGGGTCCAGCGGCCGTACAGGCTCTAATGTAATACTGATGTACTAACCTTCTCAAGACCAGCGGGACCAGCGGCCGTAAGGCTCTAATGTAATACTGATGTACTAACCTTCTCAAGACCAGCGGGTCCAGCGGCCGTACAGGCTCTAATGTAATACTGATGTACTAACCTTCTCAAGACCAGCGGGACCAGCGGCCGTAAGGCTCTAATGTAATACTGATGTACTAACCTTCTCAAGACCAGCGGGACCAGCGGCCGTACAGGCTCTAATGTAATAGTGATGTACTAACCTTCTCAAGACCAGCGGGACCAGCGGCCGTACAGGCTCTAATGTAATACTGATGTACTAACCTTCTCAAGACCAGCGGGACCAGCGGCCGTACAGGCTCTAATGTAATACTGATGTACTAACCTTCTCAAGACCAGCAGGACCAGCTGCCGTACAGGCTCTAATGTAATACTGATGTACTAACCTTCTCAAGACCAGCAGGACCAGCGGCCGTACAGGCTCTAATGTAATACTGATGTACTAACCTTCTCAAGGCCAGTGGCCAGTACAGGCTCTAATGTAATACTGATGTACTAATAATTCTCAAGACCAGTGGCCTGTACAGGCTCTAATGTAATACTGATGTACTAATAATTCTGAAGACCAGCGGCCGTACAGGCTCCAATGCAATACTGAAGTACTAACGCTTCTCAAGACCAGCTGTAGTACAGGATTGAATGTAATAATGAAGTACTAATATTCACAAGACTAGCTGCAATACAGGCTCAAATGTAATACTGAAGTACTAACACTTCTCAGGACCAGCTGCAGTACAGGCTCAAATGTAATACTAAACTCCTATTCTTCAAGACCAGCTGCAGTACAGGCTCAAATGTAATATTGATAATACTAATACTTCTCAAGACCAGATGCACTACAGGCTCAGATGCAATACAGGAGTACTAATACTTCTCAAGACCAGCTGCAGTACAGGTTCAAATTTAATACTGAAGAACTAATAGTACAGGGATGACACTATGAACGTTACGTGGCATATTGTCCCACCTACTGGGCCGTTCTGTGAAGTGCACATATACTATGCTGATATGGGTGAGCATTGTAGAGGATCCAGGTACCTCACTGTGCTGGTCTGTCCTTTCTCAAGATGGGTAGAGGCAGGGCCATGTGCGCACCCAGATGCCAAATGTGTTGTGCGGTTTCTAGTGCAGGAAGTTTTCCCATGCTGGGGTGTGTGCAAGGCTTCGAGGTCAGATAATGGTACACATTTCTTCAATGTGTTATTCTAACACGATACAGCACTACTTGGCATCAAGCATCAGATGTGTTTGATTTATTACCCACAGGTCAATGGCATTTTGGAGAGAATAAATGGCCTCCTTAAGAGCAAGTCATCCAAATTGTGTACCACTTTGAAGAAAAACAGGGTGCACTGTTTGCCTCTTGCACTATTTAGCGTACGCACGCAGCCAAGGAAATCTCATCATCTGTCACCTCACAAAGTGGTCACGGGCCGGCATATGCTTAACCCTATATTCCTAGCAAGAAGGGCTTCTGATGCACAAAGGGTTGCAGCGGTGATCGGAGAGGAATTTAAACAATATTTGATGACCCTAACTCAGGCCATTAAATGTGTCCCTCCACAGAATGCACCTCCCAGGATTGTGATGACAGACACCCAATGCTGCACAGACTATGGTTGACAGATCCTGAGCATATAACGACTCGATCATTGCTGACTGGGGACTATATCTATGATCGCAATTTTGTATGCAGGTGGAACATCCCTCGGTTCCAAGGACCGTATTAGGTGGTGTTTTGTAAGCCATGCAGTTAGAGTGAAGGAATTAGGCTACTGGGTCCACCTCTCTGACGTTCGTAGGGCACCTCCGGAGAGCACAGTGGTGCATCAATTATCTTAAAACAAGGGGTAACAGTACTCGTACCCCAATTACCTCACTGGTCTGTCCAGGGGTGTTACGGGTGTGGTAGCACGTTGGAGTGGCAGGCCAAAGCTCAGTTGCTAGCTCCATATTTTTCTTTTTCTGGGAGTGCTTTTTCTCTCTTCCCTTCTTTTTCTCTCTCTCTCTCCCTTTCTTTCTTTCTCTACTGATGAGGATTGTTCCTTCTTCGTTTTTGTACAGAGTATGTCTTGTACATTTTATCTTTTTTGTTGTCTTGTGTGTTTGTGATTCTATTTCAGGAAAGAAAAAGATGGGTGCCTCTAATGTACATCGATCATTAAGTAGGGACGCAAGGCCTAGACACATGAATGAGAGATTGTGGACATATATCTATTATTGTGGGTCTGCAATTGCTGGAGGATTGTGTTTGATATTGATAGTGCTACTGGGAGTGTATTGGCGAGGGTGTTATAGGGGGAGGTCCTATAATAGGATTGTATATTATCCAAATGGAACGATACATATACATGGTAATAATACAAGTGGATTTACATATATCAGTACTAATGTGAACACTAATAATAACAATGGGAACGGATATAATGACTCAAATATGCAGGTTACGTCAGTGGAGGAAGCAGACAACAGGTTGTTTACAACAAATAGGGGATAGTCTACCACTATGAAAAGGTATACTGCTAAAGTGGACATCCTTGAGAATGTGTATAGACGAATGAAAAGAGGTTCAACAAACGTATGATACGTATCAAAGACTGGTTCTTGATGTGATTGTGGATATTCATCACCCTGAGTTCACTAACTCATGGTACTCTGATATGAGAGGTGTGGGGAGAAACGCTGTGAATGGAAGCTGTTATGTGTGCTCACTTATTCCCGACACATCAGGGGATTCCAAGAAGTTAGTACCGCAAGTAGCCCCAATTTTAGAGGCACGATGCCTATTTCATATTGCGCTATGTAGAATAAAAGGATGGTTCCAGGCACACAGTTTGCAACTGCAAATGGTGGGCCCAGATTTTGTCAAATGCATTGAGGATCAAAGAAACCTCAAGTGTGTGGACCTACCTTATCTGATGGTGAAGGGGGCAGGAGAATGCCAATAATAACTGGCAGCACATCACACTACCTTGCTCGGCAGAAGGACTGGCAACATATAGCAAAGAAAGGATAGCACGAGTGGTCAACTTCTGTGTGCAAGTCTGGACAGAGCCTATCACAAAGCTGACGAGGATTGCAGCGATGGAAAAGCCGGTGCGAGTGCACAAGAAGGAAGAATATAGACTCTGTTTCCGCAGCAAAAGTACAGTCTTTGGTGTTAAGTATTTCAATCCGGCGATACACTAGGGTCTCAGCCTAGTATGCAGCGCACATCTGAAATGCTTATGTTCTCATATATGTAGGTTCAATATTCTGAGTGATATACCACTCATATCACACCCCTTATTCAAATACCCCGGTTCACGATGAACCAGATACCAGGCTGGTTGGTAAAGGCAATATTTATTTATTTATTTAGAAAATCAAGACAATCATACACTTTTTAATATATGGGGCAGCAATTACCAATGTGGTAACAATAACAATCGGACTGTAGGCAATGCACTTAAATTAACCCTTTAGCAACACATATAGAAAACACCAGAGAATAGATACACTTTTGAATTTTAGAAAGATATCACTCAAGTTAGGATTTCCCACTGCAATATTCCTCAACCCACAAATAATCAATTCTAAATAGATATAAGGAAGCAGCAGGTCATCAGAAATAAGGAATAAGAAACACAATCCGACTCCAACCTTCCCTCCCCAAACAAGAGAGAAAAACAGATTTGAAACCCTTGCAATGTTCAAATGACACTGGGAAACGGCTGAATAACACAATGAAGATGTGCAAAAATCCTTAAATAAGCACAATTCTATAGGGGAGCAACACTGGAAAGTTACAAGCAATCATAAGCAATAGATTGAGCAAAAGAATACAATTCCAAAATAGTAGAAATAACACGTGTAAAACTTTGCAAAAATGCTCATTCCTGCCTGAAATAACCAAACTGTTTTTGATAGAGACGGGTGAAAATCACTGATTCGGAGTGCAGTTGGGCTGTAGCTATAAATCTTAAGTGCAATCAGGAGGTGAAATGAAGACTCCAGCTATTAAACCGAGGGAGATATACAATGTAGAATAAGAGGCATTTTTAGAAAAATAGGGTAGTGAAAACAAAAAATAAATTCAGTTTGCACAAGAATAGTTTTACTCTATACTAGAGCATTCGGGCTAGAGTACCAAAGAGAGACACAGTAAGCTCCCGGGCTGATTCATGAGTTCAACCCTAGTTCCCCAGCACCCGCCCGGGCGGAACCAGTCCGATCACTCGAAATAGGTGATAGCTTAGGATTTAAATTACAAGAATTGCTAAATAGATAGCGCTTGCACTAGAAATCAATGACAGGGTTGCAATAAGGATTCTGACAAGGTTACAAGTTATTACGGTAAGGATAGGATGGCTTTAGAGATTGGGATAGGACAAACAAGGCAAGGTTTACTATGTTTCTATGGTTCCTATTGATACAGTCCACTTTTAGTTTGGTTTTTGGACAGTCAGCGGTTCTGGTCGCCACACGGGTCTGGTCTAACACAGGACAGCCGGACAGAATCAGCAGCATGGACTGGATACCGGGTAGCACTTCTGGTTACTGGATAAGATAGAGCATCAGGATAGCAGGATAGCAGCAGCATGCAGTGAGTGGCGGCAAGCCAAGCTGGATTTGGATGCTTCCCAACACCACATCGTTTCCCTTGGTTATGGGGATTATTTTAGGATTGAGGCCTAGATGAAGCGGAACCAGCAATGCTTGGCCTTGTGGTTGGGATAGGGAGTTTAGATGGATAAATGCAAGATGAAGACAGGAACAGACAGGAACAGACCGCCACTGTAGGAAATCAGGAATCAGTGTGTGTCTGTGTGTTGTCAGGGGCTCTTATTTATAATGCCAGGTGACATCATCACAGTATATGACAGGGGCAGGCTTTACTACACACGCCCCTAACAATAGGATTGGGCAAGGGTAGTAATCTCTCCCTTGCTCTCTGCTGGTTGGATTTCTAAGGGAAAGGATGTCATGTTTATGAGGTGATTTTTACTGTATCTAGAAACTCCATTTACTTTACTGAAAATATGATTATGCCAAAAACACATACATCTGCAGTTGCAACCTCTTAGTAGGTCAGATACACAGGTTACATATTTTGTGTTACACAGATCAGTCCAATCCTCAAGTCTGTAGGACCTTGCTTTGCCTTTCTGATACATTTTGGTAATTTTAAACATGAACAATTTGGCCTACTATTCCCCAGTTTTATACACAGATGCGAGTTATCCCCAGGGATGTATGTATAAAATGTTATGTTTGCAACATGGATGTTTTTCTTGTAATACAACATATATCACCATTTCTGTCCAGAGTGTGTCAAGACATTCTACCAAGTTTTAAAATACAGGCCGGAATTCCACTTTTACGCTGTGAAAATTCCACATTTTTACCAATTTTGGCAGCTGAGATACAAGTCTTTTAAAGATCTTTATAAAATAGTTTTAAGACAAATGGGAGTCATTGTCATTTTCTTTCTTCCCAGCTGACACCAACTGGCAGTTTCTTTCAAGCAGGATGGGGGCCTCTCTCTTAATTGAAGGTTTTATTGCCCCTTCCCACTTGACAGGTGAATGTCCCAGGACTGCTATTGTCTCAGCCTGGGTCACAGACAAATGTCTGATGAGCTGGTGAAGTTTTTTTGTCCTGGTCCATTTAAGGTTTTCCAGGCTGGCAATTAGCACTTTTGGTGTCCTGGAAGTTTATGGTGTGCCTCTCTTCCTGAAGGAAGTTACAGGGCTGTAACTTGAACAACTGGTATTTCTTGAGAGCTTGCAAACTCAGCCAATGGCCCTCATTCCGAGTTTGGAGGTACCCATGGAGCTATTAGCTCCATGGTTGCCTCCCAACTCGTCCCAAATCCGGCCTGGTGAATGGAGTAATTACCGGTCCATTCCAAGGTTGGAGGGACCGGTAATTCCCCATTCACCAGGGCCCTTCCCCATTCCCATTTCTGCCCCCATAGGGCTCAATGGGAATGGGGAAGGAGGTAATTACGGCACTGTAAATTACCTTCAAAGTCACTTTGCGGGTTTGTTTTTTAACGCCTGCGAAAAGTACCAACCCGCAAAGGGAACCTCGGAATAGGGCGGTAAGGGTTTAACGGCACCGGTCTCGTTACCGGTGACCGTTAACCCTTACCGCCCTACTAGGAATGACTGTGTTTTAACCTTTATTCTCTCATTTTAAGTCTTGAATTAAACAAACCTGGGGAATCAAAATAGCCTATGTGTATATTATCACCAGCCACATAATCCTTTTACATTGCTAAGTAACCGGGCTTTCATTAACAATTTACTTTTAAATAGACACGTTTTCTTCAGTCAGCAAAACCGATTTTACCATGAGACCATTTGTTTGGATTCTTCCAATACGACTCTGACCAGAAGCTCTGTCCTGTACCCTTCTTCGCTACTCCCTGGGAGAACTGCATGATGCTCCCTCACAGTGTGCAGCTTTAATAAACAATCAGTGATGGCTGATCCATCACTGATTGTTTATTAATGCTGCACACTGATTTAACTGATGTACTTCCTCTTGAGCAGATTTAGTGTACTTCGTTAAAGGCTCATGGTATAGAGATCAGAATGGGAATAGTTTGCGGGGCACACGCTGAATGCTGAAGCGCATCATGTGTATGGTTTAAAGTGACCTTTACTGGCCTACATACTACATGTGGCAGCATCTTCATGCATGTAATGTAAAGTACCACTGCTGGCATAGATATGTTATGGGTCACAACCTATATGTGCCAGTAATGGTCACTGTAAATCACATGCATGAAGCTGCTGACGCACAACACACCCTATCCATGCTCGTAGTCTCTGCAAGAGATTCACTGTCCCAACCATACAAAATGCATTGCTGGTCACTGTAGATCCCTTGCAGCGACTAAGCAAACACATGCAGGCACACACATGCCCAGGCAGACACTGATCCTAACATATGCACGCATACATGCACAGCGACAGGCTCATTCAGCTAGCCTTGCGCACACACACAATGCATTACATTCAAACACATATATAGAAATGTTATAATTGTGATGGATTGCCATTTGGCAAGGGTGTAGACGCCCTGGGTGTTTTGATTTTCATTAATTTTATAAAATGATGCAGGAAATTCCATCTCTGAAAGGGTGATCTGCTGATCAGATTCTCCTTTCATAATCTCCACGCCAAGAGAGTGGTGTGCATCTGTGCCCTGCTGCCCAAGTAGCCGGATCTGCAGCGCCTGCTCTAGCAGTGGCACATTTAAGACATACCCGCCTGTAATTAAACCCATAATTATGAGACTACTGTTCTGGTGGCAGAATAATCTCCAAATATATACCCCTTAGCAGAGTTAGGGTATGGTGAATGGTATTTCCTATAATGATGTCAGCCACGTCAATTTGATATCACACATGTTGCAGCCTTGGGGTCAGCCCTGGGAGCACATCTGGTGAAGGGTTTTGTGTATTCTTCCCTGACAAGGCTGTCCCTGCCACTTCTGGATGGACTGTAGCCTTGGGGATTGCCTCTCTCTTTCTGTCTTTGTAAGGGTGGGTAACGTCCTTCACAGAAAGCTGGCCTGGGAACATGAATGAACGGATACACTCATTCACAAAAGGCTTGGCCTCACACCAGGGTGCTGCATTTCAAAGGACCTTTGAAACTATTGAGAAGGGAAAGGAAGGGGTTAGTGTAGACACAGTGAGCTCTTTATAACTGGAGGAAGGTTCCACCAACTTGCTTTTCTCTGCCTCTATCTCTCCTTCCTCTCCCTTCCTCTTCTTTAGTACAAAGCACTTTGGGTGCGATGTTAGAAGGCAAAGAATAGGGATTCCGCCTCTAAAGCAGGCAAGCCTTAGTCCAAGCGTCTGTGGGATTTTACCTTTAAAGAAGGGGTCTCGCACCACTTATTTCATTCATCTCTGGGCTTCAGTCCTTGAAGAAGAATTTGTTTGGAACTTCTTGTGATAGCAGACATTTCCAAAGTCCTCCAGTTGTGAGACGAAGACTGGTAGTCCAAGAAAGAGGTAAGCTCTGCTTTCTAAGCATCCCTAGAGAACATCCCTGCACTTGTCTTCCAGCCTCCCCCGTGTTTTGGAGGCTGAGAACAAGGATCCATCTTGTCCCTGAGCTCCTGCATTGGGAGTCACAGCACCCGGAGAGCAAAAACAGCTGTGATCCGAGTGTGTTCGACTGTTAAACTGCTTGGAGCTGTGTTTCAAAAACCGTTTGACACATTTAACCCATCAGGACTTGCCGATGCTGCCTTTTGCACTCTCCCGATCTTCGAATCACTCGCACAGTACCTAGAAGTCTGGTTCGGCACTGCCAGACCACTAAGAACCGAGAAAGGTATAATTGACTATTAGCTGCCCCTAGGGTCCATTTGTGGGCCTCTAAAGACAGGCCAGGTCACATCAATTCCCTTTGCACCCAAGAGAATATCCTTGTGAAGAGCGTTGTGGTCATTACTTGCCTTACACCCCTAACTCATTACTCAGAGGGCTGTATCTCGCCATTATGCTTATTCTGTGTTCTTCCCTCAGGGGTTGGTTTTGTGCAGTGTTTTTCTACTAAGGCATTATTGTACATGGTGTGTTTAATTAAAGTATATATATTTTAATAGAACCTTGATTCGACATTGCTTTATTTTGGACTGTCATACTTCACTCCTTGGATCACTACTGATCCTCATTCACACCCCTCTTAGGACTATAGCCTTCCCTCGGCCCAAGTTACCACAAAAGGCAAAGGAGGTGCATTTCTGAACTGTGCCTGTTTTACCTTTATGTTTATGTGGCTCTTGGATTGTAGAAGTGTAGGCACTTTAGCCTCCACTCATCCTTGTACTCCTGCAGGGCAGAAGTCAATTCGTCCCAAAAACACAAAACACGCTCTTACCTTAGGTCTTCCGGTGCAGGGGCACAGCAGACAGCAGCGCACTGGAGAAATGTAGGCATGTGGTGCACCCCTGGTGTACTTGAATCCACGGGGCATGGTGGTGCCGAGCATCCAGCGATGACAATGTGGTTTCCATGGCAACCCTGTGAGTGGCACACTGCGATGCACATACCGGCAAAACGGCCAAAGGTTTTTTTATGTATAAATCATGGTTGGCGTTCAGTCAGTGCCCTGACTGAACGCCAGCCCTGGTGATATTTAAATAAAATCTTGTTAGAGGTGTTGTTGGGAAGTGGACGAGGCCCTCCCACCTCCCGAAGCGCTTTAAGGTGAGGCAAGCACCATTCAATGCATTATGAGGGCCCACGGGGATCCTGGGGAGGTCAGGGGTCCTATAAATCCCCACACAATCGCATTATTGCATGCGGTTTGGGACGTTTAGACGATAGTGCTCACATGTGAGCAGACACCATTTTTTCTGGTTGTAGTAGCCATAGCTGAAGAAAATGCCGGCCACGATTCTACAATTGACTCTGTCTAGGTCCAGGGGCTGGTGAGAAAGGCCCAGACGGACATTTCCACAGAAACCCTTCCCCACATTAGGAGATGTTACAAACATATTGTGTCCTGAGAAGAATGTGCCCTGCAGGGCCACGAGACAGAGCCGGGCGCTTTGGTGCACGTGTCATGAGCAAGCGGAAGTAGGCCCCAAACTCTCACCATTGCCCACAGCGATTTATAGCCCCCACGACCACCCCAGTCCTAATATCCCTGAACTCCAAGACACCAGTTGACCCCAGACCACTGCCCATAATTGTATTGTATTGTTTATTTATATAGCTTCTATACACAGGAAAGTGTTTCAAAGCGCATAAAACAATAAACCATAAAGGTCTGAGCCTGTGGTTACATATTTACAAGCACATGATTTGTAATGCGAGGAACTGCGAAGGATTAATTATAGCCCAAAAGCGAGGGTGTAAGCCTTGGAGCCGATGATGCGAGCGGGAATGAATGCAGGATGTGTGGGTCAGCGTAACCTCGAAACTCCCCCTGTGCCAGTCCTGAGCCTGCCAGGGGCATGGTAGAATGATAGAGCAGCATTGTTCATGGAATCTAGCTAATTGTCTATTCGACCTTGGTGCTTCAAAGATGCTGAGCCCAGCAGACCCCACGTGGTTGAAGACGGACGGACTGGGCTGGGACAAATAGCCTGACATCCCCCATGGAGCAGGCTGACCATGTATAGGATCGGACCAACCAGTCACGCAGGTTTTTACTCTATGCTGTGACATCACTATTACGATGGATCTCTTTTTAAGCTTCGGCTTGTACCTTTTTATGGCAGAACGTTCGGTAGGAGCAGAGTATTTTGCTGGTGCACCCATTTTGTGGAATAAATACTTGTTATCCTTGCAAGAGGGACTTGAGCCTTTTTTACCCTAGCGGGTAGTATTTTATCTGATGTGAGCGCACAGGGCGTGTCTTCAGTGCCCTGCAATGCACACGTCGGTGCTCCACTCACAGGGATTTCTGTTTTATAATAGGACTGGCACTCAGTCAGAATGGGCATCAGGGAGGGGCCAGCAGCTGTGGCCTCACCCGCTGTGCCCGCCTGTCTAAACCCGAGACTAACGTTGTGCCCACAGAGACTTCCTGTGATTGCAGAACATAGCTCTTTCTGTAGACATAGCTAGACAATCAGGAATTTGGATCAAATTCAGTTTATTAAACTAATTGACAACAGGAAACCCTCAAGACGGTCCCTTTTGAATTTCTACTCTCCTTCAACTTAGGTCTTGCTCTTATAGATATCATTAACACCTCCTTATGCACAGGCAAGCGGTCTACCCGATTAATGCTCGTTATAGTGGCTCTCTGGCGCTCCAGAGGTATCAAACCTTTGGGCTCTTTCCATCCTGCCTTTCATAGCAAAATGTATTTAAACGCTAGTGCTCTGCCAACGGAAGGACCTCATTCAGGGAAACACTGTTCTGGACCACTATGATCAAATTTAGTCCAGATGATATCTGCCTGGGGTTGGGCTGAGAGAAGGAAAGGACCCTGCTCCTGGACCCCTATACAGGATGCCACAAGCTTGTGCCAATCAGACTGTGGGGACCTCCTCTGGGATGGCCAGAGGGACAGGGTTCAAGCTAGCATAGGATTGATTCTGTCTCTTGGCTATGTCCATAGTGCGCACATATATGGACTTCAGAGGAAACACGACACTCGCACCCCTCCAGTTCTCCGCTCACTCTACTGGCCCCCCGTAGAAAACCCTAGTTAAATTCAATCACCGCCGGTTTCACCGCCGTGCCCAGGTTGCAGATCCTGACTCGTCGTCACCATTGCATGGGCGTCCCCCTGCACAGAGGCGCTGCCGTGAGCCCCCTCCCAGTCCCACACACTCACACGGAGGAAATGTTCCAAGTTCAGGCTCCCGGTCGCTCTAATGCGTCGGGACACGCCCTGTATATTTATACGCACGCGGCGGAGTGCAACGTAACTCCTCCACGTGCTAACCCTTAAAGGGGTAGCACCACAGCATGGAACAAGCCCAGCTTTTTTGCAAAGAATATTCCCGCCTTTTGCCCCCTGAGATCTGCCTTGGCTCTGTTATTCGTAAGGCTGGAAACCCAATATAGCGCTTTGGAGCACAGGCTTCTCAGCGACCGCAGCCTCTTTGTGGAAAACATTGCCACCTTCAGTGAGAAGTCCCGAACACAATCTTGCCTCTTAAGCCTCTGAAACAAAGACCTTTTTCTAGTCTACAAACTCCAATTTTCCGCTCACAACTAATATCCATCTCTCCCTATGACCATAGCACTAGGGAGCCACGTCGCTGGTGTCAGTGCGCTTTATAAAATACATAAAAGAACTAAACGGTGCTGCAAATCGCTTCCTTTTGCATAGCAGAAGGTCTGGCCTACAATGTGGGCCTTCAGAGGAAGTTGGCAGGCTGTGAAATGCTTCATTTTGCACGATGCTGGTGTTGTTTTGTGTCATTAGTTTACAAACTTTTAACAGGTGTAAAAGCAAAGTCATCACAATTAGATAGTCACATTACACACATTATACAAATAAACAATGTCACCCAGGGTAGAGGGAATAGACTTTACATATCTTAATAATGTAAGTATCAGGGAAGCATTCCTCCCCTCCAATCATTCATTCCAAAAGCAATCTGGATCCACGCTGCCTTCCTGTGCCACACGTCTGCCCAGATAGTGCCCCTCAAAGCTTTCCTCGCAGGACAATGGGATGCCCATTGTTTTAGGATCTGCGAAGGGTCTTTTGTGCACAATCTAGACGAGCATTGAGTGTCGGGCGGGCCTCTGATTCACCCCCACCTTTCCAGAGTGCCCGGGTAGATAGGGCCTGGGTGGCATGAATGCAGGCCGGGGGAGGCCTATTATTCCTTGAGAGTAGGAGGCGAGGCTACACCATGTGTCATCACTGCATGTTGTCACTACACGCTGGGCAGTCCATGGTACACGTCTTGTTACTACACAGGGGGTACTCCCCTGGGGCTTCCTGTGCTCTCAGTACTGCATCCAGGCTGCCCTGGAGCCAGCATGGCCAGTGCATTTATGGCTTTGGCCGATAGGTGGCACTAGCCACCTACAAAGCGAATGTATTCGCATTGGAATTACAGATCCGAGAACATGACGTGTGATGAGGGACACGCAGGCTACTGTTGTTGTTTGTTCATGGGCCCTCCTACAGGATGCCATTTTCTTAGTGATAGCATTCTAATCCCCACCCCTGACCACCTATCCCCGCCCTAACCACGCTGTTAGGCAGAAATACATGCAGTACCCTTTGAGAACATTACACACATTTAAGACTACAGGTGTAAGCACAATCTCACCTTTGGTACAAGCCTGTATTACACAGTTATGTGGTGGCAGTGGCTGAGCAGCCAGACTTATCTCAAGAGTAAAGTGAACAGTACAAGAGGTTACACAAAGGACTTGGAATCACAGTGATTCAAACAAACACTTACTCAAGGTTTCTTGGTAAATTAATATACATTTATTTACACAGTCATTTAGAAAATATTCCACTAGTAAGAGCAGCTCAATATCACACTATAATACACTCCAGTACACAACCAATACGTTTCTGAACAAGTTAGGCTCCCCAGAAGTGGGAGCAAAATGGCACTTCAGTAACTTTCAAAAGGGGTAGAAAAACACAAGTTATAAGAATTAAACACAATTACTTTCATAGGCAGGGCAAATAGTTTCAGTTCACTACAAGAGGCAGTTCAATTCACTACGCCTGGTCCAAAGTCAAAGGATCAGTGTCTTTAATAGGATAGCACAGGTCTGGTAGTAAACAGTTAAGTTTTAGAAGTAGTTTGTACGAAAAAAAAATTATATGTCGGATTAGGAGAGAACAAGACTCCAAAGTTGGGAAAGTTTCCCAAACTTTCACTGCGGCAAAGAGGATTACTCAACCGCGTTTGCACAGTACCTTGTTAATGAAGAAAAGCTGTAGCTGAGGCAGTTGTTCCTGGCAGTTCCTGCAGATCTCACTGTTCCTGGGCATCAGTCGTGGGGACAAGAGGGAGGACATCAGGGGGATCCTGCACTGCCCAGGGAAGAGGCCACAAGCTTGTCAAATCGTCGGTTTAAGGTGTGAGCGCCTTAAAGTCCACACGCTGGTTTCCTTCTCACTGGGTATCCGGTTTTTAACAGCACTCTGAAAAAGTGACCAGTATGGAGATGGTTTCCAGGTGGCTTGCGAGTTGGTTGTTCCCACCAGCTCAAGGGAAGAAGTCGTCCTTGAAGGGCTTCTCTGTCGAGGGAGTTTCAGGCTATTCGGACTTGCAGCAGGGCTTCACCGGGCAAACCAACGGTCCAGGAGTTGTAGCAGTCATCTTCCTTCAGCTCGTCTTCGGTTCTTTCATTCCAGTGGTCGACTCTGCCTTCCATTCCTGGAGACACACCTTTTAAACAGTTTTCTCCCATTAATTCCAGCCTAGCTGTCACTCACCCA
Source organism: Ambystoma mexicanum (assembly GCF_040938575.1). Classification (NCBI taxonomy): domain Eukaryota; kingdom Metazoa; phylum Chordata; class Amphibia; order Caudata; family Ambystomatidae; genus Ambystoma; species Ambystoma mexicanum. Next base: position 1,355,364,284 of record NC_090933.1, on the reverse strand, counting down.
GCAGAGTGGCTGTCCTTGCCGGAGAGTCAGCCAGCCAATCACGCCAGAGTGAATTCAGGTCACCTAGGAGACTAAGCACAGGGAGTTTCGGGCACCTCCCTCAAATCCTGTCCCCACCAAACACAGGTGTCAGAGGAGGGCTTCAGCACTGTAGCCCGCCAAAGGGCATCGAACAAAGGGACCAAACCTGGTTTGACACGCAGAGTTAAACACAAGAAGGACCTTTCCTAAAAGATACGACAAAAAAAGATGACTGCAGTCTGTTTTTACAGACGGGTCTTGGGCGCCATATTGAAAAACATGGCTGACCCGATTTTTAGCTACCGGTGTTCACGGTCCAGAAAAATCATGGTAGTTTGCTCTAAAACCACTGCCACCAGCCATTTCAAGAGGTAGCATTTGACTGTTACATGAGTATTTAGACCCAGGGGAAGCTAGGCAACCCCTCCAGCACTCTATGAATTTAAAAAGACTAGCAAAGTCAATTCAACTTTACATGCTCTGGGAGACAGTATTCAGTCCCAGAGAAGGTATTTAAACCTTGGAGAGTCTGAAAGACACCCCTGTACCACTGCACTGAGGGTGCTGTGTGACACACTAGAAAAAGATGATGCCTATGGAGTTTGTCTAAAACTCCATATCCAAAGAACACACAAGTAGAACACACACCAAAACGAAAAGTTCAAAGCCCCAAAATATAGAAAAAGAGTTGAAGGGCTCTAAGGTGGAGGGAATTTAGCACTTAGGTGAGAATTCTCCGTAACACACACACGCCCATTAGGATCTCTTTTGCTTCATTTTATGTGGCAAAATTACATGAGGCCGGCAACTTTGCATTCAAGATGGTGGCAGCGAAAAACTGTTTTGCAGGTTTACAATAAAACCAGTGCCAATTTGAGTGCAGCGTTGCCATGTGCTCTTATTATTAGGAACTTTGGCCGTGTTTTTGCGCTAAGTCGCTGCTAATATTTACAGGTTGCTGGTTGTGGTTTTTGTCTGCTTGTTTTAAGAAGTTTTGCGTGTATTTGGGCTTGTTGACAAAGCAGCTAAGCCCATCACACATCACCGTCCACAGAGGTCCTGGAAAGGTGTGCTGGCAGCAGCGCAATTCATCCTTTGATCTTAGTGCCATGGTGAGTGCGCTATGTCTGCTAGTATGTATGTGAAAAGAGAGATGGGCACATCTCCAAAGATTTCATTAAAGAGGCAAAGACCCTTCATGACCTTCTTAAATCGAGCAGCAACACCCCAGACATTGGGACTTTTTATTACACCAATAGCGTGTTTACAATTACAATTAAGTCAGTGAGCCTCGTTAGGAGCTTGCCGGTTTGGATACAACGGTACCAGTACACTTGCCGGTACCGTTGTATCCGGACCAGAAAACTCACAGTTGTGCTCGTGGGTGCCTTTCATTACGCCAGGTCTGACCTAGAGGAATGAAAGGCACCTGCAAGCACAGCATGCCTGTAGCACAGGCACCGTTATGAAACCTGCCGGTGCTACAGGCATCCCCATTGGGCTCAAATGGGGATCACCCGATTCCGGCACCTGCGAAAGGGCAATTACGAGGTCCGGCGGGGCTGGAATTCCATGGTAATTGCCTATTTGTGGGTGCCAGACTTTCTTGCACGTTTGGAGGTAGCCTTGCCGGATTTTCCGGCATGACTACCTCCAACCCTGTAATGAGGCCCATGAACTCTCAGAAGACTGACTGAGTGCATAGTTTGACGGTAAGGCTTGATACAGCTAGCTGAAAATTATCCCAGGAGGATGTGTTTTGGACGGGAAGGGGAAGGAACAGGGGGCGGGGGAATAGCTATAGCGATTAGCATGGCCGTGGGCAGCCAATGTGTGGTAAAATAGTCAAATAAAAGCTGTGTGTGCCTCCTCGTATGCCATTTCTCCCTATCTGTACTCTAAAGCAATCGTTTCGGCTTATAAGTTAACGTGTTGTTTTGTCAACATTGACTGCAATGAAATTGCTGTTAATGTGTTCAGCCCTGGGCTGTACAGTGACTGTGAAGCCCCCCACAGCAATATCCTCACCAAACAATAACGAGCCATGTGTATTTTGCAAAGTAAACTATCAGGCGTTGCAGATTTGCTGTGGATATCCAGTCCTATTTTGGGACAGCATATAGTCTACCATTTTCAAGGTTACTGGGAGTTCAAGTATACGCAAGAGGTGGGGTATGGCACTAACCTAGGAGCAGGGCAAGGTTGCTTAGTTGTAGTGGTGTATCTGTTTTGAACTGGTGTGATTTTTAGATAAAAGTTAGCGTATACAGGTGCACGGCCGATCTTTGCCTAAGGCCATGCAGTCGGCTGTCTGCCGTGCCAGCCTCTAGAGGGCACCAGTATGAGTCTTTCAAGAGGCTCCTATGCGGCCATCTTGCTTGATGCTTCTTGCTGATGCGGCATCATTTGATTTTATTGTACTAAGTTGGTACAGTACAAGACCACAAAGTGCTACTCGAAATCAGACTCGGTCTGAGATCACTGCATGAGGCCCGCTGCTGGTAGCAGCAGCAGTGGGCAAAGCGAGGCAAAAACAAAAGCAACATGTGCTGCTTCTCAGTACCCCTGGCCCTGGCTGAGCGAACCCCGGGCCCTGCCTGATAGCACACTCCCCATCCTCAGCGCACGGTGCAGTCAGGGCTGATGATTGACTGGGCTGGCCCGGCTTGGCTGTTAACTCAGCTCAGCCGGACAGCAGGGGACCGGGCCCTCTAAAGAGTTTAATCACCATCGTTGGGTAGGCACAGAAGCAGCAGGTAGGGCAGGACTCAGGACTCAGGAGGAGGCCATGCTTCGGTGATGGAGAAGCCGTGTGCCAAGACTGTAATACTCTGATTACTTAGTGGTAATATTCATTACTCCTAGTCCTAGTATTCCTTGTCACAGTACTTACCTCATAAGGCCCCTGGCTCCGTACACAGGACCTTCTTTTAGTTCTTTTAATCCCTATAACTCCTCCCCTAAACCCATGGCACCCAGTTTACATAACCCAGCTGGAGCATGGGACCTTCCCCGCAAGGAGGGAGAGGAGGGTCGTCAGTATTGTGACGAGGAAGAGTAGGACTAGGAGTAATAAAGATTACCATAAGTAATCAGACCATTACCTCCACGTCCACTCTTCATCGTCCCAGCACTTACCTCATGAGGCATACCATAGCAGCAAACGGGGAAAAGGTCCCAATGAGACACAGAGCCAAAAAAAGGGCAGAAAAACACACTTTCTATTAACTCCGAATTCACATCCCCAAAACCCAACCCCGAAGGAACCATCCCCCGAGTGGGAGACATTCAGCCGATAGTGGTTGATGAAAGTGCTTTGATCTGCTCAGGTGGCAGCCCTACAAATCTCCTCTAGATAAACCCCTCTTCCATCGGCCCAGGAAGCCGCCAAACCCCTGGTGGACCGCCCCTGAATGTGCTCAGGTACAGGCAGGCCAGAAGCTACATAGGCCATGGGGACTACAACACGGATCCATCGGCTAATGGACACTACAGATGCCTTACGCCCAGCCCCAGCAGGGCCAAACGTAATCAGAAGACTGTCAGAGTGGCGGAAAGGGGCAGTTCTAGCCAAATACTCCAACACCGCCCGCCGCACATCAATGGCATGCCGAGCCGCCTCCTCTGGCGTTTGCGGATCCTGAAAAAAAAGGCAAGGAGAACCAGATCCTGAGAGGTGCCAAACCGAGACACAACTTTAGGAAGGAACTTCGGGTCACATCTTAACACCACAGAGTCTGGCAGCACCCTCAGGAAAGGGGGGTGACACAGCAGAGCCCCAATCTCCCCCAGCCTAAAGGCAGAAGTGATAGCAATAAGAAAGGCAGTCTTCAGCGTAAGGTGGTTGATGTCAATCACAGAAATGGGCTCAAAAGGCAGTCCTTGAAGGAACCTAAAGACAAGAGGGAGATTCCAAAGGGGAAGCCCTTTATAAGCACCAGGACGGGAAGAAGAAAGACCCGGGAGCAACTTCCCCACCAACACCTGCCCATCCAGGTGGCCAGCCTATTGAGAGCGAAGCGTGGAGACTGCTAGGCCTTTGTCAAAACCCTCCTGGAGGAATTGGAGAATAGCGGACAGACCAGAACTCAGGGGAGGGATCGCAGACCACCCACACCAATCCCGGAAATGGCCCCAATGCCTGTGATATGCCTTCAGAGAAGAAGGTCTCCGAGCATTCATGACAGACTCGTCCAGAGGACCTGCAAACCCTTGAGAATTCAACCTAGACCGTGCAATAGTCATACTGCCCATTAAATCCATCGGACTCCCAATGCCAGACCCCTTGCAGTGGCCAAGACCACTTGGGAACCAGCCATGGTTCCTGGGCCTGAAGCTCCAACAGAGAGGGGAACCAGCTACGGTGGGGCCAGAACGGAGCAACCAACAACACAGTCGACCCGGACACTCTGATGCGCTGAACCACTGTCAAGTTGGGAAGCCCGAGAGGGCCGCGTACCTGATGTCTTGGAGGTCGATCTCGCAGAGGTCGCCAGTCTGGAGCTCGTGAAAAGATGAACAAGTGGCACGAAGAACCAGCCTCTCCACCACCCACGATTTGAAATGGGTGGAGGATGGATCGACTCCCAATGTCACGAAGGCACTCTTCTGATAACTATGACAGTGGGATTATGCAAGCACAGACTGGTGAGGCCAAAGTTTAGGTGAAGATTGCTGGCAAGACGAAGTCCGATGACAATACTCCGAAGGCTCAAGAACTGCAGTAGTAGTCAAAATGTCCGACGCGGCAAGACAGGTCTATACCGCAGAAAGAAAAGATCTTGGCAGATGCTGGTGGTCCGACAGGAGCAGGCCAGACAGGAATGAGGGAGACCAGATATAACTAGCAGTCTGGCCCTAAAAGGAGCCGAGTAGGCGGACCCTGAGTTGACCCGGAAGAGTTGCTTGGCAGGGCCCGGGTAAGTGATTGGCAGGCCCAGGACGGGATTATAGCAGGAGTGAGCAGGCAGGCCCAAGACAGGACCCAGGTAAGAGTAGCAGGCAGGCCCAGGGCAGGTCCTAGGTAAGTAGTTGGCTGGCCCAGGACAGGACCCAGGTAGGGGTAAGCAGGCAGGCCCAGGGAAGGTCTCAGGTAAGTAGTTGGCTGGCCCAGGACAGAACCCAGGTAAGGGTAAACAGGCAGGCCCAGGGCAGGACCCTGGTAGGGGTAAGCAGACAGGCCCAGGGCAGATCTCAGGTAAATAGTTGGCTGGCCCAGGACAGGACCCAGGTAAGGGTAAACAGGCAGGCCCAGGGCAGGACCCTGGTAGGGGTAAGCAGACAGGCCCAAGGCAAGTCTCAGGAAGGTAGATGGCTGGCCCAGGACTGGACCCAGGTAAGTACAGGAGCACAGGAACAAACGAAGCGAAGCGAAGCAAACCACGTTGAGACGCGGCTTGCATCGATTCGTGGCCTCTTTTATGGGTCGCCGGCGCCCGAGAGGCTTGGAACGCAAGCCGCTTTGTCTCCGGGCACCGGCGAACCCACAACGAGGCCTGGAAGGCAAGCCCTTCCAAGGAGGCGAGCCCAGTCCACGGCGCATGCGCGGAACCGCGACAGAGGTCTCCCGCGCATGCGCGGTAGGCCGCCGGGCCCAACACCCAACGCTCCTCCCCTGGCGAGTCCCCAGACGCGAACGCGCGGGTAGACTCGCCAGGAAGAAAAGGGAGCGCCAGACTCCGGTCTCCCACGTGACATGACAACCACCCGGGGAAGAAGGGGAAGAGGTGGGAACGCATAAAGGAGACCCTGAGGCCACTGCATAGTGAGGGTGTCTGCCCCCCAACCCTGTCGGCCCAAAAATGGGAACCTTCGCCGAAGCGGGACAGGCAAAGGGATCTAGAACGGGGTCCCAAATCTGACACAGATCTCTGCAAAGACCCGGTCTGATAGAACCAGTTCTGCAGAGGAGGGAAACCGGCGGCTGAGAAGATCTGCTCGCACATTGTCCACCCCCCTGACAAGTGAGGCCACCAGGGACACCAGATGCGACTTCCACCAAGAACCTATCTGAGCTGCCAGAGCATTCAAGAATCGGCCAGAACCCCCTTGGTGGTTGACATATGCCAGGGCCATTGTATTATCCTTCCGGACCAAAACTGCCTGGTCTTCCAGAATCACCTTGAAGTACACCAGAGCCCAGAGAATGGCACACAACTCTCTCCAATTGGATGATCGATGGCTCTCCTCCGTGGCCCACAACCCTTGGGCCAAGTGGAGCCACAGCATTGCCCCCCAACTCCTTCCGCTGGCGTCTGTAGTAAGAGTGGTCACAGGTGGAAGGACCGGGGACACCCCTGCCCAGCGATTCGGAAACCCCAACCACCACAGTAGGGAGACCCTCAGAGTGGGAGATGCCAGGATCAAACCCTCGTGAGCCTAAGACGTCGGGAGCCAGTGGGAGAGAAGATAGGACACCAGAGGATGCAAATGAAGACGCGCCCAAGAACCAGAAACATGCAAAATGCCATGTGTCCCTGCAACTTGAGCAATAGGTGAGCCGAGACATACTGCCGCCTGAGAACCCTGCCCAGAACAGTCAGCACGCGATGGACCCTCTCCTGGGACAAGAACACCCTCCCCATCCTGGTGAATATCTGAGCCGAGATGAAAACTAAATCCTGAGAGGGCTCCAGCTGAGACATCAGCCAGTTCACCAGAAACCCCCAGTCCTGCAATCCCTGGCAGACCAACAGCAGCTGAGTTAGGACTGTCCATAGAAGGGCCGCCTTGACCAACCAGTCGTCCAGATAGGGAAATTCTGAATGCCTCTCGGGTGCAAATGTGCCAACAGTGAAGCCAGCAGCTTGGTGAACACTCTGGGGGCTGAACACAACCCGAACGGGAGCACTCAGTATTGAAAGTGCTGGGATCCCACTGCAAAATGGAAGGACTTCATGTGACAGGGGTGGAGAGCCACGCGGTAATAAGCATCCTGGAGATCCAGACACGCCACCCAGTCCCGCCTGTACAACATCGGGAGAATGTTCTGCAAAGTCTAAATATGTAAGTGTTCCTTCCAGAGTAAGCAGTTCAGAGCCTTGAGGTCCAGAATTAGGCGATACTTTCCTGAAGATTCGGGTACCAGGAATACCTGCGACCCTGAACTGGGAAAGGAACAGGCATGATGGCCGCCTTCAGTAACAACTCAGAGAGAGCAGTTTCCATCGCCAACTTCTTGGTCCGTGATCTGGGTACAACAGTCCGAACCATGCAAACCTGGCCAGGTGGAGACAGGAGGCTCACTCGATAACCCCTCCGAATGGTATCCAGAACCCAGGAATCCAAGCACCCCCTGGCCCACACCGGAAAATACAGCCGGAGACGCCCACCCACTAGCCTGTCCAACCCATCAGGATTTCTGTACCGGACCAGGACATGAAGAGCGTGGAGGCCCCCAGCCCCCCCTCGATCTCCAAAAAGATTGAGAGGAGAAGCCAGGCAAAGACCTTCGGTTCACTGCACCCGCACCAGAGAAAGACTTCTTGGTCGTCGAGGTAGAATTGCAAGCGTGTTTGTCAGCATGAAACACTGTATGCACTTTATCCTCAAATGAATAACCAGTTATTCCAGGGTACAGATACCACATTTCTGTCCCAATCATTTCTCATAGGCCTTCTTCAGGACAACCTTTAATCACAGGAAGCACTGGTCCGCCCCTCCCTTCTTATTGTTCTCCTCATATCCACAAATTCACTACGAGTCCCGTAACAATATATACAGGAATACAGGTATCAATGGCCACATCTTGCACACTCCCATTGGGCACTCCCACATGCGGTAATTGCGGCTGCAGTAATTCAGCCAATTTCCAGCCTTGAAGCGGAGGATTTACCGCCAGCATCTTACCAGAAGGACGCCTTAGGTGAAGCTGAGAGCATCCAGACCATGAAATCTCAGAACGTGACCTGGTGGAGCCGGAAGGAGACACAGAAGATACCCCTGCCAAGGTGAAAATACAGGCGCCAAGCGATCGCGGAGCAGGGTTATGCAGTGTGACGTACAGAGACAACACTGGGAGATGATCCGCTGCTTTGGGTGGAAATCCAAGCAGAAGGAGCTAGTTAGCGCCCAGCGGCCAGAGAAGGAGGGGCAACGCCTGCAGACACCCAGGTGGTCATTGGATTGGAGCAAAGCTGCAAAGGCAGTCCACAGCAGTGAACAGCCCCAAATTATAAAGCTATTTATCCAGAAAGAGAAGGGCCGAATCACCATGGAATAGGTGCTAATGCGAGGGAGCATCGTTTCAGACAGGAAACTACACGCTGAGAGCCCAATGCATTCTGGGACATGGAGTCCAAGCTCCCAGAACAAACTGAAGTACAATTTGGACAAGAAACCCGATGTGTTGGGAGTACTGAACCTAGGGAGCCAGAGTAACCTGAAAGAAATACTAGCTAAGAATGTCTCAAGTTAGGAACTGATGATAACAGTCAGGGTTGGCCATCTTGTGAAAGTCTACATGGGACAGTTATCAAGAAAGGATACCAGGGAGAAGATGTGGAGCCTGGATATCTCCACTTTAAATCTGTGGTCCTGAAGAAGACGTGGTAATGCCGAAACCTGCATTATGTATCAAGAGGCACGATACCTGACAGTTCTACAGCCCTGCTTGCTTGAATAGACTTCAGGTGTGATACGTTGAGGGAGTAACAATGTGCAGCTAGGGTGTTCCCCCTGAAAGGATTAGTGGGTAGCCATATGTTAAGGTTCTCTCATTAAAATGTGTTGTACATAATGTTGCATGGTTTGTGATTTTCAAATGCTGTAGACGCGTTCATTGCGTGTATTCAAGCGTGAGTGTTTCCTTATTAAATACATTGCTTAAGATATGGTTAGGATTTTAAATAACAATGGAACGATTTCAAATACTTAAGCGCAGATGCTGCAGAATTCCGCCAGAGGGAGCTGCGGCCTAACTTTAATATGTCATCTTTTGGCTCCTAAATGAGGAAAATCACTCAAAAAAGCAACCAAAACACAGGTGAACTATGTATGACCCTGCTCCACTCTCCACTGCCCTCTCCTCATGGGATGGAAGAAAACCAGCCCTCTACCTTGCTGGGGGAGCTCTCGGCTGGGAACTGCACACTGGGCCGAGGGGGTGGAGGGGCGAGGGAGTTTACTCTGTTTATGTGCAGTGTTTCAACAGTGCACGTACAAGTATTCTTCATGCCAACATGTATTTTATTTTATTTATTTTTATTTTTCACATGTGTGTAGCGCACATACAGCCCTTGGATATCGCGGCGCTGTTACTTGTCGTTAGCTTAGTTACAGAAAGGAGGATTTGCATTAGGGTCAGAAATACATTACACACAGTAGAATAACATACATTTCATTGTTCATATCTAGCGGGTGTAGACCTAGATTGAGCTGTGGGTGGGCAGAGATTAAGAGAAGAGCAGTGTTTTTACCGCTTTGCGGAATGCCAGATGGGAGATTTTTCCACGAAGGGGAGGTGGTAGGGTGTTCCATTGCATAGCTGCTAGGTATGGGAAGCTGGCACCACCTGCTCGGGCTCTCTTGATTGTGGGTACTGTGAGCATGTTTGCATAGGGTGTCCTCGTAGATCTGGTCGAGGAGATGGGGTGGACTCTCGCTGAAAGGTAGGGAGGGGCAGTTTGGTGAATGCACTTGTGTGTCAGGGCAAGGGCTTTAAAGATGACTCTCTCTTTAACTGGGAGCCAGTGAGCCTGTTTCCTGGCAGGCGTGATGTGCTCCCTTTTCGGGATGCCTATGGCTGCGGGCAGGGCATTGTTTTGAATGACCTGTAACTTAGCCATGTTTTTTGTGGATGTTCCTCAGAAGAGGGCATTGCAATAATCCAGTCTCAAACCAGTAATGGCTCGTGCAATGGTGGTGCAATTTTCCTCAGAGAGGTAAGGTCTGGCTGCGGTCATGAGTTTTGTGTGGTAGACCGCCATGGAGGCGATGGCATTGACTTGCCTGGTCATTGTTAGGTTAGAGTCAAGGTAGACTCCCATTGTTTTGTACTGAGTTTGCAACTGGGATTCCGATACAGTCAATGTCGAAGTGGCTGAACTCAGGGTCGAGGTTCTTGAGTGTTTCATTGGAGCCTACTAGGAGCAGGTCCGTTTTGTCAGAGTTCAAGGAAAGACCGTTTACTGCCATCCATGCTTGGATCGTGTTGTATATGTCGTTAAGAGTCTTAGAGTCGGTGTCATACTCTCCTGTCAGGGTAAGGAGGATTTGGGTATCGTCAGCGTAGTTGCTATACGAGATACCCAGTGAGTCAAGAATGAGGAAGAGGGGGCGTGTACAAATATTTTAGAGGGTGGGCGAGAGGCATGACCCTTGGGGTACACCGCACAGAAGGATGGTGGGTGAGGCAGAGGGAGAGTCGGAAAAGACTTGCATGGTTCTTCCCTGCAGGAAAGACAATATCCATGTGGTGGTGCTTGGTGAGAACTTGCCTGTGGCGGATAGGTGGTGGCATAGGAGCTTGTGATGAACAAGATCGAATGCCACCGAGAGATCGAGGAGGAGGAGAAGAGCAGGTTGACCTGCATCTCTCGCATCGTCCATCTGGTTATTGAAGTCGAGTAGGGCGGTTTCAGTCCCGTGCCCTGGCCCGAAACCTGACTGACACACCCCAAGGAGTTTATTCTCTTCAGTGCAATGTTGTACCTGTAGGTAGGCCGCTTTAGCAAGTATTTTAAGCAGAAAGGGCACCGTGGTGATGGGCCTGTAGTTATTGGGTGAGGACGGGTCCATGGTAGGCTTATTTATGAGAGGGCGGACCCACCCTTCCTTGAGGCAGGAAGAGACTTTACCATTAGCAAAGGAAGCGTTGACGAATGCTGTTAGGAACGGAGTGAGAGGGCTGGCGCATTCTTTGATAATTGTAGCTGGGCAGGTGTCTCTTTTGGATTTAGACAGCTTAATTCATTTCATGATATTGAGCGTGTCTGTTTCTTGAAGGAGAAGGAGGTGCCGGTGACTGGGGATGGCGGTAATGCAGCGGCAGGGGGAGGGGAAGTCTTCAGGGTCTGTCTGGTTGTTTGGATTTTATTTTGGAGTGTGTTGTGCTTGCCGATCATGGCCGATTTAACTCCTTTGCACCAAGTCTTGTCTTTGGTGTAAATTCTGTGGCACGTGCGTACGGGTTTCTAAGTCCCTAACGATACAGACGATCTCTTTAGTATGGGATTGTGCTTCAAGGATCCTGGTTTCAAAAGAGGTGGCTTTAGCCCTGATGATTGTTTATTTGTACTCTTTTGCACAAGTTTTAAAGTCAAGTTTTGCTTTATCCGTTTGGCTGGTTTGCCAGAGTGATAGTGCTGCACGTGTCTTCGTAGCGCCAGAAGGTCGTTGGTGAACCATGCATTGGTGTGGCTGGTAAGTTTAGCCTTTTGTGGTTTTAGTGGTTCGATATCTTCAACTGCTGCTTTGATGGCTTTGTCATAGGTAAGGGGGGGCCTGAAGGTCCTGATAGATATGGCAGTAGCCTATCTTTTGTAAATTGCCTGGAGCTTCTGTTGACAATTGCGTACATCTACTGTCGAGTAATACATGAAAGTGCGCAAAATATTCTGCTACTAACGCGCACAAAATGTGTAAATAATTGTGTAATTGTACCTTTTGCTTTGTTTTAAAATCACTGCTAGTAGGCCTCTCTGTTCACTGGCCTCCTTTTTAGATGCTTGTCCAGCATTTAATTAAAATTGTTTCTATGGGTTCCCAATCTCCCTTTTTCTGTGATCACTTTTCTGGCTAGTATTTGTTAAACCTAGCTTATGCTGCATCCCGAACCTAGCTACAGTGCGTCTCTGAACAGGGGTAGCCTTTGACTCTCTTTCCTTCCCATTGATAGTGAGGGGCAGTTGTGTTGGGCGATCCAGTCTAGGGAGTGGCCCTGACTGTGAGTGGGACCTGTAACAGTGATGCTGAACGCGTGGGTCTCGAGCACAGTGTTCAGCGTCTTGGCTGCAGGGTCATTATCTTCATTGAGTGCTAGGTTGAGGTCTCCTGGTAAGAGGGACTTTGTAGATGTTTTTAGATTGTCGGATAGAAGGTGAATAAGGGTTGTTTGGAAATCGTCTACTGGTCCAGGTGGTCGGTAGACGAGATGCACAGTGGTAGCACAGTGGTGGGAGAAGTTAACTTTAGCAAGGAGGTCGTCACTGTTATTGTTTATATCCTTGTCAGTCTTTCTGATGGATAATGATTCTTTGGCTATCAGAGCTACTCCCCCACCCTTGGTGGGCTGGTCTTGTCTGATTATAGAGTAGTCTGGGGGTAGAGCCAGGGATAAAGCAGGACATGAGGCTCCGTGTAGCCATGATTCAGTTATCAAGAGGATGTCGAGGTCATGTGTAATGATGAGGTCGTTGACTGGGGGTAGAGCCAGGGATAAAGCAGGACATGAGGCTCCGTGTAGCCATGATTCAGTTATCAAGAGGATGTCGAGGTCATGTGTAATGATGAGGTCGTTGACGTCGAGGGCGTGGGCATTGATGGAGCGGGCACTGACCAGTGCACATCTAAGGTGCGAGTCAGCACAGTTACTCTTGGTGGGAGGGGTGAAGGTGGATAGGGGGAGGTAGCGATAGGACGTAGCTTACAGGCAGCATCTTTGGTGCTGTTGGCATTGGTAGCAGTGTTGAGATTGGGGGCAGCATGGTGCATATCTATGATGGTGGTGGCATTTGAAGTAGCGGGGATATTTGTATCATGGGCATTGTGAGGCATATAAGTGACAGCATTGGCAGTGGCTACAACAGAAGCTTCCATTACCTTGGATAGTTCATATACCGTGGGCAGTGTGCATGTGGTGGCAATGGCAGTAGCAGTGGTTACTTTTGTGGCATCAAGCACATCACATATGCATTGAGTGCAGCAGTTACATTAGGTAGTTCATATGCTGTGGGCCGTATGCAAGTGGCGATAGTGGCGATGGCATAGGTTATATTATTGGTATGGAATACATCACTTGACTTATATAGAACGGGCGATGTGCAAAGTGTGTCAGGATGGGATGCATTGGGCCGGAGGGCCTTGCAATCAATATCGTTATGCTTGCCTCATGTAAGGTCATGCGCATTGTTCTTCCGTGATGGTATTGAGGTCCGTTTTGTTTAGTTCCGATTTCTGAAGCGTGAGGTACGCTTCACGTGTGGTAGGGAATGGCATACTGTGTAGCGGCTGAGAGACCTTGTAACCGACCTTGTAACCGACATGCTGGTTACGTTAAGAAAGCCGGGCGGGTGTCCTGGGTGCGCACTGGCTTGGTGCAGGCTCGAAGGCGCTTGAGCCTGGTGTGGAAGGAGGGAGGGTAAGGGTGGAGGTCATATACTGTGTGGGGAGTAGGCGCGGGCCGGCAACCAGGGCGGAATATTTTGGGTGGTCGCTCACCTTGGGCTCGTACCGCAGCACTGACTGGCCTGGAACATGGGTGGAGTCGTTGCTGGAGCTTCATGGAGCAACAGAGAGTGCAGAGAGTGGAGAAGGCCTTTTCCTCAGGGCTTTTCTGCACGGCTTCTCCTGCTGGCGCTCTCTCTCTCCCTTCAAGGAAGGAGGGGAGGTGCTGGCAGTGTGCGGGTGGACCAATCCTGGCATGGCCTTCCATTCCAATCTGCATAAGCCCATCCAGTCACCGTTTTTTGCTTTGCATTCTTGGAGCTGGAGTCTTAGTTTTGCAACGTCAAACACTACATTTTGTGCAGTACGTGCATGCAATGATTGTGCGCAGACAGGTCCAGTAATGGTGTGTTTCGATTCTGTTCTAGTCGGTCACATATAATCCAAGATATTAATAATAAGTGGGTGCTGCACTCAACATAATGGAGAATGGGGAGGACTTTGACAATATGCTACTCATTCGGGACCAGGTCACCTTTTCATAGCCGCTATGTCAGGGCACACATTTCAACTCCCACTTTAAACAATGTGAACAGGGGCGGCCAATCTGGCAGGAGGGGTTAGGGGCAAAGGGTTTTTAAAGGGGAAGTGAAAGGTAAAGTATAGGGGCCAGGGGGGCGTCCACAAGAAGAAGAAAAAAAAATGATCCGGGGATCCCCTGTTAAAAGACACCTTGTAAAAGAAGTGAATACATCCACATGAATCAGAGTAATTCAGAGCTCCAGGAGCCCACAACATGGTCCCTGAACACGTGACTCGGCAGCATGAATGATGAACCGAAACCGACACTGGGAAAGAGGAACGGTCTCACGCCTCCAGACAGAAGCTTGCAACAAAGTTATAACAGCAAGAGACAAGATTTACGTTATGTGAACGGGCACTCGCATAGATTTTGGTGGTGCACACATGTTACAATGAAGACACATAGTTGTTCTTATTACCTTGAAGAGGTACACCTCGAGCTGAGATCCTTTTCAAATCCCAGGCCTGGGGACGTCAGTTATAGCCAATCACAACCAAGGACCGTAGGGGTGGGTAGCAACGGGCAAGAACCAGTATTCCGTCCCTCACACTGAAACATTGTTTGGTAACAACTCTATTGGGATGGGCCAGGCCTAACCTCTGACATGGGAGAGCCAGTAAGCTAACACATTTAGGGACCGATATAGGTGGACTACCACTCAACACCCAATCCCGAAGGGTGATCGGTTTTCTGGAGAGGAGCCCAGGTTATGAACTTTTCATGATGCAAGAGTCTATCAATACTGGCCTGCGAGCCAGAGCTCACTGAGATGTCCACAGATTTCTTCTATCCATGTAGTGATCTCTCTTGTTTTTGGCTGTAATAAACCACAGTTTAAACTTGCTGTCTGGGTCTGTGTTCCTTTTGTGAAGGGAAGGAGTTGAGCGTTCCATGAGTTCTGCATCTGCAAACTCCTAGTAGCCCTCAACCCTACCTGGGAGTTTAATCTCAACAATATGTGGGGGGTAAGAGTAATTAAATATGTAAGGGGATTATGGGTGATGCGGGGGGTGACCCCACATATAACTGCATAAATCGAAAAAAAACAATTCAGCATTTGGCATTCAGGATTGTCTACTCGCAGTGAACACACAGATGCCCTAAAACCAGGACTGAACTAGCATCTCCTGAATGGATTGGTCCATACTGACATGTATAGCTATAAAAACCTTGAACAGTCAACCTACCTTTTTAGAAATTCCTACCATATTTCATGCAATGCCATGTGTGTGCAGCCAAGGTAGAGAAGGGGCAACTGATCAGTATGGCGGTATCCTAAAAACAAACCAACTGCTTATTTATTTATTTGATTGCATTTTCATAATATACCAACAGAATATGCAATGTAACCACCAAAGCTAGCTAGGGAAGGAAGATCAAGTAAAGAAAACCACTTTATTTTGCAGCGTGTGTGGCAAGTCCCTTTTGCATTAATAAAAAGGAGTGCAAAGGACCAAAAGTGAAATGCACGAGATGTGAGAAAAACAAGAATGTATTGCAAACTGGTGACGCAGGGAAATATCAAAAAGACATTCAAATTCTAGTAGACTGAGTACATGCTTTTATTGGGGAATTGAAAGCACATGACTGGGGTGAGGTATCCTTGATGACATGGAGCTTTCTGCTCGCCTTAAATGAGTTAATCACCGTAGATTGACCAATCGCAGCCGGCGCATGTGGACATTTTCTGCTCAGAAAATACACAATACAGTGTACATGGTTTTATAGTGGTTACAGAAAGAAAAAAGCAACAATGTGTTATTAATTTCTACATCAGTGATGGGTTGCCATGAGTTGCAGTATATGTGTTTCTATACATTACACAGTTTCATTGGCCAATTCTAAACATGTGGTACCAATGACGCACATGCGGGTTAGCTTATACTCAGTAAAGTCACTCCCTTTCCCATACTCTGGGATTGGATAATGGATGTTGAAACATGTAGCAGTCCAACTAGTTCTCCTATTGGCTGTTCCAGGAGGAGGATGTGTGGAGTGTGTAAGCACACAGCTCTTGACAATCATTATTTTGAGATGTGACAGTGTGACACAATATTATAACATTTAATTTCCGTCCTAAGTGACCTAAGCGGTTTGACACCAGAATACTGTTCTCCCCATTAAGAACTGTGTATTATGAGTTCATTTTGCAACTCTCTTGGTGGAAAGGCTACTCGCGTATCATTCCTAATTCTCATGAGATCATCTTCCAATTCTGACCTTATGTGCTGGGGCCTGGCTGCTGACAAACCTTGCTAATACATAGTGGCACGGATGTCAATGTGCTTATGCAGCGTAATTGCCATAAAAGTGTCTCTATTTTGCTAGTACATTCAGGCAGTGTTTCATGAGTTATAGCAATTCACTAGTTCCTATGGAATTCTATTATATAGACAAAGATGCTTATACAAGATGAGTTGTCTGCATCACTGCTGCATTCATGTGAAGCGGCCATGTGTGACTCTCTGTATTGTTTACTAATTCCGAATTGAGGCTACACAGCAGAAAAATAGTGTTTTGTATAGCTGTTTCTTAAAAGAAGAGGGCTCTGCAGGTGCGATGTATCCTACAGGGGGCAGTGTTGTGCAACAATTGTTCTAGTTCTGGAATCATGCTTCTCAGTATTTCACTGTTCATCTTCTGTTAACCTGTGACCTTCATTAAGTTACGTTTGATTGTCCTGCCTAGGGACACAAGCAGTCAGAGGTGTTGCTAGGGGGGGGCTAAGGGGGCTATAGCCCCTGGTCTTTTGGCTGTAGCCCCGGATAGAATCTCAGGAGCTACACCCAAAAGGCTAGCTAGCCCCCAGTCCCAACAGTTCCGACATCAGCGTAGCCCCGGGTCTTTTACAGACCTAGCAACACCCCTGCAAGCAGTTATATTTTCTCTGGGACCTGGCTATGGGAACTCAGCAAACCTTACGTTGGCTGATCAATCATAGTACAGTGTTGTGTCCTTAAACTCTTGGTTACATAACTGAAGGGACTGCTCAAGAAAGTGGTAGGGCTTTATAGAGCTGTAATGTATGGAAACAAAAGGGGGGGGCGTCCTACCACATAAATTTACATCAAACAATTCCTGCATTCCTTATTTACTGCAGAAGTAAACTCCATTTGACATACTAAGTATCAACAAGTTTGTGAACTCATAATTAAACGAGAAATAAGTACACAAAGAATAATGAAATTGACTTTTAGGCTGCTTACTTCAACTAAAATGCCAAGAACGAAGAATGAAGTAAATTCAATCAATCATAACATTTAATAGTTTTATATGAACAACACATGCCCGCTTATTTTGCAAACATAATCAAATAGAAGCAAACCAAAAATGGATTGAAAAACATAATAAATTAGTCACCATATCGATTTAGAATAACATAACATAAAAAACTGAACAATTGTTTCATAAATTGTCATTAAAGAAACACAAAAAAAACATGAAATCGTAGCTGATAAACCAGAGTGGTTTTTTACAGATACCAATACATTATACCTGCTATTTTCAAGGTATACTAGGTATTCGGTGGGAAGTAACCAAGTCTATGGCCCTACGTCTAGATGTTAATCAAAAGATAAATGGGGACAGGCTGTTGAAATCCAGATGGTAGGTGGTCCCAGGACGTTTCGGCGGCAAGCGCCTTTTTCAAGGGTAATGACCCAGTCTCCCTATGGGGAAGGACAATATGTAAAGAGTATAAATGTCGTGTTGTGCAGCAAAATTGATCTTAGTATATCATAAAAACAATATATTTTTCTAAAAAACAATTATATTAAAAAAAAAAATTATGTGGGAGTGCAAATAGTACAGTACCCCACCAAAACCCAAAAAGTGTTCCAAACAAAAACTAACCTGCAAGGGACAGAGTTGACGGTAAGTATTCAAGTTCCTTTACCATGTAGGTGGAATAAAGCTCTGTAGCCAGTGTGAATATGGCTTGTATTGTCTTCAAGTGCTATGCCTAATTGTAGAGAGAAGATGAACCCATATATATATGGTAAGTACTAGTGCTTCAAAAAACAAAAATTAAAAACAAGCGCTTAAATTAGCGCGAATAAAATTACCTGATCATGAAGATGTAGTTCAAAAAAACAGGCTCTGTGCAAGGGACACTCTTATAAATTTTTCTGCAGAGCGTTAATGAATTAATATGCCGGAAGTGGCGAACACACGTAATATAACTCCAGCGTGGTGGGAGAATTCTAAACGAGGAAGAAAAGGAAACATCCATATGCCTGCGGCCAAAGAATATCAAAACGCCCTGTCTGGTACGTTGTCAAAAACTAAATGGTCAGGAAATTAAATTACCTGTGAGTAGACAAAGCTCGGCAGCCTAAGTGGTGCTGCGAGACTATCCGAATGTCTTTCTCATTCAACGGCGTGCCGGCAGCAAATGCCTTGATGTGGCCAGATTCAGTGGGGTTTGAAAATCGGCTGTATACATAAACAATGATCAACGCGCATGCGCATAGAACAGCCAGTCGATAATGCGCATGTGTCGCAAAAAAGCATGTTAAACTCTGCGCATGCGTAAAGATAATAATCGTAATGCGACCAAAGAAAATGTGATGGACGCCTAGTAACCATGGAAACTGCATAACGTCACTCTTATTGAACCGTATCATGACGGGAAACATTATCTAAGCTAAAAAGCTAATAGTTGGAAGCGTGTATGACACAGACATCGGTCCTACACGTAGGGGCACAGAAGAGCCCTAATGTTAGTGCCCTGAATATTCGAGCGCTATATGTATGCTGTAGACAGTAATACTCATTGGTAATAATACCTTGGAGGGAACGTGAGAGGGATTTATTCAAAGTGCCATTATACTGCATCGCGGATGCCAGGGAGTCAAACGTGCAAAATGGCAGTGGACCAGTCCTTAAATAATTCAGAGGAGCTGTTATAACTGATGAATAGATGTCCACACATTGGAGAGCTTGAAAAGAAAGTCAAAGTGAAGTGGTCTAATACTCAGCTAAATGTCATGGGTACCATTTCATTAAGGCCTCTGGTGGTGGTTTGTAATTTAAAAATCCACCATGCCTCTTTATGATTAAGGGCATTGGTGGTATTAGTGTTGTTAAGGATAACATCTGCAACCCACCATCTCATATCATCTACACCATGTTGATGTTCGATGTAGTGAGAGACCAGTGGTGCTGTTTGTGTTCTGCAACGGATGCGAGACCTGTGTTCCCCTATTCGTTTATGCACTGGTCGTTTTGTTTGACCCACATACCGCATTTGGCATGGGCATTCAATGATGTAAATCACATTAGCAGTTTTACAATTGGAAAAGTGTTTTATTTTCCAGTCTCGTTTCCCAATCTTAAAAGATGTGGTTTTCCTCGTTAACTTACACACATTGCAAGATCCGCAAGGGTGGTGGCCTATAATCTCTCTTAGACTCCACAATTCAGACCTTTGTGATTTTTTGGTGAGTCTAGAATGTGTGAGTATGTCTTTTAAGTTTTTACCCCGTTTAAGTGCCATCCGAGGTAAGGGTTCATCTGGGAGGCTAATTTGTATCAGTGGCCAGAACTTCTTGATGGTGGCCTTTATGTGAGTGGTATCAGGGCAAAAAGTGGTAACACAGGTCATCTGTTGTTCCATACTCAAATCATGTGTTTTTGGTGAAAGAAGAGTTTCACGTGGTATGTATTGGACTCTTTTCCTCGTGTTGTTAACCAATTTCTTAGGATATCCTCTGTTCCTCAACTTTGTCTGTAGTAGCAAGGCATTTGTTTTATATTGTTCCAGTTCTGTACAGTTGCGTCTCACTCTCAGGAATTGTCCAAACGGTAAATTATTTCTGAGATGACCAGGATGAAAGCTTCTATAATGGAGAAGGGTGTTCCGATCAGTCTCCTTTCTGAACATCGAGCAAATTAATTTATCCTCTTTGGCTGTGATTGTTAAGTCCAAAAAATTAATGCTTTGATTACTTTTCTCTAGTGTAAAATGGATTTCATTCATTTGGTCATTAGCCCATTCCAAAAAATTGACCAAGGATGTTTCATTCCCTTGCCAGATAAAAATGATATCATCAATATATCGGAACCATTGTGTAATTTTATCCCGAAACGGGTTGTTAGTGTTGAGAATAAACTGCTGTTCATATTCAGACATAAAGATGATTGCCATACTGGGTGCAAAGGCAGCGCCCATGGCGGTTCCGCTTATCTGGAGGTAAAATGTTTCATCAAACAGGAAGAAATTATTCCGTAGAGCAAGTTCAAGTAGCTCTACTATGAAGTTTGTTGGTACTCGAGTCTGTTTCATATTGTGCGTAAGGTGGTGTCTTATACATTCTATGGCAGAATCTTGTGGTATACTTGTATAGAGACTGGTGATGTCCATTGTCACCAGTAATTCCTTTACTGATAAAGAAGAAATGTTTCTCATTACATCAGAAGGCAGAATACCTGCCTTCTATGCTTTACCTAAAATTCATAAGAACCAACACCAACCACCAGGAAGACCGATTGTATCAGGGTGTGGCTCAATACTCGAACCTATTAGTAAGTTTGTGGATTATTTTCTTAAACCCTTAAGTCAGGAAACACCTACCTACCTACGTGATACAATGGCTACTATCTCTATTTTTGAGAACTATCCCTTCTCTCAAACAGAGGAATTACTGGTGACAATGGACATCATTTACATCATTTTACTCTTTACATATTGTCCTTCCCCATAGGGAGACTGGGTCATTACCCTTGAAAAAGGCGCTTGCCGCCGAAACGTCCTGGGACCACCTACCATCTGGATTTCAACAGCCTGTCCCCATTTATCTTTTGATTAACATCTAGACGTAGGGCCATAGACTTGGTTACTTCCCACCGAATACCTAGTATACCTTGAAAATAGCAGGTATAATGTATTGGTATCTGTAAAAAACCACTCTG
The DNA here is from genome assembly GCF_040938575.1 of Ambystoma mexicanum. Lineage (NCBI taxonomy): Eukaryota > Metazoa > Chordata > Amphibia > Caudata > Ambystomatidae > Ambystoma > Ambystoma mexicanum. The sequence goes on along the minus strand of NC_090933.1, from coordinate 1,355,343,445 downwards.
GTTTATCAGCTACGATTTCATGTTTTTTTTGTGTTTCTTTAATGACAATTTATGAAACAATTGTTCAGTTTTTTATGTTATGTTATTCTAAATCGATATGGTGACTAATTTATTATGTTTTTCAATCCATTTTTGGTTTGCTTCTATTTGATTATGTTTGCAAAATAAGCGGGCATGTGTTGTTCATATAAAACTATTAAATGTTATGATTGATTGAATTTACTTCATTCTTCGTTCTTGGCATTTTAGTTGAAGTAAGCAGCCTAAAAGTCAATTTCATTATTCTTTGTGTACTTATTTCTCGTTTAATTATGAGTTCACAAACTTGTTGATACTTAGTATGTCAAATGGAGTTTACTTCTGCAGTAAATAAGGAATGCAGGAATTGTTTGATGTAAATTTATGTGGTAGGACGCCCCCCCCTTTTGTTTCCATACTTAAACTCTTGGGCCTAGTATCATTTTATGTATCTCTTCCATGTCCTCACTGCCGCAAACTAAACCTTGGGAAGGTTTTTGCCATTCCTTGATTTAATCAACTCCTGCGTGGCATCTGGCCTGTGGCAATGTAAATGTTATGTGTGTATTTGTGTACCTGTGCTTTTCAGTGAAGGTCTGATGGCAGCTTTCTGCACTGGAGTGAGGGGGAGATTGCTATGCTTTAGAAATGGCAAACTAAATCTCAAAGCCTGAGTGTAATGCATTGTGCTAATGTAAAATAACGGCAATCGTTTATTCAGCAATGTAAACCCTTATTCTACATTTTTCTAATCGATGTTAAATTGCAGCTGGGTTTGGGTAAAGGTACATGAATATGTTGGTCTACAAAGGGTGTGTTATGGCCTTGTTGACGCATGGCTATTAGTGCTCTGTGGGCCTACGCATGAAGCCTTTTGCTAAATGAGGTTGCTTGCTTCGCTGCAGCGTGCTTTTCTCACAACGACTTTTGCAGCTTCTATTTTCTTGCAGGTCTGGAACATTGAATAAATGTGCCAATATTATTATACTACCCTACAAGCTTTAAATAGTGCCACAATCCAGGTGCCTAGACAGTACATTTCAACATAGATCGGAATAAAGATTTGATGCGCATCAGGTAAAAGCAGTTCCTGGGTTATTGGGCATCACCCAGTAAGCAGGACCAACCTTTGGGGAACACGGAGCTGCTGCATAGTGTGCCACACAATTAAACTCCATAAGGTTTGCAAACTTATAACCCTTTCCCCATTACATGTGACCAGATAAGCCCAAAATGTCTTCCAGATGTGGCCTAATGCTTCTTCCTGCACACTCCCAGACACACAGTGGGGTGTCTTTATGGCACCACCTGGCCTGGGCAGTTGAGAGTAGCTCCTGGTACAGTACGTATCTGCATTTGAGACCCTTTGTGGCAGCAAGTGACCAGTGTTTAATTTTAATTCCTCATGCCAATGGACCAGCTGCACCTCTCCACGGTGTGACGCAAGATGGGGACTGCGCTGACCTTATGCAAGGTTCTGTACGATCTCCAAGCACGGTGACATATGGGGTGCCTTGCATACGGTATGGCATTGTGAAAAGTGATTACAACTCTGGCCTCTGTATGAGACCCGTCCGCCTCCAATGCCTTTTGAAACAGCCCACAGTCACACTTGTAATTAATATAAAAGCCACTCTATTTGTCGTACAAGTTGCAGTGAAGTAGAAAAACGCCATTGGGCTGATGAATAGGCACGCTCGAAGCACGTGCAATAATCCTGGGGAGGGTTTGATATTCGTGCGACCAACGAACGCGCACAGGTTCAGAACCCATTGACATCCAACGCCACTTTATAGGTCCCTCTCCGCAGTTGCGCTCTTTCATTAAAGATTTTTCTTCCGAAAGTGCTTCTGTACTGAAGAGAGTAGTGCTCACCTAGTCTATACTGCTCCAAAATGTCTCAGCTGGGAGTGCTCAATAAACTGTCCAATATAAAATAATCAATTGTCTTTAATAATCATATACAAAATCATAAAAACAACTGTATAGCACAACACATAACATAGATAAATCGGAGAATGTACTTGTAACAGGGGTTAGTACAAGTATGACACAATCATCATGCAACAGTCATTAAACTCATTCTATAAGGTCCCCCAAGATCAGAAACGTAATACGCTCTAATGCATCCCAATGTCAGGTCCAATGAATCCGAACAATCCAGCCCTTGACTAACTAGTGATGGCATCAGAGTGCTGCCTCCCACTTATTCCAGGGTCCAGATACCACATTTCTGTCCCAATCATTTCTCATAGGCCTTCTTCAGGACAACCTCTAATCACAGGAAGCACTGGTCCGCCCCTCCCTTCTTATTGTTCTCCTCATATCCACAAATTCACTACGAGTCCCGTAACAATATATACAGGAATACAGGTATCAATGTCCACATCTTGCGCACTCCCATTGGGCACTCCCACATGCGGTAATTGCGGCTGCAGTAATTCAGCCAATTTCCAGCCTTGAAGTGGAGGATTTACCGCCAGCATCTTCCCAGAAGGGCGCCTCAGGTGAAGCTGAGAGCATCCAGACCATGAAATCTCAGAACGTGACCTGGTGGAGCCGGAAGGAGACACAGAAGATACCCCTGCCAAGGTGAAAATACAGGCGCCAAGCGATCGCAGAGCAGGGTTATGCAGTGTGACGTACAGAGACAACACTGGGAAATGATCCGCTGCTTTGGGTGGAAATCCAAGCAGAAGGAGCTAGTTAGCGCCCAGCGGCCAGAGAAGGAGGCACAACGCCTGCAGACACCCAGGTGGCCATTGGAGAAAAGGAAAGCTGCATGAGCAGTCCGCAGCAGTGAACAGCGCCAAATTATAAAGCTATTTATCCAGAAAGAGAAGGGCCGAATCACCATGGAAAAGGTGCTAATGCGAGGGAGCATCATTTCAGACAGGAAACTACACACTGAGAGCCCAATGCATTCTGGGACATGGAGTCCAAGCTCCCAGAACAAACTGAAGTACAAGGACAAGAAGCCCCGATATGTTGGGGGTACTGTTAGCCTCTTGGGCCTAATAAATCAAGGACGCACACCAGCGGTTCAGGATAATGTCTTCTTTATTCTCATAACAACATTGAACTAACTCATCCTCCCTCCTCCTTCCCTTTCGTCACACAGTCACGTGACCTGTTTTCCCGGGCTTTGTCTTAAACTGGACAGAGCCTGGTAAAAAAAAAACCCAGACAAATGTCCTAGCGTGTACTTAACATTCTTCAACTAATCTCGGTGGCTTCTTGATGGTCCTCTGCGGACACCATCGGGATTGTCAGGCAGTTCTACCTGATGCAGAGCTGGGGCTCTCGCAACTCATCTCAAGCGTCATGATAATCAGGGTCTGGCTCATGAGGTGAAGGTCTCTCTTCTTCTCCTCTGTTGGGATGCTTCAATCGTGAGCTGTTCCTGTTTATCTCATTTTCGTCATCTGCTGCTGTTACCATAGTTCCTTTAACAGCGATCACTTGGTGAGGCTTACGGGCAAACAGTGAACTGTTTTCTTATTCACATTCTGTTGGACCCACACTTCATCTACTATGGAGTATTCCTTTGGTCAAGCTCCTTTTCTTTCGTCTGTCTCGATTCTTGTCTTTTCCGTTTGCTTGGTATCTCTCCTTGTGGCCTCTTGATCTGCTTTGGGCGGGTTTGCTGGGTTCCTGACAATTCTGGTGCGGACCTGATATTTCATCATTAGTTCTGCTGGGGTCCGGTTTGTGACCTCATGGGGTATGTTGCGGTAATCTCTTAACATGTGGCAGAGTGCTTGGTGTGGATCTGTGTCTTTGATGTGGGCCCTTTGTATTGTCTTCTTAATTGAGGCCATTAACCTTTCTGCCACCCCGTTGGCCTGGGGCCAGAATGGTGGGATCTTTTGATGGCTGAACCCCATGTGTTTTGAGAAAATGCTGAACTCGTGGCCACTGAAGGGTGGGCCATTGTCTGATTTGATGAACTCCGGAATCCCCCATTCGCTTATGACCTCATCAAAGATGGCAGCTACATGAGCGAACGCTGTGGATTTCGCCTTCTTCACAATCGGAAATCTGGATTGTTCATTGATGAAAAGTAACAGATATTCGCCAGTCTCGAGAGGCACATAGAAGTCTAGAGCAACTCGCTCCCAGTGGGATTGGAGGCTCTTTTTTGGCTGTACACTGACAGGTTACACAGTTTTTCACCCACCGGTCCACCATAGCGTCCAGGAACGGGAACCAGACGTGACATCTAAGTTGCCTTGTGGTGTTGTCCGCTCCCCGATGGCCTTCATGGCCGTCTTCATGAACTCTGTTCGGAGGGTCGTCGGGATGACCAGTCGGCAACCGCTCAGGAGTATTGTCTTGTCCTATAGAGCGAGCTCAGTGTGTACTTTGGCTAGTCGCTCGAGTTCATCCTTGCAGACGCCTGTATGTCAGAGCACCGGATGGCGGAAGTCTTTCCACCTGTTGTTCTCCATGAGGCTTATAGCCAAGGACATGGAGGGGTCCGCTGCCGAGGCTGATGCTATGGCTTTGAGTGAGACAGCTGGGGGAGTAGGTTGGATGTGACATAACTGATGTATTCTGTGTCTCCCGGTCTGGGGATTGACTTGCCAGCTGGATGCTTCGATAAGTAGTCTGCCGGATTGTTTTCACCCCCTGGCCGGTGAATAATTTGGAAGTTGTACTCCTGCAGCGTGATGCCCCAGCGCTCAATTCTTCGGGGCATTTTCGTTCTGGGGTTTCCAAAGAGGGAGAGTAAAGCCTGGTGGGCAGTGATGAGAGTGAACTTCTTCGCGATCGCAAAGTTGTGGAAGTCTTCGCAGGCCCAGACGGCCGCAGGCTCTCTTTCTCGGCCTGCGAATAGGCCGATTCAGGCAGGGCTAACATTCTGCTACCGTAGGCAACGATGTGTCTCGGCTGGAATCCTCTCCACTGGTCTGTGCCAGGATGACACCTAGCCCAACCGGGCTTGCTTCTACCACAATTTCTGTATGCCAGTCTGGGTCAAAGTAGGGAAGCCTCCTGTCTTCAGCTAGTGCCTGATTGATTGTATCAAACACTGATTGCGATTCGTCGGACCACAGGAATGGGACCTCTTTCGGTAGCAGACGCTGTAGTGGTTCCATGATGGTAGCAAAGTGGGGAACATATCTGGCACAGCAACCAGCCATTCCTAGCAACAATCTCATGTCAGCTCTCTGGCTGGGTCCCTGTAGGTTAAATATGGTGGAGACCATATATGGGTCAGGCGTCATGCCTCCAGCTGAAACGATGTGGCCAAAAAATGTGAGTTTGGACTTGCTGAAACTGCATTTTTTCACATTGAGGGTCAATCCTGCCTCTTGGACGGCAGTGCAGGAGGCCCGGAGGGCTATTTCATGTTCGTCACGAGACTTCCCAAATACAAGGATGGCATCACTGTAGTTGAGTGTGCCTTTCACTAGTCTGATGACCTGTCCGATGGCTTCATGGAGGATTTCAGCTGCCGATGAAATGCCGAAATGTAGCCGTTCATATCGGAAAAGTCTGTCATGTGTGGAGAAGGTGGTAATCCTTCTGGAGTCAGGGTGAAGTACCATTTGATGATAGCCTTGATTGGGATCGAGTTTTGAAAACAGGACGGCTTTATTGAGCTGAACTATCATGTCTTCTCCGGGAATGCCGTTCTCTCTGGATTGCGGTGTTGGCCATCCTCATGTCTACACACAATCTTAAGCGGCCCACTTCCGTTGGTACGATGACGAGTGGTGAGACCCATGGCGTCGGGCCTGTGGCTGGCTTAATGATTTCATCTTTAAGGAGCTGGTTGAGTTCGTTGGATACGGCCGTCTGGAAATGAAACCCGACCCTGCGCGGATGTTGAGCGACGGGGTGGACTGACAGGTCACTATGCAGTTTGACAGGAGGACCTCTCATTTTTCCTAGTCCCTTGCATAGGAGGGGGAATTCCGCCACAATGGTGTCCTTCGTGATGACGGGACTTGGTGACAAGGAGTGTTCCACATTGCAAATGCATTCTCGTAGTTCTGGTATGGGGGCCGTCGAGCGCATGGTGTCACCCTCTTGTACATGAATGTCAATCAAACCCAGGCACGAGGTGGTCACATAGCTCAATAGGCATCTACCCTTCGTTGGGCTCCGGATCACGTGGATGATCATCGTCATGACCTGAATCTGATGGATGAGCTGTCATTTGAAAGAGCCTATGCTGTGAAAAATTGAAAAATTCTGGAGGGTGTATGTGTCAAGGTTGGTTTGTTTTGATGTTGTAGAAATTCTTTCTCCCCCATGATGTTCACGGTGGCTCCTGAGTCGATGAGGAAGCAAAATTGCTTTCCGCAGACTTGTATTGCGGTGATGAGGGTGCTCGTGGCGTGGGGAAGGGTCTGCCCTCTCTGCAGACTGCCTGAAAATGTCCTTCTCTTCTGCAATTTCCACATTTCTGGGTGAGTGCGTGGCATGTACCTGCGTGGGGAAAAGCCATCCCGCATCGGTAGCATTGTCAATGCATCCTTGGTGTCGACGTCTAGCTAGGTGCATTGCCTCTCTCACTTCCTCATGCAGCGTTAGTGTGGATTGCAGCTATTGTGTCTCCTCTGTCTTGCTTGGCTGTCATGTTGCTGGTCATGTGAGTCGCCTGCCTATCGACTCTTTTGAGAATCCTGGCCATTTCACCGACCTCTTCTATGGTGAGGGCTTTCTTGAGGAGTTGTTTCTTCAGTGCTGGTGAGAGACACCCTTCTATCACTCGTAGACGGATGGCCTCATCTAGGGAAAATGCATGGAACTGGCAGTGTGCCCCTTTGATTTGTAGTCTGGTGATAAATTCATCTACTGTTTCATCTGTTATTTGGGTGCATTGGTTAAACGTGTATATTTAGTATTCCCTGTTGGGTTCTATGACCAGGCTTTTGATGAGAGCTGCAATTAGTGACACGAAATCGGGGTGTTCTGCTGACGGGATAGTCTTGATTAGTGTTTTCACTTTGGTGCCAGCTGTATTGATGAACATGCTGCACAGTCGTGGGGATGTCTCTTCACCTGCTGCTGCAATTAAATTATTGAAGTCTTTGAGCCACTCCACCCACTGGGGCCCTTTGTTGGCTTGCGGGGTCATCGAAAAAGGCGGAGGCATGCGCCATGCTGTGGCAGTCGATCTTGTCACAGGCAACGGAGGCACTGGGGCTTGGCAAGCTTGATCGGGAGATGAGCTCATGGCGGGGGCAGGCCTCCTTTAAGATGGGGGCTGGATGTTCTGTATCTGCACTGCGCACTTGTTTGTGGCGGCACGTGCTGGGAAGGGGTGGACTTGTGTCTTTGCCGTGATTCTGGTGGGTTTGTTTGGGCTTCTGGTGTGGCACAGTGCGGATGCGGGGTACAGCTGGTTGTGTGTTACCTTTTACTTGTCCCCACTGTCAATGTAGAGTGGCTATGGACTCTGGCCTTGTCACAATCTTTGTTGAGCTTTAGTGCTTCTAGGTCGCGGTGCACCTTGAGGAAGGTGTTCTGTAGTTTGTCTCTTGAACGTGGTCCCTGTTTTGGTCCACGTGTGTGGGTAGAGGAGGCTTTAATGAACGGTACAGTGGGGGGAAGGGACAACACCCACTTGCGGTCTTTGTAACAAATCTTCTTGACGGATGAACCTGCTGGTGGATTGCCGGGCAGGTATAGGACGGCACGCTGCTCCCTGCGCGCCGCCGTATGCAGAGGAAACCTTTGAATAGGGCCTGGGATTGGGTCTGCGGGAGGACTGTGAAATAATCCGTGCTGGAGGAAGGCGGGCCCAGGATCGGCTGCGCCTCAAGGCTGCAGGGTGATCTGCGTTGGCACAGCGCAGCAGGATTCCTTGCGCTTAGGATGAAGGAGGACGCTGGTGCACGAGGAATGATCCTCGTTGCCACTTGTTAGCCTCTTGGGCCTAATAAAGCAAGGACGCACACCAGCGGTACAGGATAACGTCTTCTTTATTCTCGTAACAACATTGAACTGACTCCTCCTCCCTCCTTTCGCAGTCACGTGACCTGTTTTCCCGGGCTCTGTCTCAAAGGGGCCAGAGCCTGGTAAGAGGTACTAAAGCTAGGGAGCCAGAGTAAGCTGAAAGAAATACTAGCTGAGAATGTCTCAGGTTGGGAACTGATGTTAGCAGTCAGGGTTGTTTGGCCATCTTGTGAAACTCTTCATGGGACAGTTATCAAGAAAGGGAACCAGGGAGAAGATGTGGAGCCTGGATATCTCCACTTTAAATCTGTGGTCCTGAAGAAGACGTGGTAATGCCGAAACCTGCATTATGTATCAAGAGGCACGATGCATGACAGTTCTACGGCCCTGCTTGCGCGCAGCGCGGGATGAAATAGACTTCAGGCTTTCGAGACTGATTATAGCTCAGGGTGCAGATTGGGTGTGATACGCTGAGGGAGTAACAATGTGCAGCTAGGGTGTTCCCCCTAAAAGGATTAGGGGGTAGCCATAGTTGAAGCTTCTCTCATTAAAATGTGTTGTACATAATTTTACATTGTTTGCAATTCGCAAATGCTGTAGACGCGTGTATTGCGTGTATTCAAGCGTGAGTGTTTCCTCAATAAATGTATTGCTTACACTATGGTGAGGATTTTAAATACAATGTGGTGAAATTAAATAACAACATGCATTGAGATGCTATAACAGCAAAATAACGGTTTCAAATTCTTAAGCGCAGATGCTGCAGAATTCCGCCAGAGGGCGCTGCGGCCTAACTTTAATATGTCATCCTTTGGCTCCTAAATGAGGAAAATCACTCAAAAAAGCAACCAAAACACAGGTGAACTATGTATGACCCTGCTCCACTCTCCAATGCCCTCTCCTCATGGGATGGAAGAAAACCAGCCCTCTACCTTGCTGGGGGAGCTCTCGGCTGGGAACTGCAGACTGGGCCGAGGGGGTGGAGGGGGCGAGGGAGTTTACTCTGTTTATGTGCAGTGTTTCAACAGTGCACTTAGAGAATTGCTCATGGCAACATGATGCCTTCCATTCGAATCTGCAGAAGCCCATCCAGTCACCGTTTTTTGCTTTGCATTCTGGGAGCTGGAGTCTTAGTTTTGCAACGTCAAACACTACATTTTGTGCAGGACTTGCATGCAATGATTGTGCGCAGACAGGTCCAGTAATGGTGTGTTTCGATTCTGTTCTAGTCGGTCACATATAATCCAAGATATTAATAATAAGTGGGTGCTGCACTCAACATAATGGAGAATGGGGAGGACTTCGACAATATGCTACTCATTCGGGACCAGGTCACCTTTTCATAGCCGCTATGTCAGGGCACACATTTCAACTCCCACTTTAAACAATGTGAACAGGGGCGGCCAATCTGGCAGGAGGGGTTAGGGGCAAAGGGTTTTTAAAGGGGTAGTGAAAGGTAAAGTACAGAGGTCAGGGGGGTGTCCACAAGAAGAAGGACACCTTGTAAAAGAAGTGAACGAGAGACTCCCCCACACCAGAGAATGGTTTGGCCCAGTAGTGCAGACACCTGATAACGCATGGTGAGGGGTTCCACATGACTCTTGTCACGTGAGTGATGGGGAAGCCCTCCTCGCGAGACGAGAGGAAGAGGAGGGATACAAGTAAATAAGCAAGGCGGGCACCAGAAACGGGGCAGAGCCGATCCAACACCATTCCTGACTGGCTGTGTGTTTATTTCGCTCCTGCTGGTTATAGCCCGATTGCCTCTAGCACCCTCCCAGCCGGGTGGTGAGACAGAGGTTGGGCAACACATCTCACTGGCGACGAGGTATTGGAGATTCTCGCACGCGTGCGTGCATGCATAAACCTAGCCCAACACTGACCTGCTGCGCAACACCTGTTGGCAGGCCCTGAATACCATCACACGCGGCATCTCTGTTTAGAGGCATGCCACCTAGTTCACGGCTGACTTCATGGATAAGAAGCCGCTAGAGCCACCGTTCACCGTTAGCTCGTGCAGTTTGGACACCCTGGCGCACAACTGCCAGGAGACAAGAGCGGCCCTGTAGTTTTGAAACTCCACGTGCAGCACAAACTAGTGAAGGGCCCCACCTACCGCACTGAATATCAGCCTGAACCCCCCCTCCCCCCAGCAGCAAAGAGGAACCTTAAATCAACCCGAGCAAGATGGCCAGCCCCCAGGCAGCCCAGCAAGGGGAAACACTCCGAGCGGCATGAGACACCGCGAGGCGAGAGGGTCCCATTCAGGGACCGGATGCCACACATGTTGCGTTTATGAGACCGTTTGACCCACATGCCACAGGAGCAGCTCTAAGGTGGGAACTTTGGCTCCAACAGTTTGAACTCCATGTGACAGCCAAAGAAATCACAGACACTAGAAAACAGTGAACTTTACTGATGCTCAACCTAGGCGCACTGGCGCTAAGGCTCTTTAACACATGGCCGAACAGAGCAGCCGCAGACGACTTCAATGCAGCGAAGACAGCTCTGAATGGGAAGGTCAAACCGGAACTGAACCCAGATTACGAACGCTTTCAGCTCAGCATGGCCAGACAGCGGTCAGGGGAAAAGATTGATGACTTCCACGCACGCACTGGGCTGCGAGTACCCGGATGAGGACGTCGCCATCCGGCAACAGATCATCCATGGCTTATCCTCAGAAAAATGACAGAGCAATCCTCTCAGGGAAAGACATCCCCCTGGATCGAATCCTTGCAATGGGCTGGCAAAGGGAGCGCACCGATGAACAGGTCGCAGCCACATTAGAGAAGACGATGACATAGTGGCCATCAAAGTGAGACCAGAGGGATGGAGACCCACGAACACCATGCCTGGAGGGTCAGCAAACCACAGTACTCCTGCAAATGGTGTGGAGGCCCCTGGCACAGGGGAGAACCATGTCCGGCACCAGGTGTTACCTGCTGCAAGTGTAAACGGCTGAACCATTTTGCAGCGGCCTGCCTGAATCCACCTACCCAGAAAGAAGCTGAACGACCAGACCAAACAACCTCGAACCGAAGAGGAAGAGGCAAAGTAAGAGCCATAGCAACAGCCCAGAGATCGCCCAGTGACAGTGACAGCACATTATTTGTATTTACATTTTCTTTATTTATATAGCGCGCCTGGCCCAAAGGCATCTTGGCGCATGTCTTGGTTACAAAGGTTAATATACAGTTACATTGCAATGTATACAGAATCAATACTTACAGAGTCAATATTTACAGGTGTAATTTACAATACAAGTCTACAAGTAAGATGACATGGGAATCGTCAATATACACTTTACAGAGTAGGAAAAACTCTGTCAAGTACATGTGGGTAGGTTACATTTACAGAGGGAGTCCGGGGATGGTGTTGCTGTTGGACTCTTGGCCAATATGCCACAGTTTAGATTTGCTCTTAAATGCGTGAAATGAAGGTTCCAGTCTAAGTGGGGTGGGCAGGGAGTGCCACAGTTTGGTGGCAAGGACTGGGAAGCTGACACCACCAGATTTCAGAGGTCTGATACTGGGCACGACTAGGCACTGAGCTTGGGCTGCTCGCTGCAGCCGGTTAGAAGTGAATGGAATGAACCGGCTGGCAAGGTATTGTGGGGCCTTGTTAGCGAGGCATTTATGTGTAAGTGAGAGAGATTTGAGGGCGACTCTTTGTGCTATGGAGAGCCATCGCAGATTGCGCTGGGTGTCTGAGATGTGTTGGTTCAAGGCAGCCCTAATGGCGTTATTTTGGGTGACCTGAAGTTTGCCAAGGTTGCGATTACTGGTGCCTAGGTAAAGGGCATTGCAGTAGTCAATCTTAGCAATGGTTAATGTTCTAGCAAGGATGATGCAGTTAGTGGTGGTGATAAATGGGCGGCAGGCTGTGATGAGTTTATTGGTATATGCAGAGGTTGAGACCACAGCGTTGGTTTGTCTTGAGAAAGATAAGGTGGAATCGAAGTAGATACCTAGAGTTTTAGTAGCATTAGTGACGTTAATGATGTTGCCGTCAATAATTAAAGATTTGAAGGAGTGGTCTAGTTTGCTGAGTCGGTTGGGTGAGCCCAGGATGAGGAGCTTTGTCTTATCATCATTAAGACAGAGCTCGTGTTGGGCCATCCAGGCCTGTATGACCAGGTAAACATCATTTAAGGCTTTAGTGTCCCGCGAGTGATCTCCTGTGATAGGCATGAGTATCTGGCTGTCATCCGCATAGTTAGTGTAGGTGACACCCAGATAGTCGAGAATATCAAATAGAGGTTTGGTGAACACATTGTAAAGCGTGGGTGAAACACAAGAGCCTTGTGGAACCCCACATAATACTGGAGCTATTCAGTGGAAGCAGAGGGGAAGAAGACCTCATAGATCTATTGTTCAGGAAGGATCTGATCCAGGAAGTAGCTTTGTCAGAGAAGTGGGCTGCATTGTGAGATGTTGACACAAGATTTTATGGTTCACAAGATCGAACGCAGCCGATAGGTCCAGAAGTAAGAGCAAGGCAATCTTGCCCTTGTCTTTCATGTCCTCAATTTGTGTTTTTAGGTCAATCAACGCAGTTTCCATGCTGTGCTTCGGGCGGAAACCGGATTGTCCCAGACCGAGGAGATTAGTGGGATGACCCAGGCATCCTTCAGGTTTTCAGGTACAGTTCCAGAACTGAATGATGTGTTTATTAGTGCCGAAATGAAAGGAGCTAGTTTGTGCGAAGATTCTTTTATGATGGGAGCCGGGCAGGAATCACCCTGGCAGTTGGACGGTTTGAGTTTGTTAATTATGTTTTCTACCTCTGTTATTGTTAGAGGAGAGAAGTGGAATGGTTTGTGGGTGTGTGGAGGGCAGTTAGTTATGTTGGATAAGGAGTTGAGCTAGGGGTTGGATAGGAGACTACGTTCTTTTAGATGGATTTTTTCCTGGAGAGTTGAGATTTTATCTAATAGTACATTTTGTATGTTTGTACGCCAAGTGCTGTCTTTGTTACAAGACCCTGGAGGTGAGGAGGGAGTTTCCAGTTCTTTGAGAATCTTGAAGAGCTCCTTAGTATTAGATTCGGCTTGTGAGATGCAGTTATTGTATGTGTCTTTCTTAGCTTGGAAAATTGCCTCTTTGTAATTGAGAGATGCTATGAGGAGATTGTCCTTGTTAGCATCCGAGGGGCGGCTTTTCCGAGTTTCAGAGATTCTTTTTTCTTTGCGTACAATCCTTAGTTGTGGTGTAAATAAGGAATTAAGGTGTGCACGCAGTTTAGCTTTCCTAAATTTAGAGGGGGCAATGGTGTCCATTGCTCTTAGGATGGTGTCATTATATGTATCTACTAGAACAGTAGGATCAGAGCAGGAGAGTTATGCCTTGTTTAGCGTAGGTACGATCAGGGGGAGAAGATTCTCTCTGGTTAAGTCTCTTTTCTTTCTGGTCCTGGGGCAGTGACAGGTTTTACGCATTGGTAGTTGGCAGCAATAGTGAAGGTGATAATGTGTTGGTCAGACCAAGCGCACAGTGAGTTGGATGCTCAGTTGATGGTGCAATTTAGATCCACCAGCCAGACAAGGTTCTACCCTTGACATGGGTGAGATCAAGGATGCGACGGGTGAAGCCTAGGTCAGTGAGGGAACTAGCAAGGTTTAGGCCTGGGGTTCATTAGCATCGTGGAGACCCAGATTAAAGTCGCCTAGTAGTATTATTTGCGAGTTGGTCTTAGTTTTGTATGTCAATATTGATGAGATGTCATCAGCAAAGGTGGTGATAGATCCAGGTGGCCTATATATCAGATGTAGGGTGGCGGTTTGTTTGGGGGAGATAGGGAGATTGACCGATAATAGTGCACCTGAGGTTGAGCTGTGCGGTGGGTATGATTCTCAAGCCAAGGGACTTTTTATGGATGATGGCAACACCACCGGCTTTAGATTTGTTGGTGTTGCGGTCACATCTAACAATAGTATAGTCATTGGGTATAGCGAGAGAGAGGAGGGGTCCTGATGCAGCATGCAACCAGGTCTCCGTAATAGCAAGGAAGTCAAGGTCACTGGCTATTATAAGATCAGCAATGTCGAGTGCATGCACAGTGAGGGACCTCGTATTGATAAGAGCACCCTTGATGGTGAGGTCTTTAGGACTGGCGTGTGGCGTGCTTGTGTTAATGTCAGGTGAGGGCGCAGGTGTGGTTGTGTGCAGATTTGTTAGGGGTGTATTAAGATGAGGGGTACTAGATGTGTGTGGGCATTTCTGTAGCGTGGCGTGGGATGGTTGGCGAGCTGAGCGTACAAATCTAGAGCCTCATCTAAAATTCCTAGTGTGTAGGCAACATTGTTGATTGTCGGTTTGGCTGTGAAGTGTTCTAGCCAGAGGGCTGGGGCATTGAGGTACGGATTGGCAGGAGTTGAAGTGGGTGAGGTTGTGATAGGGATACTATGCCGTGAACCCTGCGGTGTAGAGGAGGTAGTTTGGCCGTATGAAGGAAGTGAGGGGCAAGGGTGTACAGCGGGGCCTGGCATGGTAGCGTTAGGATTGGTAGCGTTAGGATTCTCGTGGGTGAGGAACTTGACTGGTAGGGTCAGGCCAAAGAAGATGGAGATTAAGGTCAGAAGTGTCAGCGACCAATGAGACATGAGTTAGCGGTACGCGCTGTAGTGGATGACCATAATGTGAACAGTGCCATGTAGGCAAAGCAGATAAAGCGAGGAATTACAAACACTAATAGATAGCAAGCGTTATGGGCAACATTGATGCATAGTGCTAATAGAACGTGTCTAGACAAGGCGCAAAAAATAGTTTCTGGCATGGTAAGAGACAGACAGCAATCCACCATGCACAGCAAAGATGGTACAAGCATATAGTACAGTAGATAATAGGTGAGCATCAGATAACGGCATGGATAAGTGCGCCAACCGTATGTTTCTGAGGGTACATGGGGCGTGTGCGAGTTGAAGGTCAGGTAGACTAACTCAAAAACGGTCAAATGCTTCATCTACAGCAAGTAGTAAAGACGTAATGTGGGCCAGGAGGTGGGCAACAAAATACATAGGCAGCACCAGAATACTTATACACGTGCACAGGTTTCAAGACAAAAGTAACAGCGTCGGGGTACAACCGTACACAAGCAAGTATGGGAGTTGATGATATGAGGCAGGTTAGCGTTCATTCGATGAACAATAGATAAAGGCAAGTAAAGCTACGCGTGATGACACAATGTTAACTCTTGGACCTAGGGTTGGGCACTAACGTGGCGGTGTTAGAACTCAGCTAGTTGATGGCAAAGGTAAGTGTCGGTTTTGCAAAAGCTGCGGCTAGAGCAGCGGATATACATAGAAGGTAGCTTAAGAGTCCTAAATCAGATTACCTCAGTAAGTGTTCGAGCAGGGTGGTGGGCCCTGGTCTCTGGTCCACTCTGTACAGTCTCGGTACAGTTGTTACCCTTACAATCAGGGCCTTGCCAAGAAAGGGCCAGCTCACGCCTACCGGCGCCCGGTTGGCTTAGATAAATGCAGGGGTAACCAATCCTAATGCGGTTGTGCCTGGATGAGGAAGCAGGGCTGAAAATGCAGCTTTGAAGTCGCGGGCGGACATTTTAGAGGGATCCGGGACTCGTGCAGGCCAATGGCGTTGGATTGCATGCCGGAATATTCACGGATTTGCAGTGAAGAAAGCATCCCAGTGGCTGGAAATTAGCAATAGGGATTCCCGCGCCTAGAGTGCTAAAAGTGAGTCCGAGGATGACGGGCTTCTATGGTGATGTAGAGCCCAATGGCCTACCTCAGAGATCATCTGAAGAAGAATCATCCCCAGGCGGGTCACGGAACTGCCTAAAGAAAAGGAAGGAACGCGTCCACATGATCTCTGCCATCAAACCGGGGAAGAGCCAATGAAACGCAAAGAACCTGCCTAGTGATAGCTGAAGGAAGTCCCACCAAAGTAGTGATAGACACTGGCGTGATGGTAAACGTGATGCCAAGAACAAAGTTCAAAAGAATGGAAGCAACAATCCGACTCCAAGAAAAATGAGTACAACTATTTGCACATGGGTGCAAGAAACCACTGCCAGTAGCAGGATCGATCCGATCAGACATGACATACAATGGTACCACATGCAGGTCCCGTGTACATATAGTAGATGCAGGACTGGAAACCCTTCTAAGGTGCCGAACAGCAGAGAAACTCACTTTGCATTTAGCATCAACCCGCTGGACATTGACAAAGTACTGGCAAAACACACCAAAGTATCCCAAGGGATAGGGTGCCTGAAAGTGCAGATGGTCAAACTACATATTGACACAACCATTGAGCCCAGAGCCGTGAGGCACCACCGTGTCCCATTCAACCTGCAGGAATCAGTGGAAGCTGAACTAGAAAGCTTGAAAGCCAAGAGATCATCGTAAAGACCTCAAAGCCAACCCCATGGGTATCAAAATCCCAAACAACCTCAAGCTGTCAGGATTTGCATCGACATGCGGCTGCCCAACGTGGCGATAGGGTGGGAGAACCACGTCACCCCAACCATTGACGAGCTAATCATAGATCTGACTGGGGTGAGGATATTTAGCAAGCTTGACTTTCACTCTGGCTACAATCAGATGCACCTGGCCCGAGAATCACGGTATATCACAACGTTCTTGTCACACCTGGGTCTCAGAAGGTACCGAATGCTCAACTTTGGGATCTCTTCAGCAGCAAAGTCTTCCAGAATAAGATCCGGAAGTTGCTACATGACCTCAAAGGCATCACCAACATCAGTGACAACATTCTAATCTACAGCAAGACCACACAGGAACACCACGAACACCATATTGCAACACCTAGAAGAATCCGGCCTTACGCTGCATGCAGAAAAGTGTGAATTTGGCAAGAGCCAGCTTAGTTTGTTTGGATACCTCTTTAATGCAGAGGGAGTGTCACCAGATCCTGCCAAAGTCGCAGACATAAAAAAGAGCCAAGGCTCCAACCCCCACCTCTGAAAACAGGATCTTCATTGGTAAGGCCACCTACTGTGCCAGGTTCATCCCAGACCTCGCCACCATCGCTGCCCCGCTGAGGAACCCTGACCCAGAAAGAAAAACCTTGGCAACGGAAAGAACACAAAACACTTTTCAACAGATGAAGGACTCACTCTCTAGCCCTGCCAAAATGGCATTTTTCAACACTGCTAGTGATTGTCAGCCAAGTGGGCCTAGGAGAGGCACTGACCAATGTCTATTAAGAGGGCACCGTGTTTCCCATTGCATTTGCCAGTCGGGCCCTAAAAACTGAACAGAACTATGCCCACATAGAGAAAGAGGCACTGGCGATATTACGGGGGTGTCGCCACTTTCAGTATACCTCTTAGGTCAACCAGCCAAAGTCTTCACGGATAATAAACCCCTGATCCCTATTTTCAAAGGGTCTGCCTCGCATCCGCCGGCCCAACTAGGGAAGTGGATGCTGCAATTACAACCATTCAACATTGACGTAGCATACCAAGCAGCAGCCAACAACCCAGCAGACTACCTGTAGCAACCACTGCAGCCAGTCACCCAACAAGAGAGGGAACATGTATGCCACATAGTGGAATGCGCCCGCCCAAAGGCCATGCACGACCTGAAATAGTGGAAGAGACAGAGAAAGACACCTGCCTCCAGCGGACCAAACAAACCATACACTCAGGAGACTGGAAGAACTTTCTGTCAGCCGTGGTAAACCACACAGCGGCAGCACAGGAGAAACTGAAGGTGCTGTTTGCAATCCGAAATCAACTAACCATCTCCAATGAAGGGGTCATTCTGAAAGTTCATCGCATTGTACTGCCCGAAACACCGGAGGAATGAATGCTACGACTCGCACACGAGGGACACCAGGGAATTGTGAAGACTCACTCATACCTCATATCCAGCATCTGGATGTCAAGAATGCAACAGCGGGTAGTTGTTCTTGTAGACACCTGTGTCGCACGTCAATCTTCCAGAAGACAAATGGTGCCAGAACCAATCACCAGTGCGCTCACGAGTAACACCCGATGGGAATCAATCAGTGTAGACTTCTGCACCATCGCAGACGAAGGCTTACTCCTCGTAGCAGTAGACAAATTCAGCCGCTACCCCGATGTCGAACCTGTCACATCTACTGACGCTCCACTCCGTCTGTTATAACCTCACTGGAGAAAATCTTCGCAAATCATGGCCTGCCAAGCAAAATGAAAAGTGACAATGAACCCCCGTTCAGCAGCCAATGATTGCAGCGGTTCCTAGCAAAGCTTAACACCCACCACCGGAGAATTACCCCATGCGGGCCACAAGCAAACGGCGATGTAGAAAGGTTCGTGGTGTCACTAAACAAAGTCATACAAATAGCCAAAGACCAGCAACTGCCGGGCCTGCCAGCCGCGTACCGTTTTCTTTGATCCCACCAGAATCCTCACACAGCCACGAGAGTCAGTCCGGTGGCATTATTGTCTGAGGTACAAATTCAAGCAGAGCTACCGCTATGCCCAAACTGGGTAGCCTCAGAACCAGACACTGAACTCATAGAGAGAGTGCAGACACAACACAACAAAAGGGAAAATATGCTCGCCAAGCACAACACTGAGAATTCCAGACTGGAATACGGTGCTAGTCAAGAATCGGGCACCACCCGACAAAATGTCACTGTCATACGAGTCTCACCCATGGACTGTGCTAGGATTCGATCACAGCATGGTTACAGCATCCAGAGGGCACTACGTAGTAATTCGGAATGTGTCTCACCTCTGTAAAGTACCCACGTCACTGTGGAAAGAACAACAGCCTGCCATGCCCAGGGGAACAGAAGCACCAGAGCGGCAAGGAAAAGAGATCAGAGGGGACGAGATCCCCGACATAGAGAATGGCACACCAGCAGCCCAGATGATGCCTGACCCCAACACCCAAGGATGGAGGAGTAGAGCCCGATCGCAGGAAGAACCACAACGCAATACGGACTAGGCAAAGACCCCAACCCTTGCCCCGCTTGCAAGGGTACTTCCTGCATGGGATATATCATCAACGAACAAGGACTGAGAGACCCGGCCAAGGAACCTGGAAGATGTCCCAAAAGAAAAAATATTTAAAACAATTGCAAGTGTTGGAGGAAGCGGTGTTCCGCGTGACTCATGTCACATGAGTGAGGTGGAGCCCGCCTTGCGAGATGGGAGGAAGGGGAGGGATAAAAGTAAACAAAGAAAACGCGCACCGGAAACGAGGCAGAGCCAATCCAACACCATTGCTGGCCGGCTGTGTTTTTATTTTGCTCCTGCTGATTGCGGCCCAATTGCCCCTAACATCCGCCCGCCAGGTCGATGAGAAGGAGGTTGGGCGACACATCACACCGTGGGAGGGGGGTCAAGCAGGAGAATCAAGACTGTGCCACAGAGATAGGCTCCACATTGACCAGGTAAACGGAGAAGCAGAAGGGGAAATAGCGACTTCAGAGTCACATAGCACGGAAAAATGCCCCATGAAAAATGTCCCTAATAGGTTCATTATTGAGGCATCAGTCACACTGGCGAGGATGAGCCAAATGGTGTTTTTGAAGAGATGGCGTTTTTTGAGTGAACCCAGTAGAAGCTCCCAGTGAAAGTTAATGCCTGGGGGGTGTCATAGAAGGAGGAACTCACTGTTAAGCATAGTTGTACACTGGTTTAGTAGGAATGGTTATGGGTCAGGCTAGAATAAAGCCAATGCAATAGATATAAAACCAAAGATTACTGCAACAGGATCTACTTAAGCCAACCATTTGTTTCTGATCCATCGCTTGCAAGTTCTACAAAACTAGGCGGCGCGATTGACCTTAGCGGCACCGATGCTTACACCCTCTGCTCCTCTGCTGCGGCAGCTCCATTGGCTAGCTGCTAAAACTCGCATTGAGTTTAAGATCTTATGCATTCATAATCCAGGTGCTCGCTATAGTCAAGCCAAACGTGAGCGCGATTTGCCCACTCTGTGTGTGCGTTCAGAGTCCCAAATGCTGCAGAAAATCCCTCGCTTTCAGACAAACTTGGTTGGGGGGCCGCTCGCTTTTGGTTCTATCCCCCACTTTCTGGCATGCTGTGCCTTTTTCTCTACAAACAAGTGCAGGGCATCTCCGGTTCCGAAAAGCTTTGAAAGCACATGACTGTCAAGCAATGCTGACAGTTTCTTCTGAGCTCACTTATGTCTCTCCCTTAGCGCCTAGATAGCGTCCTCGGGCCTTAGTTTACATACATACAGGACAGCTTCTCAATAACTCAGCTGCTCTTAACGTGGCCGTTAGGAAAGATTTCATAATTGTATGTAATTTTCCCTCCATGTGTCAACCCCCAAACTTTTTACTGCTGTTTAGACACCATAGACTGACGTTGCCAGAGAAGCACAGCCCTCAGCTGCACTCCTCGGGGCTTTCGCTCACTTTTATGGGGAAACTGACATGCCCTTAAGACAGTCAGTGCTGGGAGACTGTTTCTCATAGTCCTTTTCCAATGCTGCAACTTTTCTGCAACATGCTGCAAGTGCATTACAGTGCACTTGGATCTCAGTCAATTTCAATGACCTTTAGATACTCTTGATGGACTTTTTGTGAGATGTGCAGATGTGTCATGGACATGGCTGGTGGCAGCTATCTTTTCATAATATGTTAACCCTTTCCTGCCATGTTAACCGCATTAACCCCGTTTGGTGCAAATAAGTGGCCTGGCTCCAAAATGGCAATGCAACGGGTTCTTTGTCCTGACCTTTGGGCATCTTGCCCCTTCACCTTCCCCAGGTCGAGCCGACCTGGGTAGTCCTTATTTGGTCATGCATTTCCTGTGAAACGCAATGCTTTCACGGGCTTCTGCATGCCTTGTGTGTATGCCTCCAGGATGTGGGCTGGAATGTCTGATTCCAATGCACATCCTGGGTGCCAGAGAGTCTGGAGTGCCATGAATGCCTGCAACCACCATGGTCCGTGATTGGTCCACGTATGGAGTGTGTGTTTGTGAGCAGATTTCCCATTGGGTCCTCTCCGTTTTGGCGTGAAGGGAAATTTGGATAAGAGGAGGCTGAAAACACCCATACCATGTCGATCTCTGGAGTTCTCACTGAAGAAAGGATAGGATCCAAGTATCCTGAAACTAAGAAGCCAAGTTGAGGAACCGCTGGTGACCCGCTGGAAGGTTTGGCACCCTCAGCCCGCTGTTGTCCCGTGGGACCTCTCTGCCTCTGGTCGTCCGAGAAGGTCTGCGAAGACGCTTCGACCCATTGGAATAGTGGGAACAACTATTCTCTGCACCTTCACCAAACCCTGCAAGTAAGCCTCCTCGGAAGTGTCCCTGGGCCAATCAGTGGGCTGACCAGCTTACACAGGACGTTTGCTCTGTCACCGCCGCCGTTTCGAGGAGGCCCTTGAAACTTGGTATACTGCTAGCTCTATGTCAGCGGCACCCTCACACCGAATTTCATTTGGCATTCCCAGGTCTGAAGTGAGACGAGTGCGCCAGGACCGGAGCATACAGGGTTACAGTGTGACCTTTGCAGATGTGCTGCATTTGGGACCCTCTTGCCCCTGAAGCCTGCTGCAGTGAAACTAGGGTGATTCATCCACTCTGAGTGGATGAATCACCACTGTCCCGTGTGGGAATCATCGATGCATCTCAGGAACTGAAAGCCGCAGAGCCGTCACACTGCCGCAGTAGAACCCACAACCGAAGTGGACTTGACTGGCGATATTTGGTCCGGAGTGCGTCTGGGGCCAGTGAGTAACCCTAACCTTAACTGGTGGCCCCTAGCACCTCCATCCATTATTACACACAAGTGGCCCCTGGGGATCCCTCTTCTTTCCACTGCTAGTGTAAACTAGCGACTCCATCCCGCACTCTGGAACTGCCTCTGCCTTCAAGTGGAGGTCCTCCCTGAATAGTGGGAACTTATTCTTCATCACCTCATCCACCTTCCTGAGCTGCTAGAGACCCCTGAAGAGACCCTGTTTTGCCCATTGGAACAATCACGTGCACTTGCATTGAATGTACTTTTCAGCACAAGGCTCCTATCTTCTTAGGGCTTGGACTGCCTCTTAGTTAGGTGGTGTGTTGTCGATGTCGAAGGGGCCTAAAGACTAACTGCACTGCCTGTTTTCTCCCCATCTAGGTTGTGGACATATTTCGTGCAGTTAACGCTTTGGACCCCAGTGGTCTTGTATATATATTGTATTGATTGTGTTGTGTTGGTTTACTTAGTATTGCTGTGATTCTTTTGCTGTGGTCTGAGTTACAAAGGCCTTGTAATACATGTGCTTATATTTTTGATATAACATCTGTCTGGGAGTAATTTGTAAGTGTCCTTGCTCTGTGTGCTCATTGAGGTATTTCAGTCACCCTCACTCCTCCTGAGACTTAGTCTTGACTGCCGCCATCGCTACCCTGATTGGTCTGGCTTGTCCAGAGGTTACCCTGTTCCAACGAACTAGGCTGGCCTTCGGAACATCTGCCCACCAGGTCAGAGTTCAGAAATCTGTCTGAACAGTGACACATCCTAATCTGGGTTCCTTTCCCAGTGAGTACCATCAATGCTCAGTCACTGACTTTCTTGGGGTTAAGTGTCCCTGCACTTCTTTCCTCAATCTGTAGATTCTGCTTATTTGCTTCTCATCCTTGACTCTGGGAGCCACTCGTCTACAGAGGGGCCAAGGGGCATGAACAGACTAGGGCCTGATATATGGGTGAAACATTGCTGGGCTGTGGGGGACACCCACCCAAGCATTCAGCAAGTGGCTTTTGACCAAGAATTCTCTACAGGCTTGAAGTTATTTTCCTCAACAACCCTGTCTTGGGGTTCTCACTTTCCACATCATGGCATTAGAAAGGTGTTGTACCTCAGGTGACCTCCGCACCTTCTCTTCTCGTCCTTGGGTCTATCCTCCTTTGCCTCCTTGTCAAAGGACTCCTCCCTCCTGATCGCCCCTATTAACCTTCCTCCTGATGTCACGTCCAACCTCCCGACAGCTCCCCTTCTCAGCCTGCCTTTTCCTCCACCTCTCCTCTTGACTCCATTCTTTACTCTCCTCTTCGATCCAGCACCTAAGTTCAGCCTCCTCCCTCCACCTCTGCTCTCATCTCCCATATTCGCCATCTCTTTCCCCTTACACCCCCAGCAACAACAACAGTATCTGAATGCCAATTTTTTAACTAGGCATCTATCCCATCACCTTGGGCCATCCAGCTAGGGGTATATCCCTTCACCCTGGACCATCCTGCTAGGGCCCTATCCTATCACCTTGGCCATCCTGCTAGGGGTCTATCCCATCACCCTGGGCCATCTAGCTAGGGGTATATCCCATCACCCTGGACCATCCTGCTAGGGGCCTATCCTATCACCTTGGCCATCCTCCTAGGGGTCTATCCCATCACCCTGGGCCATCCAGATAGGGGTATATCCCATCACCCTGGACCATCCTGCTAGGGGCCTATCCTATCACCTTGGCCATCCGCCTAGGGGTCTATCCCTTCACCTTGGGCCATCCTGCTAGGGGTCTATCCCATCACCCTGGGCCCTCCTGCTAGGGGCCAATCCCATCACCCTGGGCCATCCTGCTAGGGGCCTATCCCATTACCCTAGGCCATCCAGCTGGGGGTCTATCCCATCACCCTGGGCCATCCTGCTAGGGGCCTATCCCATCATCCAGGATCATCCTGCTAGGGGTCTATCCCATCACCCTGGACCACCCTGCTAGGGATCTATCCTATCACCTCGGCCATCCTCGTAGGGGGTCTATCCCATCACCCTGGGCCCTCCTGCTGGAGATCTATCCTATCACCTCGGCCATCCTCGTAGGTGGTCTATCCCATCACCCTGGGCCATCTTGTTAGGGGTCTATCCCATCACCCTGGGACATCCTGCTAGGGTTCTATCCCATCACTCTAGGCCATCCTGATAGGGGTCTATCCCATCACCCTAGCCTTTCTGCTAGGGGCCTATCCCATCACCCTACGCCATCCAGCTACGGGTTTATCCCATCACCCTGGGCCATCCTGCTAGGGGCCTATCCCATCATCCAGGACCATCCTGCTACGGGTCTATCCCATCACCCTGGGCCATCCAGCTAGGGGTCTATCCCATCACCCTGGGCCTTCCTGCTGGAGATCTATCCTATCACCTCGGCCAGCCTCATAGGGGGTCTATCTCATCACCCTGGGCCATCCTGCTAAGGGTCTATCCCATCACCCTTGGACATCCTGCTAGGGTTCTATCCCATCACCCTAGGCCATCCTGCTAGGGGTCTATCCCATCACCCTAGCCTTTCTACTAGGGGCCTATCCCATCACCCTAGGCCATCCAGGTAGGGGTTTATCCCATCACCTTGGCCATTCTGCTAGGGGTCTCTCCCATCACTCTGAGATAGACCCCTGAATGGGAGTGGAAATGTGACGACATTGGAGCACCAGAGCGGGAGAATTAGAAAAACCTGATGAGACCGTGCATCAGCCATGTTGCTTGGCAACACAGACTAAGCATATTAAAGGCTTGGCCACTATTTTGGATCTCATATTTGCCCATTGGATACCGCTGAGCAGTCTGTCCATGGGCTCACCATCTGCGAATACCAGCAGGATTACTGGGGATTAATTTGTCAGCAGTTAAAAGTTTCTTTTTGGTCTCTTTAATACCCTGCAGTTCCCAGAGGGGTTCATGGTGCATGGGTGTGACGAATCAACTTCCGGGGCCCCAGTGCTCCAGGGATGAATATCAGTTTCTAAACCATCAATCAACCCCACATCTCTAATACACTAGAAGGGATCGGAACAGATTGGAATACAGGTAAATTATAAGACCTCGTTGTCCAATTTTTGGTAACGTGGACCGAAAGGCATGCTTTTCTCTGCAATGTCGTGGATCGTTGGTTAGTTGCAACACAGTGAAAATACAATTATAACCCAAAGATAAAAGGGACTGTAGTGTCCAGTCAAGGTTGTATACAAATAGCTACTTTATTACAACAACAGACAGTTCTAGCACACTACAAATACGACCCACCCTGTAAAGAAACCCAGAAGACAGACAGTGTCAAAAAGGAAAGGAATACACTGTGGATACTGACAAGAGGGTAGTTGGTAAAGTAATCCGTCTTACTGTTCAAGGTTATTTGGTTTCAGCAGCAAAGGGTCGTAACTGTCTCTAGTGGCCTTCAGAGAAGGACCAGGGGGCAGAACCACAATGTAACGGGTGCTGAAGAAGTTCTTGGTGCTCGACAGTGCCGAGGTTGTTCCAGGGCACTTTGCAGCCCTTGAGACAGAGTTAGTGGTGGGAGACAGCTTTGGATACCATGCAGCAGGCAGTTCGGCAAGCGAGGAAGGACAGACGTCTGCAGGCTGTCTGGCACTTTGGCTCAGAGCTAAGAATCATTGTCTCTGTGCTGTTTGGCGGATCTGGAATGCTGGTCGAGGCGGCTCAGATGGCTCGGGTGACTGCGGCGTGACAACAGTCAGTGGTGCAGCTGGATACGATCCCAAGACTCGACTGTCTTGAAAATGACCTTAAAATATGGACGCTGGCTGATGCTTGTGTGGCACTCTCCTAGCTTCTTGCAGGGCTCGTGTCCTTTCAAGGCAGATGGGCCAAAGCTCAGGAGAGTGTTTGCAGGAAACGACCTTGTCCTTAGTTCAGATACTATCCAGCACTTCCCACCTCGGAAGTTTGCTGGGAGAACCTAGCAGGGCACGCTGTGTGCCGGCTGGGTACAGGTTCTGGAGCTGCTGGACAGGTCCTCTGAGTCAGGTATCTCCCTCTGCTCCCTGGGAGAAGTTTAGGGGAGAGATCTTGCTTCCGTCTTGGAACTCCTAGCCTTCCTTCGCTGGCGGAAGATGTAAGGTAGACTGTACCTTCAGCTTGGGTCTAAATGAGTCCATCTTACTCCTTTCAAAGTCTTCAGATGATCTGCTAAGTGAGGGGTTCAGCCCTATTTTAAAGCCAAATGGGCCCCAGTGATTGGTGCAGGCTAAACCCACCACCTTAATGAACCAATCCTGGGTCCCCAACCAACAATCTTCTGTTAAGCATGAGTCCAGGACCAGAGCATTCTGCAACAGGACAGACAAAGGGGTGACAATATATACATAAGTACCTGTCTGTTGTAGATCAAAGTATCTCTCTGGTTAACAGAGACTTCTGTGACTCTTGATTAAAGCACAAGGTTCCCTTGAAGTTTGTGCTGGGAGCAGACTTCCTGTCTCCCCCAAACAACATACTTCTCCTCTCTGAAAGAGGCCAGCTCTGCAGGGGATTGCCTACACTAAATAGTGGACTCACGCCTTGGAAGCATTTCAAGCCTGGCTCAAAGCTGAAAACAGGGGCGATCCATTCCAGACAGGATTCATAAAAAATGCAGGAACATCGACCAATATATTGACATTGACAACAATCAAAGCCAAGGCCATGCAGACCGGTCAACCCGTATATATGGCATTCGTTGACCTGGTACATGCGTTTGACCAGGTCAACAGGGATATATTATGGGAAAAGCTGGAAGCTATGAAATGCCCTGTTTCTATTATGGGCCCGATTCAAACCTTGTATCAGGATACATCTATTAAAGTAAGGCTTGGGCAGGACGGATTACTGTCAAGGGAAATACCTACCTTCAGAGGTGTGAAGCAAGGATGCCCTCTGGCTCCTGCATTATATAACACGTATATCGCTGACTACGCTGAGCATGAGAAGGAAATAAGATGCTTCCCTCCAGCTATTGGTGGCGAAAAAATATTGCGCCTGTTATATGCAGACGACATCATCCTGTTGGATAACACTCCAATAGGTCTGCAAAGACAGCTCACGAACTTGATCGCATATCTGAAGCGAAACAATCTAAAGCTGAATCCAGAAAAAACCAAGATAATGGCCTGGGAAGGCAAGAAAAAGAAGAGTCAAAACAAGCAGAACTGGTTCGCGCAGGGGCTAAAATTGGAAAAAGTAAAAGACTTCAAATACCTGGGAGTCATGATGTCCATCAGCGGGGCTGAAACTGCAATGCAAAATCTGCTATGGACAAAGATAAAAACTTTAACCATACAAGCACGGATGATCGACAAAAAATACAGGAAATGTTCACTATTGGCAGTAATCAACTTCTATAAAGCTAAGGTGGTACCTTCAATCCTTTACGGAGCAGATGCAATGTTCCTAGTACCAGAAATACTGTGGACTAAACTCGGGAGTTATTTCTGGAAGAAAGTCCTCAATCTGGCACAATCAACACCGATGCCACTATTAAGGAGAGAACTATGTCTTGTATCACTAAAAGCGATTCAGGAGAGAAATATGCTAATGCTATACCGAAAAGTCCAATTGGAGAATAAACCAAAACCATTGGAGTTGGTGAATAAAGAGATGACAACTGACAAGATCCATGCACTGAAAGACTGGAAGCTGAGAAAAATGTGCCTATTGAAAGATCTAGATGTCTCGGAAGAGACACTTGAAATAAACCCAGATAAAATGTCAAAAAAACTCTATGAAGCAGACTGGATCAGGACGGAGGATATAGCGCGATCATACAAGCTGATGAAAGACTTTCTAACGGTCCCGAAAAAACTATATGGTACAAGAAGCTACTTGAAAAAGTTCCCGGATAAAAGGTTAGCCAGAACATATCTGAGATTTCGGGTAAATCAACTACAAACTAACGAAATTCAATTCATAAGGAAATTGTCATCACATAACAAATGTAGATACTGCAAATCGGTGGAGATAGTAGAAACTAACCAACATCTTCTACTCGAATGTGAAGGTACAAGTACATCTAGATCAGCCTATCTAGGAAAAATAATGCAATCGTTTACTACTCTAACGGAGAATAACTGGTGGCAGGCCTTTAATGAAGGAGAAAATACCAAAAGTGTGATTGCGGTGGCATCCTTCTTCGAAAATATTAAGCTGACAACGACTTAAAGGGAACAGGAGGAATTTCTCTCATTGTCCAATGTGTGAAAAACCCTATCGAGGGAGAAGACTTCCTATGTGAAATTGTCTGACGATGTCTTACAAAAACCTGAGTTAACACAACAACGTGAACATTGAGAAGTCTCCTAAGGGATTAAATAAATAAACGGGAAGAAGATCGACAATATAAATTGGTTAAAGACCCTTAGTAAAACTAGGTTTACGTAAGGAACTCAACATGACCGGCTGTGGTAACATCGGAAATGGTCAAAATGGATGACCTGGATGGCATTTCTGAACATTTAAGGTTGAAGGGGATCTTTACGGATCCTTACGGATAAATTGGACTTTTTAATTTTATCTTTGAAAAAATTGTTTGTACAATTGAATGAAATAAAAAAAAATAGTGGACTCAGACATACATTTCACTGCCTTTCATACAGAGTGCTGGGAACTAGCTTCAAGCTGACGCATTGCACACCAAAGGGGTCCTGTTGTCTCACCGGCAAACAAGCCCACTGGGCAGGCTTGCCTCAATTATCTCTCATTAGTATGCATTGCCACCAGCCGGAGAACAAAGGAATGCAGATCCATAGAGCCGTTGATGTTTACATTAGGCTGCTCGTGGCTGGAGGAAGGTGTGCCTTCCCCCTTCTTGGAATGCTTTGCTGGGGCTGTCACATTCCAGCTGAATATGACATGGGAAGACAGTGCCTATAGGCTGTGTCTTCCCAGAGTAGATGTGACTATGTGTTTGGTGCGGGAAGCAGATGAAAAAAGTGCGGAATGGCCGTACTCATTTCTCAGAGGTTGCTCTCCCATCATTCATTTTCATTTATCATAAAAATCAAAAAGCCCAGGTGAGCGCACTCTCTACATGCGGATAGTCGAATTCCTCACATGCCCCCCAGCCTCAACATGTGACCGTGACCCTACTGAGGGTCTGGTTCGTCATCAAGGCGAAAGTACTGGCTGAGGCCATCTGCATTTCCATGGTGGGAGCCTGGCTTGTGCTGGATGTCCATATCTAATCTCTGTAGGGATATGGCCCAACGCAAAAGCTTAGGTTTCTCCCCTTGCATGGCCATTAACCATCGCAGAGGTCTTTGGTATGTCTGGATCATAAAGTGAGACCCAAAGATGTAGGCATTCAGCTTCTTTCCGGCCCACAAGACCACATATGCCTCTTTTTCTATGAGAGCCCAGTTCCTTTCCCTTTTTTGTCAACCGCCTGCTAATGTAGCGGACAAGTTGCTCTACCCCTTCAGAGTTCAGCTGCGCTAACACTGCTCCAATCCCAAAATCACAGACGTCTGTCTGGATAGTGAATTCCTGACCATAGTCCGGTACTTTCAGAACTGGGGCACTGTACAAGCCTTCCTTTAAATCATGAAAGGATGTTTAACAGGCAGGGCTCCAAGTTACTTTCTTTGGCATCTTTTTGGATGGTACATCATTCAGGGGCATGGCAGTGGTCCCATACCCTCTGATGAACAACCGGTAGTACCCAGTAAAACCTGAAAAGGATCTCACCTGTGTCTATGTGGTAAGGATGTCCCACTCCTTCATAGCCTGGACATTTTCTTTGAGAGGTTATTTCTTACCTCCACCAACCAGGTGGCCTAGGTAAGTCACAGTACCCTGCGTCATCTCGCAGTTTGTGGCCTTGATAGTCAGGCCTGCATTCTGCAGCATCTGAAGCACTTGTTTCAGGTGGGATACATGATCCTCACAGGTGTGGCTGAACACAGCAATGTCGTCTAAATAGGCGACACTGAGGTTCTCTACTCCAGACAAAACTTGGTTAACCATTCTCTGAAAAGTGGCTGTGGGATTCTTTAATCCGAATGGCATCACAGTGAACTGATAATGTCCTTCTGGGGTTGATAATGTCTACCTCTCTTTCGCTGCCTCTTTCAAGCCGACCTGCCAATACACCGCTGTCAGGTCAAAAGTACTCATGTACTTGGCCGCGCTGAGCTTGTCAATGAGGTCAGCTGCCCAAGGAATGGGGTGAACATCTGTCTTTGTGACAGAATCGAGCCCCCTGTAGTCCACACAAAAGTTGTCCATACAAAAGTGAACTTCAATTTTCCCACTACTGTTTTCTTTAGGGAAGAGGGGCTGTGGGATGACTCTATCACTCCTAGGGACAACATCTTGGAACCTTCCTCCTTGATGGTGACCCTGACCTTATCAGAAATCCGGTGAATTCTGCTCTTCACCGGCTTAATGTCTCCAGTGTCCACATCATGGGTGTACCAATCTGCGTGACCAGGAGTCAGAGAAAATAGACCTGCAAACTCTCCCAGTAACCAGCGATTGCTGTTCTGACAGGTCAGTTGCAAGGTTGACACCTTCAACTGACCCATCTGTGCCTTCAGTGCGCAGGAGGTCTGGGAGGGGATTGGTCTCTTCCTCTGTCTCTCCATCAGTCACTTATGCCATGACCAAGTCATCCCGGCTATAATGGGGTTTTAGCCAGTTGATGTGAAAGACCCTGCACATCTGTTTATGTCCTTTCATTTCAATGAGATAAGGCCCAGTCCACTTGTCCTGAAGGGCACTAGGTGTAACAGGCTCCATAATCCACACCCACTAGCCTGGAGAATAGACTGTCACTGTGGCCTTTTGGTTATGCCAGTGCTTCATCAGCTCCTGACTGACCTTTAGATTCTTTGTTGACTGTTCCATGTACTTTGCCATTCTAGAACGAAGGCCGAGTACATAGTCCACCACATCTCGCTACAGGGATGAGGCTGTGCTTTCCCATCCCTCCTTCACTAGACTGAGAGGACCTCATACAGGGTGTCCAAACAGAAGCTCAAAGGAGCTAAATCTTACTCCATTATGTGGCACCTCCCTGTAGACGAACAGAAGGAATGGCAGGAGAATATCCCATTTTCTCCTCAGGTGCTCTTCCAAGCCACCTATCATGCCTTTCAAGGTCTTGTTGAACCGCTCAACAAGCCCATTGGTTTGTGGATGAAAGGAGGTAGACAACCGGTAGGTGACTCCACACTCTTCCCACATAGCCTTCATATATGCTGATATGAAGTTTGATCCCCTGTCCGAAACGACTTCCTTGGGGAATCCAAAATGGGAGAATATCCCAATCAGAGCCTTTGCAACCTCTGGTACTTTGATGCTCCTCAGAGGGACAGCCCCAGGGTATCTTGTGGCATGGTCCTCCACCAAGATATATCTGTTCCCGGAGCTGGTATGAGGATACAAAGGACCCACAATATCTATGCCTATTCTCTCGAAAGTCCGGCCAACCACGGGTAGTGGAATTAAGGGGCCCTGTGTGGCACCACCTGACTTGCCAGAAGCTTGACAAGTCGGACAGGACCGAACAAATTCCTTAAATTTTACTCCAAACTGCGGCCAGTAAAAGTTCGCAGACAACTGGTCTGATGTCTTACTCACTCCCAAGTGACCCACTAAAGGAATTTGGTGAGCCAAATCCAAAAGGAACTTTCTGTGGCATTGGGGAACCACCAACCATCTGTTGACCTTGCACTCAGAATCCTTGGCACTTTGAACAGTCCAGGGGCCTCGCCCTTAGCCTGCTCCTCCACCTGCTTCCGCAGACCTGCCAGAGTGGTACAGTTTACAGTGTTTTAGAGGAACATGCATAGATGGCATTCCAGTATTATCGGCGTGTCAGGATTAGGGTCCGACTAAGTGCACTCTGTAATTGAAGTTTCCAGCAGAGGCACGATATGTTGTTAGTAATGGATTTGTGTCATTTCATGGTTGCATTAACCTGCGACTAAAGCATATCTGAATCGAAGAGGACACCGAAGTGTTTTGCTTTAGATGCTGGGGTCAGTGGACGACCTAAAGTGATGGAAAGAAGTGGTATTGGGCTGTAACGAAGATAATTACTTCAGTTGCATCGCCATTAAATGGAAGGTTTTAGTTTACCCTGCTTTCATGGGTCTTCATGATGGCAAATGTGATTGCGTTGACATGGTCATTACCTTTTCCTAACTGGAACACGATGGGGATAATGTCTGGGTAGAATTAGAATAGCAGGTTGAAGACTTGAGTTGTTTCAGGCACACAGTCAAGAGCTACAGTGAGGTGGGTGATTGCCGCACACGAGAAGTAGGATCGGAGGTGTGTTGTTCTAGTTTTACCTGGCATGATCAGTCCTGAAGCAACGACTTCTGCAATTTAAGTGCCATCTCCCTATTCCTATACAATGATGTTGCAGTGAAAGTGGGACACATGGTCAGCAGTATCATACACTGCAGATAAATCGAGGAGAATCAGTGCTGCGGTCGGGGGTGGCGGGGAAGGGTGGCTATCTAAGGTTGACAGCTTCCGTCAAGAGTAGACCACGCCCCTATAGTGTCTCAGAACACTGATTGGTCTTCAACAAAGACTACTTTTACATATTAAGGGTTAGTATTCTCTGCAGGATTAGGGCTGTAATAGGTAAATTATCAAGTGGTCAGAAACAAGTGTGCCCACTTTGTTGTTGACTAAACACAACAATGACAGCTTTAGTAGGATCAGAAAAGAGCCTTTTTCTGGAGACCTTGAAACACTTGAGGGTAGAGCTTTGATTTGATCTGTGGCAAGGCTTGCAGGGCACGTAACCTTTCTCACTGCTTACTGTTTTTATGCTTTATTGCTTAGTAATGGGATTTAATTCCCTTGAGGCTGTTGTGAGTTCTGGTGTCAGGGATCTTGTGTTTACTAATGATATTGACGCGCCACTTACTTATGTCTGGCTTGTCAGCAAAGCTTGAGAGGACAGCTTTGGTTTCTGGGGGGCTCTTAAATATGCCTGGATTTGCACATTCATTTTGTATTTTTTTGTAACGTTTCTGATTGCTGTGGGATTTGGCAAATTGGTTTTGGAGGAATTTCTTTTCTTATTTGATATTTCTGTGGCACGTCCCCGTGAATCTTGCAGGCCATCTTGTCATTGGCCAATTGAGATTGTATCCACTTGTGGTTGATTTTTCTGCCAAGCTGGCCTTTAATGAAGTACTTTCTTAGCTTTGTAGGCATTTCATGTATTCATCTGTTCTATATAGAAAGGATATATTAACACAACTTTTAAGGTGGCCTGAACTTGAAACTAGTTTGTTGATTTTTCTGTGAGCTACCTTAGGTTGCGCTTATTAGCCATTACCGAGCAGATGATATAGAAATGTGTTGTGGTTGAAATATCACTTACGTTGACGTTGAATTTGAATAACATGTCTAGGGCGTGACCATACTACTGTGTTTGTTGGTTACCTTAGTCAGGTGATCCCGGATAGTTTATTGTGTGCCAACGTTCATGTGTCATATGATAACGTACTTGTGTGTTGTTGTCCAAATGTCCCTCGTTATCCAATCTATAAGGAAGTGCTGGTTGTAAATAGGGTGGGGTGGGGGGACAATCACAAGAGTGTACAGTTTACCAGAATTGTAACAACCAGCCACCCTTTAAAACAATGTAGAGAAAGAAACAAAACAAAAATACTGGTGTATAAACAACCAAAGTTCGCACCTTCCCACTTCTTGACCAGCTTAACTCGACGCGTTCCCATTCATGTCCCCCCTAATGGCATGTCCTCCCTAATGGCAATTGTGCATGTCATTGTGGAGCCCTTCACTTATAGCAGATATGTGCTCATGGGCTTTGCAGCGGGTCATGACTTGCCACATTCGTTGAATTTCAAGGGTTTTGTTGCATTAAATCTGTGCAACTTAACTGCACCCGAACTATTGTTTTCATTGAATTTGAAGGGCTTTGTTATAACATTGTTTTTTTATAGGGCCTTTGCCATTTTACATGTTGCCCCAACCGCTTTCTCCACATCCCACTGGCCATATTTATTTACATGTACAGTTTCTTTTCCTGACAATGTACACGTTACAACCTGACCTACACTTCAGAAAAAATGCTATCAAACCCCTCATCTCCACTGACCCCTAGTCTCCTACCCTTTGCTAACTCCGTACCTAGACCAGCTCCTCCTCATGTGATTAAATTTCCCAGTCAAACTCTGTCACCTTGTAACCTGCATATTTGTACATTATATATATATATTTTTTGTTGCAACCATATATGACTTTATATTGTATGTTCTGTAACCTTGTAAATTTTATATTGTGTATCCTGTATATTTGTAACCTTGTAAGCCTTTCGTACTACTGCGCCCTGTTACCTACGGGTCTGGTGCGCATAAAAAGTGAATAAACAAACAAACACGTTGCCGCAACAGCGTTCTCCAGGTTCCATTTGCCATATTTATTAAATTTCAATGTATTTGTTCTGGGTTTTTTTAACACTATTCCCACAGGTTCCATGTAATAATGTCCCCTCAAAAATATCGCTATAAAAAAAAAGAATTGCTGAAAAATTGAAGTTTTTGTGGGGACAGTATTATATGGAACATGCGGGGGACACCCCCACAACCCCCAAACCCTTTATTATTTTTCATAGGGAGCGGGGGACACCCCCGAAACCCCTGCTGCACATGTCCCTATATATATGGTCATCAATATAAGGTCACCACAACCTTTTCCCGGTGACATTATATACGGCGACCATATATATATACGGCTATTATTACACGATACGTTCCCACATCCACACTTATAACTATGTACTACAAATGGTTGTGGTTATCAGTACCCTCGTGAAAATCCCGGATGTAATCGGGAAAGAGTTGCAAAACTCTTCCCTAAACTCAAAGGCACTCACCAAGTATTCCACCCTCCTCAGTTAATTTTTCACTCCCTAGCCCTCTACCATTCCCCTAAAACACTCATCATTGCTTGTGATGATCTTTCCCACTCGGTTTCTATTATATCCACAGAAAAGATGATCCCTAGCATCCCCCTGCGCCCCCAACTGCCCATTTTCACTTGGTGACTCTTTCCCCCTCCGACCCCTAGCCTGATGCCATGTCATCCTTTTCCCTCCTCCAAATAAGCGCTTTGTTTCACTTTACGTTACTGCTAGTCCCGGATCATTCGTGGTTATCTCTCTCATAGAACAACAAAAAACGTTGGCTTCTCAATTACGGAAAAATCCTTGCTGTTGCATTGTGGAACACACATATAGTTATAATTTTGGTACCAGGAGCAACCCCTTCTCCCTCAAATATTTTAACAACTACTGGACAGAATAACCCCAGGCCCGGAAATCGAGTCAACGCTTCGTGCCCAAGTTGTTTTTTACCTGGTCCAATTCTGTTCAGCGGTTTTTGCTCTGCGCAGGATAGAAAATCTTTCTTAATAACCTTTTCATTTTTTAACAAATCATTCCCACACTTTGCAGTCTGGGGTGGACCTGTGACAAACCTTTTGTCTGCAAAACATCAGCCAGATCTGTCCTGCAAGTCAAATGTTATTAGCAATTCAATTTTCAGGTTTCCTATGGAACTAGCTACACAACTTAACTAAAGTGCGACTGCCGCACTACAATAAGCACACAACAAGGCAGTGAACCTAGGGTAAAGTCACATGCTTCGACATCATAAAGTTGCGCTTGGACTCCAAATGTGTGCTGAGGAGTGATTCACATGGTAGTAGCATCTGCAGTACAATTCTAGCACCGTTGCAAGTTTTGTCTTCTGAACATGAGAGGTGGAGACTCAGTTTCATTCCCTTCCACACCCTGTCAACACCAGGCTCCATAGCCAAACATTCCTTCTTCCCTTTTCCCCTCTTCGCCACAGATTCTCCCATCCTATATCAATTTCACAGGCAACTACGGCAGAGTGACTGCTTCCCCTGGCACAGTGCATAGCATTCCCAACAGCTCTCACAAAAAGACTTGCATTCCCTGGATAGTCCAAGACCTGTGTGCCATGTTTGCTACAGTCCTTCCGCATTGCCAGAAGCTACACCTCTAAAGGAGCCGATACATAAAGAGTCGTTCCGAAGCCCAGAATTTACAAAAGAGGGTTCTCTGTTTTGTAAGAGTGAGGGATTGTTCTATGGTGCACTCAAAAAGGATCCTTTAGATTTTAACAGCAGCCTCTTCCCGCATACCTCTCTC
This sequence comes from Ambystoma mexicanum, assembly GCF_040938575.1. NCBI lineage: Eukaryota > Metazoa > Chordata > Amphibia > Caudata > Ambystomatidae > Ambystoma > Ambystoma mexicanum. The sequence goes on along the minus strand of NC_090933.1, from coordinate 1,355,307,635 downwards.
TAATTCTGCTGCCCATTTTGAGCTTGACTTGCCCCGGTTCTCTGTCATCTCCACTAACTCAAATAATGTATCCATGGAAGCTATTGTCACTTCTTGCGACTAAGCGTGCCAAGTAATCCTGGCGCTTCTCCCCCTGGAGTGGGAGTGATACCAGAGAGGTTTTCCAGGTACTCCCCAAGGAGTGTATGCCTCCTCTTCTCCCGGTTTACTAGTTTGTACCTACAGTGCAGGAACTCAATGTGCAGCGTGCGTGTGTCCTGCCACTGCTGATCTGGTGATATGATTCCTTTCTCAACCCATGGCCCCCAGTACATTTCCTTTGCCTCTACCTTCAAGAATCAGTTTCTCCATATTGTCAATTTGGACCATAGTTTCCCCACTTGTCCAAGGTTCCCCAGTGTCCTATTCCAGGCCCCACTCCTGTTCTTTACTCAGCATGTTCTTCCTCCAGATGGCAATCCTTGTCAGTAAAGCTCCCTTCTTGCCCAGTCCCTCCGAGTTCTCGCCGTTCTTTCTCCAGTTGATCGTCCAGTGCACAAACAAGCCTCATCTCATTCAAGGTCTGGAAAGCCAGACCTCCCCTGGAGTCTTCTGAGTTTTAAGTATCTCCCAGGAGAAGCAGGTGCTCCTTCCTTACCCCCACAGGAACCAGTCAATTTCCCCGCATAGGAATGACACATGTTTCCTTAGCAGAGTCTGAAGGGACCAATGAGATTGGCAAGAGGCATGGTATTTTGGGATCGTATTCTTTCATCGACGGGTGTAATGACATGGAACCGGTATTTCAGGGCGGCAGTCAGCAGTAGCACTTGCACCTACCGCACCTTCAATGGGATGGCATTCAGTAGAACCACTTTCACTCCAGTTCCATTTCGTAGAATCACTTTCAATGAGGGCAATTTCTATTAGGAATAGTGGCACTTTCATTTGGTGCACACATCATTATATTAAGCGCACTAAGCCAGAGGCATCAAGGCGCTGGTTATAGGTTAAACGGCCATGCAGATGCATAGATACAATGAGCATAAGCGAGCGGAAGGGTCAAGGAAGGTGGACTGGACAGGGGCGGGTAGGGTTTTTGCAGGATCAAGCGAATGGCGAGTCGGGGGTAAAGAGCACAGTTTTAAGATGTCTCCTGAAGGCCCAGTAAGATTGTACAGATCTTAGATGTAAAGGCAGAGAATTTCCTGGACGTGGTTACTATGACGCCAGCACTTCCTGATCTCTTCCTCCTGAATCTAAGGATGGTCAGCTGGTGCGAGTACGCAGAGCGGGTAGGTCTTGTATATTGGGATCTGGAGAATCTTTGTGAGAGGTATTCTGGCAGTGTGTTTGACAAAAATTTGGGTGTGATGGCCAGAGATTTTAAGACAATGCGCTGTTTAAAAGGTAGCCAGTGAACGCTCCTTCTTGCTGCAGATATGTGTTAGAGTCTAGGTATGTTAAGAACTGCTCTGAGGGTGTTATTTTGGATGATCTGTAGTTTCTTGATGTTGCGTGTGCAGGTTCCTGTTAAGTGAGCATTACAGTAGTCTAGCCTAGAGTCTATGCAGGCTCTAGCAATAGTGACCCAGCTTTCTAGGTTCAGTAACGGCCTCCAATCATTAATACGTTTCGGCGTGTGGACGGCCGAGGATGCGGCAGCATTGACCCACCCAGAGAGGGACAGGGTGGAATCCAGGTAGACACCCAGGGCCTTGACGTTTTTAGAGACATGGATGGTGATGCCCTTGATGATGAAGGATTTTTAGTTAGGTCCAAGCGTGTCGAGGGACGTGCGAGAGCCTATCTGAAGGATTTCTGTCTTTTCATCATTGAGGCTAAGGTGATGAGCGGCTATCCAGGCTTGGATGATGTGATAGATTGAGCGTAGGTTGAGGGAGTGAAAAGTTTAGTTTCCTGTGAGAGGGAGCAGAATAAGTGTATCGTCCGCATAGATTGTGTAGGCAATACCTTTGTCATCCAATAGGTCAAGTAAAGGCTTAGTGAATATGCTTTAGAGTGTCGGAGAGACACATGAACCTTGTGGGACACTGCATGTGACTGGGGCTGGAGGGGCTGTAGCAGTGGGAGAGAACACTCTGATGGTTCTCTCGGAAAGGAAGGATTAAATCCAAGCGATGGGGTCTGGAGCGAAATGAGCAGCTGAGGCCAGGTGTTGACACAGGGTTTGATGGTCTACAAGATCAAAAGCTGCTGACAGGTCTAAAAGCAGGAGGTGGGCAGACTTCCCCGAGTCTTTAATCTCGTTGAGTTGGATCTTCAAGTCGAACAGCGCTGATTTCGTACCGTGGCCTCGGCAGAAGCCAGATTGCTGCAGGCCCAAAACAGTATGGGTTTCCAGAAAACTCTGGATTTGCAAGCAAGCAGCATAATCTAGAATTTTCAAGAGAAAACTACTGTGGTGATGGGTCGGTAGTTGACGGGATGCTGGGCTCTAAGGTGGATTATTTTAGAAAAGGACAGACCGAGGTGTCTTTGAGGCTGGAGGGTACAGAGCATGAGGTGAAAGAGGAGTTGTTTAGCGCAGTCCTTAGTAACAGCTGCCAGGCAGATGTCTCCCTGGCAGTGGGAGGGCTTAAGGGCTTTGACGATTTGACATCAGTATTAATACTTTCAATGTGTGCACTTGGAATGAAAACACTTTTACTAGTAGCACTTTGAATAGGAACCGGGACGAAGTTCTGTACATATGTCTGTGGCTCCCTAGTGAGATGATCAAGGGGACCGGGTATCTCTCCAAGCTAGAGGATGATGGGAGTGGGAGGGATCTGGGGAGGATCTCCTGGTAACCCACCCTGGCACCCCATCCCAAGGCAGGGGCCTGGTAGATCACTCTACACTTTGGGAAGAGGTGTTGCCTCAATGTGGCGGAATAGGGAAGTTGCGTGTCCCTCTCCCCAAGGGTCCCCATGGCACTTGCTATGGGGACTCAAGCAGACCATTGGGGGCATACACAATAGAAGCATGGATTATCTGGGAGAAGGGAAATCAGGCTATCCCCACGCACAGAATCTACAGCCACTGCCTCTACAAGGGAAGCGAGAAACGGTGGTTCAACAGAACGGGCAGCGCCTCGATCCCCCCCTCACATGGGTGCAGGAATCCTTTATCGTTCAAGATCAGGAAAAGAGTGCCCTTAATTAGGATGGGAAATTTGACAGTCAACCTGCTGTTCTTCCCACAAGGCCTCCACTCTCTTTAAGCTGAGAACAAATAGGTTATGGGAGTGCGCCTGAAGGGCAGGGTTAGGGCACGTCCTTCGGCGAGCAGACCACAACAAGAAGCCCTGAATCAAAAGAGTAAGCCTTCCTCAGTGATGGGGCCTAAGAATTGCCGTATGATGAAGGCGTAATATCCCAAGCTTTTATATTATTTTTATTAATAATAAAATTATGCAGGTAATCCATCTCAGAAAAGGTGGTCTGCTAACCAGATTCCCCTTTCATCAAACTCCATGTTAAAAATCATTGTAAACATGTACCTGCTGCACAAGCCTCCTGACAGTCACATGCTCCCTGTGACAGCTGCACAGAGCAGGCTCAGAGGTCACGTGCTCCCTGTGACTGCTGCACGGAGCAGGCTCAGAGGTCATGTGCTCCCTGTGACTGCTGCACGGAGCAGGCTCAGATGTCACATGCTCCCTGAGACAGCTGCAATGAGCAGGCTCAGAGGTCACGTGCTCCCTGTGACAGCTGCACGGAGCAGGCTCAGAGGTCATGTGCTCCCTGTGACAGCTGCATGGAGCAGGCTCAGGGGTCACGTGCTCCCCGTGACAGCTACTGTGACAGCCCCTACTGTACTGTAACCCCTACACCCGATGCCTGAAGACACACCCAAGTCCCCTCCACCCAGGCAAAGAATGGAAGACAGGGCCAGTGTGTGGCGGGAAGATTACCCCAAACAAGGGATGAGCCAAACACAGGGCCAACCAGCTAACCCCTATACCCGATGCCTGAAGGCACACCCAAGTCCCCTCCACCCAGGCAAAGAATGGAAGACAGAGCCAGTGTGTGGTCGGAGTTTTACCCCAGACAAGGGATGAGCCAAACGCAGGGCCAACCAGCTAACCCCTACACCCGATGCCTGAAGGCACACCCAAGTCCCCTCCACCCAGGCAAAGAATGGAAGACAGGGCCAGTGTGTGGCAGGAAGTTTACCCCAGGCAAGGGACGAGCCAAACACAGGGCCAACCAGCTAACCCCTACACCCGATGCCTGAAGGCACACCCAAGTCTCCTCCACCCAGGCAAAGAACGGAAGACAGGGCCAGTGTGTGGTGGATAGTTTACCCCAGGCAAGGGATGAGCCAAACACAGGGCCAACCAGCTAACCCCTACACCCAATGCCTGAAGGCACACCCAAGTCCCCTCCATCCAGGCAACGAATGGAAGACAGGGCCAGTGTGTGGCCGGAAGATTACCCTAGTCAATGGAGGAGCCAAACGCAGGGCCAACCAGCTAACCCCTACACCCGATGCATGAAGGCACACCCAAGTCCCCTCCACCCAGGCAAAGAATGGAAGACAGGGCCAGTGTGTGGCGGGAAGATTACCCCAGGTAAGGGATGAGCCAAACACAGGGCCAACCAGCTAATCCCTACTGATGCCTGAAGGCACACCCAAGTATCCTCCACCCAGGCAAAAAACGGAAGACAGGGCCAGTGTGTGGCGGGAAGTGTACCCCAGGCAAGGGATAAGCCAAACACAGGGCCAACCAGCTAACCCCCTACGCCCGATGCCTGAAGGCACACCCAAGTCCCCTCCACCTAGGCAAAGAATGGAAGACAGGGCCAGTGTGTGGCGGGAAGATTACCCCAGGTAAGGGATGAGCCAAACACAGGGCCAACCAGCTAAACCCTACTGATGCCTGAAGACACACCCAAGTCTCCTCTACCCAGGCAAATAACGGAAGACAGGGCCAGTGTGTGGCGGGAAGTTTACCCCAGGCAAGGGATGAGCCAAACACAGGGCCAACCAGCTAACCGCTACACCTGATGCCTGAAGGCACACCCAAGTCCCCTCCATCCAGGCAACTAATGGAAGACAGGGCCAGTGTGTGGCGGGAAGATTACCCCAGGTAAGGGATGAGCCAAACACAGGGCCAACCAGCTAAACCCTACTGATGCCTGAAGACACACCCAAGTCTCCTCTACCCAGGCAAATAACGGAAGACAGGGCCAGTGTGTGGCGGGAAGTTTACCCCAGGCAAGGGATGAGCCAAACACAGGGCCAACCAGCTAACCGCTACACCTGATGCCTGAAGGCACACCCAAGTCCCCTCCATCCAGGCAACTAATGGAAGACAGGGTCAGTGTGTGGCCGGAAGATTACCCCAGGCAAGGGATAAGCCAAACACAGGGCCAACCAGCTAACCCCCTACGCCCGATGCCTGAAGGCACACCCGAGTCCCCTCCATCCAGGCAACGAATGGAAGACAGGGCCAGTGTGTGGCCGGAAGATTACCCCAGGTAAGGGATGAGCCAAACACAGGGCCAACCAGCTAATCCCTACTGGTGCCTGAAGACACACCCAAGTCTCCTCTACCCAGGCAAATAACGGAAGACAGGGCCAGTGTGTGGCGGGAAGTTTACCCCAGGCAAGGGATGAGCCAAACACAGGGCCAACCAGCTACCCCCTACACCCGATGCCTGAAGGCACACCCGAGCCCCCTCCACCTAGGCAAAGAATGGAAGACAGGGCCAGTGTGTGGCCGGAAGATTACCCCAGTCAAGGGATGAGTCAATCCCAAGTCCAGAAAATGTTGTCTTAAAAGGACTGTGGGCTATTTTGCTCATTTTTAAGGAGATTGGAAACGGTGCAAGTCACTCATTCATACTTCTCAAACACATCTGTTTACTGGGGCTGCCTACACTAAGCCGGGCCAGTGCAGAACGGGCATTTGGCAAAACAATCGGAAAAAAATATACCTTTTGCTCCACTGTGTGTCTGTCTGCTACCACTCTACCCAGCCATGGTAGCAGCCCTAAAACCTCAGGTGAAACTACCCCCTGGCTGCTGAGTCAGGTGCAGCAGATAATATAGGAGAGGCCTGTGCTTCTCCTTTGCCTCGTCCATAAGGTGGATATGTGCTTAGAAGCGGAGAAAGGCAAAATGTAGCACTCTCCAGAAGGACATAACGTGCCATGCAATGCCACTCCAGACAGGGGACACTTGACATATAGAGCCTTAATACATGAAACGATGGGCAGTCTATCAGAGCATCATGTCATGTCTACTACCAAGCGGTGACAAACTCATCCAGGTTTCCATTCTTATGGTAAAGAGACAGAAACAGTGGGACATGAAAATAGGACAGGAATGTGTGCTCCAGCAAAGTGATTTTCCGCCACCAGAGGGCAGCATGTAAATGCTGCACATTTGCAATAAGCCCCTAGATTGATAAGCAACATGTTCGGGTAATGGCTCCCCAGTCCTGCTCAGCTTGCCTGGAGTCCTTGCTGGTCGGGTAATGGCTCCCCAGTCCTGCTCAGCTTGCCTGGAGGCCTTGCTGGTCGGCTAATGGCTCCCCAGTCCTGCTCAGCTTGCCTGGAGGCCTTGCTGGTCGGCTAATGGCTCCCCAGTCCTGCTCAGCTTGCCTGGAGGCCTTGCTGGTCGGGTAATGGCTCCCCAGTCCTGCTCAGCTTGCCTGGAGGCCTTGCTGGTCGGGTAATGGCTCCCCAGTCCTGCTCAGCTTGCCTGGAGGCCTTGCTGGTCGGGTAATGGCTCCCCAGTCCTGCTCAGCTTGCCTGGAGTCCTTGCTGGTCGGGTAATGGCTCCCCAGTCCTGCTCAGCTTGCCTGGAGGCCATGCTGGTCGGCTAATGGCTCCCCAGTCCTGCTCAGCTTGCCTGGAGGCCATGCTGGTCGGGTAATGGCTCCCCAGTCCTGCTCAGCTTGCCTGGAGGCCTTGCTGGTCGGCTAATGGCTCCCCAGTCCTGCTCAGCTTGCCTGGAGGCCTTGCTGGAGAGATTAGTCTGCATCGGGCACGTCGCCTCTGGTGAAACCACTCGGAGAGCTGGCTTGATGGCACAGCTAGTTTTCCAGTACATGTCACAGGAAGCTTTACACAGCAGCTGCTTATTTAAAGCTCCCCTTTTGAGACCTGAGTGCCAAGAAGCCATGCAGGTGGCAACAGTGCGTGGTATAAGAGCCTTTAACATGACATAACCTGCCATGCCGTCTTGCCGTCAAAAAACTGGACACAAAAAATGTTTTGCAAACCCACATTCCCAGACCACATACTGATGACTTTCCATACTCTCTAGAATGGGAGCCTTCGATATAGTATCCTTTAGCGAAGAGCAACTAGCGGCGGCTATCAGTGCTCCTTCCTTTTTTGATAATTTCCAACATTACGAGTGAGTGTATTCTTAAACTCAGAAAAGAAATTTAGGACTGAGATGCACGGCCACCTACTGACAGAATAGCTTACGAAAAATATTATCCCTATGGGACTTTTGGTTCGGAATGAACCTTGCTTATTTGTGGACGATGAAGAATATAAAACCTCTTTTTCTGGAGTCGCCACTAAATGCAGTAGAGACTGGATACTCCTGACAATAAACATGGCATTAAGAAAGAGCATCAAAATAGAGGAGGAGATTGAAAGAGCAGAGCTAGCTTTTTCAACAGACAACCCGATACTAAACACAAAGGAAAAACTTGAATTAATAGAGAACCAAACTAATGAATTTATTAAAAGTACTACTAATAAAAAGATGAAAAAAGACATTCAGAATGTTTCTAAAGAATCGCCATACCCATACCTTAGTGTGGACTGTAAGAGCCCAACTTACTGGAATGATCCGGATAACCAGAAAAAGGTCAGAACTTACATAGGAAAAGGGTCACTTTTCCAGATACGTCCTCAGATGAGGGAGACATGACTTATCGTAGAGGAATGAGAGGATCCAACGGTCAGGTATGGAATAGAGGCTACTCAAGAGGGAGAATGTGGAAGACAATATTTCCAACAACAAAACTATCAAGCGCCCCCTAATTTTCCACCTCAGGGATATCCTCCGTTATATCCCCCACAAGATCTCCTTTTTCCTCCACAAGAAAAAGGCCCTCCGCCGATACCCAACTTTTTTGAAACTCGGAAACAAGCTTACAGGCAATAGAAAAACCTTCAGTTTTCTACAATATCTGTAACAAAATATTGACTAAACAAGCGATAACAATATTGGAAAAAGTTTTCTCTTTTATATCTATGAAAAACCCAACCAGAATAGAGGCAGAAATAGAACAGCAATTCTTTTTTTAGAAAATACAACTGAGAGACTTCTTTGGCATAGAAAATAAAGACAGTTCCGAGACAGAAGGGTCTACCCGTTTCAAACCAAAATCATCTTTTACACCATCCTTACAGATGGTTTCCAAAGAAACAGCTATCTTTGACAAAGTCATATTGAGAGAATTTCATTCTATCTATGACTCACAAGAGAATGATAAACACAATTATAGTTTCAACTTTTCCAAAACCGAATTGGACCACCTCTTAAAACTAAGGGGAGCCAATTCTATTGTGATTAAAAAGACAAAGGTGGAGGAGTGGTTGTCTGGGATGAAGAGAAATATGACTTAGAATCATGAGACAACTAAACAATACTGATTTCTATCTGAAATTGAGGGGAGCCCCGGCAGACAGTATTAAAAAAGAAATCATTCAGATTTCCAAAAGAGCTCTAGAAGAGTGGAACCTGAGCAAAAAGGAATTTAATTTCCAGACTCGTGAAAATACGAGGTCTCCCCTGTTTTACATATTACCTAAAATGCATACAGATGCTAAGAAATCCTCCGGGGAGACTGATCGTGTCACTATGTGGCTCGATCCTGGAACCCATTGGACAGTTCTTGGATTTCTTTTTGAAACCATTAGCAGCCAGATCCTCCACTTACCTGTCAGACACTACCGACGTTATCAATCAAATAGAGGGTTTACCTTTTAATACCAGTAGAGAGGTTCTTATTACATTGGATGTGGAATCATTGTATTCCATCATTCCACAAATGGAATCTTTGAGTATTATGAAAGAGTTTCTAGAAGAGAGGAAAGGACCCCTAAAATGTCCTAGTGCCTTCTTGATAGATCTATTGGAAGTGGCTTTGACTAAAAACTTTTTCAGGTTTAAAACAACATACTATATGCAAATTAAAGGGTCTGCAACGGGGCAGGGGGAGCTTTTGCCTCCAAACATGCTACCCTTTATATGTGGAATTTTGAGCAGTTGAATATCTTGAATGACATCAACCCATATAAATCTGCCTTGAAGCTTTACAAGCATTATATTGATGACATTATTATAATTTGGGATAGCAACAAAGGGGATTACAATAATATGGATGAATTCCTTGAATCTCAACTTGCGATTCACTATGAAAGTGGATAAAAAAAAATGTGCATTTCTAGAACAGGTGATCAAAGTAGAAAGTGGACATATAATTGTTGATCTGTTTTGAAAAGAAACAGACAGAAACACCATTTTAAGGTATGACAGTTTTCATTCTCAAGCTTTACGTAACAACAACATACCTTATGGCCAGTTTCTTAGGGCAAGAGGCAACTGTATCAAAATAGAGGATTTCACTATCCAATCTACTACAATTCAGGCTAGACATTCAGATAAAGGATAGCCTTCTAGCCTGCTCAGACAATCTAAAAAAGAGCACAAAATCAACATAGGGATAACCTTGTAACTAAAAAGACTAAATCAGATACCAACAATTCCCATTTGGTATGTGCCATGACATACAACACTCACCATAACGAGATTAAGAAGGCGATATCCAAACATTGACACTTGTTACAATTGAATAATCCCAAATTAGAACGTCCAATGTATGCCTTCAAAAAAGGAAAACAGTTGAAGCATAGGATTTCAAGAGCAGACAGAGGACATTTAGGAAAGAAATCACCTACTTTCACTTCCCTATGGGGTTTGGGACCCGCTATTGGACATGTTCCATGTGGTGGCTCTTGGCAATGCAATCCCACCTCCACTTACACCTCAGTTTTAATTAATCATAGAACCTGGGTTTGAAACACCACACCACTTGCAATAGCAAAAATGTAATATATACAATAAAGCGTCCATGCAACAAAACACATATAGGAAAAACTTCAAGAGCCATTAAACTGAGCACAAATCTAAGATTCGCACGAAGAATATTACATCTTCTTTGGAAGCCAATTTCATTGAAGAAAATCATGGATGCGAAGAACTTAAATGGTGGGCTATTGATCGAATATGGTCAAGTGATGGATGCAATACAGCTACCAGATTATCTCAGAGGGAACAATGGCGGTTATACCATACCCAGAGTTATTTTAATGAATTGAACCAACAGGAGGAATGGCTACATTGCCTTTATATAGAAATGGTGGCTATACCATACTCAGAAGTAACTCAATGGTTACGTCTACACAGAACAATATGTGAACAATACTCTTATATATAGGCTACTTAAGAACTTTATCTGAACATCCTCTTACTATCTGCCGAAGTGCAACATGATTGCTATCTTCTATTTAGAAACGTGAAAATGAAATGAAAGTTCCATTTATCTTTTGACACATTGACAGATTCATATGACTTTTTGTCCGGCACCTGTATGCAAGATTTTTTTTTTTTAGCCCTTATCCCTCAAGATGTGGTAGCTTCTTTCTAAGCATTTATCGTTGTATATATTGTTAGAATGATATTGAGGAATATGATCCTGTTTTTCTGAACTAAGGTTTTCAGTGATTACTACATCCGCTTTACTGTCTATACAAGTAGATAATGCGAAACTGTTTACATACTGAGTGCCCTTTCTATGGCCTTCCATTTTTCAATGTTGGGCTTACTTACCTAGTCCTCTTTCTATGGCAGGACTCTTTCTCTTTCCTCTTTCAGGATAACGCTGAATTGTTGCTCAATTACAAATTGTGTGAGGCAACAGTTGCCACTTTATCTTTGTGGAATAGATGGCGGACTCACGCGGTTATTAACTCTGCGGTCTGTGTTTGCAGGGAGAAACTTGATCAGACATGCAGCGATGGCCCCTAATGGATACAATTCCATCCTCATATAAACATCGAAGAGGTAAGCGTCGCAGACTAATGCTGCATGTAATGACATGCAAAACCTTGGCATACTTAGCACAAAAGTATAGAACTTGTGTTTCATCTTAAAGAAAATTGATAAACACTTTCAGCTTATATAATGCATCGCTTTGTGCACAGATGCAAGTTGAAGATGCATGAGAAATCCGCATTGCACGCGCTGATATGTGGCCATTCTTTGACATATTGGAATATTAGCACAGAACTTTAGAGTTTCCTCTCAGGTCATACTTAGTAACACACCTGTTAATAAAAGTATCCACTTATATATATTTTTGGATAGATGCACATTGAAGCTAGATGACAGGAGGGACAGGAGAACATTTGGCTTACCTTACTTTTCCAAAGGCGATTCGAAGGCCACAAAGAACAAAGAAAAAAGACACAAACGAGAAGACGGACACTTACTGCAGAGGTTGGTGACTCGTGCTGTACGTCCTTTGGTTACTGCGCATGTATGGTTCCATAGACCTGAATAAGAGGTTCATTCCCTATTCTGTGTCATGTCTTTGCAGATAATTATGGTTTATCCTGCATATTCGGTTTAGGACGGAGACCCCCGTTCACACAACCAAGAAGAAACATATTGGTAAATGTTCTTAAAAACTAAATAATGGGAACTTAAATGATAGTATGAAGAGTCGTGAATGGACAGTGTTTTTGCTTTTTTACATTTTGGTTTCAATATTTTTCCTAGAATGTACCATGGGATGGTGTAAAAAAGACAAATAAAAAGTGGAAAAAAAGAAAGGATAAAAAAATAAGAATATAAATATAAAAACGTTCTTGTTAAATAAGTTTAATAATTATTTGTCATTTTCATACCTGAGGATGACGGACATCAGCTCTGGTGGAACTAGATGAGAATTCCGTTGAAACTAAGGGAACAGGGAAATACATAACTTCAAAGCAGAGGAGTTTTGTCATCTATATATTTCTCTTGAGTACCTTTAGTTGACTTACATTTGAAATGAATCATGGCTGTGATAAAGATTGGACTTGACTTTCAGTTTATAGTTGTCATAGATGGACACAAATATAGTGGAGATGGTGCACAAAGTTAATAGCGACTGATTTTCTATATGCGTAATTTGCACGCTGAAAATGCTTTTGTATATGTGTGAAAAAGGTGTTTTTAGAAATATGAATTGTTTATAAGAAATTCAGAAGGATTTGTACTTTGTTTTTTTGGAATTTTAAATGCAAATCTTAAAATAAAAAACACAGATTTTATAATGAATTAATAGTTCACACTGACCCATCACATTTCTCCTTACTGCCTTGAGTCCTGAATATGAAATAATTGGAAGGAATCACAGTTCCGTGAGGCATCATTGTTTGTGTTTACTCAATGGTTATTTCCCCGATGCACATGATGAAGGGGACACCCACCCCTTTTTGTCGCGACTTTCCATACTGGCCATGCATTTATATTATTGGTATTGAAAGGTAATTAAAAGTGGGGAACAAAGGACAAAAGAAAAATAAATGGTGTATAGAATGAGGATTAGTAGATTACTGCATGTCCAATTTGGTAGTTGGAGAATTGGTCGCAATTATTTTGCACATTTTGCTGCATATATATGTGGGGGTGGGTTTAGGGATATCATTACTGTAGAGGGGTTAAGGTGGGGCTCCTGTGCATATATACGTAGTAGAATGTACCTGCAAAAAAAAAAAATTAAAAGAAAACCGACCAAGTCTACAACTACCAAATTGATTAGATCTAAGCAACCCAAACACCTGCCATACCCACCAAGGAGCAATGGTGGGTATGGCAGGTGTAACCCCTCATTAAGCTTCAATCCACTGTGTTCTTCCAGAACTAGCACCCTATTAATATGGTCCGATATGTCTTTAATCCTTAGTTTATGGTTTGTTGAATGCCGGAACATCATGCCAACACACGTTTCATGCTTTATAGTCTTTTCAGGTCTGCAAAGTCTTTCTTCCAAACAATTCATTGTTTTTGGCTACATCTGATCATTAGTTTTGCCTCGTGTAATGATCAATTTTGTCCTCCCAGTATGAAACCCAATCATTCATTCAAAATTCATTCAAAAGGGCCAACCCACCGCCTTCTGCATAATCATGTCAAGTGATCCGGAATAGAATGCTGACCTTCGCAACCATCTATCAACATGGAGCTTATCACCAAGATCTACACATTGCATTCCAGATCAACTTGTAGATCTTCAGGCAGGCAGGAGAAGCACGATTGGGCATATACAGACAAGAGGTGGCTACAGAAAGCGGGCCCTTGATAGGAGAGATAGGAAGTTTGCCGAGCTACTGATGGAAGCGTGTCACGGAAGAGAGGGAAATGGAGTTGCGAGAGAGAGAGCGAGAGAGAGAGAAAGAGAGGGAGGAAGAGAGAAGCAAGGAGGAAGCCTGGGGAGAGGAGTAAGATGGAGAGTGCAGAGTGAGAGAGAACTTAGCACAGTGACAAAAGGCTGAGCCTACTATCCAAGGCCAGGCAGTAGATGGTAGCCCTCTTATGCTGCCCAGATTCCCCAACCCACATCCAGGACTGAGATGTGCCATGTCCTTGACCCCAGGCCTCTCCTTGTGAACCAGGACACCGACATTTACATGATGTCAACCATTTGGAACAGACAGTGGTGGGGTCGAAAAGAAGAAGATATGACCAGTGCAAAAGAAAGCAGAATCTCAGCGGATGAGAAGCAAATGAAGAAGGACTTCCCAGTGAGACATGAGCTGGCTGAGGAAGGTCTAAGGAACACAGGATAAGGCAACTCCCAAGCACCGGTGAACTCTGGGACCTTGTCATTTAAAACCTTTTTTTGCTAGATATACCAGTCATCTACCTGGAGAAGAACAGACCTCAGTTTGTTCCAGCACCAGAATGATCCTGTTGCATGATCGCATTTTATTTTGATGATTCACTCTACAAATTCCAAAATACAACACTTTAATGTGACATTGAATGTGTCTGGACCGTTAACCCCTGCCAAAGACGTGACAGAGCATTCAGTAGTAGCACGTGATATGGGGTCATATTTAGCGTTCGCACTTTGAGTGGGCGTAGATTACTAGTGGCACTTTCAAGGAGAGCACTTTCTTTGGAATCCATTCAGTAGCAGCACTTTTAGTTGGTGCACATTTAGTAGAATGTGCCCCCTTCCCCTTTCAATAGGGGAAGGGGGCACATTCCTTGGTAGTGCCTTCACTGAGGGCAATTAAACAGGGATACAAGGGATACCACTAGAAACTTGAAAGGGGCTACCAAAAACAAATGTAAGCAGAGCATTTGTATGATCATGTTGGAGGGTGCCGGAAAGACTGACACACACTCTCCGCCCTGGAGCACTCTTACTCTCTTGCCTCTTTCCCAACGACAGATATGCACAACACAATGCACGTATTGGCAGGGTTTAGTCAACAGCTCCTGCAGAATAACAAGTTAGTCGTAAGCTCAAGTGTGTGCTTTACTAATCAGACGTGTCAGCCAACATAGTGGGCAGGGCACCTGGGTGTACGACATACAGCAGGAAGGAAGTGGGGAAACTGGCACCCCAGGATGCAATTGGTGACCATGGAAGTAGATGTTAATGCTTGGCAGTCCGCTACGATCTGGAATAGTGGAGTGGGCAGAGAGCGTATAGGAAATGTAGGGTGCCCCTCGAGGGATCTCTGTGAAGCATGGCGATGCATTCGGTCACCCGATACCTCCACTCAGTTGGGGGACCTGCAGGAAGATCTCCCCACGGATGTGCTGTCGAGGACGGAATAAGGCTTCAACCTTTGGAATAGATGTAAGAGAGTAGAGAGGGGCATGTGTATGGTCGAAGGGGGTTGCGAGACTCCTGCTGCTTGGACTGGTATCATTGGCAATGTTTCTGCCCGAAACCGATGGCCTGCCCCCCTCCCTTCATCCCTCCCAATAAGACCATATGCACAGACACTGAAGTCATGGTCGGATCCAGAAGACCTTCTTTCCTAGATTAGCATCAGGCTAGTATCGCCCCCCTCCTGTATTGGCTCTTGGGGACCATTCGTCAGTCGGGTGGAATGCAGTGACAGTCCAGCCCCTGGGAAGGGTCTATCTTTTTCTGTATGGAATCCCTAAGCCTGCCTCATCTAGAGCCTTTCCTCTGAAAGGAGTTCCATTCCCCCCTGGACGACTGTGCCTGTGAACTTTGGGACACCACTTCACCCTAACCCCACCCCCGACTGATCCTGCTGTGTCTAGACCGGTGTCTTTCTCCCCCTGCGGCCATAAACATTTTTCTATCAGCTGTTATGTATGCTTCTTAGATCTCTTTTGCTTACTCTTATTTGCTTTATGGTACAACTGTTTTGTAGCACCGCCTTTCTAGGGGCAAACAAATGTTCTGTAAAATGTATAATTAAGATATATATATATACATGCAGAAAACACAAATATTTTTTCTTTTTTTAAATGTTTCTGTACAGATTGCCCTCTAAAAAATGTTTAATTCATTTAAGATTGAAAATAAAATGCACCAATCAGCAAATGTCCAGTGAGACTATACAAAGATCATGTTATTTTAATTGTGGGAAAGATCGCCCAATACATTCGAAAAACATATAGCTGCTGGATTATGTTTTCATTTTGCTGACAAGCATCTGCAATATGGCAAATCTGTGTCTCTTATACAAATAATCGAATATGTGTGCTGTACATACAGCGGCTGTGATGGGAGGACGATGCATGACATGGCCAATCACATTCGACTGGTGGATTTAATTCCTTCAAATAAGTGGCCACACAAATCGACACCAAGAGCTGGAATCAAACGCCGGGAGATGCAAGACTTTCTACTCGTCTTACGATTTGCCAAACCAACTCACTTTCTTAAAAAGCTCTTTACATTTCAAGCCAACATTATAAACTGTTCCCACCACAGGTACTTCTTGGAGGAGCTCACTAAATATTTCCTGCAAGATACCATCCTCGGCTTCCTCACGCGCTCGTTTCTGCTGCTGTTTTTCATTGCTCTCCTTGTCAACACCTTTTGACTTTTTCTCATATCCTTCAAGCTCTTCTTCCAGATATTTCCTTATTTTGGAGCTATTTGTTTTCTTAATCTTCTGCTCTACAGAGTTACGTCGACGCCGTATATACTCTTCATCAAATTCCTTGTACTTCCTCAATAGCGCTTCCTCTCGTTTCCGAAGGGCTTTCTCTGCTTCCTGGAACATCTCGGTTGTGTAGTACGTCCCTCTATTCTCCTTCACTATGTCGTCCACCATGGCGATCAGTTCGGATGCCTGTTGATCCATCTTGGCTTCATCAGTACTCTCATTGTTAAAGGCAAGATATCTGTTCCCACAACTACTGATTAGCGCCTGGACTTTCTTCTCCGAGAAGTAACTGAGGTCTGGTTCTTCATCTTCGTCTTCGTCTTCATCTTCTAAGGCATCTTTATGGGTGAAGAGGACAAGCATAAAATTTGACGCATCTTCTCCAAACAGATTCTTTATTTCAGTCACTGCTCTCTCTTCTTCTGCGGTGATACGGCCGATCTCCACCACAAGAATGATGGCATGGGGGCCAGGGGTGAACATTGCAACACAAGTGCTTATCGTTCTTATAACGTCCACTGTGGAGATGGTCGCGCTAAACAGTCCAGGCGTATCAACGACCACAATCTTCCTGCCATTCCTGTAGCACTCCTTCTTCATGCACTGCCTCGTTTTTGAAACGAGAGACCCTTCACTTGGAAACTCATTTTGTCCGAGGATGGTGTTGCCTGTTGCACTTTTTCCTGCTCCAGTTTTACCCACAAGGAGGATCCTCAGTTCCTTTTCCTTTGAGTCTTGATGAAGACGTGCCGAGTCTGTAAAAGAAACATTACACTCATGAGAATAAGTTATAGTAATAGCACTTTAAAAATGAATGACAGATCCCAAGCATTGAATTTAACCCCCCTCTTTCCAGTCTCAGATATCGTAATGTTATTCTCCCATCCCCCCACCATCCATGCAGACACAACAATGGAACTCGAACCGTCAGCGCGGTTGCAGCACACATACATAGTCAAAAAATATTTTCAAATATGACCAATCGGTTTAAACCACAAGTGATCATTTGTAAGTGCATGAACGCCCTTCTGTCTGTGAATGGATATCGTGTTCCCGTGCTGCATTTTCTAAATCACTACTGATTCAAAAAAGAATGAGATGTTCAGCTTCAACCCCACATCCAAAGATTTTTCATCCTACACTGGAGCTCACAGGCTATAGCTTCAGTGTTTCAGATTCTGTTCCATCATGTATTGTGAATAAACCCAGAACAAATTGGCTCCAATTATCTTCTAAATCTGTTTCTTATGCCTCTAGTCTTTTGATGGCGTGGTTACATACATTAAAGCGTTCAATCTCTCTCCAGCTTTTTAGCTGTTATCTCTGCGTTTACCACACTGAAAGGAACGTGTCTGAATAAGTGTCTTTGCACAAGAGGGTCTTTTCACAAGAGTGTGTGTGTTTGTGTATTGAACAATGCAAGTGCCATCATTTTGCAGAGTTCTCCCAGAGGAACCCTGAAGTTCTAGAGCTAGAAATATTTTCAGGACTAGGCATCAGAGAGGCATATGAATGAAATAGTTGTATGACCTCCCAACCTCCTTAACTGAAGCCTTTGTATGCCTAGATTGAAACATAAATAGCGGAAAGTCACCACACCATTACTCCAGTCAATGTGTGCCGGGATCAGGATTAGGTATGAGCCATCATAACACAGTTGACATGCACTTCGCCAACTTATCAGGTTATCATTACTTGAAGTCATTAGTGGATAGAAATGGTAGGCACTAATAGTTATTGAAACATGACGTAAGCTGATCCTGCAGGATGCCTGACTTCAAGATGACTCCCCCACAAAGTTGTTCCCCATTCTGTGATGTGTGGCGGTGAAATGCAGGACGCTACTCTGCGTGGACTCAATCTGAGCACCAGAAAGATAATGGTTTCCCGCTCAATGTCTTCCAGTTGGTTCAGGTAGGAAAGAGAGGAATGACCACCTATACCCAGCGTAGGAACGCTATGCTCATATTGTTCAATGGCCTTTTGGCCTCCCTCTGCACACGAGCGCTCACCTTCGGACTTCTCGTTATAGGGTGCAGGGGACTAACTGGCACTGGCTTGTAATCTTAATATCACGACTGGGAAGCAAGGGACTCCCACATCCCTGTCCAACAGGACTTCAAGCAACATTTAAATGGCTGTCTGCAAGGTATTACCCAAATTGATCATTTACAAATGATTGTATAGTAAATCTGGCAAATTTGGGAAGCGGGGGGGTTTGGGGTGGTGTCACGCCAGGGTCTGCCAATGGCTACGGATAATCTGAGAACCCATGGGGTGGCACGTGTTACCTCTGGAATCTGATTGGCCACCCCAGGTGCCACCCCATTATCTTAAACTATGATCATTATGTGTGTGTGCCCTCGTACTTCATGCCACCCCTGCATAAGTCAGCGCACCAGTCAAAAGACGCGCCACTGCTGAGAACAACACATCAGTAGGTCTAATGTCCTGCTTGCCTTTCCTTCAGCTCTGTGTAAAATATGTTTGGGGGCTCAGGGTCTAACACGGAGAGAGAGCTGTACCTTAGAATAGAGCAGCCATCTTACCCCAGTCTTAAGCCACCCACACCCGCTGCATTCATGGCTTTGAGCCTTTTTGTCAGGATGTTGGAGATATTTGCTGGCTATGGCTCTTGCTAATTTTCTTTTCCGGGGAAGGAGGGGGCAACAGCATAACTACAGAGGGCTTCGTTCATTGCTTTGCAATTCATGGTCCCAGGATATCTGCTTCGTTTCCGTCTTCAGTGCAAAGCCAAGTATTATAACACGCCTGCTTTCTATTCTACAACTGGGATACTTACCTTCCTTGGAACCTCAGGAAGAATCCTTTACGAGCCACCCTTTCTGGGTGCTGATTTTCTGCTGCACCCGATTAGCATCCTGGTGGATGGTGAATCCCCAGTATTGATCAAGACTCTTTCTGCAAGGTAAACCATTCCTCCCACTCTACTAGCCAAACACGCTGGATGGATTACCAATCAAAATATGTTATCCTCCAAAGACCCCCAGGTGAGAGATTATCATGATAAGCTGGCACAGAGGCTGCATTAACTGGGCCAATCCTCCAAACGAGGCTGGCGAGGGAACAAATCCGCAGGTAAAGTGGTCACACTGGGATGGACAGGTTTCAAAGCCTCCTTTTGCATTCCACGTTAAAGGGACACAGTCAAACCTGCAGGAAAGAAAACCGCAGTAACATTTCATCCGGCAGGAAAACCACTGCACCGTTGCTTTGCTGCTTGAAAATCAAAGCACCTCAGACATTTCATCTGGAGAATCACAGTGCCACACCCTCTGCTGGAGACTCAGTGCCACACCCTCTGCTGGAGACTCAGTGCCACACCCTCTGCTGGAGACTCGGAGTGCTGCATCATCTGCTGGAGACTCACAGTGCCACACCCTCTGCTGGAGACTCAGTGCCACACCCTCTGCTGGAGACTCACAGCACCACACCCTCTGCTGGAAACTCACAGCGCCTCACCCTCTGCTGGAAACTCACTGTGCCACACCCTCTGCTGAGGCTCACAGCGCCACACCATCTGTTGGAGACTCAGAGTGCCACACCATTGTAAAGGAACAGCTGTATACCTCTTCTTGAGACCCCGGCCCCCTTTCTCCCATATGTTGGAGACATGAGACTATGCCGTGTTTGACACCTGCCATTGTGCCGATATCACAGCGTGTGTTCGAAAGAAGATACCCGTTGAGACAACCCTACCAAATGTATCTCTGTAGTGATGACAACCTAAGGGAGGAACTCCCTGAAGGAATATGAAAAAGAACAAAGAAAGAAGCTAGTGATGTCACAAAAAGTATGCACAACATCCCAAGATACTGACTGAAGAGGATGTATAGATCCTAAAGAAACTAATGATGAAGTAAAGAATCAAGTGAGCTTTTACCTACGAAGATTACACGTGTATAAAGTGCTGCAGACAATAAACCGTTCAATAATTGTACAGACGCTGAAACACAAGGTAGAATAAGTCATCATAGAAGCTGGCTATACGTAGTGAGTAGACGCAGGCGAAACCACCATTGTATAGATGCTTGACATCAGTATCATGAATTTAGTAAGCCAGGATCCATGAAGTGGGAAGGGAAAACCATGTTGCAGCAAGAATAAGCAGAATGGTGGAGCTGCATGGTGACGTTGTCTGGCTTGGAGCCAAGACTGAAGCAGCCAAGGTTGGTTATCTATTCTGGAAATGAGTGAATGTGCGGAGGATGAATAATCCCTTGGTAATGTGCAAAGAAAGAACAAATTCATTTAGAGCATTTAAAACCTGCAAAATGGACCAACTCGTGGTCTCCTGTCATGTGAACCAAGGATGAAAATAGAGTTTGAACTTGGAGTCCTAGACACGATAGTGAGTGCTCACACTCCCATGTATTCTCAAAGACAAGGATTCTTTGGCAAGGCCAAGTACAAAGACAATCTTCATGGCAGAAGGCATGGGCGATGAGAGATGAGAGATGCTGGGCTAAGTGGGTGGGGAGGTAGTGACATGCCCCATCTCCTTGCACCTGGTTCTGGGCTTACATGCTGCTAATTGAACCAAATGTTCCAGACATGACACAAGCGTCCCAACCAATTATAGTAGTCCACATAATGAAGGGCATTATAGTTTCAAGACCAATAAGAACCTGTGTATCTAATGTTTCTGAAGATGACACGTTTTAGAGGTAGGCATAACTTGTCCACCTGATAGCAGACAGCCAATCACAACCCTAGTTCATATAGAAAGTATACTTGGATGTTCCCCATAGCCAATCCCGTCCCTTGATAGGTTTTTCATGACATTATTGCCACAGTGTTATACTGTCACCTCTGATGTATTTTATATATAAAAGCTATTGTTTGAGTAAAGATCGCAGAGAGGAAAACTGAGCCTACATCTGTTGATGTTTGTTGTAAACTCCCTGTTTTAGATAATTGTTAATAGAACAGTACTTGGCCATCTTCCTGAGTTGGCTTTGTTATTTGGATTTGGCGTTCTTCTTTGCGATCCCATCCATTACATGCATGTTCCTAAAGGGCCCTAAACCCACGTGGTAGCGGTGCAGTTGGTTTAAAAACCAAACTAGTTCAGCTCCAGAGTTTCAGATGATCGGGCATCCTCTGCCATTAGCTGGAAGATCGCAGAGTTTCTTGTGGAGAGTGGACGATAGAAATAAACTTGCAAGAAGAACAGAGACAATGGGCAGGTCCCCCTTTGAAGAAATCCCTGCTCGGTTTCCACAGGCACTCTGCGGACGGAAAGCAAAGTGGTCGGATTGGAGGAGGTGTCGATACCGAAGGCCTCGAGTCAATTAATGAATGGTAAGTGGACTGATGGGAATGGCATATAAAGGCACGGGATTGTGATCATTTTGAGTGACGGGAATATTGTGTAGATAAGAGAGACCGCCTAGGAGTCCGAATTCAAGGGAATTAGAAGGAGACATTTAAAACTCCAACGGGAGTAGAAATAGAGAAATACGCACAGGTCAGAATTGTGTAAGGTGATGTCTCAAACAATGTACAGGGTAGAAAGTAAAAGGCAGAGAAGAGGTGATCACAGTGTTTTATAATGTTTAATGTGTGACTAATCTAAAAGTTGTTTGTTGAGTAAAATATCGAGGAGCGATAGAATTGTGTAGAGTTGAAAAAATAACAGTGATTAAAGATATAAAGTGTAGCAAAACGTTTGGTGCCAATCAAAATGAGAGGCTGTTGAAATAAGAGGATTGAGCATTGATTGATGGTGCTTGCTCATATATGTTGTTTTTAAACATTAAAAGTGGTGATTTAAGTTAAAGCAAGGTTTAGTTAATGATCTGGTAAGTATTGATAGTCAGTTGAGACTTGTCATTACGTGTGATACTCCTCTCATGCACCTATGCAAGACATGGCCGAAGCTCATGCCCAAGCTCAAACAGTACAGTGCAGAATGGGGAAAGGGCACAGCAGATCAAATGTTCATGCCGTGGCCACAACGGGGATCGTTGTCAAAAGTGGTATTGCAATGCATGACCACATACTTGTACACGCCATGTACACAAGGAAGAAATTCAAGAAAAGATTAGCAATTTTAGAACTTTGGCAGATGTACCAAGAGGAAAAGGAAGATCCACCCCCTGAAGAAAGGGTGCTTAATCAGTATAAGGGGGAAGGCACTGAGCCCTCAGCACCCCTTACCTTGTCTGAAGCAAAGAGTGTTGCTACGGAAGAGATAGGAGTGTATCTTTAAAAGAATTAAGAGCAGCAACAGGGTATAATAATGCAATATATGGACCCCCTGCTTCCAGTCGTGACGATAGTCTGGAAGAGAATAAAAGGAAGGAAAAGATAAGATCATACAACACAAGGAAGAAAAGAGTGAGTGGACGAATTTGTCGACAGATATAGACAGAGAAATTAACAGATTGAAAGGAGAAAACGATAGGGCTGACGAGGTAGCACTCGTACAAAAGAAATGGATGGGAGGACAGATATTACTCAAGATAAAACGGGAAAGGTATTGAGGCAGTTAGGCAAAGAGAAGATAAGGACAAACAAGGAAGGAAAGATAAGGAACGAGATAAGAGATTAAAGGAAGATGAGCAGAGAAGGAAAAGCAGGGAGTGACGAGAACAGAAATATCAGTAGGAGCAAGAGAAAGTTGAAGAACGGGCAGAAGAACAGAGAAAGTGTGACGATAGACAAAGAGTGATAGAAGAAAGGGACAGAAAGGAAAGAAAGAGAGGAGGAAGAAGCACAATGATTAAGGGACATAAGATTACAGAGACGAAGGGAAGAAGATGAAAGAAGTGAAGGAGTAAGGAGAGAAGAATGAAGGCAAGAGGAAGAAAGTGTTAGAAGAGATACAAGAAAGCAAAGGGAAGTAGATGAAGAAATAGAAACAAAAACAGAAGGCAGCGATTCGGATATCAGTTTTATTCATAAAGAACAAATGAGACCAAGCCCAGAAATACGATGGGAGAGAGAGGGATATTCTCCCAATAAAGGAGAAGATGCTGGAAGCACCTATTGCAACACTAGATGAGGAAAGGTATGATATGGAAAGCATTGGAGAAAGAATCGATAAGGCCTATCACCAATTAAGATAGGATAGCGACCATGGAACTCGGGGGAACGATGATCGATCCCCCGTTCCGCAATCACGAAGGTGAGGAAGAAAACCTGTTTAGTGATGAATGCAGAACATTGTCTATAAGTAGATTAAATTTAGACAGAGAAGAGGAAGATAGTCCCATCCCGGGAGGATAGCTCAGCGGCAACGTGTTCGCCTTGGAAGCAAGACGACACGAAGCAACACAGGTTCGATCCCCAGGTCCGCGCTTAGAAACCTCTGGGTATTTAAGCGCGTTATAAATACGCAACTAAGACAAAAAACAATTACGCAACTAAAAAAAAAAAACACTTCCTGTAACAGCGCCTCGATGCCCACGGGCTGTGTGTGCGCTTTAAAAATGCAAATAAATACATAAAAAATGTAAAATACCAGCTGTGGTTTAGCAATATTAGATGAGGAAAGAGAGTCTGGTCTTGAGGCAAAAGAAGGGAGAGCATGTGCCCATGTAGGAAGCCCACAAATGGATAAGGAGGTGAGATGGTCGGATGTGGAACATTCGAAAGAAAGAACACCAGATCCCACAGTAAGAAGAGAGAATCTCCACCATATGTAAGCAGGTTAAGGTCATTACCGACAAGGAGACAGACAGACGAGTATCCCTGCCATGGATAGACTAATAGTGGAATCCGACTATGGGATGGGGTTCACACAGTTCCCCTTGTTAGAGAAGGGGGAAACAAGACCGCAATACATTCCATGGCCACAGATGGACAAGGATAATTTAAAATGCAAGCTCCCTAGTTTGACTTCGGGGGCTGGGGAATGGATATATGAGTTAGAGAAAATGACAGGAGGAAATACGCTGGCCATAGGGCACATAAAGGGTCTCCTGGCAGCCATTATTGGAGAGAGAGCTGATGACATATGGAGGAGGAGAGCAGGATATTCAAGTGTGACTGCACAAAACACAGTGCTTGATGGAGCACCATTCAATAGTTGTAGAGCAGACATTTGGAGGGCTCTCAGGGTACAATATCCTGACACATCGGATATGGGTGCAATTATGACTCGTAAAATGAAAGAGGATGAAGACCCTATTGCTTCCATTCAGGAGAAATGGCAGCTTGAAACTTGCGAGCTGTGGGAAAAAAAAAAACAGTGGCATTATTTTATCATATTTTATGTCTGGGGTTGCATGAGCCAGTACAGAGGCAGATGAAAAAACAAGTAGGGATGCAAGCGAAGCCATGGACTGAGATACAGTTGACAATAGTACACCATTGTCAGTTGCTACAAGAGAAGAAAAAGAAGAAAGATGAAAATAGAAAGCTTGAGGAAGCTAAGTTAGTTCAGAAGAAATTGACAACATTCACCATAGAAGAGGCTGTGGTCACAAGTGGAGAAGGAATGGGAATGCAGGAAGCAATGGGTGCATCACAGGTACATTATTCACGCCCGATGGACCAAGGTGGGTATGGGTTTACGCCACGAGGAAGAGGTATGGGTTATAGGGGATGAGGAGGTGGATTACAGAATAACCAAGGTGGGTTTTAAAACACACAAAACGAGAACCAGGATGCTCAGGGAGGATATAACCAAGGAGGGTTTACCAGAAGGGCTTCCCCGGTATGTTGGAATTGTGGAATGACAGTACATATAGCACACGTATGTGAGAGCCGAGGGAGTGTACAAAACGGCCAGTTCTCCAGAGGGAGGAAATCTTATCCTCCACCTTACAGACCACAGACCAGAGAGGGCTTTGCATAGGATCACACATCTTATCAAACACAAGCACTGCAAGTACAGCAGGTGCCACAGCAGGGACAGGCACAAATTAATCCACCCCAGGGGCAATCACAACAGGCCCCTTTGCAGACACAGCAGTTTGTGAATACAGGACAAATACTAACACCTAGAATAGGAGGAGTCACTGTGGTAGGAGGAAATCCTTTCACAGGGACGGGGGTGAGCTTGTACCCACAATAGGACAGCTCTCAGGGTGACTTGATGTGTTAAGTACTATCTTTGACACCAGACCCCCAAGAGGAAACAAGGGTCGATGTGACGATAGGAGGCACATCTTTTTCTTTTCTTGTAGACACTGGGCCTACTTATTCGCGTATACGAGAGGGAAAGTACCAAATGTCAATTATTGCCATGAATGCTCAAAGGTTCTCTGGAGCTACGAGTCTAGTTCCTTTTACTGATAAATTACCGGTCTCCATAGGAGAATGTGACATGTTCGTCCCTTTGTTATATTCATGACAGACACAAGTTAACATTTTAGGAAGAGATCTAATGACGAAACCTAATATGACGATTTCATTTACTGATCAAGGAATAGTGTGTTCCACTCCAGGATAACGTGGGAGAGTTTATACTGGCATTCACAGGGCAAGTGGCTCTGCGGGGTGTTCCAGTAGATCCAGAAATATTTCTATATGGAGTAAGCATTTTGCTGACATGGCTACCCGGTCTGGTAGGAAAGATTGTAAACATACCTGATGAGTTTTTATTTAAATCACAAATACCTATGGATAAGGAAGGTGGACAGACTATTCCTATAGACCTGGCAGCTATAGCACGAAAAGAGATGGATAGGCTTGAAGAAACAGACGATGAGGTTAGACCTTGGAGAACAGTGATAGCTCTTGAGGAGGGGTACAGACTGACTGACATAACCGATGATGATGAGTTCAGGGAAGACCGAAGAAATGACAAAGTGGTGTTCTTCATGAGCATTACATATTGGATAAGGATAGAAAAAAGGGAAAGTCCCACAGAGAATGGTGATAATGCAGCAACATATAACAAAAGACATTCCCGTATGGCTAAAGTTAGAAGATGGTTTGGGAAGCTATCAGTGCACATAATAATGCAGCAACAACCAGCATTTTTTCAGGAGGATTTTGAAAAGGTGCCGAGTGCCCTATGAACCACAGGCCCCTATGACATAGGTTTGTTGAAGGGAATAGCGGAAGTTAAAATAAAGCTTTTACCCTGAGCAAAACAGTACCCGATGTCCTGAGAAGTTGATGAAGGTATATATCAGACTATTTCAGCACTGATGAATCAGGGGATTCTGGTGCATTCAGAATCATTGTGCAATACTGTGGTGTATCCAATTAAAAAATCTAAAGGAGGGTTGTGGAGACGTATCCAGGATTGGAGAGCTCTTAACCAGATTGTAGACGCTGAGTTTCCTTTAGTTCCTAATCCAGCGACAATATTGTGCAATATCCCAGTGGAAGCTCAGCACTTTACGGTGATCGATTTGAAAAATGCTTTTTTCTCAATCCCGTTACACAAGGACTCACAAGACTGGACTTCCTTTATGTTTTGACAAAAGAGACTAAAACACACTTTTTTACCTCAAGGGTACTGTGATTCCCCATCGATCTTTAACAGAGTCCTACAGATGGAACTATGTAATGTCGATCTTAAGAGTATGGTGATACAGTACATAGATGACTTATTGATTTGCAGTAAAACAGAGGATGAGTGTAGGCAAGACTCTGTCCAATTGATGACTATTTTAGCAGACAAAGGATATAAGGTAGACAAGGAGAAATTACAGTATTGTCCGGAGGAAGTGTTGTACATACGTCAGTAAATTTCACATGAAGGAAAGAAAGCGACACCTGAAAGGGCTGAGGTGATTATGAAAACATCAAAACCTAACACAGTGAGACAAATGCAGTTGTTTCTGGGTTTATGCAACTATGTAAGAGCCTGGGTGATTGATTATATACACAAAGCCACTTCTGCAAGCATTAAAGAAAGCACAAGTTGGTAAAACAAAAATAGAATGGACTGAAGAAAAGGGGAGTGGAGTTGAAAAAAGCAATTTGTACAGCTCCAGTTTTAGGGATTCCCAACTATTGTGAGGAATTTTATTTATTTTCGCACATTAATGGGACAGTCATGACAGCAGTACTTACACAAAGAACCACATTAGGGTACAAACCATTGGCATATTACAGTGGGATTTTAGACCCAGTTATGAGAGGACACTTCGCTTGAGAGCAATCTTTGGCAGCAGCCATGTTTGCAATTGAGAAGTCCAAAAGTATTGTCATGGGCTGCTCTATGACGCTTTTTGTGGAGCATGCTGTATTTGCCATTTTAGAGAAACCCAAAAGGCACATTGACATCCCAAAGAGCTTCTGTTTATGAGGTAATGATTTCTAATTCAACGATTAAAATTGTAAGATGCAAAATAGTGCATGACTGTGCCAATTATGTTGAATTTTATGATGATATACCCCATGTGAAGGAGAATGCATTGGCGGGAAGGGAAATTCTTTTTATTGATAGTTCTTCAAAAATGTATCATACTAGTGGAGGAAAGCATTCAGGTGCCGCAGTAGTAAGACACCGATTAAATGGGGAGTGGCAAGTGCAATGCTACCGATTCATTTTTCAGCGCAAGCAGCATAATGAGTGGCGCTTATTGTCGCACTTAAACATGAGGGCAGGAAGTGACGATGTACAGTGACTCCACCTATGTGATGTCAACCGTACACGCAGCGTTGTCATGTTGGAAAAGGAGGGGCTAGCTCCACGCAGATGGCTCTACTGTGCAGCATGCATCCTTATTGGATAGACTCATTAAGGCACTACAACTCCCAGTGGCCACAGCGGTCGTTAAATGCTCAGTGCATACTAACAAACAGATTTTATCTCTTGCGGGAACAAAGCTGCAGACATACAAGCCAAACAAGTTCCATATTCTTCAGAAGTTGAGTTTTGATACTGAAGATACTAAAGAAATGTTGAATACAAGCATGTTGGTACGGGAGGGTTTCATATGTTGTCAATATCTCAATTAATAGAGATTCAGGGACGTGTACCACAAGAAGAGCAAGAACTGTGGAAGCGAATGGGATGTTCTTTATCCCCCACGGAAGCTTTATGACGACAGGAAAGCACTGGAAAGCCAATGATGCAGTAACTTTATTAAAGGTTGTGCTTGAACAGCTGCATTACCCTGCACATGTAACTAGAGGAAGTATTGCTGCCAATATTGCAGGAGACTGGTTCATTCTTAATTTTTTGGAACACGTTTATGGTTAATTGCATCGTGTGTCAAATGTTTACTGATGGGCATACACTGAGAACAATTAGAAGAGTAATACCTTGACCGATTGGTCCCTTTCAGCATTTACATATCGACTATGTCGATATGCTGCATACATGTAATGGATATATGTATCTATTAGTGGTGGTGTGCCCCTTCACTAGGTGGCTCGAAGCCAGTCCGTGCGCACACTCTGATTCCACTTGCGCAGCATTGTTTTTAGTGCGCAAAGTATTCCCAAGGTGTGATGTGTGCGAAGTACTAAGATCCTATAATGGGACACATTTTGTCAATGCGCTATTCCAACAAATAGGGCTTCTATTAAGTATAAAGCAATGTTTTCTTCTGCTTATCACCCACAAGCGAACAGAGTATGTGAGAGACTCAACGGCCTCCTCAAGGAGAGGACTGCCAAGATTAAACTGACTTTGAAAAAGGGATGGATGTACTACCTACCCCTGGCCTTATATGCCCTTTAGAATCAGCCCGGTTTGGACCACCACCTCACACCGAACAAACTAGTAACAGGGCATCGAATGGCAACGCCCCTTAGACCTCCGTTTAGGAACAGGAGTGATGCCCAGAGTGTAGCCAAAACTCTATGTGATGAGATGCACGATTATTTGACATATATAACTACCAGTATTTCTTTCATATCAGATCAAGTCAAGCATCGTGGAAGGTCTAGGAACACAAAAGAAGATAATTCTGCAACCAATCCAAGTGAACTATTACCACTACCTAAGGTATATGTTGGGGACCTGATCCTTATCAGAGACTTCACCCGGAAGTGGCATGAGCCTCGCTTTAATGGCCCCTTCCTTGTTGAAGAAGTGTCCCCTTCAGCTGTTAAGGTATTGGGAAGAAGAGCTTGGTTGCATCTGAACAACGAGAACATTTTTAAAGGCGAGACCCTCCCACCCACCGTTGCTGATCCAGAATCCAGACAAGAAGCAGAATTTCCGTGTGTGCAGGCTCGATCAATGACTAAGAAAATAGATGATAAAGCAACAAGTGATTAAACACGTACTTTATTTGGACTGGAATTCAATAGACACTCCTTATATATTTTAGCTAGAGAGTGCAAGGACTTGCAGAGAAATTCCAAAGTTTTGAAATTAACTTTTAGAAATATATTGAAGCAGTGAATAATGCATCAGAATTATGCCTAAATGTCAGTTCTTGATCAGAAATTGGAAAAGAGATCAATATCCAGATTTTTTAATTTCATGGAGAATATCTTTTTTAAGTGATAAACATACATGATAAGTGCCAATAGTGATGTTCATCGGCTTGTGGTTGCTGTCTTTGTGTTCATACTTCAATCTTACCCTGCTCTTGTTCGAAGAGATGTTAATATTCACACTTTTTTACAGGATCCTAAAAATGGTCCAGTGATAAGAAGACTCCTCATTGCTATAATTGAATAAATTGTACAGTTGCAGACATAAAAGAAACCGGATGATTATATTAAAAATTATTAATGAAGAAGATGGCATGATCAGAGAGAGTGAACAAGTTCTACAAGCAGTAGGATGGCGCGAGAAATGGTTGCCCAGATTTTATGCATAATATATATTTGCATGATTGTTACCGTTGTCTTTTTGTTCCTTATTTTTCAGTCTACATGAACTTAATTCTTCTACCGAAGAAAGAATTACTATAATTCTCCCCACTAGGAGTACGAATTATGACAATATCCTTGATCTCTATAAATATGTTAGAAGACATACAAGAGATGCAGAGGAAGACAATGAGGGGATAAATACCTTTTTAGATAATTTAGCTTACCTGGGGAATAACATGTGCTATGAACACATGAAAAAGGTGGGGGAAAGAGCATCTGATAAGAGTTGATATGTCTGCTCTCTCATCCCCTATGCCATGAATACAGTAAGGACTTTCATTTTGAAGGAGGTTTCAGCACACAATGCAAAGTGCCTCAGCCATCTTGCAGCATGTACTACTCGAGGACAGTTCCAAGGAAGTTGGGCGACCTTGCGATGAAGAGCAAAATGGTTGTTTCCACACCAGGATGACCATGTCAAGACCATACGAATGGAGAAGGAGCCTGGATGGACAGACACAATGCTTGTGTATCCTACTTCAGGACAGGATGAGGTGATTGTTGAAGCAATGAAGAGAACAAACTGTTCTGATATAACGGAAATAGCAGGAATGCCTGGATGTTGGGAACGATAAAAACTGTTGATCTATGGACGAGTGCTTACCAAGAAGGGATGGTAAGAAGGAATGATGTCCTGTGCAGCTCATCTGCTCAAAGCAGATTACGTACAAGAAGTGCAGAAAGTGAATGATGGAGGCTTAAAGTCATGGGCCAAGCACTCCAAACTACTGACATGGGTAGAAGACGAATCAGGCACGGTAGTTGTAATCCCATTGGTTAATGCAACACTATGTTTCGGAAGACACGGAAAGAACCTATGGGATATAATAAAGAATACAGACCACAATTGATGTTCTCAGAAAGGGAGAAGGGACAGCTGCCCTTATGGATCGATATTGGGCTTGTGGATGAAGAGACTATATGAAGTTGCCCAAGGATTGGACGGAGCGTGTTCCCTGGTGCTCATCCATGTTCCAGCATTAGTGATTCCTCTGAGCGATCTAAATATTGGTGAATTTCCAAAAGTGGATGACCATTTAAGAAGGAGAAGATCACTTCAACTCCTACGTACGAAAAGAGAAAATTACTTCTCAGCCAAATCAATAACAGTGTATCAAACTATTCCTGAAGAGAACAAGTTGTTCAGCAAGACTGCTATGATAATGACAGCTGTATTCATGCCTGGAATTCAGACTGTAGCAAAGGCAAAATAGTTACAAATCACCAGATTGGAGCTTCTTCAGACAATCAACGCAACCATAAAGGGATTCAACGCCATTAAAGTAGAGCTGAGAGCCATACGATTGATGACCCTCCAGAAAAGATATGTCCTTGATATGATCACAGCAATGGAAGGAGGAGATTGCGCCAAAATCGGGCCATCATGTTGCACAATTCTACCTTCTCATGATGGCCAGAATGGGACCTTGGCAGAGGCCATATCGATGCTGACAGACCTGCATACCAAGATGGAAGACCAGACAGATGACGTTGAAGATAACAGTTGCTTTACCTCCTTGTTTTCACGGATTCCTCAGTGTTTGGTTAATCTATTCAAGGTTCTTGGAGTAATACTGGTGCTAGCAATGTTTGGATTCTGTATAGTCAGGAGGGTGATCGCCCAATGCAAGAAAACAGCAAAGAATGTAGTGGGAATGAAGATCATTTTTTATGTCAAAAATGAACCAAATGCCAAGGAGCTGACTGATGACGCTGTCAGGAAATACATAGAGGCCAGCATCATATCATCTGAGGGAATGAAGTTTCTGTATCCAAAGAATCATAAGAAGTATGTGGGATGATGGGTCTATTGTACGCTGAATGGACAATGTAACTAAATGACTTGTGTAGATGAACATGTCAAAAACAGCAGGTACCCTGAGGGGGTGATGAAAATATGGACACCTAAGAAACACTTCTTCAAGAGAAAATACCAAGATGTGGAAAAACTCAAGGAGGTGGTTGAGTAATCGACCAAAGGAGGGAATGGAGAGGAGCAGCTGTATACCTCTGCAGGAGACCTTGCCTCCCCCTTGCTCCCATATGTTGGAGACATGAGACCGTGCCGTGTTTGACACCTGCCGTTGTGCTGACACCGCAGTGCGTGTTCGAAAGAAGATGCCCATTGAGACAACCCTACCGAATGTATCCCCGAAGTGATGACAACCCAAGGGAGGAACTCCCTGAAAGAACATGAGAAAGAGCAAAGAAAATGAGCCAATGATGTCCCAAAAAGTATGCACGATGTCCCAAGCTACTGACTGAAGAGGATGTATAGATCCTAAAGAAACTAATGACGAAGTAAAGAATCAAGTAAGCTTTTATCTACGAAGAAGACACAAAGTGCTGCAGAGAATCAACCATTCAATCATTGTACAGATGGTGAAACGCAAGGTAGACTCATCACAGAAGCTGGCTATACGTAGTGAATAGACGCAGGCGAAGCCTTCACCGTCTAGAAGCTGGACATCGCTATCATGAATTTAGTAAGCCATTACCCGATGGCTTACTAGCGGGAAGGGAAGGGAAAACTGTGTTGCAGCATGAATAAGCAGAATTGTGGAGCTGCATGGCGAGGTTGTCTGGCCTAGAGTCAAGACTGAAGCAGCCAAGGTCAGCTATCTATTCTGGAAATGAACGAACGGGCAGAGGATGAATCATCCCTTGTTAAGGTGCAAAGAAAGAACACCAAGAGTGGCAAGTTTAATTCATTTAGAGCATTTAAAAGCTGCAAAATGGACCAAATCGTGGTCTCCTGTTACTTGAGCCAAGGATGAAATTAAGAGTTTGAACTTGGAGTCATAGACACGATAGTGAGTGCCCTCACTCTCATGCATTCTCAAAGACAAGGATACTTTTGCAAGGCCAAGTACAAATACAATCTACATGGCCGAAGGCACGGGTGATGAGTGATGCTGGGCTAATTGGGTTTGGAGGTAGTGTCATGACCCATCTCTTTGCGCCTGGCTCTGGGCTTACGTGCTGCTAAATGAACCGAATGTTCCAGACATATCACGAGCGTGCCAACCAATTATAGAGGGCCACATAATGAAGGCCCTTATAGATTGAAGACCAAAGAACCTGTTTTTCTTAGGTTTCTGAAGATGACATGTTTTAGAGGTAGGCATAGGTTGCCCACCTGATAATGGTCAGCTAATCACAATCGTAGTTCATATAGAAAGTATATTTAGATGATCCCCTTATCCAATCGCGACCTTTCATAGGCTCTTCATTATTCACCACATCACCCACGGAGGAGCTGGAGCTCCCCCCACTGCTGGAGCAGTGGCATGCCTGGAGGCACACACGGAATACGAGGTAGGGCCCCTGCCTCTCCTCTCCCTGCATCACCCTGGGGCAGCACTCTCACCCGAAAATCGCCTCCTGCCCCACGGATCATTGCCATATTTAATTTTGCTGTGTTGCACCTGCTCGAGGTGCCTGCACAGTCCTGACCTGGCCCCCACAGCACCGGAGTGCAGCCAGCACCATCTCCGTCCACGAGGCCATTAGCCATTCCAAAATGGCCGACCGAAATTGCATCCAGCGAGTCCCGTGTGTGTAAACACACCAGGACCAGCATATACAGCTGATTGGCCCACCTTCCGTATTTGTTGACCAATAGAGAGCCGGCAGGCTCTAAGCCGGCCCACTCCCAAAGGCACACTACTCAAGGCAGTGTACCCTGTCGTGAGCCTGTCTGGAGCCGCTCGAGCCCAGAGCCATGAACCCTGCCTCCTGAGCGACCGCCTCCGCACCACCTCGCCTGGATCGCACAGCCCATCCTATCACTCATACCGAGCCCAAGAACTTCTGCAGCTGCACTGACGCCCTGAACACAGCCGCAGTTAAACGTAAGAACACAAGCACATGATGCCTCAAACCACCTGATTTTTATCGTTATTCGTCACCGGCCCATATTATACCTTGCCTCAGACAACATTACGTTACGCTGGCTTCTAAACTCCAACCGTCCTGAGCCCTGCGTGGCCACCCCTCTGATCTTATACAAAAACTAACTTTCGTTTGCACACTTGAATTTCAATGGCCTCCTGCATGCCCCGTGACATAACCCATACAATGATTGCCTTACATTCTATATTACTACCAAAAATATAGCTGCCTGTCATAGTTGTATTTGTTGTGACCTTTTTGGTATTGCCCACCCGACAACCCAGGTCCTTATGCACTTCACGCCCAATTTTTACAATGTACTGTTTACCTACTTATGTTGTTATGTTTTACCCTTACTGTTAAACTTACTGGAGCCCTATTCATGACCCGAGCCTATCTTTAGTTACCCCCGGCTACTTGAGTAGTCATGCCTACCCCTTGCTGCATGCAGGACCACCCCATGTAGCCCATTGCAGTATTATATCTGACAATTCCATTTGACTTAAACTGCGCCACATCTAGGACAATTGTATTTTAGCCTGCTGGTACTCTACTGCTGTTGTGCACCGAAGGACTACGTGGTTGCACCTAGGTGTGCCGCCACCACTCTGCATTTTTAGGCATTGCTGGGATTGTTGCTCTGAGGTGCCGCCCTTGTGTTCTGCATCTTTAATTATTGTTGGGATTGTTGCACTGAGGTGCCGCCCTTGTGTTCTGCATTCTTAATTATTGCTGGGATTATCGCACCTAGGTGCCATCACCACCTGCCTCCCAACATGTGCACTACTAAAACCTACCCTATATACATACTTTGTTCCCTACTCTGGACCATTCTCACTATTATCACAACAATGGCCAACACTAACACCACACCTTGTAACCTTCTAGAGAGAAATATACGACTTAGAGCGAGACTACCACGTCTGTATGACCTAAAAAACAAAAGAACTAGACCCCTTGGTCCTACACTAACTATAACTGCCTCTGACTCCAACCCTTCTGCCCTAGATGCAGAAAGACGCCCTAAAAAACACATTGACCTCTCCCACAACCAGAAAAGACCCGATCTTCCTAATCTCAGACCCACGCAAAAAATAATCACAACTCCTACCTTATCAGGAGCCCTCATCAATGCTAGGTCCCTTATAGCACACAACACAGAAATTGCCGACATACTAGCCATGGACAACCTAGATCTCCTAGCTATCACCGAGACCTGGCTCCATGATGCTGCTGGCCCTGCACTCATGATTGCCATACCAGACAACTACAATATACTAGAGTTGACCGGCATAACTCTAGGGGAGGCGGCCTGGCCATTATTGCCAAAACGAATTTAGCAGTAAGGCTCACCCCACACCCAGATGTAATATCTTGTGAACTTCTTTCTGCTAAAATACCTATCTCTAACAACAGTACACTAACTGTCCTTCTGGTGTACAGACCTCCAGGCCCTCTAGGTAATTTTGAGGAAGATCTATCTAGCCTCCTCACCACGAACATCAAAGACTCCACTCAGCTCCTGCTACTCGGTGACTTTAACCTAGGTTTCAATGATGACACGGACAGACAGGCCTATTCCATTCAATCTATCTTAGTCGATCATGGCCTTACCCAAAAAGTCTTAGCACCCACACATATAAAAGGGCGGACACTAGATTGGATAGCTAACCGAAACTGTGCCACCACCATCTCCAACATTTTACCACAAACGTGGACTGACCACCACCTTATCTACTTCTCATCCACCATAGAGCCTCCTAAACTAGACAAGCTTGAAACAGCTCCACCTATGCCTACCAGAAGTAAAAAAGAAATCACAGCTAAAACACTACTTCCACTCCTCCTACCAGCCCTCACTGCTTGCGCTATCAATTCTGACCCTAATATGCTAGTTGAGACATTCAACAACACTATGTCCAAAGCCTTGGATACTATTGCCCCTATCAAACTGCGCAAAAGTAAACGAGAATCTCACCTTAACTCATGGTTCACCCCACACCTCAAAGAATTACGGATCCAAAAACATAAACTCCAAGCTATTTGGAGACACGCACCATCAGTTGAGAATAAAACTTTACTCGATAACCTTGCCAAAAAATATAAGAAGGAAATAATCCAAACTAAAAACAATACTTTCAATGAGAGAATTAGCAAAGCCAATTCTAACTCCAAAGAGCTCTTCTCCATCCTCCGGGAAATGGAAAACCCAATCACACCTGTAGATAATGTCCCTAAGGACAAACAATGGTGCACTAGCATCCAAAATGCTTTAGCTAATAAAATTACAACCCTACAAACAAAAATTGCAAAGAAGAAAGCATCCTTGAACACATACCTCCCACTTGGCAGATACACCTAGAACAGGCAATCATAGCAGCCACAAACCATTCAGATTTTCCAACATATCCATATTGGAAACTGAAAAAGTGATATTATCCCTGAAACCCTCCAACTGCCAAGGTGACAGCTGCCCAGCACAAGTTATTAAGGATGCAGCGAGAGACCTAGCGCCCTTTATATCTAAATTAATAAACTCCTCCTTCCGATCCAGCACTGTACCGACTAACCTTAAAGAATCATGGGTTCTTCCTCTCCTTAAAAAACAGACCCTTGACCCAGCCATCCCGACCAATTATAGGCCCACCACCACGGTCCCATTTCTCCTTAAAATCATTGACAGAGTAGCCTACCTCCGGATCCAAAAGTATCTGGAGACAAACCAACTACTAGGATCACGCCAATCCGGCTTCAGACCACTACATGGTACTGAAACAGTCCTAATCGACCTTAAGACACAAATTGACGAGTTGAAGGATAACGGTAAAACAGCTATGCTCCTCCTCCTTGACCTATCGGCAGCCTTCGACCTAGTGGACCACGCAGTGTTATGCAACCATCTAGCGTCTGCTGCCCATTTTTCAAGCGAAGCTATAGCCTGGGTACAATCCTTCCTGGACAACCGCACGATGAGAGTGTTCTCCCCATTAGCCTCAGCGGACCCAATACATATCACCTGTGGCGTCCCACAAGGTTCATGTGTCTCCCCCACAATGTATAACATCTTCACTAAGCCACTCTTCGACAAACTTGACAGATTGGGGGTAACCTACACCAACTATGCGGACGATACACAGATCCTCATACCCCTATCTGGCAACTTTGTTGAAGACACAGCTCTAGTAAACAAGATTTACCTCATCATTCAGGCATGGATGGCCTCTCACGGCCTCTGCCTGAACGACGACAAAACAGAGATACTGATCCTGGGTTCCGACTCCAACCTCAAAAAACTCACCCCGAACTACTGCGCCTTCAATATAGACGGCAATATAATCAAAGTGGCAACAGAGGTAAAAACACTAGGTTTCTACCTCGACTCCACCTTATCGCTCAAAAAACAAATCAACTCCCTGGCTTCCTCCACAGCCTACACTTGTAAATTAATCAGGGCCTGCAGACCCTACGTGTCTAAAACCAATTGTATCACTCTAGCCAATGCCCTAGTAATGTCCAAATTGGATTACTGTAACGCCCTATATGCGCGCGCCAACAAAACTGTCACAAACAAACTACAAATATTGCAGAACAACGCTCTTAGAGCAGCCCTGGACATACCCCGTAGAGCTCACATATCTAACATTAGGAAAGACAATCATTGGTTAAAAATCAGTGATAGAGTTCTCCTTAAAATGCTATCTCTTACACATAAAGGACTGAACAACACTGCGCCCCCATACATCTCAGCCAGACTGACCAGAAAATCCTCTGTTCGCCACACCAGAGCCTCTAATCACTCCCTACTTGAAATTCCCAGATTCAGACTAACTAAAGCAGGTGGAGTAAGTTTCCCTGTTAGAGCGGCCTGTGCCTGGAACGCACTCCCCATGGAACTGAGAACTAATCTTCCCTGCTCTAGATTCAGATGTAAGGTGAAAAGTTGGCTTTGGACTAACAAAAATTAACCTGCTGAACTCAATCCTATCACGGCGTTCCTTGATTCTGTTCTGACACCAGATT
Organism: Ambystoma mexicanum; assembly: GCF_040938575.1. Classification (NCBI taxonomy): domain Eukaryota; kingdom Metazoa; phylum Chordata; class Amphibia; order Caudata; family Ambystomatidae; genus Ambystoma; species Ambystoma mexicanum. The sequence goes on along the minus strand of NC_090933.1, from coordinate 1,355,269,779 downwards.
ATTTGATTATCTGTATGATCTGAGTATCTGACACCTGACCAATGAGAGAGATTCACATGCTGTATCTCATGTATACTTGTATATTTGTATTGTATATACGTTAATGTATCCTCTGTATGTATGTAACCTAAGCCTAAGTATTCTTGCAACTGCTGCGCCCGGCTACCCCTGTGTTTGGAGCGCATTATCAAATAATAAACTAAACTAAACTATTATTGCCACAGTGTTATACCATCACTTCTGACGTATTTTTGATATAAAAGCTATTCACCTTTAAGGAAGTGGAAAATATCATCATGAAGCTAAAACCGTCCAATTGCCAAGGTGACGCCTGCCCGGCACCAGTTGTAAAGGAAGCAGCGACTGACCTTGCACCTTTCATCACCTCCTTCATCAATTCCTCCTTTAAATCTGGCACAGTTACAGACAACCTCAAGGATGCATGGGTAATCCCTCTAATTAAAAAAAACGAATCTAGAACCTAGCATTCCCACCAATTACAGGCCTATCACCACGGTGCCTTTCCTCCTTAAAATCCTGCACAGTGCCGCGTTTCTCCAGATTCAAGATTTGCCTTAACGATGAGAAAACTGAGTTACTCATCTTAGGCTCTCAGTCCAAACTCTCAAAACTTGACATTAAATATGAGTCCTTCAACATTGATGGCAATGTCATCAAGGTCACTAACGTTACTAAAACCCTTGGAATTTACCTAGACTCCACCCTCTCTCCCAACAGACAAACCAATTCAGTAGTTTCAGCATCCTCGTATACGTGTAAACTCATCACGGCTTGTCGCCCTTTCTTGACATTGAACAACTGCCTGATCCTCGCCAGAACCCTCATCATGTCGAAAATTGTTTACTGTAACGCCCTTTACCTTGGAACGAGCAAAAGAAACATCGATAAACTACAGGTCACCCAGAATAACGCCATTAGGGCTGCACATAATATACCCAGGCGCGCCCACATCTCATCCACCAGACGCAACATACATTGGCTTCCCATTTCACGGCGTATCGCCCTTAAAGCACTTGTTCTAAGTCATAAAGCACAGAACAATGCTGTACCTGCCTACTTGTCTGCGCGCTTCACTCAACACACAGCACCCAGACCTTTGAGATCTGCACAAGCGCACACCCTTATCATTCCTAGTTTTAAGCTTCAGACAGCCAGAGGCTCGAGCTTCCCAGTCTTGGCGGCAAAGCTCTGGAACTCCCTACCCAATGATCTCAGGAATCTCCCTTCCCTCCAATCCTTCAAAAACAGAACAAAACGATGGCTTCATGATCAGGACGATGCTGTAGCCGCCCCTCTGTAACGCTTGCTGCAACCTTTCGACTACTTACTGTAAATACTGTATTTGATATACACCCTCATTGTGTGTGTATATATATATATATATATATATATATATATATATATATATATATATATATATATATATATATATATATATATATATATATATATATATATATATATATATATATATCTGTAACCTGTAACCTTTGTAACACTTTCCTGTAACTATCTTTCCAAACATGCGCCCTGATGCCCTTGGGCAGGCTGCGCAATATAAATAAACAAATACAAATATAAATTGTTTGCGTAAAGATCACGGAGAGGAAAACTGAGCATACGTCTGTTAATGTTTGTTGTAAACTCACTGTTTTAGATCAGTGCTAATAAAACATAAAACACTACTTTGCCATCTTGCTGAGTTGGTTCCGTTATTTGGACTTGGAGTTATTCTGTGTGATCCCATCCATTACATGCACGTTCCTAAAGGGCCCTAAGCTCACCATCTGCTGGAGACTCACGAGTGCCACACCATATGGTGGAGACTCTGCGTGCCCCACCATCCGCTGGAAAAGTGCCACTCCATCTGTGGAGAATCAAAGTGCCACACCTTATGCTGGAGACTCAGAGTGCCACGCTCTCTGCTAGAGACACAGAGTGCCACAGAAAAATCACTTTTGCACACTTCACAAGCAACAATTCTCTCCCTCCAAAATATAGCGCATTCACCAGTCATCAAGGCGCGACAAGACAAGGAGGGGGAAACAGAAGGGGGATAAACAATGATCTTACTAAGCCTTATGTCATTCAGATCACACAAGTGCGGGGAAGAGGGGAGGGGAGAAGTGCAAGGTGGTTTGTGGAGGGTGAGGAGAAGTGCAGGTGACTCAATAAGTGCTGCCAGAGGGTGGCTCTTAAGTGCAAACAGAAGGGACTGTAGGGTTACAGATGGCCCACACTTCTTCAGAACCCAACAATAGAAAAGCATTGCCTGACCGTTCATGTTCACGACATAGTGTTGGGATGTACATACAGCGTCCCAGCCAGGCAAAAGGTTCAGGTCGGAGAAAACCTATTAGCACGTACCATCGCTGGAACAGACGGAGGTTTGCGAAGCAGAATGTGCATGTATTGTTTTAGTGAGGTTTGACACATATCAGATATTCACATACAGCAACGCAGGAAGAGCAACAAATGTATGACTGTTGTGGTTGCAGAGGTTACAGATAGGGCAGCATTATGGGCCCTGTGTTTAGTTGTCGTATTCCTCGTTATGGCCTGCAGTGAGGTGTGCGGGAAGAGCTGAAACAGGTGAAAGATGGAGTCACAAAGGTACTGTGGTAGAAGCGAGGTCAGTGTGTTAACATGGCAGAAGTGTCACCATTTTGGATGTTAAGGACGAGTACACCATGAACAGAATAGAACACAGGCCCTGATGTGGAGCTGCAGCTCTGTAAAGCTCAGCTCAAAAATCAAATCCCCCTTTCCCGTTCCCCAGGAGAGAGGCCGAGGTCAGAGGCACCCGCGGTGCACAGATAAACGCTAATTGTATCCAGCTGCAGGGCTTGAATGTGGTGTGAACGGAATGCAAGGATAAGCAGGACAAATTCTTCAGAACAGGGCATGAGGTTTTGAAATGCCAATGGGCAAGAAGAAGATTTAGAGCACTATTGCCCTCACACAAGAGCAGTCGCCCCATCTGAACTACAAGCACACGTACAACTAAAATAAAAAAAATCCCTGAAATTCAGATTCAAGAGTGGTGCCCCAGTCTGGTCATTACTGGGCACCTGGGGTTTGAAGAAGATAAGGGGTGACCAGTGTCTGGAGCATCCTGTGATTTGGGATAGGCGGGGCAGAGCTGATGTAAATACATTTAGTTCAAGGCCGGGGTTGCAGCTTGTGTGTTCCTCGGCGCCTGGTATAATGAGAAGGCCTATTGTCTTATCAAAGCAGAGTTGTCCGCGCCAGGTTACGTTGATCGCGTTTGGATCGGAGGAGTGCACATCACGTGGCAGTCTCAATAAGTTCAAACCACCAATCCCATACCTGGACTCAGTAGTGACAATATAGTGGACCAAGTGTCTAGGGGAATCGGTTTAGATAAGGTGTGGCCAATCGGTTAAGGGACTTTAGTGGGGTATTAGCATGTTTTATAGGTGGTAGCCAATGAGGGTGGGGGGATAACATTGTAACTTATATATTCAGATTTTGCGGTTTACCGCTATATAACCTTAACTTCTTGCAAAGTGACGATGCCTGCGTCAGTTCGGTTCTACGGGACCGTTCGAGACCTTTTTGCATAAATAAACATTGTTTTGTCTTGCAAAGAGGTCTAGTGATTATTTGGCCTTATGGATTTTCACCATTCTGGTTTTTGGGTTGCTATTTACTGAAGAAGACTGCTGGTGGTCTCCCCTCACGTCGTGAAGTGGGGCCAAGTCTTGACATCAGACATATCCTTTTTGACAATGAAGCATTGATGGGAAAGACAGGTGCTAGGAGCATCGGACCTGTACAAAAATCCTCCATCAAGGTCTAGAATCCCTTTCAACAGCTTAGAATTCAAATGACAGTCATGGGCTGTGAATATTGCCCTAATAAACATGTCCTTTTGCCATGCCTTTTTGATGTCCACTGAGGCCACCGAAGGCCCTCTGCCTAACGTGGGTATTTTGCAGTCATCTGTATCTTTGTTTGGGAATCCAGAATCCTCACTCCACTACCTTGATAACCAAGATCAATTACAGAGCCTTGAAGGTTCTACCGTCTCTGGGTCTAATTAGTCATGTTGACCCCTTGGAGCGCTGAAAGCATTTCCTGAAGTGAAACACCTGGCCCATCCAGGTGGCAGGAGCCACAGCATTGTCCTCCAAGCAAGTAATACCGAGGTTAACCCAGTCAGCTGGGTCTAGCTAAATACCACAGAAATGTGGTAGGTACATTCTTTAGGTCAAGCGGATTCCCAATATGTTGGTGTAATATTCCTGCTGCAGTCGAGAATGCTGTCTGTCTTAGGAAACATTTGTCAGGGTCTACATGTGAGGTTGAAAGTTCTGCATTAGTGACAGACCCAGCCTTATCCACATGTTCAGCAGCCGAGGGGGTAGAATGGTCATGTTGACAGGCTTAAGACATCTACATCAGGGCTTGCAAATTCGATTAGGCCACTCCTATTGGTGTGGAGATTTTATGAAGGGCGAGCAGCATTTGTCTGCAGTAAATGTCAAATAAAGGTTTCACTGTGCATGCCAGGCCTTTGGGTGGCAGCATTGCACCAAATATGAAGCGTGCTTAGGGTGACCCTCAACATGCATGTACAAATATGTTGTCACCCGTCACCATGGGGCAAGTGCATTTCTCTTAAGCAGCGTATGTAAACTAAGCAACTCGCCCTGCAGTTCTAGTGGGGTTTTTAAGAATTTGCAAGGCCTGTACATTCATTGCAATATTTCACCACATGGGTACCTGGTATTACTAGTCTGGACCCATTCCCTTTCCAAGTTTTTCACCCTGAAGTCCTGCATCCTGGCTACTTCTTCAATGCAGTCCATTGGTGTATCAAACATCCTGTATGTTTAGTCGTTTAGTGTCCAGGTGCCCCAGTATGATCTCTTATATAGACTAGTCTGTCCGGTCTAATATCTGTGAAAACAGATCAAAGAACAGATGCAGCAACTGCTATCAGCTCCTCTGCTGTTCTGCTGTTAAGCGGGCAGAGCGGTGGACTACCGCCGCTCAGCCACGTGTCTATTTACAGTGCGGCAGGTCAGGGTGGTGGTATGAAGGGCCCAAACCACATTTCTTGATTCTGCAAGGGTAGTGTAAGGGTGTGGACGTAGAATGCCGACACACGAGTGGCATGTTTGTCATCATCAACTTTATTCAAAAGAAAATAAGGGAAAAACCTACCTGGCCCTATTACTAAGAGGGGTTTCCCTGCCTCAAACCAAATACTAAAGACTCTGTTGTTATGCCACTTACCCGGGGTGCAGGGCGCATCTACAGGTCCCGGCGATTCCCGTCCTGGCGCATCTATCCCCGATACAGGTTGGGGGAACCTTGGTCATCTGCGGCTCAAGCCGCCTTCGGAATTTCCTGTACGCGTGGTTTGCGCAGACGCGGAGGGCCATGTTTCGCTCTCCGCGCGTGCGCCGTCCACAGAGCGCTCGGGAAGTTGCAAGCTTGCTTCCCAAGCCTCGTTTTGGGCGCGTCAGCACCCGGGGACATCACGGATTGCGTTCCAAGCCTCCCGGATGCTGCCTGCCCTATATAAGGTCCCGTGCCTGCTGGGCCTAGAGACCCAAGCTACTCCTCACTGATGAGCCCCAACAAGGGCGAAACATGTTTGGGGATGCTTGTGGTCTCGTTTAGAAGGGATGTGGCCTAGCAGTTTGGGCTGGACTGCCCCTTTTGGGGTGGGGCCAAGCCTGATTTGCATATGGTCTTTCCCTTCTGTAATGGCTTGGCAGGCGAAGAACGGTGGTCTGGAGGGTTGCCCAGAGCATTGCCAGTGGTTAAGATTAATTCTAAACCTTCCAGCCATCACCTCTTTGTTTTTGCTATGTCACCCCGAGTGGGACGGGTATGCCCAGACGTGGGTCCCGTGCCTGCTGGGCCTAGAGACCCAAGCTACTCCTCACTGATGAGCCCCAACAAGGGCGAAACATGTTTGGGGATGCTTGTGGTCTCGTTTAGAAGGGATGTGGCCTAGCAGTTTGGGCTGGACTGCCCCTTTTGGGGTGGGGCCAAGCCTGATTTGCATATGGTCTTTCCCTTCTGTAATGGCTTGGCAGGCGAAGAACGGTGGTCTGGAGGGTTGCCCAGAGCATTGCCAGTGGTTAAGATTAATTCTAAACCTTCCAGCCATCACCTCTTTGTTTTTGCTATGTCACCCCGAGTGGGACGGGTATGCCCAGACGTGGGTCCCGTGCCTGCTGGGCCTAGAGACCCAAGCTACTCCTCACTGATGAGCCCCAACAAGGGCGAAACATGTTTGGGGATGCTTGTGGTCTCGTTTAGAAGGGATGTGGCCTAGCAGTTTGGGCTGGACTGCCCCTTTTGGGGTGGGGCCAAGCCTGATTTGCATATGGTCTTTCCCTTCTGTAATGGCTTGGCAGGCGAAGAACGGTGGTCTGGAGGGTTGCCCAGAGCATTGCCAGTGGTTAAGATTAATTCTAAACCTTCCAGCCATCACCTCTTTGTTTTTGCTATGTCACCCCGAGTGGGACGGGTATGCCCAGACGTGGGTCCCGTGCCTGCTGGGCCTAGAGACCCAAGCTACTCCTCACTGATGAGCCCCAACAAGGGCGAAACATGTTTGGGGATGCTTGTGGTCTCGTTTAGAAGGGATGTGGCCTAGCAGTTTGGGCTGGACTGCCCCTTTTGGGGTGGGGCCAAGCCTGATTTGCATATGGTCTTTCCCTTCTGTAATGGCTTGGCAGGCGAAGAACGGTGGTCTGGAGGGTTGCCCAGAGCATTGCCAGTGGTTAAGATTAATTCTAAACCTTCCAGCCATCACCTCTTTGTTTTTGCTATATAAGGGCCAGTTTGCTTGAACAAACCGCGTCTCAACGCGGTTTGTTTCCTGATCGCGTTCTCGCTTGTGTCACTCTTGAGTGGCACCTTGTCAGTATTCCCAGTTCTTTGTTCTTGTCCTTCCCTGCTGTAGTTTCCTTTCCTTGTCAGCCTCTGGGTGTTCTTGCCTCTATTCCCTTCTAGCCAGTAGGATCCCTGGGCCTTATCTCCTTCCTGCTCCCTTCCTACCTGCCAGCGTTTTCCCTTGTTCTGCCCCAGGGTTCCTAGTCCCTCCTGCCTCTTGCCTGTTGGTTCAGTGCCTTGCCTCCTGCTTCTTGCCTGTTGGTTCAGTGCCTAGCCTTCCTTGGAGTTCTAAGTCTACGAAACCTTCACTGCACCATCATCGGTCACCCGCTACTTCTGGAGCCTAGCAGTGGAATCAGCTGTGGACTTTCCATCCAGTCAAGACCCGCCTTCCCTGTCAGTGCTTGCACTGTCCCGACGTCACACAAATCAGGGAAGTGCGCATCCGTGGCGTTGGGAGCTGGTTCACCACTGACCCTGTTTGAATTCAGGGTGGGTGTTGCGCTGGTTCCTCGCGTCACACATTCTGCAACCATCAGTCGGACAGCCTGGCTACTTCACCACGACCATCCACTGGAAATTCAGGTACCCAGCGCCCACGAGACGCTTTCCTTAACATCTGTCAGGATGACCGTCTAAATACAAATAGTCTACCGTCCTGTGCCAAAATGCCTATTCCCATCCCTCGCGCTTACAACTAATACGAAAAAGGATGAATGGAATTCTTGGTCCTGAGGAAGAACTCCCTTCCTCTGGACAATGTCCACTTGCATGTGGGAGCTTCCCCTGCATGAATGGCTCCCTTCTAGAGGTTCCACTTCTTCTCCAGCTGCAAACACAACGTTCCAAATTCAATGAAAGCAAAGTTCAAAGGTCCAAGTTCAAATGATAAAGCTGCACTGAAATATGAACATTCCTTATTCTTGGCTTGTCTCCACGGTGCACACGATCAGGGGGTATGGCTTTCTCCCCCTGATCGCTCTTTGCTTGCTCCAAGTTTCACAATGTCCGGGGATGGAGCGGGACGAGTTTGGTTCTCTTCCCCTGACCTTCTTCCCAACTGTTCTTGTGCTTCACAAGATTGCCTGGGGCATGAATCCCTTCCCCTGGTGTGTTTTATATTTCACAAGTCCTTTTCACAGTGTCCAGGAAAGGACTCCTTTCCCTGGACCTTCCGTTCGAGTCGTCAGGATGCGGTTCCCAGACCTGTTTCTTTTCTTTCTTTGCAGTAGACCTGGTTCACCACCCTGCCAGGTGCTGTGATTATGAAAATGCCATAGGTTACTCTTCATTAAAGGGTCCGGATCCCAGACCCGTGGATTTCTCCTCTCTTGCCTCTGCAGACCTGGTTCACCACCCTGCCAGGTGCTGCGATTATGAAAATTCATTGGTTACTCTTCATTAAAGGGTCTGGGTCCCAGACCCGTGGATTTCTCCTCTCTTGCCTCTGCAGACCTGGTTCACCACTCCTGCCAGGTGCTGTGCTTATGAAAATGCAATAGGTTATTCTTCATTAACGGGTGCGGGTCCCAGACCCGTGGATTTCTCCTCTCTTGCCTCTGCAGACCTGGTTCACCACCCTGCCAGGTGCTGCGATTATGAAAATGCCATAGGTTACTCTTCATTAAAGGGTCCGGGTCCCAGACCCGTGGATTTCTCCTCTCTTGCCTCTGCAGACCTGGTTCACCACCCTGCCAGGTACTGCGATTATTAAAATGCCATAGGTTATTCTTCATCAAAGGGTGCGGGTCCCAGACCTGTGGATTTCTCCTCTCTTGCCCTTGCAGACCTGGTTCACCACCCTGCCAGGTACTGTGCTTATGAAAATGCCATAGGTTATTCTTCATTAAAGGGTGCGGGTCCCAGACCCATGGATTTCTCCTCTCTTGCCTCTGCAGACCTGGTTCACCACCCTGCCAGGTGCTGTGCTTATGAAAATGCCATAGGTTATTCTTCATTAAAAGGTGCGGGTCCCAGAACTGTGGATTTCTCCTCTCTTGCCTCTGCAGACCTGGTTCACTACCCTGCCAGGTATTGTGACTATGAAGATGGTTTATGTCCCACTACATACAAGGGTGCGGGTACCAGACCCGTGGATTTCTCCACTCTTGCCTCTGCAGACCTGGTTCACTATCCTGTTTCCAGACCCATTCTCCGTGTCTCTTCTGCCCTTTGGGTGCCCCACCAATCTTCCCGGCCACCCAGACCTCCTCAGGATGCTTACTGATGATTATTAGCTGTCTGTGGGCTCCTGCTCCCTGCTCGGGTCTTGCACGGCTTTCCCAGGGGCTGCGGTGGCTTCGCAGCGTTCCCCTTATTCCAGGTTGTGCGGTCTCTGCATAACTCGTGCTCCAGTTCTTCTCGTCGGCTGGGTGTGCTGGTCTCTGCTTCCATACTGGTGGTGGTCGTGGACGCCTCTGCCGGTGGGCAAGCGTCTCGCTCCCTGCAGTCTCAGCATCTCCACTTCTCTGTCTCCGTTCAAGTTTCCTGGTTCCTCGAAGGAGTGTCAGACAGCATGAATTGCCATTCTCTTTTTATCACGGATAGCCGCTTTCTGGTCTTGAAGCAACTAGACCGCTCTTCCTGGTTCTGCAGGGCCATCGGTATGGCTCCATGCCTCTTCTTTATCCCAGTCCTCAAATGATCTTCCTCCCTTAAGGAGTCCACCTTCTTCTTCGTCCCAGTATTTCCTACCTTACTGGTTTTAAGGCTAGGAATACTAGGAATGGTATTGAGGGGGGTGGTGAGGAAGGTGGGTTAGGGAAAGGTGGGCTAAAGGGATACCATGTTCTCCCCAGGTCATCACTAATCCCATAGGGTGCTTCCATTCCCATGAGACCCACCCGCTGAGTACCACCCCCTGGGGGACTATAGGGAAGCGGCCTAACCTCCCCGGCCTCAGGGGAAAGGACACTCCCACCTAGCGGAGATGTGACGACATCTGGAGGTTCGTCACAGTAGTCTTACTGGCATGCGGCAGTGAATCGACGATTTGCCAACTGTGGGGTGGGGAGCGGGGGATCATCATCAAGGCATGCCATGACTTGAAGAAAAGCTGTGTAATCACATACCTCCACATTAAGTGCATTTAAGGCTCATTTTGTTCCAATGGTAACATGATAGATCACAGCACTGGGCGTGTCTGAAGCTTACCTGTGGCCATCGCCCTTTCTCTTCCTTTCTTCTCCTTCTAGTCTGCTATTGTGGGTTAGCGCCTCTTCTCTCTGTTCTGCAAAGAATACAAATGTTGCAGATGTTAGGAAACTTAACTGATAAGCACGTGCACGCTTCTGCACCAGCGGTGTGTGGATTCCCTCTTCAGGAATAAAGTGGACTGGCACTTCAGACCCCTGTACCAAACACACCTGCCTCCGGAGTCAAACTGAAAGACCCATCCTCACGAAGCAAGCCAACGGTCTACAGATCCCCCCATGGAGGCCTTCACAAAGCCCTACCCCGGCATGCATAGGAAGCACACCTGCCTCCGGAGTCAAACTGAAAGACCCATCCTCACGAAGCAAGCCAACGGTCTACAGATCTCCCCATGGAGGCCTTCACAAAGCCCTACCCCGGCATGCATAGGAAGCACACCTGCCTCCGGAGTCAAACTGAAAGACCCATCCTCACGAAGCAAGCCAACGGTCTACAGATCTCCCCATGGAGGCCTTCACAAAGCCCTACCCCGGCATGCATAGGAAGCACACCTGCCTCTGGAGTCAAACTGAAAGACCCATCCTCACGAAGCAAGCCAACGGTCTACAGATCTCCCAATGGAAGCGTTCATCAAGCCCTACCCCGGCATGCATAGGAAGCACACCTGCCTCCGGAGTCAAACTGAAAGACCCATCCTCACGAAGCAAGCCAACGGTCTACAGATCTCCCCATGGAGGCGTTCACAAAGCCCTACCCCGGCATGCATAGGAAGCACACCTGCCTCCGGAGTCAAACTGAAAGACCCATCCTCACGAAGCAAGCCAACGGTCTACAGATCTCCCCATGGAAGCGTTCATCAAGCCCTACCCCGGCATGCATAGGAAGCACACCTGCCTCCGGAGTCAAACTGAAAGACCCATCCTCACGAAGCAAGCCAACGGTCTACAGATCTCCCCATGGAGGTGTTCACAAAGCCCTACCCCGGCATGCATAGGAAGCACACCTGCCTCCGGAGTCAAACTGAAAGACCCATCCTCACGAAGCAAGCCAACGGTCTACAGATCTCCCCATGGAAGCGTTCATCAAGCCCTACCCCGGCATGCATAGGAAGCACACCTGCCTCCGGAGTCAAACTGAAAGACCCATCCTCACGAAGCAAGCCAACGGTCTACAGATCTCCCCATGGAGGCGTTCACAAAGCCCTACCCCGGCATGCATAGGAAGCACACCTGCCTCCGGAGTCAAACTGAAAGACCCATCCTCACGAAGCAAGCCAACGGTCTACAGATCTCCCCATGGAGGCGTTCACAAAGCCCTACCCCGGCATGCATAGGAAGCACACCTGCCTCCGGAGTCAAACTGAAAGACCCATCCTCACGAAGCAAGCCAACGGTCTACAGATCTCCCCATGGAGGCCTTCACAAAGCCCTACCCCGGCATGCATAGGAAGCACACCTGCCTCCGGAGTCAAACTGAAAGACCCATCCTCACGAAGCAAGCCAACGGTCTACAGATCTCCCCATGGAGGCGTTCACAAAGCCCTACCCCGGCATGCATAGGAAGCACACCTGCCTCCGGAGTCAAACTGAAAGAACCATCCTCACGAAGCAAGCCAACGGTCTACAGATCTCCCAATGGAAGCGTTCATCAAGCCCTACCCCGGCATGCATAGGAAGCACACCTGCCTCCGGAGTCAAACTGAAAGACCCATCCTCACGAAGCAAGCCAACGGTCTACAGATCTCCCCATGGAAGCGTTCATCAAGCCCTACCCCGGCATGCATAGGAAGCACACCTGCCTCCGGAGTCAAACTGAAAGACCCATCCTCACGAAGCAAGCCAACGGTCTACAGATCTCCCCATGGAGGCCTTCACAAAGCCCTACCCCGGCATGCATAGGGCACGAGTAATTCTAATGAGTTAATGCTTCTAAGCTGATGCGCAGAAAATACTTAAAGGTGCTTATCTACTGCTTCTTTAGCAAGGGCTATGCAAGTAAAAAGTCAATTATACCATATGATTTTAGAATTCAATAAAAGGTTTTAAGAACTGTTCTATAAATGCTAATGATTAAACCGTGAGTGCACATTTTATAAGCAACTGCAGAAGTGCAGGGGAGAAGCAAGGGGAAAAAGTGTCGGGGGGAAGGGGAGGAGAAGTCCGAGACATAGCATCAAGACATAGAAAAAGAGAGCGTCCAACAGGTGGCAGTGCAGGGGTTAAGTGCAGACAAGCGCAAGTAGGGGGACTGCAGGGTGCAGATACAGCCCCAAGTGCAGGGTTGCCAGGAGTCAGTTCAAGTGTGCAATTGGGAAGGAAGGGACCTGGGTCTGAGGTTCAGAGGGTATCCAGGTAACCAGTGCTGTATCAGACAAGAGATCAGGAAGGAAGAGGAAGAAAGAAGGCAGAAGCCACGAGGAAAGTCTTGAGCTGCTTCCAGAACCGGAGATGGTTCTGCTCAAGTTTCAGAGAGTCAGGGCAGCTGTTCCAGAGGACGGCCCCGGCCGAAGAGGGAGATCTGCCCCCAACTCGTTGCTTAGAAAAACGACTGACCCTCAGGGAGTTGGAGGTGGAGGAACGAAGAGCTCAGGAAGGAAGACACTTCTGAAGAGAAAGTTGGAGGTATTTTGGTCCCAGGTCCAGAAGGCCTTGTGGACAATGCAAAGGATCTTGAATATGAACCTTACAGCCACTGGGAGCCAATGGAGAAATTCAGTGCTGGAGAGATACGATCCCTAGGCTTGAGGCCAAGGACAAGTCTCCCAGTCCTGTTCTGGATAAGTTGCAGAGGACGGAGAGTAGAGGTGGGTAGATTTAAAAAGAGGCTGTTACAGTCGTCAATTCTAGAGAGAACCAGAGCTCTGGAAACAGTGAGCTTCTGGGGGAAGGAGAGGAAATGAAGAACACCTCTGAGGAGGTGCAGTTGGTAATTTGACTTTTTAGAGACGTCGGAAAAATGAGGAAAGAAGGAGAGTGTGGAGTTGAAGATAACCCTGAGGTTCTTAGCCTCACAGGTGGGAGCAGGAAGAGGGCCAAGGGAGGCCAGCCAGAGAATGGCAGGAAGGAGGGGTGCAGGTGTGCCGATGAGGAGGATCTCTGTCTTACTGGCATGCAGGCCGAGATCATTGGCGGTGCACCCTTCCTGGATTGCAGACAGTCAGGGATGAGAGAAGAGGTGGCAGAGGGGAGCCTGAAAGAGAGCTGGGTGTCATCCGCATAGCACTCGAAGTTGGAGCAGAGAGCAGCAATGCGGTGGGTGAGAGGTGGCAGGTATTGGTTGAACAACCAGGGAGAAAGGTTCGACCCCTGGGGAACACCACAGGAGGAGCGAGAGATAGAGGAGAGGAAGGACCCAAGTTGGACCTGGGAGGGTCGGTCAAAGAGGAAAGAAGTCAGCCAGGCCAGAGCCTGATCAGTGATACCCAGATTATCACAGAGCTGGTTGAGCAGAACCACTCTACATGGCACAGACATATATCATATAAGGAGAATTCAGCACCACCAGTCAAAACATAGCAAGACTTTAAAATCAGAGCTGCAAAAAAGGAGGAGAACAGCACGAGACAGACTTTTTATCTCCCCCTGGCTCACGAATGACATCCCTCAGCACATAAGTCTCCCCCCTTTGCTTCGGATACTCCAAATCATACCCAAGGCCCACCTGTGCAAGGAAATATCAACCACATGTAAGCTCTGCTAAAACCTTCACTATTAACCCTTTCTACACAAGTCCCTCTAAATCCACCCCCAACCAATCTCATGATCTGCAATCACTGCTTACGCTTTGTCTAGTGTCACTAGGGCACAGTTTAACAAAACAAAAATGCATTTATAAAACCTGCATTTAGTTTGGAGCTTTGCAGTTTGGGAATCAAACATTTCCCATGGAGTGTGTTATATCGCGTGACCTCAGGAAACCAACATTCCTATTGAAGTGTGACTGATGTGGGTTCTTTAGAGTGAGAGTGAGAGTGAGAGTGTGTGTGTGCGTGTGTGTGCGTGTGTGCGTGTGTGTGTGTGCTGCATCAATGTTAACTAATGCTCACTACACATTCTCATATGTTCTTCATGCAGTGCCATTTGGAACCAGCAGGCACATGGCATAGATGCTAGGGTTCTTGGGGTTCTAGGTAAGTAATTTCAGGAAGTCCCCAGCTGGACCCGGCGGACATCCAGTTTTGAAGCGATGTGGGCCGGGTGCCTGGCAGAGCTAGAGGATGATGTGCCCAGGGGTGGTGTTGGGAGGTGTTATGGGTTAAAGTTTGTTCCCCTTTGAAGTTCCCACGGACAGACCAGGTGTGAGGGAACAGGTGGGTGCTGGGACGGAGGAGTTATGGGCGTAATGATAGGGGGGATGGGGGTTTTGTCCCCCCCCAACTTATGTGTAAAGCCTTTATGTCACCCCCATCTTTTGGCAGGAGGGCTGGGGGGCCGCATTGCATTGTGACCGCTTGGTGAGCTGAATTCAATTTTATTTTGCAATTAGTGAGCCATTGACAGTTCACAGGGCAATCTCAATGATTGTACAACATCAGCCTTTGACATGTGCACGTCACCCACACTGTGCGCAAATGCACCGCCAGCGCCAGTCCATTTGGGGAGTTCGGCTATATTGCTGATTGTGAGGCCTCATATCGGTTTCATGTTTCCGGAACGCATCTAAGGAAAACGTCTGTTTAAAAACTCGATCTGTTAAGCGAAAAATATACCCAATTGGGCCAAAACTTAATACATGTCACAGATCTGTCTTTTCTTTTAAGAAGAAAGTAAAAATCGGTGGAACTTGTTCTTACTTAACACAGTCTTTACAGTAAAATGTGAGTGACTCCAATCTACTTTTAAGTTTTGACTGTTAGGTGACACTTTATCGCCGCCCATGGCATTGGAGTAAAGATAGGGGATATGGGATGTCAGGATTGACACAGCTTGTGGACGTTTGGCTTTTCACCAACCCATTGCCAGCCAGGGACATTGTAATCACTATGGCAAGTCCACCCCACGCCCCTCCCTGCCCAAAACACTCCCACATGGCATCTTTTTGAGCTATATCTATCACCCATTGATATCAACATTTGTGAAGTATAGGGCCTGCGAGTGTTGTTTTTAAGCAGTTTTCTGGGTGTTAATGGTTTAGTGGCAGCTGTAAATGAGCTCAATGAAGTAAAAACATCTTAACCAAATGTGCCTGCAGCCACTTGATTCATAGGCTATATGTGTGTCCTTGCACCTGTTCCTTGCACTTCCGCCTTGTGACCAGCAAGCACTAGGAATGGCATCCGTGTTGTGCGTTGAGGTATTAGAAATGCATTTGCCAGTCACTGACATCTTATGATCAGGTCATCATCGTACCATGTACCATATATAGCAGTGACTGGAAAAGGCCTGCACCATGCCAACACAAAAGCAAAAATTGTTGGTGTTGCTGTTGCTTGTTTTGGTTACTGTCACCCCTGAAAAGTCGCAAATTAAACAAAACGAGATGGTGACGTCTGCTTCCTTAAAGAGGAAAGTACATTGTAAAGGTGATTATTAATTTTTAAAAAGGCCTGCACCTTTTATTATAGCAATAGATTTCTCTTTATTTAAATTATAAATGCGCACTATTTACTTCACAACAGGATAGCAGCAATGTGTTTAGGACACACCCAGCCAGTATTGGGGCAACACACTATGTGCCGATCTTTGCATGGGAGATTTCCAAACCATAAACCATTGCCCGGATTACTTACCGGTAATATTCATTACTTCTAGTCCTACTCTTCCGAGTCCCAGTACTTACCTTTGAGTATGTTCCTACTCCCAGGAACTCTTTTTTCAGGCTGGCCTCCAGCAGCGTAGTTAGAAGCGGACAAGTGATGTTCGGGGCCACGTGGGAGGGGAGACCAGGGGAAGGGGAGGTAATGGGAGACAGTGCAATGAGAAGCAGGCACTTGTCCAGAGGGTTGCATCGGAGGGGATACCAGGGGTAGCAACATCAGCGTAGTTAGAAGCGGATAAGGGGTGTGAGGTGCCACGTGGGAGGGGCCACCAGGCGTAGGGGAGGTGATGGAAGGCAGGCAGCAGCAGTGAGAAGGTGACAAGTGAGGGCGGGTGAGGTGCCATGTGGAAGGGGTGAACAGGTGAGCATGAGGTAATGGGAGACTTGTCCAGGGAGATGTGAGGTGCGTCACGTGGGAGGGGAGACCGGGGGTAGATGGGTAGGTGAGGTGATGGAAGAGGGGCTTCGGGGGTAGGAAGCGAGTCATGGCTAGGGAAGTATGGGGTACTGCCAGGGCGAGGTGCGGGGTGAAGTGTAAATTCATATTTGGAATGAAGGGGGGGGTCCAGCTGGGCTGGGGAGTGGCCACATATAAAGGAGAATCTGCGATGGGGCAGATAGGTACTTGAAGATTAGGGAGATTCAATGGTGCATGTAAGGGGATAAGAGAAGGGAAGTGATAAGCAGAACAGGAAAGCCCATAGAAAGCTAGAAAGCTAGTGGGCGAGGGTCTAGCAACGCCTCGGGGCTTATTCTGACGGGGTGGCCGATGATAAGGTGGGTTTAGAGTTAGCAGGGGACTCTTGCCGATGGTCTAGTGAGGTAGTGGGGGAGGGGTTGGGTGAGCAGGGGAATTGCACTGCACAGGAAATGTGAGGTGTTGCGGGATATCCCGGGTGAGGAGGAACATGCCAGTGCGTGTGGGGTAGGTGGGGGGGTAAGGTCCGAGTAGTCGTCTAGGCTTATCCCTCATTGCCAACGTCCGCCCACTCCACCCCGCCCCTTTCTTTCAGTTGTCATGATGTCCCCCCCAACATTTTCAGCAAAGTTACTCCTCTGTATGGGGGACAGCTACAGTTAGGGCAACGGCCTGTACAGTTGCACAAATAAAGTGCAGGTTTCCACTTAATCCATCCAGCATCCGTGTGGTCTGTTGAGTCCTCCCAACCACTGTTTCCAGAGCTTACAACTGGCAACGAGTTACAGACCCACCCGCATCCATCCGGGCGACCTGCCGGTCCTCCATATGCAAAGACAATCCCACAGATCCACACATCAGCAGCGACAGACACACTGCGGCCTGCTAGCGATCCCGCGGTGCAATCCCGCTGGAGTCACACACAACCAACGGTGCTCCACCTGCCAATCACAACAGAGGCGGACAGGCAGACTCCTTCCGCTTGGTACAGGTAGACCACACCGAACAAACTTAGCTGCGCCCCCCCAGAAGCCATTTCTGCACACTGCAACGGGCCAAAGAAACATGTGATGCGTACAATGGGTCAGATAAAGCAACACAAACCTAGCCGACCCACACACAAAACAGCACTGGGACAGGCACGTCTCACCACCCACATGCTCACGGCTCATCCCGGGTCACCCGGCCTGCATGCATGCGACAACACAGAACGCAACGACAGGCTAAGGCAGAGGAACACTTTGCACCCAGGCCCAGGCCTGGTCAGGATTCTCTACAATAACCGAATCACTACAAAAGAGCTCACGTATCCTGGTGGACACTAGATCATCATCCAGAGGACCCAGAGAAGGACCCACAAAGAAGTGGCTGGGTGACAGGCACCATCCTGAGACATAGCCATCTTTCCCACGCTCTGCTCACACCACACCATGGAGCAAGAAGCACCGGGTGATGGCGCCCCGCAGCGTCCACATCCAGAGACTCCAGAGGTGTACTCCACTCACACCACACCAAGATAAAGGGCCTATAGGGCAGAGGGGAAGGACAACCTCAAGGATTTAGTCAAGGTTATAGGTGAGGAGAGCTCTCCGGTGCTATCAGGCATTTCCACCAACCTAGCTGGGAGGGAGATAAAAGCAATCATCGAAACGATTCCAGTAGGGGAGCGGGCTACGCAGGATACCCTGGTAGACAGTCAACAAAAAGCTAATAATGCAGCCCAACAGAGACTAGGAATGCTACGTCCTCAATCAATGCACACAGCAGGTGCGAGAAACCATTAACTTCCACCTCCCACACAAGTGGCTGATGTCCTCTCATTTCTGTGCATGGCTGAATACTGCACAAGGCATCTCCCGCAAGAGGCAACCCAGAGGGAACCCCCAAGGTGCCCCCTGCTGAAACGACACCACATTCCGATAGACACCTGGCTGTCAGAGGTCGTTAGAAGATGTGAAGAACTTGTTGGCAGAAGCCTGAAAACTAGCATACTTCGAACCCTCTTGGCACACACAGAAAACAGTCGATGCAAGCCCGGTTGGGTTGGGGGCAATACTGGCCCAAACCAAACACATCCACGAACAGCCCACTCACAGTCACCTGCACCAGCAGAGGCCTCTCGCCAACAGAAAGGGCATACTCTGAAGCAGAAAGAGAGCCTCGCCGCTGTCTAGGTCTGGGCCTGGGAGCATTTCCACTACTTCATTTTTGGGAAACAGTACACATTGGTGACCTCCCATCAGGTGCTGCTGTCATTGTTCAGAAACCCTCGCACCAGGGTGCCCCCACGGATCGAAAGATGGGGAATCAGTTTACAGGAGTACGACTATGACATCGTGCACAGGCCAGGAGCAGATCGGAATCCTGCAGACTACATATCCAGACACCTGTATGACCAACAGGCAAGCACACAGAGAGGTGATACCGAGTACATCAAATGCCATGCCCCCAGCGCTCACGACAGACGAGGTGGCCAATGAACTGCAATGGCCATTCAACTAACCAACGCTAACAAGTGGAAGGGCTACCTCAGGCAGTTCAAGTGGCATTCAAGGGCAAACATGACATAAATAAGCAAAATAGCCAAGGTACACTCTGCTACACTCTGGACTAGCAGCCGTGGACAGCACAATCGTACTAAGAGGTTGCAGACTAGTGGTCCCTCCCAGGCCCAGGGCAGTCATTCAAACGGCGCCTGCAGGCCAAGAGGCATGGAAAACACAAAGAAAAGGTTGAGGCAGCATGCATGGTTCTCACACATGGATATCCTAGTGGCTGCATACCCTGCCAGTGCACAACCAGAGCAGAACCACATTTCCACTAGAGCATAAGGAGATCCCGGAAACACTGTGGCACAGAATAGTAGTTAACTTTTATGGACCGATGGAAACCGGTGAATACCTACTAGTACTAATTGACGAGTTCTCCAAGTTCCCCACTGTCAAGAGAACATCGACCGCTGCTTTCCCCCAAGTGGCATCTGGAATGGATGAAGTAAGCGAATGGGGGGTTCCGCACACAATGTAACCCGACAATGGATCCCCATTTAATCGACACGATTTTACAAAATGTGCCAAATATATGGGGTTTGTAGATCAGAAAATAACACTGTTATGGACTCAGGCCAATGGAATGGCTGAGAAGTTGATGTCATCCATAAAGAAAACCATCCAAAGAGCACAGGTGGAAGGTGTCTCAGGTCATCAGGCCCTCTGCAGGATATTCAGAGATGACCGGAACACGCCTCATGAATCCCCGGGCACAACACGGGCAGAGATCACAATGACCTACCAAGTCAATACTAGTGTTGCAGTATCCACGACAGAGGAGACAAGGATCAGGAAGTGAAAGAGAAGGTTGTGGCTAAGAAGCGTCAAGTGAAGGAAGAGACTGACCGTAGGAAAGGTGGGCTGCCAAAGGAGTTCAGATCAGGAAAAGACTGACTCCCGGTACTCCCCCATTCCATGTCAGGTTTTGAATGTAAAGGGCTCCATGGTTGCCGCAAAGGGGCAAGACCAACAACTAACAAGAAATGCCTCACATTTTAAGCATCAGTTCCGACCTGACACTGCGAAAATAGATCTTCCCGGGAGAGAGGCAGAAGGAGAGGAGGCTGAGCAAGGCTTGACCACTACATAAGAAAGGGGCGAATGTTTACTGCAGAGAGACCACTGAACGCAAGAGGAATCGATGCAGCCAGAGACAACAAGCGGACGCAACGGGTCATCCGAAGACCGCAGCCACTGGTGGAAGCGTGTTGATGCGATGTAAGGACATTTGTGAAGGGGTGATGTTATAGGTTAAAGTTTGTAGCCCTTATAAGGTGGTCCCCATGGAAAGACAACGTGTGTGGGAACGCGTGGGTGCTGGGGAGGAGGAGTTATGGGGGACAGTTAGCTCAATGGGCAGTACAGTCCACTTAATCCATCCAGCATCTGTGTGGTCTGTTGAATCCTACCTACCACTGTTTCCAGAGCTAACAGGAGGCTCCCCTGGTCACCCTCACTTAATCCACATTACGAGATAGCGGGCATTCCCATGGAGCGGCCATCCCACAGGTCACAGCAGAGGGTCCTTGGGTAAACCCAACCCATCACTTCCCTAAAACATCTCACAAAGTCTGATGCCTTGAGAGCGTTCCATCACTAATCTCCTTAATGAAGGAAGCCCCAAGTGCTCTAGACCTAGGAAACTAGAAATCTGCTCCTGGATCTTGCAGCACTCACTTGGCGCTCACTTGCCGAGTGCACACAGAGATCCAAGGCACTTACTGTTGTACAGCAGCACTCGTCCAGTTGCCTCGCTCAGACATTAGAGGCACGTCCCAGTTATTAAATCAAGGCTCTGGCATAGCATGTATGCACTGACGTCAGATGCACGCCAGAGGCGTCTATGGCCCTCCGCAGCCAGCTCCAACATGGTAGCACCAACCATTTAGAGGGATCTTGGACAGCAGGTCCCATTAGCAGGAGAATGCTGCCTTCAGTTCAGCAGGGAACCGACAGTAAATACAAAATGCCCCCCTCTGCTTACGTGTGTGTGCAACTTTAAAGCCCAGAACCCCACTTCCAACATCACTGCTTCACCAAACTTAGGGCGGGGCGGGCAGTTCAAAGGGGAAGAAGATGCATCCATTGATAGCGAACCAACCCTTTAAGGAATTGCTCCATTCGACACAATCTAAACAACCCTTTACAACCTTCCCAGATCTTTCCTCACTCAGCTTAGAGTAGCAAGGTCAGCTTAGAGTAGCAACGTCAGCTTAGAGTAGCAATGCCATCTTACAGTAGCAACGCCTGCTTAGAGTAGCAACGCCATCTTACAGTAGCAATGCCTGCTTAGAGTAGCAACGGCATCTTAGAGTAGCAACGCCATCTTACAGTAGCAATGCCTGCTTAGAGTAGCAACGGCATCTTAGAGTAGGAATGCCTGCTTATAGCAGAAATGTCAGCTTAGAGTAGCAATGCCATCTTAGAGTAGCAATGCCTGCTTAGAGTAGCAACGCAATTTTAGAGTAGCAATGCCTGCTTAGAGCAGCAATGTCAGCTTAGAGTAGCAACGCCATCTTAGAGTAGCAATGCCTGCTTAGAGTAGCAATGCCTGCTTAGAGTAGCAACGCCTGCTTAGAGTAACAACGCCATTTTACAGTAGCAATGCCTGCTTAGAGCAGCAATGTCAGCTTAGAGTAGCAACGCCATCTTAGAGTAGCAATGTCTGCTTAGAGTAGCAATGCCTGCTTAGAGCAGCAATGCCTGTTTAGAGCAGCAATGCCATCTTAGAGTGGCAATGCCTGCTTAGAGTAGCAATGCCTGCTTAGAGTAGCAACGTCGGCTTAGTGTAGCAATGTCGGCTTAGAGTAGCAATGCCAGCTTAGAGTAGCAATGCCAGCTTAGAGTAGCGATGTCAGCTTAGTGTAGCGATGTCGGCTTGGAGTGGCAGTGTCAGTTTAGAGTAGCAATGCCAGCTTAGAGTAGCATTGTCAGTTTAGAGTAGCAATGCCAGCTTAGAGTAGCAATGCCACCATAGAAAATCAATGCCAGCTTAGAGTAGCAATGTCGGCTTGGAGTAGCAATGCCTGCTTACAGCAGCAATGTTGGTTTAGAGTAGCAATGCCTGCTTGCAGTAGCAATGTCGGCTTGGAGTAGCAATGCCAGCTTAGAGTAGCAAGGTCATCTTAGAGTAGCAATGTCAGCTTAGTGTAGCGATGTCAGCTTAGTGTAGCGATGTCGGCTTGGAGTAGCAGTGTCAGTTTAGAGTAGCAATGCCAGCTTAGAGTAGCATTGTCAGTTTAGAGTAGCAATGCCAGCTTAGAGTAGCAATGTCGGCTTGGAGTAGCAATGCCTGCTTACAGCAGCAATGTTGGTTTAGAGTAGCAATGCCTGCTTGCAGTAGCAATGTCGGCTTGGAGTAGCAATGCCAGCTTAGAGTAGCAAGGTCATCTTAGAGTAGCAATGTCAGCTTAGAGTAGCAATGTCAGCTTAGAGTAGCAATGCCTACTTAAAGTAGCAATGACTGCTTAGAGTAGCAATGCCAGCTTAGAATAGCAATGTCCACTTGAAGTTTCGATGCCAGCTTAGAGTAGCAATGCCCACACGCCCATTGATACAGAATCACTCTCTTTCCAAGTTCATTCTCCCTTTTCCCTGAACTCTCCCTTCTAGACTCAACTGAGTCCCTCGTCCCACCCCCCACCTTCCATCAGCACTCCACCGGCATCTGCTCATTCACTTTACTGCCCCCGCCTGCCCCCCCCACACCATCACTGGAACGCTCTTGCATCCAACATAAAGGCAGTGCAGTCAGCGTGGGAATATAAAACCAAGCTGAAGGCCAGCCTACAGATAGGACCTCCATCCAAAGCGACCCTTTCTAATATTTCAGTGGAGCTCCCGACGTAAATTCTTATGAAAATGTATCCATGTAATTCAGGGCTTAGGATGTCAATGCTCAGCACGGTGATATGTTCCATTCTGTCATCACCTGTCCCCATTTCATGTCACCACACCACACTTAATTGACTGATCTATTGTGCCTTCTTCTGCTTTACAAAGTTTACTTTTTCTCTGCCTTTTCTTACATATAAATCATAGTTTAATGAAGAGCATATGGACAATGTCATTGTTCCTGGGAGAGAGCCCACTACCAAGCTTGAGAATGAGAGCTGAGCTTCTCGGCCGCGACTGCCAATGAGAGCGCCTTGAGAGCTTGAGGGAACCGCTATCCGTACCAAAGTCAGGAGGATACAGCCGAGGACCCGGACTTCCAGGCTTAAGGGCAATCTCTCTAACGCCATCCTATCTCGCGTCTGCCAATCCTTAGCATTTGATTTGTGCAACGTCACCTGCTTCCGTAGAGTGCAGGGCGGGAGCATCAAAATGCATGTTTCTATGAGAGGGTTTGTGATTTTTCTGCCCATTCTGCTTCCCTATTTCATGGCCCTGAATAGCCGCTAGCTCCCGGCACGCCACTGGCTTAGCCGTTCCCTGGGATTTTGTGCAACATTGTGTGCAGCTCCGACTCTTCTGTGTAATGTCCGCTGCTTCCTGCAACCAGTCGTGTCCTTGGGTAAAGGCTGTGGCCCCTACTGAAGTCATCTTAGCTTTGCAAACCCCATATCCCAGAAATACTAAAAGGCATTGACTGTATCAACATTCTGGGGATTATAGTGCCCCCATCTGTGCTCTCCCTCTCCCAGATCCCACAATCCCACAGTCTAGATGCGCCCATCCTGACTCCATGAGCTGACTGCCACTCCCTCCTTGCGAGAGAGTAATGGCCATTACTCCAGCAGGCCGGACAGAGGGAACTTTCAAATTCGGACCTCCCTCCTACCCCCCAGAAAATTAAAAACAGTTCTTTGAAGAACGTCTTCTCTCTGCAAATAAACTCCCTGTGGCTCTGGTGGTGGGGAAAAGCCCTGACTTGCCCAACTTCCGGCCAAACTCTCGAAGCAAGTGCTACAAACAGAAAAGAGCCTGTGGCAGGTGTTCTATGAAGGCGGAGGATTCCTGTTAGAAGTTTGTATCTACTCATCCAGCAGCAAAGTAACAACACACTGAAACTAAGTAAGCCAAGGTCATGACCCCATAACAACCAACTGCCAAAGCCCCCAGTGCATGAAAGCTCGAGCGCCTCGTCCTCTTCTTTGCTGCTCGTCATATGGTGCCCGCGGGTTATGGAATACTTCTGCTTTCTCAATGATGCTGTTTTCTTGAAGACTCAGAATTAAGTTCCCATTTCTCATGTGGCACATGTATGGGGTACCTCCAGAGGGAGTGGAGAGGCTCCTGCAGTCTTAGAGGGCCTGTCTTTAGCTCGCTGCTAGGCTCATTACCCACCCATTCCCATTTCTCGGGGACAGATGGCAAGGGCAGTGTGCTGGCAGTAGGGCGGCGCCAGAGGCTCACTTCAGCCAGCACTTCTATCCCCCGCTTGCTCATACTCTCCTACGCGCCGCGACTCTTCTCTGCCACAAGAGCGGCGCAATAACTGCGGCAGAGGCAGGAGTATTTTGCTTTTGCCAGTCGCAGCCAACTTTCTACTGTAGTGCGTGAGGCTTACCCAAAAGCCTCTGCTGGGTATTCACGGCGCAAGCTCAACACCATCCACCGCAGAAGGTCCACCACTTGCCCAGAATTTGCTGGAATGGTCAAATCTAGAACCCTGAACTTGCTCGGTGGGTCAGTACTTAAAGGAACAGTACCATTGCTCATTGGTTATTTTATTGCTGGCTCCAAGGAAGTCTGGAGGTCTGGCAACCTCCAGAAAGGTCTCCTGGGCATTGAGCCCCGCTGTGTGTAGGCGCGCTATAAATAAAATATCACATTATATCATATCATATCACTGTTCTATATTGAACAGAGGGATCTGATGTCACAAGGGAGTGATCTTTTTTTCTCCAATTCAGTCAGATATCAAAGATTGCCAACGTTGCCCACCTCTGCAGCCCTCCCTCATGAAACCTACGTAGGGTCCTTTGCAAACAGAATGGTCAGGAGGCAGGGGTCTAATCTGGCTTGGAAGTAGGGCACGTGATCTCGTCTGAGCAACTTTCCACTTCCATATTAGTGACAGAGATGATAGACCGCTCAAGCGGCAGCTCCCTCCACTTCACCAGTGTTTGCTTACAAAATGGCACAGGGGGATAGCTCAGGGGCAACGCACGCGCCTTGGTAGCAAAAAGGCGCAGAGCAACACAGGTTCGGTCCCAGGGTCTGCTCTGAGAAACCTCTGGGTATTAAGCGCGTTAGAAATAACCAATTCCAACTCCACACCCACTTTCCATGTTTAGGGGGTCAATACCTATCGCAGACCTCAGTTGCCTTGGTTTTCATGGACCTGCCCGTACGAGGGCGTCCTTTGCTTTGGGGTGTGTAGCTCCGTGCTTCACTGCGAGCACGGCGTGGGCCTCACTTGGCCTCATGGTCACTGGTTTGAATATAGGTTACATATGTCGTGATCCATTCATCATTCCATGCTGAATTAGGACAGGTGAGTAGAACAGGATGGAGAATCTTATTTGAAGGGGACAGCACTTCCGTCATTACCACCCTGTAAAGTTGCCTGCTCTGTACTGCGCTCCGCCATCCCCGTCATAATGCCTGGCTTTGGTGGGCAGGGTGCCCCGGCTAGATTGGCGATGTGGGTTTGCGGCCACTGCTGGTGCTATTAGGACCATGGACAGTCAATAGCACACCCTTCCTTCATCAAAGTTGCCTAGTTGAACTGTATGGCGCGCCCCATCACTAACCTGCACACGTATGGTTATCTAGCGTGGCTTGGTGACCGATGGAACACGAACATGTTCCTTGTAGCATCTCTCCATGGACACACCCTGCATTGTTACGTTGAGGATTGGACTAGTGCTTTGAACTTGCACACAAGAAAGACTGGTCTCGACATAGAGGACTTATCACTGCCACCATCATGGGTGAGGGTTTAGATTCTATTAAAAACATGGAGACGAGTGTTATCCCTCCCTCCAAGTTGGTCAACAATTGCTTCAGGACTGGGGTGTTAAGTGAGAAATTCTAAGATTCCTTCACAAAACACACGACTCTTCTCAAATATTAATTTGGGCTCTACCCAGGCTTTTCATTTGAATTATCCTCGATTAAAATTGGAATGACATTATACAGGAAGTTAGAAGGTTTTCCATTGTAAATATAAGCACCAAGAAATAATCCTAGTATTGCCTCCCCTTCCCCAACTGTTCCCGAAAAGTAGAATGGAGGTGGTCAATCACCCACCAAAAGTGGTTGAGTGGTCAATGCTGTAGGGCCTCCCAAAGCGAGGCAGGGTAACTGCTGGTACCATCCAGCAGGCCCGAGAGAGGGACAGCTCCCCCACTCCAAACCTGGCCCCTCTCCTCCACTTACACAAGAGACAGCAGTCTCACCCATTCCAAAACAAGGGAAGGGCGAGGTGTGAAAATCACCTCACCCTTCCACATAACAGCAGGGTGCTAAGCACCCATAGGAAACTGCAGGCAGGCAGGGAAAGCAAAGGACATGCACCCCCCCCAAGCCTGGGGGGCCAGACAGTCGGCTACTGCCGGCCTGGGGGCTGGGCTTCAGCCCCCACAGACACACTTCAAAGACAAGAGCTGCTCAGCTCAACAGAAAACGCAAACTATTTGTCGACCCTGAACAGGGACCCAAACAGCCAGGAGGTTCACTGTTAACACAGTGTCCTCCAATCTGTTCCTCCTTTTCCACAAAACCCTCCCACCCCAGAAAAGAAGGGAGAAGAACAAAGGAAGAGAAGAACAGGACACTGTACGGGGACCACAACAAGTCGTGGGACAAGAAAGGCGGCACGGGCCAGAGAGGTTTACCGCTGGACCTGGTGCCCAAAAGTATGATATCAGATGGATATGTGATTATTATTGTTTTCATAACCATATCTGCAACAATAAAACCCTACAGCCTTCTATTGCCAAAACTTGTAATCTGTGTGGTCCAACTCTTCTTGTTAGAGGGAGGGTGGGTCGGACATAGAACTTGCATGCATATCGGTCCAGCAGTTATTGACAAGGATGCGCACACGGGACTAATGGCCGACTCCGGAGCCGAGTACAGGTTCATCTGGAAGAACTGCATCCGGTCTTTTTGCGTGATGCTCCCTCCTAACATTACGCATGGAGGTTTGAAAAACCCTCGCGTGGCCCACCGTGCAGTTTTTGTGGGACTGTCCTGAATGGACAGGATGGATTCCGCATCCCGCCCATACCCTGTCCGGGGTGGGCAAAAGACCTGTTGGCTTCGGGCGGCCTAAGCAAAGTCTTTCCAGCGCTCACACTTTTGGGTGAAAGGCTGAGCTCTGGGAAGCAGAGTGGCTCTCCCAGCGGTCTGTGCAGCATCTTAACATGTCGCTCTGTCTCAAAAGAGCATTATAATAGGAGCAATTAGACGCTGATGGGAGGGACGGGGAATATTAACAGGGACCTTCGAAAGGCGAATGGCAGTGATGAGAAATGGGGAGGGTGCACAATGCTGCCTGGTGTTAAATATTGGCAAAGGTTGTAAATACTATGGGGATTTGCTTAGGCGCACATTACTTTGCAGGCTGCTCTTGTGACCCTCTGTTCAGGATACGGAGAATAAAAAGGCACAACAATACTCTTTGTGCTCAACTTGTTTCTATGATAATTTACATAGCGTATGGTCAATTTATTTTAAATGGTAGTTTATTATATAATGTAATGTAGGGGGTTTTGAAGGCATCTCTATAAAAAAAATATTATTTAAGCACATGCTGTGCGCGTGTTAAAATGCATGTGCCACTAATGTTACCAGAAAGGTTGATGGAGAGGAGGCGCAAGATACCGCGTTCACTGTAGCCCACTTCTGAAGTGCTACCCCGTGTAAAAAAAAGTTGGCCACCATAAAACCCCTCCTTCTGGTAGAACAGAATGAAAAAGATAAAACGGAAAGTTTACATTGCAGTGAAAGGCCCCTCAGTGCTGGGGTGGCAAGAACGACAGCTTCTGGACATTCACTTTGAAGCCCCCCCACACTCCAATCATGTGAACAGGTGCTACTGGTGAAGCCGCCGTCTTGCAACAGATTGCATCTAGTTACGCACCAGTCATCAGTGACTGTCCAAGAGGATACAAAATACGTGCACAAAATAGTATCAGGCCCAGGGCCAATTAACATATGTTGAGTCCCATCCTGCCCACTGCCAGAAAAGAATTAACTGACTTCCTGAACGCAATCCGTGAAGCAGTTGAAGACACGGAATGGCTTACACCCATTTTTCTCATTTGCAAACCCAACAGCAAGGGGATTCCGCCTTTGTGTCGACCTCTGCAGCCTGAATAGCGATGTGCTTACTGGCTGTGTTATCCTTCCGAGCATTACGCAGCTGGCTCTTCCTTTACACATTGCAAAGTTCTTCACCAAACTTAATTTGAAAAGCGTGTGCTATCGGAGGCGTTTGCATCGCGGCTCAAAAGTACTCCCTGTATTGGTTACACCCGAGGGGGCGTTCCAAGATACGAGGAAGCCATTCAGCCACAGAGGTCATTGAATGGCTGGTCACCCACTTACCTGCTGGAATTCCTGGTGCACTCTTTATCCAGGACGATATACTGGTGCAGTCCTTTTCCAGGACGAGATACTAGTGCAGTCTTTATCCAGAATGATATACTGGTGCAGTCCTTTTCCAGGACGATATACTGGTGCACTCTTTATCCAGAATGATATACTGGTGCAGTCTTTATCCGGAACAATATACTGGTGCAGTCCTTTTCCAGGACGAGATACTGGTACACTCTTTAACCGGAACGGTATACTGGTGCAGTCCTTTTCCAGGACGAGATACTAGTGCAGTCTTTATCCGGAAAGATATACTAGTGCAGTCCTTTTCCAGGACGAGATACTGGTGCACTCTTTATCCGGAACGATATACTCCTCCTTATAGGTCATAGGTTATTTCTCCATATCTGTACTCCAATGCAATAGCTTCTGCCAAACAAAAAAACCTCAGATCACACAAAACCAAAGAAGGTTTCGACTGGTCGCCGTATCCTGCAACCACACAGATCTCTTGTATGGGGGCACACGGGCAAAGAGGACGGGGCTCTCGGCTAAAAGAAAGGGCTCTTTCCCAATGCAGGGTTTGAAATTGAGGGGAGCTGGGGGCTATTTAGCTCCTGCCTCAGGAGAGCCTGGTTAGCTTAAAACTAATAGTTACCAGGAGCTACAAAGTGGTCCCATGCAAACTTACCTATGTGGCATTAACTTGCTGTATCTTGGAATGTGTATACAGAACTAGTAGGGACAGCTATAATACATCCAAAGCACAATGCATTGAATGTCATGGACAAAAGGTCAAGTTTGTACCTCATGTAAAATGTAGATGTGGAAATGTCTCTAGCATGATGGTAGCATACATCCTAAAAGCCCTCAGCCAATTGTGAATAGTAGCCTCCACCTTTGGCCTTTCTCTGTCTTTCTTCTCCCTCTCTCTCTCTTAGTTAACTCCCTTAACCCTTTCCCTTCGGGTTCCATTCCCACCAGATCCAGAATTCCGAAAAACTCTTTCCGCCATATCCTCTCCTTGTATGCCATTGGTATATGCCATACGAAAGCATTCACTGCCACTCTTGCCGGGGCAAAGCCTGGCATAGGCCTCCCGTACATTGTGACACTGCCCCAAGGACTGCCCTGAACTGGGTTGGCTGTTGGTGCCAACCCCGGCAGCCATCCCTGGCCGATCCCCCTGCCCCAGGTAGATCCCTGCCACTGTTGCCCCTTGTCCCCACCAAGTTGCCTGAGGGCCTGCTGGTGGTGCCCCCACCTGAGCCAACTGCCCCCTCCTATGACTTGCCCTGTCTCGGGAGTGACAAGGGCTTGCCCAACCATGGGGGCCCCATCCTTTGCCCCCGGATTTTCCCCTTAGTGGTGAACTGCCTCGGCATTCCTACCCAACTGGTTGAATGCATTAATATTACCACATAACATTTGCCCATTACTCCCATTCCCCCATGCTTGCTTGCATACACTGCATGAACATACCTTTTACCATCTCCAAGGTTATGGGGCCTCGGATGCTACCGCCGGTTTGGCTACAGGAGCGCTGGATGCACCGCCACGATCCGTTGGAGCCTCAGCAGGTACAGGCGCCGTCAAGGCTACAGACTCCTGCACCCTCCCCTTTCCTCTAGGGCCAGCCGCTATGTTCTTTCTGGCAGCTTCATCCTGCTGTTTGGTGGCCTTGGCTTTCTCCGTCATGACCCTTTTCCTCTTCACCACAGGCTCTTCCTCCTCGCTTTGTTCTTCCTCTTCCTCTTCCTCTTCGCCCTCTTGCAGGGCATGGATCTCCACACCAACCTCCTCATAGGATATGCATGGGAACAGCAGAGGCGATTCTGCCCTTTGGTTGCGCCCCGCAATCTCAGACCTCAGCTCCATCCAGTTGGTGCCATGCTGGTCAGCCGCCATCTTAGCCAATGGCGAGGAAGTCCTCCATGTCCTTCTTGGGGCAGCCAACTCCTTAGCACCTTGACCCTGCGCCTCCATCTTTTAAACTTACAAGGTAGTCCAAGAACTTATGAGTGTGAGGGTGAGCCTGCTTTGCGCGGCTACTGCCGGTCACCAACTGTCCCGGGGGACTTGTGCCACAAAATTGCCAAGTATGTCCAACCCGGCCTTCCCCCAGCTAACTTGCCACCTGGGCGATCGCGGCGCTTCGAATGCTTTTCCCCTTGCTCCCGCTCCAATGTACCTTCTTTTCGCGGTCCGCGCTTTGTCCGCTCCACACTCCCATCTTCTTCAGACCGTCCTTAGCCACGACGTGATGACCGGCACCCTGCCTCTTCTTCCTGATGCAAACGGCCTCCGTGCTGCTCTGGTGGCTCCCCCTGGCACGGTGACTTTGTTGCTCCGGCGACTTCCCCTGCCGTGGCCCGGGCTCCTTCCTGTTCGGCGTCCCCTCCTCGACACGGTTTCCTCAGTGCTCGGCGGACAACTCCCTCCTGCACGGCTCCCGCACTGGCCCGGCACCCGACGCTGTCCTCCAAACCTCACTGCTTCCCGACGAGAACTTCCCCAAACGAAAAACGAAATCTTCCTCTGTAGCGGCGGGCGTCCTTCTGCTGAAAGCTGCAAGTTCTTTCCAGTAAGACGCCCGCCGCTTATATGGGGCTTTGCCCGCCCCTTTCTTTTGTTGCCCTTCGCGGGCTTTCCGAGCACTTTGGCGCGCTTGGCTTTGTCTCCTCCCCCTTACCTAGGGGAGAGGGAAGAGGAGGGAGGTCCCTGCCCCGGTTATCGGGGTGCCTCCTCCATTTTGTTTGTTTTTTTCCAGCGTCTCCTTCATAAATATGATATGATATGATAGTTTATTTATATAGCGCCTATACACAGTGTGTTTCAAAGCGCTTCAAGGCAAGGGAGGGAATAAGGGAAAAATCAATGACATTCTTACAGGCCATGAACAGTAAGGATGTGAAATTAACTATCATACTCGGTCTGACGACATTTCAGATAGTGCAAGATCTAAAACATAGATAAGGAAGGGAGGGGGAGAGTGGGAAGGAAATGGAAACAGACAGGCGACTACCATACTAGGCCTGACGACATTTCAGATAGTGCAAGATATAAAACATAGATAAGGAGGGGAGGGGGGAGTGGGAAGGAAATGGAAACAGACAGGCGACTACCATACTAGGCCTGACGACATTTCAGATAGTGCAAGATCTAAAACATAGATAAGGAAGGGAGGGGGGGAGTGGGAAGGAAATGGAAACAGACAGGTGACTACCATACTAGGCCTGACGACATTTCTGGTAGAGCTGGAAAAAAACAAGAGGTGAGGGAGAGGGTGCAGAAAGGTAGGGGAGGATCAAAACAAGCGACTATCATAATAGGCCTGACGACATTTCAGATAGTGCTGGAGGGGGGTTGGGGAGGAAAAAACCAGTAAGGGGAGGGAGGAGGAGACAGACGAGATTCCTATCATACTAGGCCCAGGGACAATTCTGATAGAGTAAGTGCATAGAAGAAAGGAAGGGGAGGAGATAGGAAAAGGGAGAAGGGAAAGGAGGAGAGGACAGAGAGTTAGTAGTCAAAAGAGTGGAGAAGCAAGAGGGGAGAGTGAATACAATTGAAGAAGTCAGTAGTAACACATAGGGGGTCATTCCGAGGTTGGAGGTAAGGGATTACCGGCGCCTGTAAGGGCACTGATGGCGGTAATCCCTTACCTCCGTATTCCGAGTTCCCTTTTGTGGGTCCCTCTTTACCTCCTGCTTTTAGCAGGAGTAAATTACCGGACCCGCAAAGTGACCTTGGAGTAAATTACGGCATCGTAATTTACGGTGCCGTAATTACCTCCTTCCCCATTCCCATTGAGCCCTATGGGGGCTGAAATGGGGATGGGGAAGGGCTATGGTGAATGGGGAATTACCGGTCCATCCAACCTTGGAATGGACCGGAAATTACTCCATTCACCATGCCGGTATTCCATGGAGTAAATAGCTCCATGGTTGCCAACCATGGAGCTATTTACTCCATGGTGTAGTCCTAACTCGGAATGAGGGCCATAATGTTGCAAGCCAGGATACAAGATGAAGATGGGAACAGCATGATTCAGGGCCACCATGAGTACAAGATGCAAAGGAAGTCCAGCATGAGAGTTGGGAAAGGGTGACGCACCATAAATGAATGAAGTCCATAAAAGTCAAATCCAGCATTATCCACGAGACGGTGATGGTGAAACCAGAATGTATCAGGACAGACTCCTGCAGAAGTAGGCTTGAGGGGGTATAGGGGAGAACAGGGTAGAAGAATCAAGCAAAACAGGCAACACCTGTGTGCGAGAATGGGGGGCACAAGGGAACATCACGGGGGGACCGGAGGGAGTAACACATTTTGGTGCATGCCTACCTGCTGTCTGAGCAGGGGGTCGGGCCCTGGGTCCTCCTGGTCCGAACAGGTCCAAACAGGAATTCCCCTTTTCTTCGTCTGCCCTTCGCTTGGGACGCCCAGGCGAGACACGCCTTGATCTAATAGTTAGGAGCAGGAAGGAAGAGGCAGGG
Source organism: Ambystoma mexicanum (assembly GCF_040938575.1). Taxonomy (NCBI): domain Eukaryota; kingdom Metazoa; phylum Chordata; class Amphibia; order Caudata; family Ambystomatidae; genus Ambystoma; species Ambystoma mexicanum. Next base: position 1,355,237,008 of record NC_090933.1, on the reverse strand, counting down.
CTAAGAAGATGGGTGGTGCTTGCTATGTGGTGAAAAAGAGCGGCAAACAGGAAGGCACCAGGTGGGCGTGGCTTGCTAAGTGGTGAAAAAGAGCAGCAAACAGAAAGGCACTAGGTGGGCGGGGCTTAGGCCAGGTGACCTAGATCTTCTTGCACCTGCTCCCCATCTGCAAAGGAAAAGAGGCTGGAGGGCTCCTTAAGTAGGGAAAAAGAGCGGCCACCAGGAAGGAACTAGGTGGGCGTGGCTTGCTAAGTGGTGAAAAAGAGCGGCAAACAGGAAGGCACCAGGTGGGCGGGGCTTGCTAAGTGGTGAAAAAGAGCGGCAAACAGGAAGGCACCAGGTGGGCGGGGCTTGCTAAGTGGTGAAAAGGAAGGCACCAGGTGGGCGGGGCTTGCTAAGTGGTGAAAAAGAGCGGCAAACAGGAAGGCACCAGGTGGGCGGGGCTTGCTAAGTGGTGAAAAAGAGCGGCAAACAGGAAGGCACCAGGTGGGCGGGGCTTGCTAATAGCCCCATTAACATTGGAACTATCCCACACGATGCAGCCACCCAACTGCTTTCCGAGGGGAGCTGCAGGAGCTGTGCCGGGTGGGGTGCAAGGAAAAGAAAGCGTTGCTTATGGCAACAGAAATCACCCTGTTTGGATAGTACCCAAGGGGGAGGTTTTTTTAATAAAATGGGATGAAAGTTGTGCTTGTTAAAGAATATTTACTCAGCAGCACTGGTCAAAACTATTCTCGGCATCGTGAAGGAACTCATCCCCAGGGCCAGGGAAGTGGTTTCAAGTGGAATTGATATAACCTGGGCATTTGTCCATTAGTTAGGCCAGTGTATCACCCATTTCTCATTCTTGCCAGCCCCTTTCCTTTCCCCTATAGTAAGGTGCTGAATGAGACATTTTCTTTTGGTTTGGCGTAACAAGGCCGCAGATTTATTTTCACATATATACAACCACAGCAAACAGATCTTGAAAATAGTTCCAAAGATGTAGCGACTGCTCCTTGTCCTGCTTCCCCCTTTTTATCCATGTCCATTGCAGGCCCAACTCCCCCAAGACCTTCGAGTCTGAGAACCGCCTGCCCCTGCAGGTATTTGCGGACTGGGGGAGCGCCGTTTGTTGGAGGGAAGCTGAGCCCCAATTGCTACCGCCAGACACCCCCGCCGTTTAGGCTCCCAGGAGGCGCTGTCCAGACTGGGCGAAGCCCCTTCCGGTTTCGCAATGGCTCATTCGGAGTCTTTCTCTTCTCATTGGTCGCCACAACACCGCCACGCCAAAGGTGGGTTACCGCCCACCGTGGCTCCCCCCTTTTCCTATTTTGTAGTTCTAGCAGTTCTGAGTACACCTTGCTGCCCAGTGCAACTCCGTCTATCCTCCTTTGACCAGGGATCTCACCTTTGCCGGTTGTGCCTGTTCTAGGGATACTTCAGTCCCTTCAGTCCCCTCCATCTTTCCGTCATACCTTGACCTGCTCTTGCACACCGGCTCCCTGTTCGACCACCGTTTTGAGGCCAACTGCCTCCCCTTTCTTCCAACCATCCCTTGGTAGCCCCAACTCTCTCAACCTTCCGCCCTGCAGGTGTTTCTGGGCTGAGAGAGCGCCATTTGCTCGAAGAAGCGGAGCCCTCGTTGCCACCACCAGACGCCTCTGCCGTTTTAGGCTCCCAAGGGGCGCTGGCCCGACTCCGTTTCTTGCATAGTCCAACCATCTCCTTCGTAGACACCGCTCTCTCAACCTTCCATACCGGATGCCCACCTGCCCCTGCAGGTGTTTTGGACTGAGAGAGCGCAATTTGCTCGAGGAAGCTGCGCCCTCGCTGCCCCCACCAGACGCCCCTGCCGTTTTTAGGCTCCCAAGAGGCGCCGGTCCGACTCCGTTCCTTGCCCAACCGTCTCTTTCGTAGACACAACTCTCTGAACCCTACGTGCCTGATACCACCTTGCCCCTGCAAGTGGTTTGAGCTGGGAGAGGGCCATTTGTTCGAGGAAGCGGAGCCCTCGTTGCCACCACCAGACGCCCCTGCTGTTTCAGGCTCCCAAGGGGTGCTGGTCCGACTCTGTTCCTTGCCTTGTCCAACCATCTCCTTCGTAGACACGACTCTCTCAACCCTCCGTGCCTGATACCCTCTGCCGTTGCAGGTGTTTTTTCTGGGCTGAGATAACGCCATTTGTTCGAGGAAGCAGAGCCAACGTTGCCACACCAGACACCCCTGCCTGTATTTGAACAGAAAACAATTTGTTATCCCCCCAATGCAGACCTGAGGCATACTGTGGACACCTTTTTTGGACTTGTAGGCTGTGTCCCAGAAGCATTGCCTTGTGGATAGGTACCTTCCCCCATACATAAATTCATTTGTCCGCTGAGTGAATAATTAACCACCCTGCCTTTTCCGGGAAATCTCGGTCGGTGCCCTCGCTACCTGTCCGTATGGATCATCTCCCCCAAGTAATGCCTCCTGGAAAACCCTTTCTAATGGCTCCTGAAAACCAACCAGCATATTATCCATCGACATTCCTCATAACTACTAGGTACTCCCATATCTAAACAACTTCAGGCCATGCTACCGCCTTCTTCCGAATTGCATTCTGGTATTTGTAGTCTTGTTATCCAGAAGTGGGGCTTATTTGTATCCATACAACCTATACTATTAGCCATCATTATATTATCCACCAGCAATGTTTCCGCTAATCTTTCAGTAATTGTGCCTCTTAAAAGCATGTTAAGTCCTGTGGCACGCTATCCTGTCCTAAAGACGTAGAAACCCACTTTAAGAAACCATTACACGGTCCAGATGCATCCTAACATTTCTCTTGGATGTTGCATAAAAGTCCAAGCACACGAGTTCCGCACGTTGCTGTGTTATGGCAAATGTACTTAACTATTCACCTCCCGCGGGAGGGACCAGTGACTCACTACGCACAGCAGTGCCCCCCCCTACGCAACACTACCCGGGGCTGTCCCCCCAAATGCCTTGGACACATGCCCCCCTGCCCCAAGGCAAGGCGCTCAACCCAGGAGATATGCACGCACCCATCTCTTAAACCCAGCAGTTTTAGGCTGTGTATAAGCCTAAGGGATACGCCTGGCACCATTCCATGGCCATGCACCCCTCTTGCCCTGCTACCAACGATGGCTAGTGAATACCCCCGCAAAACAATATTACATGGCCATGCACTTACCCTGTTACCATCAGTGTCCAGTAATACCACAGGAAACCATATCCCATGGCCATGCACTTACACCATGTTTGCACCTACTAACATCAATGGTCAGAAAATCCCTATTCGTTGAAAGTCTTCCCTATTATTCGTGTGGACGTTACTGGAAACCAACTCTGCTTACATTCGTTTTTTGGAAAACCAATCCCCTGCATGTATAATGAAAGAAAATGCCTTCACTGAAAGCCGCCATTTTTCCATTTCCAAACCCTTGAGCACCTTAACCTATGCGTAGCAGCTACATGAAAGCTGCATTATTCAGAAATGCACGTGGCAAATGCCTAAACGCATTCTGGGACTTATAGTCTTGCAGGTATACGGGGAACTAAACCCCGGCCAGGAGCATGACTGCGTCTGGCATAAATTGAATCTACAGAATAAAAAAGCCAATCTGGTATCAATCCTGTGCCCAACTACCATTCCCATAATGCACCAAAATGGGCTTGAAACCTTAAACGCAAACTCCTAAACACGGCCACTGACCCCCCTTTCAATTCGGCCCGCCAGTATTGCAGCAGTTCTTTAAAGCTGTGGCCGTACCTAGACCTCCCTGTAACGGCACCACATTGCCACACCAACCTTAGGGGTTGTCCATTCCTTCTGCAAACACGGCCTCCCTGTTTATTTCACAAACACCATATGCTGCCGTGTTGCCCTAAGGGACATGGGCTTCTCCATGCACATATCCGCTGGTTGAAAAAACTGCGGCCCTTATGGAGTTCAATTCATGGCGCAAGCATTACCTCAATTACTGCGCCCCAGGGCCATGAACCGTTGGGGTAGAATTCGAATTTAATACAATACATTACCCTAACAACGCAAAGGGCGAAACTAGGGCAGCATATACCAACAATTAAACCACCCCTGGGCAATTTAGAAAAATGTTTTTCTTCTTCTTCTTCTCTTCCCTTTCTTTTCCTAGTTGGGTATTTATAACGTGCGCGGACCCGGGGATCGAACCTGTATTGCTTTGTGTCGTCGTGCTTCCAAGGTGAACACGTTGCCGCTGAGCTACTGTGCCCTTTCACACATAGCATCCCCTTCATCAATAGCATGCCGTCTGCCCTTAGCCGCCCCGCAAACCGCTAGTATAAGAAATAAAAACACGGCGTTCATCACCTAGCTCCTAACATCATGCTAGCAGCCGACCAGCGACATTGCATTGTCGAATACTATCTCCGCCCGACATCAGCAGCGTCAAACCCAGCAAACACGTTGTTCGGTTGCCGCGGTAAGAGATTATCATACTTGCTATTAAGTATATATCATTATAACCTTAGCCGTGTATTATATACCATTGGACCCAGAAAACAAAATGCTGCGCGGCATTTTACCATACTAAGTCCTCCTTAAACAACAATGCTCCCTCACCTCAAGTACCTTCCTGTTTTGTTAGCCAGCGCTTCGCCGTGATGAGAACAACAACCAGTCTCTCCCTTAAGGAGCTGCATTTATAACAAACAAGTTCCGGTAAGAGCTGTTGTTCCCAGGGCCTCCCTCCTCCTGAGCACTAGTTTTGTGCTTGGGGCTCATTCAAAAAAAAAAACACGATAATCATACCTTAAGCATTCATAAATACAGCTGCACCGTGTGGCAGCGCACCCCTTCTATTATCTGTGCTTTCGATAACGCGGGCTATTTCTAGAAGCACACAACCCACCACCGCCCCGGACACCTACCACGCGTTGGTATTCCTGCGCCTGCACCCGGTGGCCCAAAAAAGTGGAACAAGGTGGCGCCCGCGCTGTAACCATTGCCTTAGTGACCTCACAGTTGGCAAATGCACACAACCTCCCTCATGTACAATATGCCGGGCAAAACTATTTAACAACAACCATTAAACGTACTGCAATTGCTGCATTTCATTCCCTGGCAACTGAGAACGAGAGTTCCTTTCATGCGTTTCCTTTGTCTACTCGCCGTCATTCTCCCCGAACGTGACCGTAAATGCCACGAACCACCGCAGATGGGACGCAAACCCACATTTTCTGGCCTAGGAGGCCAGTGCCTTATCCATTAGGACACTGGGACCACTCCATTACATTAATTTCTTCCTAATCATTACCCCTACCTTGTACAGCGGGTCAAGTGACACAGCGAGCAGAGCGCTCGCTCCGACATCCGCGCAGAGCCCGCCAACGCAGGCTCGCCTCCCGGGAGGGCCCAACCCAGCCCTCCATCCCGACACCGTGGGTAACAATAAGCAGCGCTCCGCGCTATACAAATGGCAAACCATTCCCTTTCTTATTATTATTATTATTTCCCAAAACTGCACGGCTAAACCACGATGTAGGCATGCGAAGGACTGGACCCGCCAGCCCCACTTGCTCCACCTATGTTGCCTTCTGCCGTTAAGCCCACTCGTTGTGGCGGCCCCCCCTCGTCGCGCAGGACGCCGGGACTGATCAGCCGTCCCCTGCTGCTGACCCTCAGCCCTGTGATACCCGCCATGAGACCTAAATCCATTACTTCGCGGACCCGCCCTTTGCTCAAAGCGCTGCGGCCGCCACAGGACAGGGGTCTATTCTTACAACCCCGAAGGCGCCAGCGCACCCATACTGGGCCCGTTCTACCGCCTTCCCCTCTCCCTTAGCCCAGCTCCTTACCGGACCCCTATTCCTGGCTGCCGCGCGGTTGCTGGAAACCCGGCACAAGCTGGAAAACATTCTTCCACTCGATCGGGAACACTGCACAACATCCCGGACAGCCAAAACTGGAACCCTCCTTCCTCCATGTCCGGAACTGCACAAAACGAAATCCTCTCCTGGTTGACGGGCACCTGGCTGCTGGAAGAGCTGCAAGTGCTCCTGTGCCGGGCGCCCGCTGCATATGAAGCCCTTGCTCCTCCCCTTTCCATTGTTGCCCTTCGCGGGCTTACTGTTGCGTTTGGCGCTCTTTTGGACTCTTGCCGCCCTCTCCCCTGCCCCCGAGGGGGGAGGGAGGACGAGAGAGTGGAAGGAGGAAGGCCCCTGCCCCGGTTATCGGGGTGCCTCCTCCATTTTCTTTCTGTATTTCCGTCGTCACCTTCATATAGTTTGGAAAAGAAGCAGCATGAAAGAAATAGCACTGCTTTAAACTATTATTTTGGACATTTCCTTTGATCGGAGGTCAACTGCCAGCTCCACCCCGCTTAATCCCACCTCCTTGGGGCCTTGGGCACTGCCCCACACACTCCGTCCCCTCCCCAGCCCTTTTGGGATCCCCCAGCTAGCTTTCCCATTTCCAGCACTGCAGATAAATGCTTCTTTTCTGCAGGCCATGGCACTCCGCAGGTGGAGTCGAGAGAGGCACAGCTGCCAGCATACACATGAATGCTGTGCCCCAGAAAGGTCCTACTCCTACTCGGCAGTGCACGGTCTAAGCACTGTACTGACCCAGGATGAGGTGCACGAGGCCAGTCCTGTGACGGTGCAGCCGTGCCATCGCAGCCCGAAGCCCACAGGCTCGTGGCTGGGCCGGGCGCTGCCCCTCTTAAGGCCCAGGCCGGGGAGAGGCTCTCGAATGACTCAGAACCATGCTATCATATGGCAGCATAGGTTATTTATAGCGCGCTTAATACCCAGAGGTGTCTAAGCGCGGACCCAGGATCGAACCTGTGTTGGTCTCCACGCTGCGTTGCCCCTGAGCTATCCTCAGAGTAAGAAAGCCATTTTGAGCATTCGAAAGAGAAAAGAAACTAGAACCCCACAACATACATTCAGTTAGCATCGAAGCTGCTGGCAGACTCCCAAAACACACACCATAAGAAACTAGAACCCCACAACATACATTCAGTTAGCATCGAAGCTGCTGGCAGACACAGACACACACACACAGACAGACACACACACCATACAGCTGCCTTCCCTGCGCTCGCTCAAGGAGAGGGCGAGGTACTGGATGGCAGGTGGAGGGATGGGGGTTGGGGGTTCCAGCCCTGGGCAGGCTCTGCCATGGGAAGAGACCTCTCATTCACACTCCTTGACACCAGGAGCCTCTTTCCTCCTCGTCCTCTTGGCCCGGGCACCCTTGCCCATGCTTGGCAGTAAAGCTGTATTTCCTTCTAGTGCTGGAAGCAGCAAAGCGCTGCCATCGGAGCCATTAATCTGCGACTGCCCGCAAATGCCGGGTTCTACGGCACGGCTTGTCTCGTGTTAGAGCACGAGTCCGGCGTCATACGTATGCTGTCATGTGTGGCAACATGCAAGCAGGAACACGTTAGATTAAAACACCTGATCGGTTCCCCTTTCCCAAGCAGAGAGACCCAGAGCAGACGTGAAAGGCACGGATGTCGGGTACCTGCTTCGCATAGCAGAATGCGTCCGTTTTATCTTCAGTAAAGCTTTGCTGAGCTGGAATAGCGCTTGCGGCATCGAGGCACTGGGCAGGTCTGACTTGGTGTCTGGCGTGAATAATGCCCGTCTCTTATCGGTGCTTTATTGTGTGCATTCTTTGTGTGATACTAGACTTGAAGGTAAGTCTCAGAACCATTGCCAGTCAAAGGAGAAGAAAGGAACAATTCTGTCACCAACCTCAGCCTCCAGCCTGAGCCTCCCCCCCCCCCCCCCTCCCTCGGTCGCCGAGAATCTGTGGCGCTCCGAAGACTTTGGGACACGGGGGCTAGTAGGCCTGACTGCTATTGCTGACACAGGCATCAGATGTGCAGGCCGCCATCCCTCATGGACAAGTGCAGGCAAGCGGCGCAGCCTGGCCCAGAAAGGCAGAGTGCCATGTTCCCCGGCCAGGGGTGCGCGAGCTCAGCAGTCCCGCAACAGTGCTGTGCCCATGCGGCTGGGCAGTGAGGGCATGCAGCAGCCTCCTCGAAATGAAGGTGTGGGACTCACTGCTACGGGTCCGTTACTAAAGAGACCGAAATGTCGACACCTATACAACAATTACACGTTTTCACGAATACAGATTCTCTTAGGGAAAGTAAAATAGTTTCTAAATATGAGCAACATGTTTTCATAACCTGATATAATAAAACATTAACATCATTTTTAAACCCTAAATTTCAAATCAAATGACTTGGTTTCGGTGAATCAAGGATTTTCCTCAGAAGCTAACAATTAAATGGATCTCGATTACGGCCGCCAGCATGGAAGAGCTCAGAACTCAAAGAGTTCCCATGCAGAGAAAAGCAGGAAGGGGCGGGATTAGCCGCAGAGATCAGCAAGGACATGGGCAAGGAATGGGGGGGTTTATAACCAAACAACAGTGTATCCCCTTCAAATGTAATTTCTGTGTGCTTGTCTTTTTTTTTTTTTACAACTTTACTTAAGTTTGCACACAGATTATGCAGTTACATTTGCGACATTCAATTACAGTGATCATAATACATGCATTGGCCAATTTCACATTACATAAACATCCCCAGGGGGTGGTAGCTCTGCTAGATACTGCTGTGTGCTCGTCTTGAAAAGCCCTTTTCCTATGTACTTAAAATAGTGTGGGCTTTACAGGTGGCGCAAGCGGCACCAAGTAGCCCAAACTAAAAATGGACCTTCACAATCTGGGGCAGCACCTATACAGACTATATAGCATGCACAGGCTATTGAGAGATTACCACAAAGTAAACAGGAGAGTGCGAGCAGTTATCCATTGCTGGCCCATATGGAACAGCAGGCTTGTCTGCTCTTAGAGACCACCTTGATCAGTGGCTGCAATTAATGTGTTCCTCCCTGGCACCGAGGACCCATTTGAATGAGGCTACAGAAACGGAATGCCACTGTGACAGATTGCCATTTGGCAAGGGTATAAAAGTCCCATTTTTTAAAATAAAATCTATAAAAAGATACAGGTAATTCCATCTCAGGAAGGGAGATATACTAATCCGATTTTTCTTCCATAAACACCATGCCAGAAGCACAGTGTACACCTGTATCAGACTGCTTCGGGAGCCTGACCGGCAGCACCTCCTCTCCAGTGGCATGGGGCAGGTTCAGAGGTCACAGATACCCTGTGACAGCTGTCATGGCAGCCAAGGCATTGCAGCACAGGGGCTGCTTTTAAGATATAATCCCCTGTTCCCAAAACCATAACTATGCGAGTTACTGTCCCGGTGGCAGTGGTAAAGATTAAATATAAACCATACTGGAGTTTAAAGGTATGGTGGCTAGTATCCCTCATAATGATCCATGCCACCTCACACACACACATGCGTCTGGCCCGTGAGCCCAGCGCAGCAGTGGAACGGTAATGTGTATGCCCCCCCCCCCCCCGCCAGGCTGTCTCTCTTGCTGCCAATGCAGAGAGTCTTGGCAAGGGCTGTCATCAGCACTTGCCTCACTCAGATCCACAGTGAACCCCGTGCAGGCAGCCGAATCTGAAAGCGAGCGCCTGCCAGCACAGCGACCCATATAACCTACATGGTAATCCAGCACTGTGCTGCCTGCTCAGCTTCCAAGCCCCCCGAGCACACCCTCAGGGATGATGGGTGCCTCCTGGGGGAGAGGGTGCACAGCAGGTGGACTGCTACGACTCTCCTCTGCTGCCTGTTCTCGCTGTGGAGGACACACGCTGCCTGCCGCTTCCATACTGCCTAAGCTCTGCAAACTGGACCCCAGACTCCCCTGGTGGCACAGCGGTTACCCATCCATACAACGATTCCATCTGCCAAAAGCACCTGATTCTCGGGCAGGCTCACGCTGTCTCTAGCTGCACGTGCTCGTGAGGAGAGGCCCAGGCCACTGAACACGCTGCTGATTTTACTCGGCTGCATGCTTCGCCATTGCAGGATCCTGGGTGTACATTTACAGTAATATTGTACCCTGTTGGCAGCATGTCAACATTCTAGTAGGGATATGGTGGCCGGTTTTTTTCCTTTGTATTCTGGGATTTTAACTCCGGATATAATCCTGGACTGTACGTCCCAGAATACAAACAAATCGGACTACTATATCCCGATTGGAATGGGGCATGTTAGCATGCATGCAGAGGCACCCTCATCCGTCATGCCCATGGGCCAGGCCTACACCAGAGGAGCAGAAACAAGGCAGTGAAGACCACAGCTCAATGGAGGAAGCAATGCACCGGGCCGTGCAGATCAGCATCTGGGGTGTGCAGCTGCACCGGAGCGGGGGCAAGGACCAGAGAGGGGCCAAACAGAAACCAGAGAGACTGCAGCAGAGAGAGAGCGAGAGAGCGACAGAGCGAGAGCGCAAGGCAACAGCAGAGGGAAAAGACCAGAACACAAAGGTTTCAGGAGAGAGGGCAGAACGAACACGATAAGACACACACAGATGCAGCGCCAAATAGTGATGAAAAAGTGGGCAATAAAGAGAGAAGAAGGACTAAAAGGGAAATGCAGAGAGGCAGCAAGCTACAGATGCAGGCAGCATTCAGGTGAAATGCAGTACTGCCCAGGGCGGCTGGGGCAGCTAGGCCCTTGTTACTCAGAAAATCCCCGCTGTTTTTATTTGAGTATTCTGGAACGTATAATGATGAACTTGTAATGGGAAAAACGAAACTACAAGTACCAGAAATCAAAGAAAAACTAAACGGGACTAGACGAGCATGCACCAAAGGAACCGCCTTGCTTCACATACATAGTGGGGACTTAAGAACACATATGAGGCTTTATTTTAACAGTTCCTGGGTCAGGTGAGAACTCCTGGTCGGAGGAAAATCCTCTGCAACCAGGAGCTACTTTTAGCCCCTGCTCTCTGTATCTCAATTTTGACCCCTGCTTTCATCCATTGTGAGGTAGGGTAACATCTCTCTTCAGTGAGCCAGCTTCCCACCAGGATCTGGCCTGGGAAACAAGAATCAAAATACACACCCACCCCAAAAGGACAAGCCTTACATTAGTGTGGGGCATACTAAAAGGGCTTTTGATGTTACTGACAAGGGAAAAGGGCGTTGCCAGTGTAGACAGTGGGAGCTCAGACCAGCTGGAGGAAGACTCCACCATGTTGGTCCTCTCGATCTCAATGCCTCCTCCCGGTTCCCTCCACTGACTTTAGCACAAGGCACACGGGGTGCAATGTCATAAGGTAAAGACCACTTGTCTCAAGCACAGGGAATGGATCCCTTAAAGCAGGCTTGCTTATGTTCTATTACCTGTGGACGTTTGCCTTTAAAAGAAGGGGTCTCCTACTCCTTTGATTCACTTTTGAAAAATGCCGGAGGAAGAATTCATTGGAGGTCTGTTGGGAAAGTTGACTTTCCAAAGCCCTCCATGAAATGTGAAGACTAAGTGTGAAAGGCAGAGGCAAGCTCTGCTCCCAACCATCCACAGGGCACATTAGGGTTGACGTGCTGCGGGAACAAGACCTGCCTCTCTGCTAGCCGCACTGGAACCCAGGACTTCGCCTGCTGAAAGATAGATACAGGTATGTATCAGCCTCTCTCTTGGGAGAAGCCCGTGAACAAGGACTAATCTTATCCTAGAGTCCATGGATTGGGTCTCCCAGCTACCTGAGAGTCAGGACAGCCAGGATCCACATGCTTTCACTGTTGAACCGTGATCACTGCTTGTTCGACCCACCTGAGCCCTCCTGTGCTGCCTTTGACACTCACCTGATGTATGAAGCACTGTATTGCATCTTTCGAACCATTTCACTGTGGTCCCATCCCAGCTGAGTGAGTTGTTGCCTCAGCACGAACAGAAAGCCATCGCTGCACCTGCACTATCCGAACCAGCAGCATCTTCACAGCACGAACAGAAAGCCATCGCTGCACCTGCACTATCCGAACGAGCAGCATCTTCACAGCACGAACAGAAAGCCATCGCTGCAACTGCACTATCCGAACCAGCAGCATCTTCACAGCACGAACAGAAAGCCATCGCTGCACCTGCACTATCCGAACCAGCAGCATCTTCACGGCACGAACAGAAAGACATTGCTGCACCTGCACTATCCGAACCAGCAGCATCTTCACGGCACAAACAGAAAGCCATCGCTGCACCTGCACTATCCGAACCAGCAGCATCTTCACGGCACGAACAGAAAGCCATCGCTGCATCTGCACTATCCGAACGACCAGCATCTTCACGGCACGAACAGAAAGCCATCGCTGCACTATCCGAACCAGCAGCATCTTCACGGCACAAACAGAAAGCCATCGCTGCACCTGCTCTATCCGAACCAGCAGCATCTTCACGGCACGAACAGAAAGCCATAGCTGCACCTGCACTATCCGAACCAGCAGCATCTTCACAGCACGAACAGAAAGCCATCGCTGCACCTGCACTATCCGAACCAGCAGCATCTTCACGGCACGAACAGAAAGCCATAGCTGCACCTGCACTATCCGAACCAGCAGCATCTTCACAGCACGAACAGAAAGCCATCGCTGCACCTGCACTATCCGAACCAGCAGCATCTTCACAGCACGAACAGAAAGCCATCGCTGCACCTGCACTATCCGAACCAGCAGCATCTTCACAGCACGAACAGAAAGCCATAGCTGCACCTGCACTATCCGAACCAGCAGCATCTTCACGGTACGAACAGAAAGCCATCGCTACACCTGCACTATCCGAATCAGCAGCATCTTCACAGCACGAACAGAAAGCCATCGCTGCACCTGCACTATCCGAATCAGCAGCATCTTCACAGCACGAACAGAAAGCCATAGCTGCACCTGCACTATCCGAACCAGCAGCATCTTCAAGGTACGAACAGAAAGCCATCGCTACACCTGCACTATCCGAACCAGCAGCATCTTCACAGCACGAACAGAAAGCCATCGCTGCACCGGCACTATCCGAATCAGCAGCATCTTCACAGCACGAACAGAAAGCCATCGCTGCACCTGCACTATCCGAATCAGCAGCATCTTCACAGCACGAACAGAAAGCCATCGCTGCACCTGCACTATCCGAATCAGCAGCATCTTCACCGCTGATCTTCATCAACAGTCGACCAGGCCCTTCGAATACTGCACTCACCTGCCAGACGCAACCTGCCCATCCAGTCACCGGCATCTTCACCGATCGAACAGACCCTGGTGGCCCTCACAATCTGCAAGTGGCCGAGTAGCTCTTTGAATCGCAGCGAACTTCAGCTCGATGCTGTTGTGTCCCAAGCAGAGCCGTTCACAGCTTTTGCTCATTGCTGGACCTCAACTCGAAACACTGGAATCATAGCGTCACTCAACGACCAGACCCAATGGTTAACCTAAAGCACTCAAAGCGGCTCATCATCACATTGCCGCCTCATCGAGCCGCACCTCGGATCATCCGGATCACAGCTTCGAAACCATCACCGGACCTCGACTTTTCGAAAGCATCTCGACATCCATGCTCAGCTTCTGCCTACGCGATCTGCTGCACCTGAACTTGGCTCGATCTGCTCGCAAAGCAGCAAGAAGCTTGATTCGACGCTATTGAACTGCCAAGAACCTCAGGTGCCAGGGGTAGCTCCTGATAGCTGTTGATGCCAAGCTAAGCAGGCACTGCGAAGCTAGAAGCAGGAGCTAAATAGCTCCCAGAAATTTCTAAACCTGACATCCACTGCCATGTTGGAGACCTGTGATGAAAGCCAGGCAAGAGAGGGAGCGACAATGGAGAGTTTCTCAGCTTAAGAGAAAGGGTCCTTCGTAGGAATCCCACAATGCCTCAATTTAGAGCCTGTACATGATCCTAATGGCCACCCCGGAATTATCGCCCACATTCAGATATCAGGCGATCGTGGCAAAGACAGGCAATTGGTTGCTAGACCATACATAATAATCCTCCTAGCGGTGCCAGGTGCCATACGGTAGCAGGGAATGGCTGAAGAGATGAGGGGGCGAGGGGGTGGGCAGAGGCCCATCGCCTTTCCCTGATGGCCATGTATCTTCTGGGGAAGTGGAATGGGCAAGCGGTCCCACCAATTTCACCCCCCTTTGACCTTAGCCCATGGGGCTCTCCTCCCAGACCTCTCCCTCAGAATCTGTTTCAATTTGGGAGCAGTTTGCATCAGAGGTCGATGTCCTGCTCCCACATATTTCTGCTCACCCTCAGTCTACACTGGCATGGATGTGGGACGTTACATCATTTCCATGGCCATAGGATCAGCTTCAATATGGCACCCTAGTGACCCCCGATTCCCTTAATCCCATGGTTGCTTCGGAAGATTCGGGGCGTGGGGTCGAACTGCTGATGATTGTCCCACTGTGGGGTTCCTACTCTGCACCCACAACTATTAACATGGGAGGGGCCCAGTCCTTCTGCCTCCGACCCCGGCCGTCCATGAGGTTTCCAACAAAGCCAATCCTTATCCTCCATCACCTGCACTTAGTGGCCTGGAGGCTGAAAGGAAAGGCCTCATCAAATGGGGGGGTTTCAAAAGAGGCCCCCTGCCTTCAGGAAGCGTGAGCACAAGTCACTATCCAGGTCACGCGGGCCACGGTATTAATGGCAAGTCCTTCCCATTGGATTCTTAAAGGGATGGTTCCTAGGTGAGCCTTTTGGGCTCGCTCAGGAGGCGGGGGAAACAACACGTGCCTTAACAGACATTTGGGGAGTGGTTGTCTCGGTGGAACAATCAAACACGTTCATACCTCCAGCACATAACACAGTACCACTGGTCAATCCCAGGTGGGATCTACCAGTGCTCCAAGAGCCCTCCATCTACACACCTGGAACCTCCGACAGATCGCCCCTTCAACATTCTCTCACCTGAGGTGGTCCTCCTGGAGGAGAACAGCTCACTGAGACCATTACCTAGGAGCTTTTCCTGCACAAGCCGCACGTTCATTATTCTTATCCCCGGACAAGGTTGCTTTTGGCCCAGCCCAGCCAGGATTACCCCCCAAAGATCGCGTCCATTGTTCATGTATGTCAGAGAGTGTTCCATCCATTGTTCACGTATGTCAGGCTGTGTTCCATCCATTGTTCATGTATGTCAGGCTGTGTTTCTGCAGGTTTTGAGAGGCGCGTTGCTTCCTCGGACGAGGACTGAATAGGTTTCCGCAGCCTCCCAGGTGTACATGCAACACACAGAACAATTCCACCACCCTCAATATCCGTCTGTGAGATTTGGGGCCTGCAAAGGGCGTCATGAAACATTCCACGGCTGCTCTCTGCAGACGGAGCCACAGGATAGCAAGTGTAAGGGTGCAGAGCGGTCCACCTGCTTGTGAGTCTTTTATTAATGTGAAAAAAAGAAAACCCAATCTTGCCCTTTCTCTAAGAGATTTCCCTGCCTCAAAAAAAACAAAACATTCTAATGTCTCTTGTCAGAACGTCTACAAGAAAGACTCCACAGTCCTGACTCTGTCCCTCACACTCTATGTTCAACCAAGTCAAAGGGGTGTCTTCCCAGTCCAGAGAAATGATTCCCTTCACCTGCACGAAAGAAGTCGTTCTGGCTTTCAACGGTTCTCAAAGTTCCGTGTCAACTGGTGAGGAAACATGTCTCCGTTTCCTTGTGCGTATACATGGGTCCCAGACCTCAGTTGGCAGGCCTGGTTCCCTTCTCTACCAGGCACTGTGATGAAGAAGAGTGGTTTGGATGTTCCCCCGCTCTACTGTGGTGGGGCCTGGACCCTAGTAGGCTGACCTGGTTCCCGTCTCTGCCAGTTTTTTTCACGTTCCCCACTGATATTTGACAGCTCTGGGTTGTCTTCCCCAAAGTACTGTGACGAGGAAGATTAAGTATCCTTGTTACATGACATGCTCTTCTCCTGCAAGGGTCCCAGACCCTATTCTCCTTCTTATAGAACCCTGATAAAGTTTCTCTTTATCTCCTGTAGGGGCCATCCTCTTCCCCCACTGTACATGCAGGGTTTTCTTTAGGGTTCCTTGTACCCTCTGAGGTCCCCCAACGATAGGCTCAGCCACCCAAATACTGTTACGGTCTTGGCTGCAGTCCTCTGGTTGGTCGCGGGCTTCCCAGTGTGTCTCTTGGGCTCACCGGCGCTGTGGAGCTGTCTCGGCTTGTCGAAGTGGTGCTGCAGCTCCGGACCCTGTTCTGCGTGTCTTTCCCTGCCGGACCGCGTGGTCCTGCAGTGCCGCACTGCTGGTCCTCTCCCTAGCCAGCCTCTCGGTTCTCTGTATTGTGGTGTGTCCCCTGGACACTTTGCTTCTCGCCTTCCAGCAATCCAGTCTCTCCCTGCTGGTCACCACGGTGAGTGTCTGCCACACTCTCAGATCTGGGTTCCTCAATGCCGGTGGACTCTGGTACAGCTGCACTTTCTTCAGTGTTCCCAGGAGCCCCTTTCCATGCCATTCTTCCATGGATATTGCTGCCAAATCCTCGCCTAAGGACTGTGACGAGGAAGACATTAATGCTGTGATTCCTTACTGGTAATTTTCAATATTCCAAGTCCAAGCTATCCCCATCACAATCCTCACTCCCGCTCGCCTCTCCAACTAGACATCAGTGCCTTAGCCACCACAACACCTACATCCTCACCGGAAACTGCCATCATGTTTCACATGTTGGTAGATGCCCAGGTATTTACATGGTGTACCTGGCTTGGCTTTCAATTGCCCAACCCACCCCCCCCGCTCCAGAGCAATTCACCAGGTATTTCCATCCCATGTCAAGTGGCCCCGGCATAGTCCCCAGCACGCCAACAATTTCCCAGGCTTTCCCTGGTCACTCATGCAACCAACCATTCTCGCCTCCCACCACAACCACCCACCAGTACTTAATCTCATAAGTCGGTACTCACATTATACAAAGTTATTCCCCCTCCATGAAATGCTCAGGTTTTACCATCATTTCACTGACACCACTAACTCATGTACAGAAAACCTGCACATCACAACAATAGTACTAAAAGCACAGTGGTGTGATAAAACCCACGCATCACCACCGCAATCATACACCCGACCTACCTAGAAGAATCTGGAAGCACAATGCGCGTGCCTCCTGTGGCGATCATTTGGAGCATAGACTGTTGCTGCTGCAAACCATTTTTTATCACAGCCGCACGATTCAACAGAAGAAGCCAAATACCTGAGCGGGCACCCTAACATCAAAGCGCCACCAATGGTGGCAAGGTACGTATAATACACCACACCACTGGCCGCAGGCATGTTTAACCCCACGCATCAGTATACAGCAAGGACTAAGGCAAAATGTGGTTGTGTTGGTCACATAATTCTTTGCCTACTTACACTTGACTAGGCCTCAACAACTCGGACAGCAGAATGCAGCGCAGACCTACAATAAATGTGGGCACGCTGAACACATAGCGAGTTTCTAGCACTGACGCCACCCCTGCTCTTCTCAGCACGGATCCACGAGCCTGACCGCATGGGTCGCTTCTCTAACGTAGCCTGGCCAGCCCGGCTAAGCCGTTTTTGGCAAAATACACGCATGCATGCTAACCGTACTCCAGGCCCTCCAACAATCTGGACTTCAGTCCTCCGAGGGTGTTCCGACTAACAGTGCATTGAGACTATAATAATGCTAAAATTGGCGCTATACAAATGACAAGCACAATTGAATACAATACAAAGTGTCCTGTGTTGCCTTTATGTGCCGAGTAACTCAACATAGGCCCTCTGTTGCTAAAGGGTGGTGCAGACACAGTCCAATATCCTAAGGTTGACAATGCAGTTACTACTGGACTGGGTGATAATAGTAATTATTACAGTGCTTAGAAGTGCGGGGAATGAGTCTTGAAATGTTATATAAAGCAATGATAATAAATGACCCGCTACTTGCACCTAAACCATGTGTTGCCACCCAAGGTTCAGGTTTTTTCACCATCTGTCAGTCACCTAATCTTGGCAGGAGCTCACCACATGTGCAAGGTACTGCCATTCAATGGCCAGGTGTGCACTGCATTTGACAGTGTGAGCCTTATTATGCGTATGTACCAGTTAGTTCATTAAATATGTACTAATCCACAGGACCCCCAAAGCAGCACCAGAGTACTATATAAATACTCACAGATCATGTCATGCTGGCTTGCGTCCCTCCTAGACAGGATAGTGAATGTTAGCCAGTCCCACATCTAGATAGAGCTGTGAATATTAGCTTGCGTGAAATCTAGACAGGATTGTGAATATTAGCCTGGTCCGCATCTAGACAGGATTGTGAATATTAGCCTGCGTCACTTCTAGACAGGATTGTGAATATTAGCCTGCGTCGCATCTAGACGGGATTGTGAATATTAGCCTGCGTCGCATCTAGACGGGATTGTGAATATTAGCCTGCGTCACTTCTAGACGGGATTGTGAATATTAGCCTGCACCGCATCTAGACGGGATTGTGAATATTAGCCTGCGTCACTTCTAGACGGGATTGTAATATTAGCCTGCGTCACTTCTAGACAGGATTGTGAATATTAGCCTGCGTCGCATCTAGACGGGATTGTGAATATTAGCCTGCGTCACTTCTAGACAGGATTGTGAATATTAGCCTGCGTCGCATCTAGACGGGATTGTGAATATTAGCCTGCGTCGCATCTAGACGGGATTGTGACTATTAGCCTGCGTCGCATCTAGACGGGATTGTGAATATTAGCCTGTGTCGCATCTAGACGGGATTGTGAATATTAGCCTGCGTCACTTCTAGACGGGATTGTAATATTAGCCTGCATCGCATCTAGACGGGATTGTGAATATTAGCCTGCGTCACTTCTGGACGGGATTGTGAATATTAGCCTGTGTCACTTCTAGACGGGATTGTGAATATTAGCCTGCGTCGCATCTAGACAGGATTGTGAATATTAGCTTGCGTCACTTCTAGACAGGATTGTGACTATTAGCAAGTGCCGGATCTAGATAGAAATGGGGAGATATGCAGACGCCACATCTAGAAAGAACTTGGAAATGAGCACGCATCAGATCTAGATAACGAGGCCAATAACCAACCGACTAACAATCTCACCCCTCTGCATACACCTCTCAAACTCTAACCAAACACAGCCACAACCCTAAAGCACAGCAAACCGCACAAACTTCACAATACACTGCAACAACAAAACAAATTGCACATAGCCTCGCACAACAGAACACAACGGCTACCGACCGAAATAGAAGCACACCTAAGCTCAGCGAACGGTGCTAACTAAACTGAAGCTGCCAACAGCACATCACTGCTCTCTTGCACTTTTCCCACTTGGCCCCACTAACTCACACTCCCACACCCTTTCATTTTTCAGAGCCGACAGAGCGCCAGGGGACCACTCCAGCACAGTACAAATATCCTTTAACATTAACATAACATACATGTCCAAATACTCTCGGCACTTGCCAGCTATTGCCTGCGTGTGCCACACTTCTTCCAGCTATTGCCATCACATGCCTACATGCTCACATGTGCCAGGTATTGCCATGATATGCCCAGATAAGCAGGGAAGCCGTGGGCGCATGCAGCAAGCACTGGAGGCAGAGGGAAGACACGGGCACCATGCTATTCTCCTGCTCATCTCTCGGGGCCCCAAGAGGAAGCATGCAATCATGATGTACCCCCTGGCATGCCTGCTTATCCAACCTGGTATAATCGACATGCAGGGCAACAGCAATACACCACAGGTGTTTCCAGGCTGCAGCGAGGAAGCCGCCAACCGGCCGCCTCCCAGGGGTTTTGGCCTACAACTCCCATGATCCCTCACCACCGACTAAGCCCGCTGGGGCTGGTGAAAGTCACCAGCAAAAACATCTGCAAGCCGACCCCAGGGGGCAAAGATTATGCAAGGGGATGCGGGGGTGCCACACCCCTTCAGTTCTGGAGCCAAGGCGGGTATGGTGGGCTTTGCTCAGCTGAATGCCAGCGGGCAAAGGACTGGCACAGAGCAGTCATGACTTGGGCATTTAAGAGCAGAGGGGCGCACTCCACAATGTGGGTGCCGGTTGGTGTTTTGTACAATGGTACAGCTGTGTTCGGCGCACCCACTGTGAAAACGAAAAGCTCCTTCCGCGACTCCTGGGCGGGTGTCCTTCGCGGAGGCTGGATGCTGGTTTCCCTGCAGCTCCTGCCTGATTATAAAGGGCGAGACCCCTCCCCTTTCCTTTGTCAGCCCCTCGCAGGCTTTCCTTGGGTTTCGCCGCGCTTTCTTGTTTTCGCGGGCTTTGCCTGCATTTTGCCGCGCTGGGCACGGCACCTCCGCCTTCTCCAGAGAGGGGGAGGCCAAGAGGGCAACACTGCCCGTGTTATCGGGGGTGCCTCCTCCATTTTGTGGTGCCTTCGTCGTCACCTTCATTAATGGAAAACGCCTGCAAGGACACACCCCCCTTCCATTCCACACCTTCCGGGGGTGTGCGAATTGTGGCTGTGTGTGTGGTGGGTCGCCTGCATTTCCAATCAATATTCCCATCGCACCCTGCAGCCGAGCCATTTGCGAACACATGGGAAAGTAAACATCACATAACTGTGTTTCCTTTGCTTGTGGTAGTGCACACTCCAGTCACAAAGTGTGCAACAAGTCGTCCAAGTCCTCTTTCCAACAGTGGGGAAAGCAAGTGCTTTTATTATGATACTACAACCTTGAACAGTTAACAGAAATCTCAAGTCGACCCATGTGGGGGTGCACGCTCTGTCCTGGCCTCTCCCCGTGCACTATATACTCGTCATATAAAGGCAGTAGTTGCCAAGGGCCCGTATTTTTCTTGTTAGACAAACACTTTGCATTTGAAGGTTTGCTTTCCCCATAAGTCTGGACCCACAAAAGTCCCAGAAAGCAAAGTGGTGGTCAGCCACATAACAGGGCTGCATGCAGAGTGCATGAAGCGTGCATGGAGCGTGCACAGAGCCACATCGCACACTCAAAGGCTGACTGGAATAAAGCTCCCCTCGGTACGCCTCGAGGCGCGTCCACTTCAGGCGAGACAGATACTTTGCAAGTCTTGGCGCCCATCACCACATCACTCTCCTAAGCCGCCCCTTGCCGTCCCCAGTGTTAGTGGAAAAACACCCCAAAAAAAGTATTGTATAAGGAAGCAAAATAAGGCGCTAAAACAAACAATCATCTTGTGTTCTCCATGGAAGAACACGGGCGCTAAAGTGAGAGTTTTGCACGCACAGTGACCACGTATTCTCCCCTTACAAACATACATCAAGGCTTGGTCTCTGCACCTCATTATCTGATATTTATGTGTTGACTTTCAATGATAAAACACCATGTTGACCATACCAACACTTAAACTTGCAACAGAGATCACGCAAAGTTCTGCAGTGGGTGCTCAACCCACTGAGCTATGTAACCACCATTGTCCTGCAGCTTAGGGTATATCCTTATACAAGGCCTAACATGTGCACTTGCCACCAGCCATTGGCTGGTGATAACTGACCACTGGCGAGTATGAAATAGGCTGCTGTGGGTATGTATAGAATTGAGGTGGTCGGTGGCTTTTTTCTGGCTGGCAACTTAACATGTGCACCTCTGTCCTCATGTATGCTTCACCTGTCCACACCCAATGACCAAGCACGGAATCCTATTCAAAGGCCACTTGCCATCCCAATTCCATCCAAGCAACTCGCCAAAAGCAATCACTAGCCAATGGCTAGTGGCAACTGTACATTTTGCACCCGGTTCAAGTCTGCCAACTTCTAAAATAGATGCCTGCTGTGAATTAGTGCAGCTCACTGACTGCAGATCATACAGAGTGCTTTCCTTATTTGTAATTCAAATTGCGCTGTGATTGAAGCTGCCCTTGCACTTTTTAAAAACGGCTCACTTACTGGACTACCTTGTAATTATTTTGCAAGCTTGCGCTCTGTTGTGCTATTTTGCCTCTTCAGAGTCAATGATACCTGCTTTGCCCAACACGTTTCTCTTAAGATGTCTTATATATTGTTGGGTTGACTTACCATGTGGTTTAATGCAAGCTTACTGGACGCGGGCTATGCTGTATTACATGTCGGTGCCCATCTGTAGATGGGAAGGAAGGAACTGCTTCTTGACAAACTCCACTTTACCCACTTGAACAAAGCACGTGATCCGGGGCAAATAAACTACACACTGTTCTGCTTATTTCCATTAGATGTCAAAATGTTGGTCACATACAAGGTCTTTTTTTAAATGTACATTTTAGAAAAAGGCTCACTCGTGCGCAGTTGACCAGTGTCCGCTGTGCGCCCGATATGATTGGCAGTGAACAGGTTGGACCTTCTCTCGGCTCGCGCATGGAATGCCACCAGCCATGGCTCGCTCCACACAGGGAAGTGCATTAAATGCGGCTACACGCTTGGGTGGATGGCAGCGGTGTGGATGGTCGCATCCTGAATTTTGTGTTGGTGCCTCAAAGGATAGGGATGTAGCTAAGGGTGTGAGACCCCCGTCGTTCCCCCCAGGCCACGAGAAACCTGTGAATATACACAATTCACCCTTTTAAACATCCAGCACCCCTTGAACATTCATAGATCACCCCTAAAGGGAGCAAACTATCCCATAATACCCTTCTAACCCACCTTCCCTTCGCCAGCTGGTCCAGAGCGAGAGCAGGAACTAGAGTTTGAAATACAGAAAAAAACAGCTACCTGCCTTCCTCCGAAGGGCCCCAGGAAGGGCCCTCGACTGCTTTTGACCCCTTGAGGTGTTTTGCCAATAAATAAATGCATAGAGTTTGAAAGTTCCAGGAGCCTGAAAGCACCCGAACTGCTCGGGGTCGGACCCTCCCTCAAAGTGGCTCAAGCGTGAATAGTTATGAGGGAGATGCACCCGGCAAATGCAGAGACATGGCACAGCCCTCCTAGTTACTATCCAGTTCAAATGCGCCAGTTCCAGACTTGTGTGGGGGTATCCTTGGGAAAGCCCAATCACACCACCACACCCCCTCCCCAATACCACAGAGCCAGCTAAAACCCTGGGTGACAGGTTGGGAACCCCGGCTGCAGAGAACGAAGATTGGTTGTGCATCGCTCGAAGGCTGCTTCTAAGCACTTTGAATATTTAAGGTAAAGGGTCAGAGGTCGATCCGATAAAGGGATGTGTCCAAAAGTTGATGGTTCCTGAACCAGGGTGAAAACGGGCACAAGAGCCCGGGTGAAGCAGCAACTGTTGGGGGTCCACTGTATGACGCTGGCAAAGAAACTCTGCCTAAAGGAGCCCAGAACTCGGGGAGATTGAGAGCATGCACCCCCAGAGCTCTTGGCAGACCCCCACCCCTTCCAAATGAGGGGCTGGTCAATTAATTTAGCAAGAAAAGGGAGGAGAGAGGTGGGACGATGGGCAGATGGGAGAGTAGGGTGTGAGAATAAAATAATGGAAGCCTTCTTGAAGAGAGAAGAAACCATTCAGATGGGGTTAAATGAGAGAGCAGGGAAGGGTCGGGGGATCTGGTCGAGAAGGTGGGAAAGACGACGAGGGTGGGGAGAATAAGATAGAAGGATCGGGATAGTAGGAGTGAAGAGTGAGAAAGATTAGCCAGTGAGTGTGGTTTGTTCCTCCGACGCACAGAAGAGCGACATGCCAGAAGATGGGGGGGAATGCCAAGGTTGAGTGGGGTCCACGGGAGGGAGGTGGGTGGGGGGAAGGCTTACAAGTATGAAGCGTATTAAGGGTATAAACAAGAGTGGCGACCAGATGGGATAGTGCTTCCTCAGGGTAAAGAGACGCAACATGGGTAGAAGAGAGAACAGAATCCAGGTAGATATGCTCAAGGCAGAGAGATTGCAATGCAAAAAGAGAAAGTTAGAGGGGGCAGGCTGGGAAGAGGGGGTGTAACGGTTTATTGAGATGTCACCCTCAACACAGAGTCCCCCCCCACTCAAGTGGTTAATCAACAAACTGTTTAACAGATTCTGTTTAGCCCTATCTTAGACATCATGCCCCGTAGATCCCTCTCCCCTGAGCTGACAATGAGCCAAGAACCAGGCCGGTGTACGGGAAATATATTGGTATTTATTTAAATTAAAAGTAATAGAAATTAGCACGAAAATATCAAACACCACTTTATCCGTGGCGCACACAATCAACTTCTCCAGCATAAATTGATCACAAAAGTGAGCTAAAAAGAACATAATCACAATTCTTACTTTCTGCAAATTTCACTTCACAAAATTATTATCCTGATCAATAATAGAATGTCACCCCAAACCTTTGGTTTAAAATAAACACAGGGTCATTTCTCACTTTGTTTTTCAGGCCCCTCTGCCCCCCTTTGCTTTGGTCTAGGTTGGGAAGTCAGACAGAAACATTTGAATGCTTTGGGGAGTTTGGAATTTCAGCCCCCCCCTTACTGAAAGGCCTGTGTTGAGGAATCTGGATAAAAAGGTTGGAATGATTTAAGAACAAATACACCTTCTTCCTTAAAGAAGTCGGGGTCAGCTGGACAGCAAGGATTACCCAATTAATGTATAGGCTATAGTTATCAGCACACACTGGGAAGTGAGCTTTGTTAATTTCTAATTTTGACATCTGCCAAATGGGGAATTAATTAAATTAATATTTTTGGTTACATAGACTAAGGGTCTACACAGTCTTACCCCCCCCTTCCACTGTAAAGGGAAAGGATTCAAGGCAAGCAGACTCCCCCCACCTTTTGGTTTCTCAGGGCTCAGTTCTACTTCCATAGCAAGCCTCTGTTTAAGGTTCAGGAAAGCCAGCTGCATCTCAGGGCCCTCTGGAGAGATAGGGCAGGGTCTGGGCACTCCACTCTCAAAGATGGCCTCCTGCTCTCCACCACAGGACCCAGTCAGCTTTGAGGCCTTCCTAGAAATAGACAGCTCCACCCAGATGCACTCTCAGCAGTCTCCTCTGGTGTCATTTTACAGCTGTCAGATGGTAAGTTTCAGCAGCATTTCTGTCTTTCTCCTTTTTCTGTCTCCCGGGTTTTTTGTGTGTCCCCTGTCCTAGTGCAGTCCCCCTTATATAGCAGAAATGACATCCACAAAGTACCCTGCAATACTCCCTGCCACTAGAATTGGACAGCTACGCCTCTCTCTCCTCCCAACCCCGCCTCCAAGTCAGGATTGGTTTAGGGATTTGGAGCCACTTATGTCTTATTGCTATTTGTAATCGCCCTTTTGTTCTCCTTCCAACTTTTTGGCAAAAACTAGCTATGTATCACAACTTCATAATTTTACTAGCAACTGCCTTAGCAAATATATTTTCTGTTTTAGCTGATCATGGGCAATTAGATAAGCCGACCACCAAATCCGTATGATGTAGTACGCGCGTTTACATAAAATGCACAAGTTATGAAGATGGATTTTGTTAAGCATATCCCTAATTTCCTTTTCCACCTTTTCACCAACTCACAGCTTTCGAACATGTTCAGATGACCTTAAATCTAGTCTAACTGGCCCTTACAGTTCCCAGAGTCACAGGTAGATGCATTTTATATCCCCAAAATCACCTGGAAATTACATAAAAATGGTACAAAAATGAAATCAATCCGCAGTATGGTCGCTGCGAAAAAGGCCTAAATGATAATAGCACTTTTAAATGAATTGTGAATGTTCATGTTCAGCAAATGGGAGGTTTGGTTCATCCAGCCAAGCCATCTGTCTCCCTGGGCCAGCCACCATTTTCACACATATTAGTCGTGCTCAAGCCAAGGGTGAATTTCATTGCAGCCCCTGCTTTCCGAGTGAGCAAGTCCAGAGGACACTGGGCTTTCAACACCTTCAGCAGCACATTTTATTATGGGGTCATTAGATGGGAGATGTGACATCCAGGCTGGAAGTGGGAGATTTCCTTTCTGAAGTTTTGACCACAGCAAGAAGACAAGTGGCTCTTCAAATGTCACTGGAGTTTTCTAGGTGAAACAAAGTACATTGCTTTTGTCAACCCACACATCATGTTTTGTTTTCCTGACATTTTTCTGAGAGCAGTGATATTTTTTCCCACTTTTGCTTTTTAAAGCCGTCTTTATTTGCACACACATGTGCAGGCTGTTTTTGCTTTCAAGTGTGGAAAATTCCTGTCTTCCATGTGACAGTGATCTTTGATTCCTCCTTCTTTTGTAAATTAAAATGCTGCTTGTCCATTGGTAATGGCAGGTAGGCCCCTTTCCACATGGCTCTGTCACTTTACATGAAAAACAACAAAAAATGAAGGCCAAGCTGTTTTTGTTTCAGTGTTTAACATCCTGCCATTCATGTGAAAGGGACTTCTGGATGGGGACGTTCAATGCACCCCACAGGAAGGTGAAAAGAGAAAGAGTAGCAGCTGGTCAAAGGCTGGTAAAAGGACAGATGTAGCCTCAGGCGATGGAGAGATCGAACAGAAGATGGAGGTCTAAGGACAAGCCGCAGACATATGAAGGGGGAGAGAAGAGCGGGGAAAGATTGCCGGAAGCCAGCAATGGGAGGAATGGAGAAGATGCAAGAGAAGAAGAGAGATGCTGTAGAAACCCCCCCCCTGGAAGGGAGAAGGGCCGATCCGATGGGAGAGAGGGCCGATCATTGCACAAGGTGGCAAGTGAACCCGGAGGATGATTTTCAGTAAGAAATGCCAGACCGTGAGGTTTGGAGACAGAGATGAAATGATATTTAAAGGAAACTGAGGTAGGGACGGAGATCAAGGAAAAGGGATCTATGAGGAGTGGTATAATAAGCCAGTCCCCCCCCCCCACCCGCCTCGACCAGAGGCATGAAGAGAGTGTGAGAATGTAGTCACGGAAGCAGGCGCAGTGGCGTCTGAAGGAAGGAGCCATGCTTTGGCGATGCATAGGAAGTGAGAACGGTATGGGCGTCCTGATTCGCGCCTTGATGCCCGAGGGCTTATTATTGGTGCTATATAAATGTAAAAATAAATGATTCACTGTGATTTATTACAAGCTGAACGTGCATTAAGAGAGAAGGACGTGGGGAATGGGGTAAGGACAGAGAGGGGAGTACGAGATTGTCAATATTGCGTATTCCAGGGGAGGGTGTAAGATTCCTCCGGGTAGACCAGCAAGAGGGGCCTGGGGAGGGCACTGGCGGGGAGGAGTGGAGATGGAGAAATATGGAAGGAGCAGGGAGATGCGAGTGAGTACAATTACATTGAGTTGCCACAGCATGGAAACGCATACCCCGTTGACAGGGCGGCGGCAGTGGGTCGAGCAGTGGTAAAGAGGCGGCATCGTGGTAGACCAGTTCTGGCATATTTCCCCCTCATGCATGTCTGCATGGGATGGCTTCTCCTCATTTAGCCCAGAAGCTCAGCTGCTGCCATCCCAACCGTACGCTTAGATCTGCGGTTCTTACTTGGCATTCCTCCTTCTCACGGTGCTATTTGAGGGGACCGGTGCTTTGTGCTTTATGGACCTCGACTCTGGAACACACTTCCTGCAGACTTTCTTACGTCTGAAATTCTTCAGTTCAGCAAAAGGTTAAACACTTTCTTGTTTCACTACAAGTTCCTGCACCAAGTCTATTATTCACCTGTGTTTCACTACAAGTTCCTGCACCAAGTCTATGATTCACCAGTGTTTCACTACAAGTTCCTGCACCAAGTCTGTTATTCACCTTCTTGGTTCACTACAAGTTCCTGCACTATTCACCAGTATTTCACTACAAGTTCCTGCACCAAGTCTATTATTCACCTGGGTTTCACTACATGTTCCTGCACCAAGTCTATTATTCCCCAGTGTTTCACTACAATTTCCTGCATCAAGTCTATTATTCACCAGTGTTTCACTACAAGTTCCTGCACCAAGTCTATTATTCACCAGTGTTTCACTACAAGTTCCTGCACCAAGTCTATTATTCACCAGTGTTTCACTACAAGTTCCTGCACTAAGTCTATTATTCAGCTGTGTTTCACTACAAGGTCCTGCACCAAGTCTATTATTTACCTGTGTTTCACTATACGTTCCTGCACCAAGTCTATTATTCACCAGTGTTTCACTACAAGTTCCTGCACCAAGTCTATTATTCACCTGTTTCACTACAAGTTCCTGCACCAAGTCTATTATTCACCAGTGTTTCATTACAAGTTCCTGCACCAAGTCTATTATTCACCTGTATTTCACTACATGTTCCTGCACCAAGTCTATTATTCACCTTCTTGTTTCACTACAAGTTCCTGCACCAAGTCTATTAGTCACCTTCTTGTTTCACTACAAGTTCCAGCACCAGGTCTATTATTCACCAGTGTTTCACTACAAGTTCCTGCACCAAGTCTATTATTCACCTGTGTTTCACTACAAGTTCCTGCACCAAGTCTATTATTCACCTTCTTGTTTCACTACAAGTTCCTGCACCAAGTCTATTATTCACCTTCTTGTTTCACAAGTTCCTGCACCAAGCCTATTATTCACCTTCTTGTTTCACTACAAGTTCCAGCACCAGGTCTATTATTCACCAGTGTTTCACTACAAGTTCCTGTACCAAGTCTATTATTCACCTGTGTTTCACTACAAGTTCCTGCACCAAGTCTATTATTCACCTGTGTTTCACTACAAGTTCCTGCACCAAGGATATCAGTCACCTTCTTGTTTCACTACAAGTTCCTGCACCAGGTCTATTATTCACCAGTGTTTCACTACAAGTTCCTGCACCAAGTCTATTATTCACCTTCTTGTTTCACACGTTCCTGCACCAAGCCTATTATTCACCTGTGTTTCACTACAAGTTCCTGCACCAAGTCTATTATTCACCTGTGTTTCACTACATGTTCCTGCACCAAGTCTATTATTCATCTGTGATTCACTACAAGTTCCTGCACCAAGCCTATTATTCACCTGTGTTTCACTACAAGTTCCTGCACCAAGTCTATTATTCACCTGTGTTTCACTAAAAGTTCCTGCACCAAGTCTATTATTCATCTGTGTTTCACTACAAGTTCCTGCACCAAGTCTATTATTCACCTTCTTGTTTCACTACAAGTTCCTGCACCAAGTCTATTATTCACCTGTGTTTCACTACAAGTTCCTGCACCAAGTCTATTATTTACCAGTGTTTCACTACACGCTCCTGCACCAAGTCTATTATTTACCAGTGTTTCACTACAAGTTCCTGCACCAAGTCTATTATTCACCTTCTTGTTTCACTACAAGTTCCTGCACCAAGTCTATTATTCACCTATGTTTCACTACAAGTTCCTGTACCAAGTCTATTATTCACCTTCTTGTTTCACTACAAGTTCCTGCACCAAGTCTATTATTCACCTGTTTCACTACAAGTTCCTGCACCAAGTCTATTATTCACCTGTGTTTCACTACAAGTTCCTGCACCAAGTATATTATTTACCAGTGTTTCACTACAAGTTCCTGCACCAAGTCTATTATTCACCTGTGTTTCACTACAAGTTCCTGCACCAAGTCTATTATTCACCAGTGTTTCACAACAAGTTCCTGCACCAAGTCTATTATTCACCAGTGTTTCACTACAAGTTCCTGCACCAAGTCTATTATTCACCTGTGTTTCACCAGTGTTTCACTACAAGTTCCTGAACCAACTCTATTATTCAACTGTGTTTCACTACAAGTTCCTGCACCAAGTCTATTATTTACCTGTATTTCACTACAAGTTCCTGCACCAAGTCTATTATTTACCAGTGTTTCACTACAAGTTCCTGCACCAAGTCTATTATTCACCTTCTTGTTTCACTACAAGTTCCTGCACCAAGTCTATTATTCACCTGTGTTTCACTACAAGTTCCTGCACCAAGTCTATTATTTACCAGTGTTTCACTAAAAGTTCCTGCACCAAGTCTATTATTTACCAGTCCGCCTGACTAGGTTCTTCCCTGAGAGATCTCCCCTCTGCAAAAGATGTGACCGGGACTCGGCCGGTTTCTTTCATGTGCCAAAGTCCTGTCTACACATTAGAACATTTTGAGAACAAATTGAGGATGCTATGACTCCAATGTTAACGTCCCCGTGGGACTACTCCCCAGAGCTGTGGCCAATATTAACGTCCCCGTGGGACTACTCTCCAGAGCTGTGGCTGTTAGCAATGATGCTATGACTCCAATGTTAACGTCCCCGTGGGACTACTCCCCAGAGCTGTGGCCAATGTTAACGTCCCTGTGGGACTACTCTCCAGAGCTGTGGCTGTTAGCAATGATGCTATGACTCCAATGTTAACGTCCCCGTGGGACTACTCCCCAGAGCTGTGGCTGTTAGCAATGATGCTATGACTCCAATGTTAACGTCCCCGTGGGACTACTCCCCAGAGCTGTGGCTGTTAGCAATGATGCTATTACTCCAATGTTAACGTCCCCGCTGTGGGACTTCTCCCCAGAGCTGTGGCTGTTAGCAA
Source organism: Ambystoma mexicanum (assembly GCF_040938575.1). Lineage (NCBI taxonomy): Eukaryota > Metazoa > Chordata > Amphibia > Caudata > Ambystomatidae > Ambystoma > Ambystoma mexicanum. The sequence continues at coordinate 1,355,206,789 of NC_090933.1, read as the reverse complement.
TGATGGTATCGCTCCAATGTTAACGTCCCCGTGGGACTACTCCCCCTCCCCGTGGTACTACTTCCCAGAGCTGTGGCTGTTAGCAATGATGCTATGACTCCAATGTTAACGTCCCCGTGGGACTACTCCCCAGAGCTGTGGCTGTTAGAAATGATGCTATGACTCCTAGGTTAACGTCCCCGTGGGACTACTTCCCATCCCCGTGGCACTACTCCCCAGAGCTGTGGCTGCTAGCAATGATGGTATGACTCCAATGTTAACGTCCCCGTGGGACTACTCCCCAGAGCTGTGGCTGTTAGCAATGATGCTATGACTCCAATGTTAACGTCCCCGTGGGACTACTCCCCAGAGCTGTGGCTGTTAGCAATGATGCTATGACTCCTAGGTTAACGTCCCCGTGGGACTTCTCCCCAGAGCTGTGGCTGTTAGCAATGATGGTATGACTCCAATGTTAACGTCCCCGTGGGACTACTCCCCAGAGCTGTGGCTGTTAGCAATGATGCTATGACTCCAATGTTAACGTCCCCGTGGGACTACTCCCCAGAGCTGTGGCTGTTAGCAATGATGCTATTACTCCAATGTTAACGTCCCCGTGGGACTTCTCCACAGAGCTGTGGCTGTTAGCAATGATGCTATGACTCCAATGTTAACGTCCCCGCCGTGGGACTTCTCCCCAGAGCTGTGGCTGTTAGCAATGATGGTATGACTCCAATGTTAACGTCCCCGTGGGACTACTCCCCATCCCCGTGGTACTACTCCCCAGAGCTGTGGCTGTTAGCAATGATGCTATGACTCCAATGTTAACGTCCCCGTGGGACTTCTCCCCAGAGCTGTGGCTGTTAGCAATGATGCTATGACTCCAATGTTAACGTCCCCGTGGGACTTCTCCCCAGAGCTGTGTCTGTTAGCAATGATGGTATGACTCCAATGTTAACGTCCCCGTGGGACTACTCCCCATCCCCGTGGCACTACTCCCCAGAGCTGTGGCTGCTAGCAATGATGGTATGACTCCAATGTTAACTTCCCCGTGGGACTACTCCCCAGAGCTGTGGCTGTTAGCAATGATGCTATGACTCCAATGTTAATGTCCCCGTGGGACTACTCCCCAGAGCTGTGGCTGTTAGCAATGATGCTATGACTCCTAGGTTAACGTCCCCGTGGGACTTCTCCCCAGAGCTGTGGCTGTTAGCAATGATGGTATGACTCCAATGTTAACGTCCCCGTGGGACTACTCCCCAGAGCTGTGGCTGTTAGCAATGATGCTATGACTCCAATGTTAACGTCCCCGTGGGACTACTCCCCAGAGCTGTGGCTGTTAGCAATGATGCTATTACTACAATGTTAACGTCCCCGTAGGACTTCTCCCCAGAGCTCTGGCTGTTAGCAATGATGCTATGACTCCAATGTTAACGTCCCCGTGGGACTACTCCCCATCCCCGTGGTACTACTCCCCAGAGCTGTGGCTGTTAGCAATGATGCTATGACTCCAATGTTAACGACCCCGTGGGACTTCTCCCCAGAGCTGTGGCTGTTAGCAATGATGCTATGACTCCAATGTTAACGTCCCCGTGGGACTTCTCCCCAGAGCTGTGGCTGTTAGCAATGATGGTATGACTCCAATGTTAACGTCCCCGTGGGACTACTCCCCATCCCCGTGGCACTACTCCCCAGAGCTGTGGCTGTTAGCAATGATGCTATGACTCTAATGTTAACGTCCCCGTGGGACTTCTCCCGAGAGCTGTGGCTGTTAGCAATGATGGTATGACTCCAATGTAAACGTCCCCGTGGGACTTCTCCCCAGAGCTGTGGCTGTTAGCAATGATGCTATGACTCCAATGTTAACGTCCCAGTTGGACTACTCCCCAGAGCTGTGGCTGTTAGCAATGATGCTATGACTCCAATGTTAACGTCCCCGTGGGACTTCTCCCCAGAGCTGTGGCTGTTAGCAATGATGCTATGACTCCAATGTTAACGTCCCCGTGGGACTACTCCCCAGAGCTGTGGCTGTTAGCAATGATGCTATGACTCCAATGTTAACGTCCCCGTGGGACTACTCCCCAGAGCTGTGGCTGTTAGCAATGATGGTATGACTCCAATGTTAACGTCCCCGTGGGACTACTCCCCAGAGCTGTGGCTGTTAGCAATGATGCTATGACTCCAATGTTAACGTCTCCGTGGGACTTCTTCCCAGAGCTGTGGCTGTTAGCAATGATGGTATGACTCCAATGTTAACGTCCCAGTGGGACTACTCCCCATCCCCGTGGCACTACTCCCCAGAGCTGTGGCTGTTAGCAATGATGCTATGACTCCAATGTTAACGTCCCCGTGGGACTTCTCCCCAGAGCTGTGGCTGTTAGCAATGATGGTATGACTCCAATGTTAACGTCCCCGTGGGACTTCTCCCCAGAGCTGTGGCTGTTAGCAATGATGCTATGACTCCAATGTTAACGTCCCAGTGGGACTACTCCCCATCCCTGTGGCACTACTCCCCAGAGCTGTGGCTGTTAGCAATGATGCTATGACTCCAATGTTAACGTCCCCGTGGGGCTACTCCCCAGAGCTGTGGCTGTTAGCAATGATGCTATGACTCCAATGTAAACGTCCCCGCGGGGCTACTCCCCAGAGCTGTGGCTGTTAGCAATGATGCTATGACTCCAATGTTAACGTCTCCGTGGGACTTCTTCCCAGAGCTGTGGCTGTTAGCAATGATGCTATGACTCCAATGTTAACGTCCCCGTGGGACTATTCCCCATCCCCGTGGCACTTCTCCCCAGAGCTGTGGCTGTTAGCAATGATGCTATGACTCCAATGTTAACGTCCCTGTGGCACTTCTCCCCAGAGCTGTGGCTGTTAGCAATGATGCTATGACTCCAATGTTAACGTCCCCGTGGGACTACTCCCCATCCCCGTGGCACTTCTCCCCAGAGCTGTGGCTGTTAGCAATGATGCTATGACTCCAATGTTAACGTCCTAGTGGGACTACTCCCCATCCCCGTGGCACTACTCCTCAGAGCTGTGGCTGTTAGCAATGATGCTATGACTCCAATGTTAACGTCCCCGTGGCACTTCTCCCCAGAGCTGTGGCTGTTAGCAATGATGCTATGACTCCAATGTTAACATCCCCGTGGGACTACTCCCCATCCCCGTGGCACTACTCCCCAGAGCTGTGGCTGTGAGCAATGATGCTATGACTCCAATGTTAACGTCCCCGTGGGACTTCTCCACAGAGCTGTGGCTGTTAGCAATGATGCTATGACTCCAATGTTAACGTCCCCGTGGCACTTCTCCCCAGAGCTGTGGCTGTTAGCAATGATGCTATGACTCCAATGTTAACATCCCCGTGGGACTACTCCCCATCCCCGTGGCACTACTCCCCAGAGCTGTGGCTGTGAGCAATGATGCTATGACTCCAATGTTAACGTCCCCGTGGCACTTCTCCCCAGAGCTGTGGCTGTTAGCAGTGATGCTATGACTCCAATGTTAACGTCCCAGTGGGACTTCTCCCCAGAGCTGTGGCTGTTAGCAATGATGGTATGACTTCAATGTTAACGTCCCCGTGGGACTTCTCCCCAGAGCTGTGGCTGTTAGCAATGATGCTATGACTGCAATGTTAACGTCCCCGTGGGACTACTCCCCATCCCCGTGGCACTACTCCCCAGAGCTGTGGCTGTGAGCAATGATGCTATGACTCCAATGTTAACGTCCCCGTGGCACTTCTCCCCAGAGCTGTGGCTGTTAGCAGTGATGCTATGACTCCAATGTTAACGTCCCAGTGGGACTACTCCCCATCCCCGTGGCACTACTCCCCAGAGCTGTGGCTGTGAGCAATGATGCTATGACTCCAATGTTAACGTCCCCGTGGGACTTCTCCACAGAGCTGTGGCTGTTAGCAATGATGCTATGACTCCAATGTTAACGTCCCCGTGGCACTTCTCCCCAGAGCTGTGGCTGTTAGCAATGATGCTATGACTCCAATGTTAACATCCCCGTGGGACTACTCCCCATCCCCGTGGCACTACTCCCCAGAGCTGTGGCTGTGAGCAATGATGCTATGACTCCAATGTTAACGTCCCCGTGGCACTTCTCCCCAGAGCTGTGGCTGTTAGCAGTGATGCTATGACTCCAATGTTAACGTCCCAGTGGGACTTCTCCCCAGAGCTGTGGCTGTTAGCAATGATGGTATGACTTCAATGTTAACGTCCCCGTGGGACTTCTCCCCAGAGCTGTGGCTGTTAGCAATGATGCTATGACTGCAATGTTAACGTCCCCGTGGGACTACTCCCCATCCCCGTGGCACTACTCCCCAGAGCTGTGGCTGTGAGCAATGATGCTATGACTCCAATGTTAACGTCCCCGTGGCACTTCTCCCCAGAGCTGTGGCTGTTAGCAGTGATGCTATGACTCCAATGTTAACGTCCCAGTGGGACTTCTCCCCAGAGCTGTGGCTGTTAGCAATGATGGTACGACTCCAATGTTAACGTCCCAGTGGGACTACTCCCCATCCCCGTGGCACTTCTCCCCAGAGCTGTGGCTGTTAGCAATGATGGTACGACTCCAATGTTAACGTCCCAGTGGGACTACTCCCCATCCCCGTGGCACTTCTCCCCAGAGCTGTGGCTGTTAGCAATGATCGAGGGGGGCTGCCGTTCGGAGAGGAAACTGCTGGGGATGGCAACAGTAACCGCCAGATATATAATCACCAGAACCTGGGGGAAACGTAAAGCTCCATGTTTTCAGAGCTGGCTGAACTTTATGAATATGTGTGAGAAAAGAGAATCACGATATGTAATGGCACTCCCATGTGGTAGCAGACCTCTTGACTACGGGGACTCTTTCCGGCGCTACCATGCTGAATGTACGCAGGATACGCTAGCAATTGGGGGACGTCCTGCCGCAACAGGATCTAACCCCCAATGAGTGTGTGCAACCCCATGTAAGTGGGAAATGAACCTTGGGCAATACGGACCTTTGGGGGATGTGGACCCCTGAGAGCCGATACCCCAGGAGCAACATGGTCACACCTCCCCATCACTGCGATGGCCCTGCCGTGTTGTGTTACACCTAATGACTGTATACACGTGTAGAGATGCTGATGCGCTGTACTGGGGCGCTCGAAAGGGAAACGGTTACTATTGGTGGTGAGACTACCGTGCACTGTTATGTAAAACCAATAAGGATAGTTGGAGAAAAAGAAAACCTTGTTTGTTTAAGTTCATTAGTAGCTCAGATCACAGTGTGAGACAGGAGCAGGCCACACTATCAAGTACATCGTCTGCAGTTAAGTCTGCCAGGTCTCAGCACTCACAAATCATCAAAAATCAATTATGGGCCACAAACATGGCGCGTATAAATCAAGTGGCTAACGACACACTTTTTAAAGAAGTTTTTATGGCAATCACACACGCGTCAGAGGGTGGCCATGGCCGGTAACGGCCCACCAGCCGGAGCCTAGGCAGGCCGAGCAAAGCGAGGGCACCTGCCAGCCATGCCCGGCGCCTCGACAAGTGGGTGATAGCCATTCACACCCTAGGGTTCACCTGGAGAACAAAGAGTTTCATTTATTTTCCCCCTTCCAGAGATGGGCTCCACTGTACTGCGCGAGTCCATATGTCACAAAAACATTTTAATTTTAAAAAAATAAAGCTTGGCTGCCACCACAGAAATCAGTCCCTTTTCCTATGACGGCAGCCATCTTTTTTTCAGGAGGAGCACTAGGACGGCAGCACAGCGCTCCAGTCCAGCAGTAGGGTGGCCAACTGTCCCGTATTTTGCCAGACTGCCCAATTTAAAGGGATGTGTCCCGCGTCAGACAACGAAAATTCCTGACTTTGTGCTTATTCCTACCAGCAGCTGATGAAAGCTGTCTTGGCTCAGAGACGGAGTTCACACATTTTAGTGTAATGGTTGGCCTACTGGTAAGGGAAGGCCTGCCCCTCCCTGGGGTCTTACTCTTTGTCAATAGAGCCGTACAAAGGAGGTGATTTGAGGCTGAAGGCCCAGGCACCACGGGCGTGGGAAGGGCTATTGTCCCTTATGGGGTGCAACTGCTTCATGTTTAAATGGTATCGGAGCATACGGCTGCATGATATGATATGATAAGGCATTTATAAGGCACCTGTACACAAGTGTTTCTAGGCGCGACAAGGGAGGGAGGACAGAGGGAGGACAAGACAATAGATTTTACTAGGCCTTGTGTCATTCAGATCATGCAAGTGCGAGAACGAGAAGAGCAAGGGGAAAAGGAGAGGAGGAGTGGAAGGGAGAGGGGAGAGGAAACAGGGCAGCAATGCTCTGAGTAAGTGCAACCCGGGCACCACGGATCTGTGTAGTGCAAGGAGAACAAGGGACTGTAGGATTTCAGTTATAGCCCCTAAGTGTGTGGTAGGCCCAGAGGCAGTGCAAGGGTGACTGATCTAGGAAGAGCCTGTTACCCAGTGAGACTCAAAGTAGCCAGGCTACCAATCGGTACAGCAGACAGGTAGGTCAGGGAGGCCAGCAGGGGAGGGAGAGAGAAAGCAGTGGAGAACAGGAAAGTTTTGAGCTGATTCCGGAACTTCAGGTGGTCAGGCGTAAGTTTGAGAGGGGCAGAGAGGCCATTCCAGAGGGAGGCACCTGTAGAGGAGAGAGATCTACCCCCCACGCTTTGCCTGGAGAAGCATTTAACCCAGAGTTGGAGATAGCTGAACGAAGGGGTTTAGAAGGAAGGTATTTTGGAAGAGAGCGTTGGATGTAGGGCTGGCCCCAGAAAGCCTTGTGGACAATGCAAGTGTCTTGAATTTGATCCTTGCAGCCCCTGGGAGCCAGTGGAGAGATTTCAGGGCTGGATAGATACGATCCCTGGGCTTGAGGCCAAGGTTAAGTCTCCCAGTCCTGTTCTGGATTTGTTGCAGAGTGCAGCGAGAAGCAGTCATGCTGTGTAGCATGACTCAAGCAGCTCACTTCATATTGTGTAATATTTGTATTCAATGGGAATACAGTTTAAACAACCAAACAAGATTTAAGTTGCCATTCGATTGCAGGATGCTACTGTAATTTTGCATTCAGGATGGAGAGAATAAATGCTTGAATATATTTGTTTTGCTTGACCCATTTGTGCAACAATGTACATTTGGTTTGGTTACTTAAGTAATATGTGTACTTTTCAAGTCATTGCTCTGAAAATGAATTATTTCAAAATCTGGAAACCTTACCCTTAATAAAATCTTATATGAATTACAGCTGGGAAAATATGTGGGCAAGTGCTTAAAATCGCACAGTGGGCCCAAATCTCAGTATCACCACTTAATCGGACCGCCACTTAATCTGAGTGTGTGATCCTGGGCAAATCATGTCATCTTTCTGTGTCTTATCTGCCAAATTAGGGAGTCTCGAAAAGTGATGTCGTTGGTAGCATTTACTATTTAAAAATATCCTCCCTCATGGTTTGCTAAAATATAGAGTTCTGACACATATCATAGTGGGCATTTATATTCTGAAAAACAGAATTGTAGTTGTCTCCTGACTAGCACATGGAAACTTCTCTTAATTGTCACTACCAACAATGCTGTACTTAGGTGGCTGGAAGCAGCCTGCAGTACACAGTATATTTTCGCCCCGCTGCGCTACACAGTGTATTCTTTCCCGTATGCGGCACACAGTGTATTTTCGCCCCCCCTGCGGTACACAGTGTATTCTCGCCTGATAACGGTACACAGTATATTCTTGCCCCCCTGTGCTACACAGTGTATTCTCGCCCCCCTGTGCTACACAGTGAATTCTCTTCCGCATGCAGTACACAGTTTATTTTCGCCCCCCTTCGCTACACAGTGTACTTTCCCACATGCAGTACACAGTGTATTTTTGCCCCCCTGTGGTACACAGTATATTCTCGCCCGATAACGTTACACCGTATATTCTCGCCCACCTGCGCTACACAGTGTATTCTCGCCCCCCTGCGCTACACAGTGTATTCTGTCCCGCATGCGGTACACAGTGTATTTTCGCCCCCCCCTGCAGTACACAGTGTATTCTCTCCCGCATGCGCTACAGTGTATTCTCTCCTGCATGCGGTACACAGTGTATTTTCACCCCCCTGCGCTACATAGTCTATTCTTTCCCGCTTGCGGTACACAGTGTATTTCCGTTCCCCTGTGGTACACAGTGTATTCTCACCCGATAACGGTACGCAGTATATTCTCGCCCCCCTGCGCTACACAGTGTATTCTCTCCCGCCTGCAGTACACAGTGTATTTTGCCCCCCTACGGTACACAGTGTATTCTCGCCCCCCTGCACTACACAGTGTACTCTCTCCCGCATGCAGTACACAGTGTATTTTCGCCCCCTGCGGTATACAGTTTATTCTCTCCCGCCTGCAGTACAGTGTATTTTCGCCCCCTGCGCTACACAGTGTATTCTCTCCCGCATGCGGTATACAGTGTATTCTCGCCCGATAATGGTACACAGTATATTCTCGCCCCCCTGCGCTACACAGTGTATTCTCTCCCACCTGCAGTACACAGTGTATTCTCGCCCCCCTGCACTACAGTGAATTCTCTCCCGCCTGCAGTACACAGTATATTCTCGCCCCCCTGCGCTACACAGAGTATTCTCTCCCACCTGCAGTACACAGTGCATTCTCACCCCCCTGCGCTACACAGTGTATTCTCTCCCGCATGCGGTACACAGTGTATTCTCACCCGATAACGGTACACAGTATATTCTCGCCCGATAACGGTATACAGTATATTCTCATCCCCAGCGCTACACAGTGTATTCTCGCCCCCTGCGCTACACAGTATATTCTCTCCTGCATGCGGTACACAGTGTATTTTCGCCCCCCCTTCGCTACACAGTGTATTCTTTCCCGCATGCGTTACACACAGTGTATTTTCGCCCCCTGCGGTACACAGTGTATTCTCGCCCGATAACGTTACACAGTATATTCTCACCCCCCTGCGCTACACAGTGTATTCTCGCCCGCCTGCGCTACACAGTGTATTCTCTCCCACATGCGGTACACAGTGTATTTTTGCCCCCCTGCAGTAAACAGTGTATTCTCTCCCGCATGCGGTACACAGTGTATTTTTGCCCCCCTGCGGTACACAGTGTATTCTCTCCCGCATGCGGTACACAGTGTATTTTTGCCCCCCTGCGGTACACAGTGTATTCTCGCCCCCCTGCACTATACAGTGTATTCTCGCCCCCCTGCGCTACACAGTGTATTCTCTCCCACATGCGGTACCCAGTGTATTTTCACCCCCATGTGTTAGACAGTGTATTTTCGCCCCCCTGCGGTACACAGTGTATTCTCTCCTGCCTGCAGTACACAGTGTATTCTCGCCCCCCTGCGCTACAGTGTATTCTCGCCCCCCTGCGCTACACAGTGTATTCTCTCCCGCATGCGGTACACAGTGTATTTTCGCCCCCCTACAGTACACAGTGTATTCTCTCCTGCATGCGGTACACAGTGTATTCTCTCCTGCCTGCAGTACACAGTGTATTCTCGCCCCCCTGCGCTGCACAGTGTATTCTCTCCCGCATGTGGTACACAGTGTATTTTCGCCCCCCTGCGCTACACAGTGTATTCTCTCCCGCATGCGGTACACAGTGTATTTTCGTCCCCCTGCGGTACACAGTGTATTCTCACCCGATAACGGTACGCAGTATATTCTCGCCCCCTGTACTACACAGTGTATTCTCTCCCGCATGTGGTACACAGTGTAATTTTCCCCCCTGCGCTACACAGTGTATTCTCTCCCGCATGCGGTACACAGAGTATTTTCGTCCCCCTCCGGTACACAGTGTATTCTCGCCCGATAACGTTACACAGTATATTCTCACCCCCCTGCGCTACACAGTGTATTCTCGCCCCCCTGCGCTACACAGTGTATTCTCTCCCACATGCGGTACCCAGTGTATTTTCACCCCCATGTGGTAGACAGTGTATTTTCACCCCCCTGCGCTAGACAGTGTATTCTCTCCTGCATGCGGTACACAGTGTATTTTTGCCCCCCTGCAGTAAACAGTGTATTCTCTCCCGCATGCGGTACACAGTGTATTTTCGCCCCCCTGCGGTACACAGTGTATTCTCGCCCCCCTGCGCTACACAGTGTATTCTCGCCCCCCTGCGCTACACAGTGTATTCTCTCCCGCATGCGGTACACAGTGTATTTTCGCCCCCCTACAGTACACAGTGTATTCTCTCCTGCATGCGGTACACAGTGTATTTTCGCCCCCCTGCGGTACACAGTGTATTCTCTCCTGCCTGCAGTACACAGTGTATTCTCGCCCCCCTGCGCTACACAGTGTATTCTCTCCCGCATGTGGTACACAGTGTATTTTCGCCCCCCTGCGCTACACAGTGTATTCTCTCCCGCATGCGGTACGCAGTGTATTTTCGTCCCCCTGCGGTACACAGTGTATTCTCACCCGATAACGGTATGCAGTATATTCTCGCCCCCTGTACTACACAGTGTATTCTCTCCCGCATGTGGTACACAGTGTATTTTTGCCCCCCTGAGCTACACAGTGTATTCTCTCCCGCATGCGGTACACAGTGTATTTTCGTCCCCCTCCGGTACACAGTGTATTCTCGCCCGATAACGTTACACAGTATATTCTCACCCCCCTGCGCTACACAGTGTATTCTCACCCCCCTGCGCTACACAGTGTATTCTCTCCCACATGCGGTACCCAGTGTATTTTCACCCCCATGTGGTAGACAGTGTATTTTCACCCCCCTGCGCTACACAGTGTATTGTCTCCTGCATGCGGTACACAGTGTATTTTTGCCCCCCTGCAGTAAACAGTGTATTCTCTCCCGCATGCGGTACACAGTGTATTTTCGCCCCCCTGCGGTACACAGTGTATTCTCGCCCCCCTGCGGTACACAGTGTATTCTCGCCCCCCGCGCTACACAGTGTATTCTCGCCCCCCTGCGCTACACAGTGTATTCTCTCCCACATGCAGTACCCAGTGTATTTTCACTCCCATGTGTTAGACAGTGTATTTTCGCCCCCCTGCGGTACACAGTGTATTTTCTCCTGCCTGCAGTACACAGTGTATTCTCGCCCCCCTGTGCTACACAGTGTATTCTCGCCCCCCTGCGCTACACAGTGTATTCTCTCCCGCATGCGGTACACAGTGTATTTTCGCCCCTCCTGCAGTACACTGTGTATTCTCTCCTGCATGCGGTACACAGTGTATTTTCGCCCCCCTGCGGTACACAGTGTATTCTCTCCTGCCTGCAGTACACAGTGTATTCTCGCCCCCCTGCGCTACAGTGTATTCTCTCCCGCATGTGGTACACAGTGTATTTTCGCCCCCCTGCGCTACACAGTGTATTCTCTCCCGCATGCGGTACACAGTGTATTTTCGTCCCCCTGCGGTACACAGTGTATTCTCACCCGATAATGGTACGCAGTATATTCTCGCCCCCCTGTGCTACACAGTGTATTCTCTCCCGCATGTGGTACACAGTGTATTTTTGCCCCCCTGCGCTACACAGTGTATTCTCTCCCGCATGCGGTACACAGTGTATTTTCGTCCCCCTGCGGTACACAGTGTATTCTCACCCGATAACGGTACGCAGTATATTCTCGCCCCCCTGCGCTACACAGTGTATTCTCTCCCGCCTGCAGTACACAGTGTATTTTGCCCCCCTGTGGTACACAGTGTATTCTCTCCCACCTGCATTACACAGTGTACTCTCTCCCGCATGCGGTACACAGTGTATTTTCACCCCCTTCAGTTTACAGTTTATTCTCTCCCGCCTGCAGTACACAGTGTATTTTCGCCACTGTGCGCTACACAGTGTATTCTCTCCCGCATGCGGTACACAGTGTATTCTCGCCCGATAACGGTACACAGTATATTCTCGCCCCCCCTGCGCTACACAGAGTATTCTCGCCCCCCTGCGGTACACAGTGTATTCTCTCCCACATGCGGTACCCAGTGTATTTTCACCCCCATGTGGTAGACAGTGTATTCCCCCCCCATGCGCTACACAGTGTATTCTCTCCCGCATGCGGTACACAGTGTATTTTCGCCCCCTGCAGTAAACAGTGTATTCTCACCCGATAACGGAACGCAGTATATTCTCGGCCCCCTGCGGTACACAGTGTATTCTCTCCCGCCTGCAGTACACAGTGTATTTTGCCCCCCTGCGGTACACAGTGTATTCTCTCCCGCCTGCAGTACACAGTGTATTCTCGCCCCCCTGCACTACACACTGTACTCTCCCGCATGCGGTACACAGTGTATTTTCGCCCCCCTGCAGTATACAGTTTATTCTCTACCGCCTGCAGTACACAGTGTATTTTCGCCACTGTGACCTACACAGTGTATTCTCTCCCTCATGCGGTAGACAGTGTATTCTCGCCCGATAACGGTACACAGTATATTCCCGCCCCCCTGCGCTACACAGAGTATTCTCCCCCCCCTGCGGTACACAGTGTATTCTCTCCCACCTGCAATACACAGTGTATTCTTGCCCCCCTGCGCTACACAGAGTATTCTCTCCTGCCTGCAGTACACAGTGTATTCTCGCCCCCCTGCGCTACACAGTGTATTCTCTCCTGCATGCGGTACACAGTGTATTTTCTCCCACCCTGCGGTACACAGTGTATTCTCACCTGATAACGCTACACAGTATATTCTCGCCCGATAACGCTACACAGTATATTCTCACCCCCAGCGCTACACAGTGTATTCTCGCCCCCTGCACTACACAGTGTATTCTCTTCTGCATGCGGTACACAGTGTATTTTCGCCCCCCTTCGCTACACAGTGTATTCTTTCCCGCATGCCGTACACACAGTGTATTTTCGCCCCCTGCGGTACACAGTGTATTCTCGCCCCCCTGCGCTACACAGTGTATTCTCTCCCACATGTGGTACCCAGTGTATTTTCACCCCCATGTGGTAGACAGTGTATTTTCACCCCCCTGCGCTACACAGTGTATTCTCTCCCGCATGCGGTACACAGTGTATTTTCGCTCCCTGCGGTACACAGTTTATTCTCTCCTGCCTGCAGTACACAGTGTATTCTCGCCCCCTGCGCTACACAGTGTATTCTCTCCCGCATGCGGTACACAGTGTATTTTCGTCCCCCTGCGGTACACAGTGTATTCTCACCCGATAACGGTACGCAGTATATTCTCACCCCCCTGTGCTACACAGTGTATTCTCTCCCGCCTGCAGTACACAGTGTATTCTTGCCCCCTGCACTACACAGTGTATTCTCTCCCGCCTGCAGTACACAGTTTATTCTCGCCCCCCTGCACTACACAGTGTATTCTCTCCCGCATATGGTACACAGTGTATTTTCACCCCCCTGCGGTACAGTGTATTCTCGCCTGATAACAGTACACAGTATATTCTCACCACTGCTGCGCTACACAGTGTATTCTCTCCCGCATGCGGTACACAGTCTATTTTCGACCCCATGCGGTACACAGTGTATTTTCGCCTGATAACGGTACACAGTATATTCTGGCCCCCCTGCGCTACACAGTGTATTCTCGCCCCCCTGTGCTACACAGTGTATTCTCGCCCGCATGCGGTACACAGTGTATTCTCGCCTGTATTCTAGCCTGATAACGGTACACAGTGTATTCTCGCCTGCTGTTCCAGCTCCCCACTCCCCCCCCCGAATGGCTGAGCGCCCTTCCCAGGGTGCAAATAGAACATCGGCAGTTAATTGATGAGTAAATAAGAAAGCGCCCAGAAGCAGTGCGTTCCCCTCCTCGCGCGTCATCACCTCCCTGCCTGTAGTTCCGGGCCCTTTACTTGGCATATACACATGTACTTGGAGTTCTGATGTGGAGCAACGTGATAATATTGCATGTTAATGGACCGCCTGGTGCTGTAAGGAAAGGGGCGCTGGAAGTCCAAATGCGAGCAGCGTTACGAGGAGCTGTTCTGCCACCACACTGCCACGAGATGGCGCGGCACAGGGCTGGCTGGATGTTTCGGACTACAGATCCCAGCGTGCCTTGCGTTCACTAGGCTGGTTATGGCTCATGGGAGCTGTAGTCCAAAACATCACAAGAGAAAGGCTGCAGACACATGGGCTAGTGCAGTGGCCTGCCTCCTACGGCGCTCCTGGTGTTTTGGACTACAACTCCCATGAGCCTTCACCATTGACTATTGTGGCTAGAGTTGATGGGAGTTGTAGTCCAAAACATCTGGCGACCCAATGGTTGCAGAGCCCTGGTCTAGCATAAATAGTGCAGAAGCACTCGCACCCCGAAACCCCAACATGCGTTTTCTTATTTAGAGCAGACCGGGGTGCCGGGAGACAGGAAATGGAAACAGTGTGGAGAGCGCAAGTGGCTCCGCGGGCAAGGCAGCACACACTGCCAGCCGTCTCCCGTTACCTCCCCACACAGACGGTGGGTGGCAAGTACCCAGTGACAGATAGCGCCCAGAAGACAAACAGGCTAAATATAACAGGCAGCTCCCCACATGCCCAACAGCAGTCCCAGCATGCCCCCCACAGGCCCACTCACACCACGAGCAGGCGGAAGGACCCCTGCCCCAACACACTTGCGCTGCACCCCAAAAAGTGCCTAGCCCCAAGCGTGCTTCCATCAAAAGCACCAAACCAAATCAGCTGGCTTTGTGATCAGCCCACGTGCCAAGACACTGCCATCCCCCCAGGAGCAGATGCCAATGGAGCCCCCCAGGAGCGACACGGCGCCTCTACGCGCTGCATTGCATCTGCCCATCAGCAGCAGAAGAGTAGATGCCTGGCCACGAGCCCTGCGGCAGCCCCACACAGCCCCCAAAGGCCCAAACCATCCCACCATACACCCACTCATCCAACAGCCCCATAGGGCCCTGAGAGCGAGGTCCCCTCCCCGCCCCCCCGGAGATAAGAGGAGCCTCAAGGTGCCCCCCTGCGCAGCCTCGCGGGCAGGGGATGTTTCTGGGCACTGCACTATTTCCATGTGACTTTTCCAGATACAGACTGGCGAAATAGTGCTACATGCCCTGACTTTTTGTATTCCCAGAATTGCACTGCACAGATGTGGCACCGTCCTGTGCCCACCACCAGGCCCTGCTTTTCCACTGCAGCTGCCAGCCCCCCGGGCACCCACCAGGAAGTGAAGCATGAAAGGGAAGCAGGCTGCCCCCCTGCCTCCCCGGGACTCACCTGCCTGCAGGAGTTGCCCTCACTCTGCCCGCTGCTGCCTGCTACTGTAGCCCCAGACTTCCTCACTCAGGCATCGCCCACACCACTGCCAAACGGCGGGTCACTAGGCACCGCCCCTGCAGGGCTTCATCAAAAAGCCTGCTAAGCGCGCAATGGCCACATGGGGGCGCACCACAACCACATGTGCTTCTCAGCACCCCCAGCCCCAGCACAACATGGCAAATTACCTCCACGCCCGTCTTCCTCGTCCCAGTACGTGTGTGTGTCTGTGGCCCAGCTTCCATTCACATGCGCCCTTCCTTCACCCAATGTAATGCTGCGCGCCTCAGTCAAGGAGGTATGACAACCTCCTTCAGCAATCATCCCCAGATAGATCTGTTATGTTTCTCTGACAGCAACCGGTATCCTTTCACTGCTGGGCCTTGAGGATGAACCGCGCTTCTTTCTTCCTCTTGCTGAGAGCTTTTATCCAGCAGCAGTGATTATTGGATACAGAGGCTTGAGGCCCAGTACTCCATTCTCTCGGGTTGAGTTTGTAGTCGTGGGTTGCATATCTATATCTTTATGGTCTGTGTGGACGAGACACAATGCTGGTTTCACAGGGTCTTCTCCCCTCTGTCTGTCTTCTTGCTGAGAGCTTTTATCCAGCAGCAGTGATTATTGGATACCGAGGCTTGAGGCCCAGTACTCCATCCTCTCGGGTTGAGTTTGTAGTCGTGGGTTGCATATCTATATCTTTATGGTCTGTGTGGACGAGACACAATGCTGGTTTCACAGGGTCTTCTCCCCTCTGTCTGTCTTCTTGCTGATAGATTTTATTGGATATGGGGGCTTGAGCCCCAAAACTCCCTCCGCTCGGGTTGAGTGTTGAGCCTCATTACTCCATCGTCGCAGGTTGAGTGTTGAGCCTCATTGCTCCCTCCTCTCGGGTTGAGTGTTGAACCTCATTACTCCATCCTCTCGGGTTGCGTGTGTTGTCGTGGGTTGCATATCTTCATTGCCTGTGTGGACGAATCACAGTAATGCTGGTTTCACAGGGTCTTCGCCGTGCTGGCTTCAGGATTAAGCTCTCTGAATATGTAGATATGACTAGTAGTTATCCGTCACTGTATTGGTAGGGTATTATCATAAATCAAATATGTAGAAAGGCAAAAGTGTGCATTATGTGCACAGAATGATTGCAGGCTTCAATCATTCTAATAGACCTGTCATATATATATATATCTTTGTTAAAGGGACGTTATGGTTAAGTTGCACTAATAAAAACCTATAAATTCCCTGAAAAAACGATGTTAAAGGGACGTTATGGTTACAAGTAAAACCCCTGAAATTTGCCAGTTATGGTAAGCTAAGCAACCATAACTCGCGCCACCACCGTGCACTGCTGACACTAACACATCCAGGCCATCAAAGATGACATCACAAATGTGGCAGTTCTTTACCACTGTTGAGAATGCACCAACGGCTGAAGCTGCCAAAGTGAAATGCACTGAGTGCAACTTTGTTCTCAGTCGTGGACTACCTGGACAGTACTCTTACGGGTCCACCTCCATGCGCCGCCACACCTAATCCAACCACCGCAATGCTCTCAGAAAGGTTCTTCCATTCTTAGCAAGTAGTAGGCTGTCTTCCCCCACCTCACCTCCCTCAATCAATACTGTAACCACACAGCCTTCTTCTGTGGGACACAAAATGCCACCAGTTACCTTTCAATCGATAAAAGAGGCTGTTGATCCATATCTTTCGAAGACAACAGTCCTCTATGTATACTGCAACACACCACTCTGCAGGGAGAGCAATTTCGAAGTGCTTTCGAGGGTGTAAACAAGGAGCATGAGAAACAGTGCCCCCTACCTAAGATGTAACACACGCACAACATCTTCCCCTGTCCACCTGCCCCTCCATATTACTGCTTGGTGCCTCTTCCCTCATTTCCCTCCCCACCTTACTTTCTGACCTCTCCTGCAAAAAAAAAAGGTTCCTTTAGGAATCACCTTTCACAGTTAAAAAATAGAAGTAAAAGAAATAATCTTATAGACTCTGTCTACTTTTCATTTCTCAATAAAGTAGATAGGCTCAATAAGACTCTCCAACATTTCCATTAGCATTTTGTGTTATGCTAATGGTAATAATGTGGCGTTCTTCCCCGTTCCAGGGATGGGCATCGGCCCAAGTGAAGCGAGGGTGGATAACGACGGTTCCGGCCATCATCCCCCGTTCTAGCCCCTGCAACGGGGGATGAATGCCATTAGCACCCCGATTTGCCAAAGCGGTACACCAGAGTGCTAAAAAAATCATTTTTCTTCCTACAGCGGGATGTGCACGCGTCCTACTGTAGGAAGGAAAATCCTTTCCCAAGATGGCCACCATAGAAAGGGAAGACAGGGCTCCATATGGAGACCCTCTTCCGTTTCATTGGCGGCGTGCGGGAGGCAAACAGAAAGAGCGAATGTGGCGGCGGTGGTTACGTAGGGGGCTGAGGGGTACAACGAAAATTGTACAGAGGGTGGGGGGAGATGGCGGTGGGGAGACCAGGCCATCAGGCAGCTTGGAACAGGGGCTTGTACCAGCAGTTCAAGCCCACGTTCCTAGCCACCTGATTGGCTGGCTCCCCCGGCAAGGGTGCTAATGGACAATTGTATACTAGAGAAAAATATAAAAGGACAGAAACAATAAGGACCATAATCGATGGACCTTTATAACTATCCACGGTCTCCACAGTCCCCTTTCCAGGTCATGGATCATTAAAAGACCCGGATGGCACGTACACACCATCGCACAGGGCCGCCCTTATACCCTTTTTAATTTTATATTTGTAACACTCCCTCAATGCCTGCTGTTAAACAGTCACATCCATCCACCAATCACTTCCAAAAACTGTACATATAACCCTATGACCATATTAAGCTTCCACACACCAGCGGCCACTTAACAATCTTCTACAAATCTTTTGCATCTGCATTTCGGATGCCAAGGTGGGACGCTACTGGCTAACTACTGCAGGAGAGGAGTCCGAAGGGTGGAATATTTAGGACCCCCTCTCTAATTTTGTTCCCTGTTGACAAAACAGCACCAAAACCATTCAGAATCAGGTCTAGAATTAAATTCGGAGAATTTCATGCAGTTTCATTGAGTGGCGCCAAAGTTATAAGCCATCCAAAAACTGCTTTTCACCAACCCAGTACTGCAGAAATAAGCATAGATGCCCCCGAACATCTAAGATGTTTGCGGTCATCACAGGAGTGCCACGGACTGTTCGCGGACATCAGAAAAGAAACATACCTGTTTTTTGGCTTTTTAACGCCATATCCCATCCCATCCTCATCACCACTCACCCCTCACATCGCCAGAGATTGTTTGATAAATTTCACAAGTGCAATGTTGTGTTATTTAATATGTTTTTACCACGATGTTTGCGGACACCGGCACTTGTCCGCGAATCCAACTGGCAGTCATTTCCAAAAATCTGACACACTTCACACGTTTCACCATCCAATCAGCAGGCGTGTCCGATGTCTGCGGACCTCATGTCGGCCCCTGGGCCAAGCGGAAGCCCGTCCTTGGACTGAACAGGGAAATGAGTCTGCAGACGGAACCCAGATATCACAAATGTTTGTTTACCTACCTTTTGGTTGTTTTAAAAGAAAATACCGTATGGATTTACACCAAATTTACAAAAGCATGTGCTCGGGACCTAGCCGCTGCTCCTGCCGCAAATTTGATGAAAATCCGTCCAGCGGTTTGGGTTGTAGGCATGAGCAATAATTTTTTCCCATTGGGTCTATGTGAAAAACCACACATTTCGGCACCCCTATATCTCTGAGCCCTCTTGACGAAACCTCACCGAACTTCCTATGGGCTGAGCAACTTAACCATAACCAGAGGGCCGCTACCGCAGACCCTGTAATATATATATATGCATATACAAATTGTACTCGTTCTTATATTCCCAAAATGCTCTTTGATTTTATGCAAAGCAGCAAGTAGTTGATATTGGTGCTGTTTGTTCTCCTTTTTCAGGTGTACTCTCCAGGGTGATTTCAGAGTCAGCTGAAAATGCTAACACCTTGGGGTTATCTTTAGACAGCGAAATCCCATTTTAAGTTACACAGCCTTTAGTTTGAGAATACTTGTAATTCCAAGGGAATATATGCATGCTATTAGCCCATCCTCGCAGGGGATTAATACCAACACATTATCATGGGAGTGGAGCTCAGGCCTTAAATTGGCGCTTAAGAACAGCTATTACGCATACTTGGCTTGGGTTATTTATTTACAGAATGAAGGTGACTGACTCACTGATTGAAAGGTATTTATTTACAGACTGAAGGTGACTGACACTGATAGAAAGGGATTTATTTACAGAATGAAGGTGATTGACTCACTGATTGAAAGGGATTTATTTACAGAATGAAGGTGACTGACTCATTTATTGAAAGGGATTTATTTACAGACAGGAAACTGAACCAGAGTTAGTTGTATTCATAGTATGTAGCCTGGATGCAAACAAGTTCACTTGTGACCATGTTGGCTGGTCCAAACTACATGTTCACAGCTCCTCATCAAAGGCAGATTCAACACCTTTTTACCATCACCTGGCTCCCTTCACCTTACCTTCTGCCTTCCCCTCACTCTTCTGCCCTACTTCATTCTCCACTCTCCTGTCCCATCAGTGTTCATGTCACCTGGTCCTTCTCTACTTTTCCTCCTCACTCTCCTGTCCTTATTCCCTCTCCATTTCCATTCAGTGCCCTGCAGCAGGGCCCCATGGACCTGGAGGAGATATGGAGGTGGTGGATTGGAGTTCAGGGATCTTCAAGTGCCACAAGCAACACACATAAAAAAAAGTATCCCCTGGTATGTTTTGAGATTAAAAGGTGAACTCCTTTAAGTCTGTGATGTTCAATGACATTCCAAGTGTATGGGGAAAGAACACCGGCGACGTGCACACAATGGGTCTGCATGCTGCAGGAATTATCCCGCAATATCACCTCCTGTAATGTCACTTCCCATTGCCTGTGTTATTACCCATTGCCTTTAACCCTATCATTTCCAACATTAGCCTCAGTCCTGATCATTCAATATTACCACCATTGACAGCAAAGCCTGGCGAGGAGGCTCAGCTGTCTCTAACTAGAGTCAGACCCCTAAACACAGGAAACTAAACAACACAACGTAAAAACGGAAGCATTTGTCCCTAAAGTTCATCATTGTGCAACTCTGCCACTCTAGGCTCCGCCTCCATGACCCGCCCACCTGAGGCCCTCTGTCATTTTTGCCCAACGGGCTCTCTGCCTTAAATCTGCCCCTGATCCTCATGATATATAGTTTGTTTGGGGCCGGCGCCAGATCATCGGATTCCAGACTTTGAAGGAAGTTTGCGGTTACAGGAAGAGGTCCACAATGGTGGTGGCGGTCTCCACATCTTTTGAGTAACCTTCATTCTGAAGAGTCTTCTGTTGTCCAGTGATGATTCCCCTTTTTCTTGGACTGGCCCCAACCCCCTGTATCCTGTTTCTCTTGCCCCAGCACCCTTTCTTGCCAACTTTAGCCCCTGTTTTTTCCCCCTTCAGTCCCTTTTGTAGCCCAACCCCTTTAGCCAATGATGTTGCCCCAGTCCTGTTTAGCCCATTTCGTTGCCCTTAGCCCCCCTATCCCTTTCTTTTGACCCAGCCTCCTTTCTTGACCCCTTTAGCCCCTGTTCTTGCCCTCTTTAACCTCTTTTGTAGCCCCAACCCCTTTAGCCAATATTATTTCCCCAGTCCTGTTAGGCTCATTTTCTTGCTCCTATCCCCTGCTCTTACCATAGCCCCTTATCCCCTTTTGCTTTCCCTGGCCCCCTTTCTTGACCACTTTTGCCCGATGCGTTGCCCCAACCCCTTAGGCCATGTCATTGCCCCCTTCAATCCCTTTTGTAGACCCCAACTCCTTTAGCCAATAGTGCTGCCTCTAGTCCTGTTTAGCCCCTTTTCTTGCTCCAAATCTCTTAAACCCCCTTTTCTTGCCCAGTCCCTTTCTTGCCACTGTCGGGGGGGAAAATTCTGCCGGGGTCGGCCGGGCCGTCCGCAGACCTCCGGGCAGGGATGCCCCAACTCCTCCCGTATATCCCAGAAGAGATAGAGTATGAGACACACACAAGAAGCAAGGTGACTCTGCTGTTTGTTATACAAAAACGGCAGAGATGGGTCAAGGATCGTACGCGTCCGTCCTGACACACACACAATCGTGGGGTTCGCAAGCCCTTTTTACCTTAGTATGACGCGCTACTTGCGTCACCTTAGAAAGTTAGCAAAAAACCTATCGCCACTCTTAATTGGTTGCTCGAGTAGTAGGGTTAGTATAGCATACGTATAGAGAACAATATTAGTGGACAAGGGTTAGTCAGGTGATATATCCGGGTTGTCCCTACAATTAGATACATGAGAATTGTTACATGAAGACTCCTGATGATTGGTTAATGTTAAGGGCGTCAGTGATAAGAGCCCCATGTTCTGATTGGTGCGCCCGCGAGCTTCCCAGCCTGGGACCATCGCTGTTCCCAGCTCTCGGTGTACCTGTCATTTGCAACAATGTTTCACTATGAGTACGTGCAGACAATGTGAGGACTTATTCATGAGCTGGAAAGCTGACTACTCCCACTGTCGCAGATGTCCATTGAGCCTTTTAAGTGTATCTGCCTGTGTCTTGTAACGAGGGATCCAGACGCCTTCTTTCTCCTGGGCTTGGCATCCTGTCAGATTCGGCTTGGTTACGTGAGGTGGGACCGTGTTTGAGGCAGAATTCTGCACAATTAATATTGTTTTTCCACTGTGTGCCTGGTTTAATTTGCAGGTGTGACTTTAACGTTGGTGCGCGGCGTGCGAGGTTGCAACATCGTGCCCTTGATGATCTGCTTTTGGAATGTGGGTTTGCAACATTACGACCTTGGCTGTCTGCTTTCGCCAGGCTCATCCTGCAGGATCAGCAACCTGACTCTTGTTCTTTTAATGTCCATGGGAGCTCTTGCTTGCGGCCTACTTAGGCTTGGTGTATAGGTGGAACCGTTTGGTGCACAGGCGCTTTAGGTTATAGTATCATATTGTCTCATGACCAGTATCGTGTCTTCGTTATATTTCTCATTATGGCACCTGGGTTTAGGAGAAGCGTAAGCAAGCTCGTTAGATGAGTTCATGATGCGTTTCTGCATTTTGAGAGCCTATGTGGAAAATAATAAAGATGCACGTCCGTGAGTATGTCTGTCCACTACGTCATAGCACTGAGTATATTCTTCGTGTAGATTGGTGCGGGAGTGTCCAGTGTGTATATTGGCACAGGTGTGCTGACCGTTGGCTAGGTCGTCATGGCATCTCTAACGACGTGTAGGTTTTAGTCTAGTTGATCCGTGCCGCAGGTATCGGCAGGGGCAGGCGGGCAGCTGGGCAGGCAGATGGACACATCCGTATGTTCCTGTACCAGGGTATTTGGTCGTCTGGTAGATGGGCAAACTCTTCTCGTGGTGGGTGTCTGGGCCGTGATCCTTTAGGCCAGGCGCGAGAGGGCAAGGACGGGAGCCTGTTTTTCCATTCTCCCACTTCAGTCCCCCCTCTGATCGACTTGTCGACCACAAACATATCCTTTTCGTTATCTCCTCTTACTCTCCATATCTTAGTTATTCCTCCTAAATGTCCATAGTGGTTAACATGATCTTCAAATGACCAATACATATATTCACATGTTCCTCCAGGAGTACAGTATACCCATTTCCCTATGTAACTCCTTGGATTTCTTGGGTTCTCGATCTTCACCGATGGTGGGTCCAGGTGGTTGGTGATGATCTGGTTGCGCAATTTCTCTCTCTCTTGTATTATTATGCCTGTGTGCTGGCCGCATCTGCTGGCATCAATGGGTGCATACCGACCATTTCAAGCAACTCATCAGTGGTGCGTGCCTTCCGGGCCTTCCAAAATCTTATTATGATCAGTGTAGCGTAGCTCCAGCCAAAATAGTACAACCAACTATAATTTTCAGTCCATCTGACAGCCAAGATGGCATCCATGACCATAATAGCGAAAACCAGCTCTCATCCTTTTTCACGCCTTTACTTTCATCCATCATTTTGGAGTGCATCTGGGCCAATTGTGAAACTGCTTCAGTCAGTGTACCGTTGTCAGCATCGTTGGCAGGAATGAACGTGCAGCATGATTGTCCTATCTTTGCGCAGACTCCTCCTTCCATGGCTGTGAGGAGGTCCAATACATATCTGTTCTGAAGTGCTACCATCCTTATAGCTCGCAGCTCCTCTTTTATTGCGTTGAATCCATTTACTGTAGAATTGATGGTCATCATTAGTTCCCATCTAGTTATCTGGAGCTATTTTGCGTTTGCGTAAGCCTGCAGTCCCGGATGGATTATTGAGGAGAAGAACATTGCTGCTCTGCTGAATAGTCTGTGTTCTGGCGAAATTGAAGTGAGTGCTGTTTCCGACCTTCCCCATAGGTAATTTCCTGTCAGAGGTTCTCCTTGTCTTTTCCTTCTATTTAGGACAGTATTATTGCAGTTGGTCCTGTTTCCTGGCTCCTCCTGAGGTGGTGCAGATCTCTTCTTTCTCTTGTCCCCTTCATCCATTTTGGGAAAGTTCGCCACATTCACATGCTTCTGGGGTACCACTAGTGATGGTACATTGACGTGCACCATCGTGCATACACCATTCCACAGAGGGGGCAGTGTGTGGTATGCCTTTTCTCCACAGGCCCAGTAATGGTCCATTATCACTGCTGTTCCCGCTCCCCCCTCAGGTAACTCCATCACGCTTGCACAGTTGGTGTTGTATCCTACGTCCACCTCTCCTTTATGTTGGTAGCATACCTTAGGCGCAGTCAGCGGCAGTATTGTTATTGGGTCTTCATCCGTCTCTATCCACGTGAGCATGGGCACGTACTTGATCCAAGTCGTCCAACATCTGTGGTTGTGTGCATCGATAGTTGAAATAGTTTCTTTTGTTACCATGTTGCTGCCAATCACTCCTATTCCCCACTTGTTGTCCAAGTACACCTTCCCCGTTATCATCACCAGTGGTCTCTCCCAGCATCCTAGTTTACCAGGAACTTCAGTGGCGTACCAATCACATGGTAAATACTGCAGTGTTACTTTCTTTGTTTCCCCTTTTGCAGGACCACTTGTTATGTATCTGAATGCTTCAGCATGTAAACTGCTCTTGTGGTAACTTAAATAAGTCTTGAGGAAGTTGTTTTCGTATTGGTATGAGTCTCGTGTTTTCCACACCATATGCACCACTGTCCCTTGAAATCTTCCTTTCGTTTGGAACAGTGCCAAGTATATTATGCATCGTGCTGTCTTTTCATCTATTTCTGTGGCAACAAATGTTCGAGAAGCGCTCATGGCGTATGGTATTAATGAGCAAACGTAGCAGCTGTCTTCTGTTGTCTGCTTACCAATGCGGGTCATGTGTTGGTACCATATGTTGTTTGAGACGGGTGCTGAATCTTGTATATAATTGTCAATACCTTTATTATCTGAGTATGTGCTGCGTTGAACTCTATTTTGTTTGTGCGTAATTTTACTAGTATCACCTGACGTAACAACTGTTGCAGCTGGGGATGGGGGTGGGTTAGGTTTGGGTACAGCAATAATATTGATAGCACAGCTGTACTGCCATACAGAGGCAGCCAAGAACCCGGTGATCATGAAAATCCCTATTATTTTTATTACACATGCTAATTTCACCGGCATTTTGCTCTTACCTTGCTGCAGTCCGGCAGCGTATTCTTGCGACGTTAGAGTTGCCCGCCTGAAAATTCTCAATATGCTGGTTATTAAATGTTAGTTGTTGTTTTTTAAGCTCTCCCTATCAAATAGTCATTCAGTGCCCAGGCGAAGAGCTGTTCCCAAGCTAATCTAAGCGATCTATCTCTTAGGGCAGGCAAGTATGGGTGGAGGTGGGGCATTGAGTATTCTATGGCCAAGAGGAATGCTGTGTAGTAGACACGTACCTTTTTCCTTTTCAGGTACGTTGGCCTTTTTATTTCATATACAAATTGGTGTGACAATTCTTCTGGGTAGATATCGTCTGAGGGTACCATCTACTCCTGGGCAGTGAATTTGTTAGTTATCTATTTTCTTAGCAGTACAATAATACGAAGTTCCTGCATGTGCGAGAGAAAAGAAAAGAAAGCATTCACGTGTTTACATGTGTACGTGTGCGAGACAATGTCCTTCAATTCAGGTATTACTGCAATGGGGGTAGGGTCGGTGGGTGGTGGGCAGGGGGTTTAGGCTCAACTGGCGGAAGTATCTTTACTCTTTGAGCGTGTGACCATGGGGTGGGCAGTATGGGGATCACCCCTTTCTTCTTCAGTTATTGTCTCTGGGGAGTCTGGGGAGTGACAGGGTATGGGAACACTTGGGCCGTTGGCTGTGGTAGAACTTTCTTCCTCCGTTGGTGATGTTGTTGCTGTTCTCCCAATGGACCTGTCGGTGGCGCTGGGGCGGGTCTGTGGTTTGTAGATCTTTACATCGTGTAGGTGGTTCCAGGCACGCTTGTCCTGTAGCTTTACTGCTCTCGTTGATACCTCCTCTACCAGATGGGGGCCAGTGAATCGTGGACTATTCCATTTCCTGTTGAAATTGCGAAGTAGTACGTGGTCACCTTTAGCAATTCTACACAGTCCTTCCTTTTCCAGTTCTTTATCCGCGTCTTCTTGTTGATTGCTGTTAGACCCGCCCCGTGTGCGCTCGAGCTGTTGAGACACAAACACTACACTAGTAATCAAAGAAGACACATATTGGTACATTTCATTACCAAGAACACTCGCTGTGCTTTCGTGGTCGGTAAATGCTCTTGACGTTGGCGTTAGGGGAAGGCGCATTTGACGTCCGGTAAACACCTCGTGAGGGGTGAGGTGGTGGTCGGACCCTGGTCTATTCCTTAGCTCAAATAGAGCTAATGGAAGGCAATATAACCAACTCTTCTTTGTTGTTTGCTGTATCTTTGCGATTGCCTCCTTTAATAGGCCATTCAGGCGTTCACATATACCGTTGGCCTTTGGGTGGTATGCACATGCAAATTTCTGCTTGATGTTCAGCAAGGATGTGATGTGCTGGAACATTTCGTTTGCGAAATGTGGGCCATTGTCTGACCTTAACACCTCGCACACTCCCCACCTTGGGAAGACCTCCCTCACTAGGAATTTAGCTGCTCTAAATGCATCTGGGTGTGAACAGGGCCCTGCCTCAATCCACCTAGAGAATGGGCATACTACTACAATCATATACCTATTTCCTTGACATATGTTGATCATATCAACATAGTCAATATGGAGATGCCGGAAAGGTCCCTCTGGCCGGGGTATAGTACCTCTTATCACCTTTAGAGTATGGCCGGCCGTAAACTGTTGGCATGTGAGACAATTACTGATAAAATTTGACACATGAGAATTTAACTCGGGGCAGAACCAGTCTTCCCTAATTCGTGCTGCAATTACTTCCTTGCCTGTGTGGGCTGGATGATGTAGTTGGCTCAGGGCGGTGTTCAAAAGTGCCAATGGTATTACAACCTTTCCAGTGCCACCCTGGCGCCATAGTGCGTCGGTCGGTGACATTGTACATCCTCTTTTTACCCATATTTCTTTTTTGGCCATTGGTGCAGCCGCTTGTAGCTCCATAATCTGTGTGGCTGGGAGATGGGTGTACCCTTCTCTTATCAACATCTCCTTAGCCATTCCCCTCCCTCTCCCTCTCTGTGACTCTGGGGGGTTCCATATCTCACCAACGTATGCAGCATACTTCGCATGTGCGTCTGCTGCTGCATTCCCCTTCGAGACGTGGTCCTCACCATTGGTGTGTGCGGTGCATTTTACTAAAGCTAATTCTTAGGGGTCATTTATTACTTCAATTAGTTCAGCCAATAAGAGGGCATGTTGCACTGGAGTGCCATCAGCTCTCCTAAACCCTCTTCTTCTCCATTTCGACAGCCCTGAGTGGACAGTAGATGTAACATATGCGCTGTCGGAGTATATGGTCACCCGTTTGTCAAAGCTTTCCTTCAACGCCAAGATCAGTGCAACCAATTCCGCTGCTTGAGCGGAGTAATGCTGTGGTAATTGTACACATTTCATTGCCACACACACCGGTACCTCCATCATTTTTACCACTGCAGCCCCAGTCCTCCTTACACCATCCCTTTGATCGATAGTTGATGACCCATCAATAAACAAGAGCTCACCTCCCTCTAGTGCGTTTTCTTCAACCTTTCTAGTACATGAGTACATTTTAGTTATTTGCGTACAGTCATGGGCATAATCTCCCTCCTCAATTACTTCTGCTAGGAACCTTGCAGGGTTGACCGTGCTACATCTAACAATTGATAGTTCAGCTCTGGATAAAATGATCTCATAACCTGATGCTCTTTGCGTGGTTAGGGTGGATTTAGGTTTATTCAATATCGCAAATAGTGCATGTTCCACAAATAGTGTAGTTGGGCACCCCATGGTGATTGCTGATGCTTTTTCCACCGCAAAAGCAGCTGCGGCGAGACCTTGTTCGCAAGGGAAGTGGCCTAACATCACAGGATCTAAGTGGCCGCCATAAAATGCTACTGGTTTGTAGCCCATGCTTGTTTTTTGAGCCAACACTGCTTTCATTACTGCTGAATCGCAATGTGAGAATATAAAAAATTGTCACTCATAGTCTGGGGATGCCAGTACTGGAGCAGTTGATATCGCATCTTTCAATTCATCAAAAGCCTCTTTCATTTCCATCGTCCACCCCAGCTTTTTCTCCCCTTTATTAGCTTCCCTTAACGCCTCAAGCAGGGGTCCTATGTACGAGCTGTAATCAAACACCCATGCTCTACAGTAGTTGCACAGCCCCAGGAACTGCTGCAGTTCCCTCACAGTTTGTGGCATTGGAGTGTTTGAAATGGCCTGTGCTCTTTGTGGTGCAATCTTTCTTCCATGTTGGGATATAAGTTGACCAATGTAAAGTACCTGTTCTTGACAGTACTGTATCTTTTCCATGTCTACCTTGTAACCTTTTTCAGCCAATATTGTCAACATCTTTAAGGAGTCTTCTCTGCATGTTCTTTCGTTTGTACTGCAAATTATTATGTCATCCACATACTGCAACACTGTGCTTTCCACCCCAAATCCATCTGTATGACTCTATTGAAAATTGAGGGTGATTCGCAATACCCTTGTGGCAATCTGGTGTGCTTCCACTTTGTGTTTCTGTAAGTGAAGCTCGTCAGATCTTGTGAGTCTGGGTGTAGTGGTATTGAGAAGAAAGCATTTTTAAGGTCGATCACCGTAAATCGTGATGCTTCTGCTGGAATGCCACACAATATTGTGGCCGGGTTTGCTGCTACATGATATTCCGCTTCTACTATGTTGTTCAAGGGCCTGAGATCCTGTATGAAGCGCCAAGACCCCCCTTTAGCCTTGCACACTGGGTACACAGCCGTATTACATGGTGATTCTGAGGGGACCAATATACCATTATTTATAAGGGCCGTTATGGTTTCATATATGCCCTCATCTGCCTCTTTTGATAGTGGGTACTGTTTTACTCTGGGGAGTATTGCACCTTTTTTCAATTTTATTCTTACTCCCCCTATACTTTTTATGCACCCCACGGCATAGGGGTCAGTAGTCCACAATGATTTGGGTACCTTTGACATATCCTCCTTAAAGAAGGGGACTGGGGTGCATGCGGGTGCCTCAAGTGCCATTGCAATTTTTTGCGCTACTTGTTTGTAAGCCACTCTTAGCCATATTTCCACACTCATCATAAACACCATTTCACCTTTCTCCTTTTCATCTGAGAACAGCTCCTCATCTGACACCTGGGTGAGCCTACATCCTTCTGCTAATGCTATCACGGCCCTCTATGCTCTTCCTTCTTTGTCTTGGGCAAGTACAGCAATGTAATCAGCTGTTGCAATAATGCTCTCAATGTCCATTAGAACCACCTTTCCTTCCGGTTCATTAACAGGTGTTTCTGGTCTGAACAGATAAGCTGCTGGCCTCCTCCATATTTTCCCTTCTATCCCTGGCATCCATGCAATTGCCATATCTGTTCCATACTGAAATAGTTCGCCATCTACTGGCTCCGCCCTAATCGCTCTCTGTCCGCAGTATGCTTGCATAATCTGTCGTGCTGTGAGC
Source organism: Ambystoma mexicanum (assembly GCF_040938575.1). Classification (NCBI taxonomy): domain Eukaryota; kingdom Metazoa; phylum Chordata; class Amphibia; order Caudata; family Ambystomatidae; genus Ambystoma; species Ambystoma mexicanum. Next base: position 1,355,177,494 of record NC_090933.1, on the reverse strand, counting down.
ATGTTAATCCCTGGAGTAGAGCAAATTATGCCGTCCTCAGTAAAGGAGATCGTCATATTCAACCTGTTCATTATGTCTCTCCCCAGTATATTTACTGGTGAGGCACTATAATATAGAAGTGGAACTGACAGATCATAATCTCCAATAGATAAGGGAATGTTATCAGTAAAGGGAACCAACCCTCTAGCCCCAGAGAATCCTTGGGTGTTCATGGCTTCGCCTGACATCTTGAATTTACCTTCCCTTATGCAAGACCGGGTCGCCCCGGTGTCAACAAGGAATGATAATTTTTTGTCACCTATCGTTACCTCTATGCGTGGTTCCTCCGCACTATTAGGTGTTACTGACAGGATGGGACACACCAAGGCCGTCTGTGGGCTGTCCTATTGAGGGTACAACGACTGGCCATTTCCGGTATAAGGGTTGTGTCCCAAAACTGTCACCCTACCCAGTTGTGTTTGTGGTGCTTGGGGTTGTTGTGTCATCGCTACCTGTTGTTGTGGCAGTGAATATGTTTGTGGCTGTTGTTGTGTTAATTGTTGTTGTTGTTCATTTCCCTGTTGCAACGTCTGCTGTTGTGGTAGGCCCTGCTGTTCCTGTGAGGGCCTTGGTTGTCCCTGATCACTCCATGATGGTGTTCCTGGTCTAACTCTGCACGTGCGTGACATGTGCCCCAATAGTCCACAGCTCCAACACACCAGTGGTTCCCTACTCTGCCATGGAAAGCTCCCTGTGTTGTCCTGGTATACTGGTTGCCCTGTGGGGTAGGAATTTCTAAGTCCTCCCACCTGCTGTTGGGTACTATATCCGTATCCTCTCCCTCTCATAATTCCTCCTCTCCCCCTGTTATAATTATAATACCCAGCTCCTGCCATTGTATGTCCTCCCCCCATGTTGGTCGTGTATGGTTGTATTGGCGGCGCCTGTTGTGTTATAGCCGGTGAAGGTGGCATTTGGGAGGAATCTTGTGCAGCCACTACTTGTGTGGGGCTTTGGGTCATTGTTGTAGGTGTAGTTATTAGTGCCCCTTCCATTGTGTATTTAGTAAGTTTTTTCTGTACTAGTTTAGCCTCTTCCGTTTTCCTGTCCTATTCCTTTTGTTTCATTTTTCCTTGCCATGTCCTGCAATGATGCACTATAGTCAGTTGTATTTCGGGCCATGGTTTTGCTTCCATTCCCACTACTTTCTTTAGTTGTTTCTGAACTCCTTCTGGGAGCCCTTGTACCAGTATATGGTAAAATATTGCTGGTGTTTTATCCCATTGTTCTCTAGTTTCCATGCGCCACTTCTCTTGGATTTCCTGGATATAGTCAACAGGATCTTCGTTCTCACGCATCTTGCGGGATGTAATTGCTCCTATATCTGATGTGTCTGGGTACTGTACCCTCAGTGCCTGCCATAGTGCATGTCTGCAGTTTGCGAATGGTGCCCCATCATGCGATGTGTTTGTTATTGTTACCCCATGGAATCCCGCTCTCTTCCAAATGTCATCCGCTCTATCCCCTAATATTGATATTAAAAGGCCCTTTACATCTCCCACTGCCAGTTTCTGTCCTGCGGTGTGTTTTTCCATTTCATATATCCATTTACCCGCACCTCCGCTTAATGATGGGAGCCTGCATTTTATATTTTCTTTATCGGTATGCTTCCAAGGGACATACTGTGGTCTAACCCCTCCTCTCTCCAAAAGTGGCATTAAGTTATGTCTTGTTTCACCCTTTGTGTTCCATAATATCGAGTCCTCACACCCTTCCTCCTCTTCTCTTTCTTCTACATCTTCAACTTCGTCCATATTTCCCCTGCTCGTAACTCTTTCCTCTCCATCTTTTCCCCTTCTTCCATCATTTCCTGTATTTAATGTGGGCATGTGTATTCCTCTTTCCTGCCTGCGACTAGGGAGGTCTCTAAGCCGACATGCATAGGGTGTCAGTTCGTCTGTGAAGGGCGCTAGTTTTATTTTGCGTAACGAGCGTGAGGTGGTTGAACATGTAGGGTGCGATGGGGGAGGGCGTGACGGGGATGGTGTGGCCTCATGTGCCTGTCTTTCCTCTATTCCTTGCTCTCCCTCCTCACTTCTCCCCAGCTCCTCCTTTCTCCTACTGATCCATGGTGAGTCTGTGTTGGTCCGGGTGATGTATAGTTTATCTAAGCTTTCCCTTTCACTGTTTCTTCCTTCCTTCTCCACTCCTTCTTCTTCCTCACTACAAAAGCTAGTCATAAACGGCACCCCCCACTCGGTCTTTTTCCCCTTGATCGTTACTGTTTGTAAGTCTATTAGGTCCAGTTCTCCTTTTCCTCCTTCATCAACCGCTCCCCTTTGTGCTGATGTTGTTGCTACTTCTGTGTTTCTACATACATCCCCCCATGCTCCACTCTCCCTTCTCCTATCTTCTCTTTCTTCTTCATTTCTCTCCTCCATCTCCCTACTATTTTCCTCCCCTTTACTTTTTAGTTCCTCTATCACTTCACTTCTCATCTGTTCCAATATTCTTTCATCCTCTTTCTTCCTTTCCCATTTCACCCTTTCTCTTTCTACTATACTCTCTAACACCCTCCCTTCTTCGTATTTCTCAGTTGTTTCTGATAGTAGCCTCCTCTTCCACATTGCCATTTCTTTTTCTTTTTCTTCTTCTTCCCTTTTCTTTTCTCACAGCACTACTCTTGATAACCTTTCTGCTGCTGCTTTTACCCTTTCAGCTTCTCTCCTTTGCTCCTCAGTTCGTTCCCTTATTTTTTCCAATTCGTTCTTACCTTCTATCCTTTTCCTCGCTCTCTCTCTTCTCTCTCGAGCTGCTTGATCAATTCATTCTGCTCATCCCTTAATTTTGCTAGTCGTTGGTCCAAAATCTCTTCCTTTAGTCTTAACAGCTCTTCCCTCCTCATTTCACTCTCCCTGGCATTATCCTCCTCTGTTTTCTTAACTACCTCCTTCTCTTCTCCTGTTAATGAACCTCGTAATTTTAATAATATCTGTGCAGCTACCCACTCATCATTTCCTATTTCCACAGTCTGGTCTTCTCTGGTCCACCCCTCCCCTGCTGGCACTTTCCTATGAGCTACATATGGTGGAGGGCTGTATGCCGGGTTCGAGTATCCCTCAGCCGCCCTTAACTGTCCTCTTTCTATTTCTCCTAATTCTCTTAAAGGATACAACCCCCTTCCCTCTGTTTTCACTCCCTTTGCTAGGGGTATATCGTTGCTCGGTTCCTGTTTTATTTCATCTGTTTTATTATTCTTTTCTCCTCCCTCTCCTCTGTTTCCCGTGTTCTTTTGGTCCTCACTCCCCTGTTTCCCATCCTCTCCTTCCTCCTTAATCTCTTTGTCTTCCGGTATTTCCCCCATAGTGAACATTCCATTTGGTCCTGGTCGGGACCCCTGGAACATCCTCCATAAGTTAAACACCTCCACGTGGTTTGCCAACTTCTTCCCTTTATATGTATTGTGCAGATGGTTTAATAATGAATGTTGGACATATGGATCGAAGCTACCATTAGGCGGCCACGGTGTCAGCATTTTGTTATCCGTCCCCTGGGTCCATTCTATGCTATACTTAATCAATTTCTCCCTATGGGGTGGCAGTGTTGTGCATATGTGTTGTAGTGGGGTAGTGAGGGTGTTCCCCCACCCTCCCGATCTTGTCCCGTATGACATAGTAGTGCTCCACTTGCTACCCTTCCCCTATCTGGTAGCAGTTTATCTCACTAGTAGTTTACAATATACAGCCGTATATCTTTACCTGGCCCCGTAAGTTTGGGGACTTACGATAGTCCGCTAAGGAAAATTATAAAAAATATAGTATGTTAAATTTGTACATTTTCTCCTGTCTTACTTTCTTTATAGGACACCCTTACGGCCCCCTGCGGCCGAGGCGCACGTAGCCCCCTGCGGCTGCGTACCCCTTATGACGTTCTTATACAGTCGTCCTAATTTCATGTGCTCCTCCCCCTTCTACACTTGCCGTGGCCGGCGTTCTCCGTGCGCAGCCACGTTCCCTCTTTCGCCTTTCCCCGATCAACTCATTTACCGTTTATCTCCGTTTCCACTCCCTTACCACACTTCTCTTCCCCATCACTCTCAAAACGGAGATGCCTTGTGCTCGCGATATCCTATGAAAGCCCTACTGGTGACGTCACTGACCTTTTCGAGCTACTGGTAAATTCTTCATATATTCTTTAAGTTCAAAATACACTTGCAATCTACCCCCGTTATCCTTACAGCTGTCTTCCCGTCACTCCTGGAACAAGGTAATCAAATCAATAATATAATCGGACTGCGCACGCTGCGTCGCCTCGCGTGTGATACGCCCCTCGACAGGAGGGATTAACCAGCCAATTATCTTCCGTATTGGGCAACTAACTAGCTACCGCCTACAGGGAAACGTCATCTACCTATCGAGTGTCTTGCTCGAACAATAGGGATCCTCATCTACTCATTGATCAATAAATGCCAAATCGTAGGAAACCACACACACACACCCTTACACGTAGTCGCGACCTAGGCCAATCAGTGTCTACGAGCTGCCGCACGTGATGTTTTCGTGCTCCGCCCCCTCCCTTCGCGTAACATAGCCCACTTCCCTCGCACTTTTTCTGCTACCATTCATTCCATTTCCAACAATAAATTGTCAAACCTTCGCCGCGCACCTGTGTAACACCTCCCACCTCCCGTATTTAATTCCTCCCCCCTCCCTCACAATTTGACATTGCTTGTTTTGCGTGGCATGCTCACCAAGTTCTCTTGAGTGCACCCCTCCAAGCGGCTCGCCACCTCCCCTCGTCTGGACCACATCTGGACACTCGCCAACCGCGGGCGGGATACTTTGCAACCGGCTCCCGAGGGCCAATATCTGGATTGCGCTGTCCGGTCTTCTCGCAGCTCCGCGATGGTCCTGTAGTCCTCAGAAGGGGGCGACGGCAGAGGGGGCCGCGCCGCCGGGCCACCTTGCAACTGGAGTGCCTGGAAAAAGCAAAAATAAAATAGGCGGATCTTAAACAGATCTCAGCAGTGCCTCCAACTTGTCGGGGGGGGGAATTCTGCCGGGGTCGGCCGGGCCGTCCGCAGACCTCTGGGCAGGGAGGCCCCAACTCCTCCCGTATATCCCAGAAGAGATAGAGTATGAGACACACACAAGAAGCAAGGTGACTCTGCTGTTTATTATACAAAAACGGCAGGGATGGGTCAAGGATCGTACGCGTCCGTCCTGACACACACACAATCGTGGGGCTCGCAGGCCCTTTTTACCTTAGTATGACGCGCTACTTGCGTCACCTTAGAAAGTTAGCAAAACACCTATCGCCACTCTTAATTGGTTGCTCAAGTAGTAGGGTTAGTATAACATACGTATAGAGAACAATATTAGTGGACAAGGGTTAGTCAGGTGATATATCTGGGTTGTCCCTACAATTAGATACATGAGAATTGTTACATGAAGACTCCTGATGATTGGTTAATGTTAAGGGCATCAGTGATAAGAGCCCCATGTTCTGATTGGTGCGCCCGCGAGCTTCCCAGCCTGGGACCATCGCTGTTCCCAGCTCTCGGTGTACCTGTCATTTGCAACAATGTTTCACTATGAGTATGTGCAGACAATGTGAGGACTTATTCATGAGCTGGAAAGCCGACTACTCCCACTGTCGCAGATGTCCATTGAGCCTTTTAAGTGTATCTGCCTGTGTCTTGTAACGAGGGATCCAGACGCCTTCTTTCTCCTGGGCTTGGCATCCTGTCAGATTCGGCTTGGTCACGTGAGGTGGGACCGTGTTTGAGGCAGAATTCTGCACAATTAATATTGTTTTTCCACTGTGTGCCTGGTTTAATTTGCAGGTGTGACTTTAACGTTGGTGCGCGGCGTGCGAGGTTGCAACATCGTGCCCTTGATGGTCTGCTTTTGGAATGTGGGTTTGCAACATTACGACCTTGGCTGTCTGCTTTCGCCAGGCTCATCCTGCAGGATCAGCAACCTGACTCTTGTTCTTTTAACGTCCATGGGAGCTCTTGCTTGCGGCCTACTTAGGCCTGGTGTATAGGTGGAACCGTTTGGTGCAAAGGCGCTTTAGGTTATAGTATCATATTGTCTTATGACCAGTATCGTGTCTTCGTTATATTTTCTCATTATGGCACCTGGGTTTAGGAGAAGCGTAAGCAAGCTCTTTAGATGAGTTCATGATGCGTCTTGCGTTTCTGCATTTTGAGAGCCTATGTGGAAAATAATAAAGATGCACGTCCGTGAGTATGTCTGTCGCCTACGTCATAGCACTGAGTATATTCTTCGATTGGTGCGGGAGTGTCCAGTGTGTATATTGGCACAGGTGTGCTGACCGTTGGCTAGGTCGTCATGGCATCTCTAACGACGTGTAGGTTTTAGTCTAGTTGATCCGTGCCGCAGGTATCGGCAGGGGCAGGGCGGGCTGCTGGGCAGGCAGATGGACACATCCGTATGTTCCTGTACCAGGGTATTTGGTCATCTGGTAGATGGGCAAACTCTTCTCGTGGCGGGTGTCTGGGCCGTGATCCTTTAGGCCAGGCGCGAGAGGGGAAGGACGGGAGCCTGTTTTTCCATTCTCCCACTTCACCACCTTTTCCTCCTTCTGTTGACCCCAGTCCCTTTTAGCACCTGTTCTTGCCCATTCGATCCCTTTTGTAGCCCCAATCCCGTTAGCCGAAAGGGTTGCCAGAGTCCTGTGTAGCCCCTTTTTACACCTCCAGGTCCTTGTGCCCCATTTCTTGCCCCAGTCTCTTTTGTTTCCCCCAAACCCCATTCTTACCCCTGGCCCCTGATACAGGCCCCTCCCCCATTTTGTACAACAGTTACCCGGGCTCAGCTGGTGTTGGACCCTAAGAGCCAGGCCAGACCCACATGCTCAGCCCTGGCTTGGCCCTGCACAACCTCACCAAGCTCATCACTCCAAAAAACCACTCTATAGAGACCCATCCTAGCACACTATTTTCACACCCCAGCACAGAATTGTTCCCACTGAGAACAGCACCATCACATAGACACGCTAACCCCTACAGCACAAACCACAATTAGCCATCACTCGCCTTCAGCAAACATTCACACATAGCCTCTGAACACATGCCACTCACTCACCACCCTACAGACCTCACAGGAGCACCTCACTCACACATCCTCCAACACTGTTCCTCACTCTGACTAACCAAAGGGTCCAAGTACAGTTTACATCCATGTTTATAAATGTAAAATGCAATAAATCACTGCGAACAAGAGAACTGTTGGCATTGCCAATCCCGGTGTCCTTTGTGGCGGGTCCAAAGACAACAAACAAAGAACCACATCTTCTAAAAGTGACCTAATGTCCCTTTCAACATCCGGAGAATGAACCCCTGACCCACGTCTAGGATCAAAAGACCAGAAATGGGCCGGAACACAGTGCTCTGGTTTAGATAGAATCGGTCAAAACCTTTGGGACGAAGGTAGACCAGACTTTCCTGGAGAGAGCAAAGTAAAGTGTCTCTCTACATAACAAGGCCCCAAACCCCACCAACCACGTGGCCAAAAAGATGGCTACAAAGAAAATAAGCTTTGCCAACAGCAACCATGAAGGTGTCTTTCTTCAGAGAAATAGGCACACCGACGACTCTGTGACCGGGTCATGGCATGGAGCAGCGCCCTGAGCCCAGGCAGAATATGCACAGCCAATGATCTCATCATCACATGGTCACAGTAAAGACAGTGGTGACAGTGAGACTGGGTCAGTCACCATGCACGCAGGAATGCGTCTCCATGTATTCATTACCACTGGTCTGTGTATGGGAGGAATTGCCATTTGATAAGGGTTTAAGGGTGTGGAAGACCTGGCTTTTTTATTTTTATTCATGAATAAAATGATGTGGCTAATCCAGTCTTAGAACCAGTGACTTGCTAACCAGGCCCCCCTTTCCTAAACTCTATGCCAAAAGCATAGTGTGCACCTGTTTCCTGCTGGATCAGTATCGTGATCTGCTGCAGCTGCTCGCCAGTGGCATAATGCAGGGCCAGGGTTCACAGGTGCCATCTTGACAGCTCCAGTGACAGCCAAGTCTCTGCATTTAAGACATGCACCCCCTCTCCTAAAACCACATAACTATGAGAGTTGCTATCCTGGTGGCAGTTGTAAACTCTAAATATTAGCCATAAGTGAGTAAAGGTATGGTGGGTAGTAGCTCTCATAATTATCCAAGCCATCAACATCTGATATCTTACATGTGTCAGCACCATGAGCCCAGCTCAGCTATGGAAGGGTTATGTGTATTCTGGCCAGACAGCCTGTCCCTGCTAAGTGGCAGGACAGGAGACCCGATGCCTATGCCTCTGCTTTTGATCCTTTGTGAGGTCAGGTAACACCTCTCTGCAGTGAGCCAGCCTCCAAGCAGGGGCTGGCCTGGGAAACAGAAATGAAGGGAACACCCATCCCAAAAGAACTAGAGTCACACTAGGGTGCTGCATATCAAAAGGGCCTTTAATGCTATTGACAAGGGAAGGGGTGGGGTTAGTTTAGGCAGAGGGAGAGTCACACAGCTGGGGAAAGATTTCAGCACATTGTTTCTCTCTATATTCTCTTTTCCTTCCTGTCCCGTCCACTTCCTGTAACACGAAGCGCTTGGGTATGATGTCTGAAAGCAAAGTCCTCTTGTTGCATGGAGCAATCATCCGTAGGCGTTTTCCTTTGAAAGAAGGGTTCTCCAGTCCTTCTCTGATTCATCTTTAGACTTCAGTCCTTGAAGGAGAATTCCTTTGGACCCTATTGGGAGGGACGTCTTTTCCAAAGTCCTCTTGGGATGAGAGGAAGTCAGGTAGTTCAGTGCAGAGGCAAGCTCTGCTCCCTAACCACCCCAAGGCCCATTGGGGTTTACCTGCTGCTGGAGCAAGACCTGCCTCTCTGACAGCCACAACAGTACCGAGGACCTCACCATATTGAAGGACCCCTGCAGGTGGGTGCCATCCTCCCCTATGATTGGGAGCCTGAGAACAAGGACTACTCTTGCCATTGAGACCCTGAGAGGGACTCACAGCACCCGAGAGCCAATAAGGCCAGAAGTCCTTTAACTTTGTCATTGAGCCACTGTGAACATTGATTCTAGCCTGTTCAATGTTGTTCAGGCAAACAGGACCCTTCAGGAGCTGCCTTTGGTAGTCACTGCCCTTTGAACCACTGTCCCACACATTTAAACCAATTTGCCACAGCACCACGCCAACTGAAGCACATTGTTGCTTCGGCTCGATCAAAGAAGAAACAGTGCAAGAAGAAACAGTGCAGATGCACTGCTCGAACCACCATTCGAAACGCCAGCCCTTTATTCATTGACCCCTAGCTTTCGAGCACAGAAATGAACCGACGCGCCTTGCGTATTCTGACACCAGCCCGTCCACTGTCGAACTTTGAACTGGCGATCTCCATGATCCGCATTGCTTCAAACCACACCAAACTTCAGTTTGACTCCAATTCGACATCTGTTTGCCATCTGGACTGCCGCGCCTTACGCATTCGATTCAGATTTGAACCACCAGTACAGCACTAAGAAGCCTAGTTCACAGTTGTCAAACTGCCAAGACACAGCTAAAGTATTATTGCGGATAGCTGTTTCCACGTGCATTGTTGGGCCCTATAGTCTGGCTAGGTCCTTCAATCCCTTTTTCTACAGACACATATATTTTTTGGAGAACACAGTGGTTGTTATTGCCTTTCTCCCCTGTCTCATTACCCAGCATGCCGCATCTTGCTCTCCTAGTTTATTCTGTGCTCTTTCTACAGGGATGGGATTTTGTGGTGCTTTCCACTTAGTTATTATTGCACATTGTGTGTTTAATTAAAGTATTGATATTTGTATAGACTCTTGATTGGACATTCCTATATTTTGGACTGTTGCACTTCGCTGTTTAGGTTGCAAATGTTTCACATTCACACCTGTGGTGAACCAGAAGTAGTCAGACTTGAGGACATATTTCAAGGGTGTTTTATCTTAAAAGAAAAATGCCTGGCTGTACCTATTGCTATTCCCTCAGATTTATAGATTGCAAAAATTCTCATATATTGATTGGGCTCCCCACACCCTTCTGGTCCTGTGACATTTTTAGCTCTGGGGCTGTCTGGCATCTGCCAATGTCCAATATGCAGGTTTCTGGGGATCCTGTAACCCTCCTCGATATTCTCTCTCTTGGTTACTGTTTTTTGTCCACCTGCTTTCATCTCGCCTTTTGTGTTCTGCCCGCCTCCCTCCACCTTGAGCAACCATGGTACCTTCACTGCCTTCGGGTCTGCTCCGGTGGGGTGGCGTCTTAAATGGGACGTTGCCTTTTTTCACCCTCTTCAGCGTCTACGGCAGCTAAGCATTCAGCTTCTTTAGTCTGCTCAGTTCGGCTCTTTGCTTCTCTTTGGCTCTCGCACTGAGAATGGAGGGGTTGTTTCTCTGTCGCTCCTTGGTCTTGGCATTCATTTGCCGGCTCTGGGCCCACCGCGGCTGCAGCGTGGTCACGCCACCAGATAAGGCAGGCTTTCCATCGCCTTTATCTATGCAGTATTGCACTTCTTGGGGCTGGTCTCCTGGCGTCTCTCTTCTGGGCCTTGGTCTCTCCACGCTACGGCTAGCTCCACGTTGCAGTGCAGCTGTGCCCCTCCAGGACGTCGTCACATCAGAGGTTCGCCTCTGTGTAGGATTTCTCTCCTTCCATTCAAGATTGGTAGTTCTTTATTCTCGCTGCCGTACTGCCAGGCGGCGTGTTGTTCTAAATCATCTATTGCATTCCTGGAGAGTTCAGCATTACCTTGTGCCAAAGGTATGGAAGGAATGTCAATATGTTTGGAATTCCAACAGAGGGATATAACATCAGTCTTGCTCACTCGCATATAGGCAGCCAGGGTATTTGGTATTGGGAGTTCCTGATAGGAATGGGAGTCTGTCCCCACGGGGGGAGTCACTCCCTGTGAGGTACCGCTATCCCAAATCACTAGGGAGGGTTTTACTGAGCAGGCTCACCTACCTAGACTCAAGGGTGGTGGCTGCCCCCTGGGAAGAAGGGATGAATTGGCCAGAGTGCTTGGAAAGTGCAGTTACGTGCAGGGAGGACTGGTGCTACTATCCGCTTTAACAGGCTACTTGTTTGGACCTTTGTGGACATTTGTGGACCCATATTTCTGCTGTTTTCCGGACTTGGAGTGTTAAATCGACTTGGCTTCGCCCTCCAACTTCCTGCATTGGCCAGAGGGCTTGGGGAGTCTTGGTTGGTGAGGTGGTGAGCACTATCATAAACGTCTTTAATTATTTTGCACATGGGCATTGTCCATACCTAGGATTAACCACACGCGACATATTGTCATTCGTGTCCACACAAAGTTGCATTATTATATTATTTATTATTTTTGCCTTTGTGGAGCGCACTACAGCTCGCAGGCATTGGGGCGCTATGAGGAGGCGTAAGAAGGCTTGATTCAGGGTTACAAGAATGCGGCCCCACAGAAATACTTGGTACAGAGAGCTTAGTTACAACTATCAGTGAGCATGTTCAAGACAAGTTACACAACACAAAGAGCAGAGCATTGTTAGACAAAGAGCCTGGTTTTGATGGCCTTCCTGAAGATCGCATGGGACTCAATCATCCTGATGGATGGTGGGATGGAGTTCCAAAAAGTGGCCGCCATTTTGGGGAAGCTGGTGGCACCCGCATGCACTCTACGGGTCAGAAGTACAGTGATTCTATAAGTATAAGCCACTCTAGGGGGCCTGGAAGGGGTGTGGAGGCCAATTCTTTGAGAGAGGTAGGGAGGAGCAAGACCGTGCAGGCATTTGTGCATCAAGGCAAGTGTCTTAAAGGTAATTCTTTCCTTGACAGGGAGCCAGTGGATCTTCCTCCTGACCTCATAGATGTGGTCACGTCGTGAGATGCCAGTTGCAGCCCCAAGGGCATTGTTCTGTGCTAGTTGGAGTTTGGCCAGATTTTTATGGGAGGTGCCCACAAAAAGGACATTGCAGTAGTCCAACTTTGACCCAATTATCGCCCTAGTGATGGTGAGGCAATTCAGTTGGGATAGGAAGGGTCTGACTGCATTGAGGAGTTTGGAGTGGTTCACTGAAATGGAGGCTATTGCGTTGACCTGTCTATCCATGGATGGTGTCCAGTCAATTGGTCGAAAAGAAACTAGTCGACTGCAATTTGGTCGACGCAATTTGGTCGAAAACCAAATGGTCGAATTTTTTTTTTATTTATATATTTATTTTTCGGGTTTTCGTTTTGTAAAAAAAGGGGTCTTTAGAGAAAAAAAGGGGGTTCGGGGGGACCCCCCCAAAAAAATAAAATAAAAAAAAGGGTTAAAATAAAAAAATTAAAAAATTCGACCATTTGGTTTTCGACCAAATTGGTTCGACCATTTGTCTGGTCGACCAATTTTTTTCGACCAAATGTCTGGTAACCTCCATGGATAGGTCAGGTTCAATGTAAACGCCCAGCGTCTTGATGACTTTGGAGACAGCGATAGGGATATTATCAGCTGTGAAGGAGTGGTATTGTTCATCCAATTTACCCAAGGTGGACGGGGACACAATTAACAGGATTTCGGTCTGTTGAGGCATAGCCAGTTTTCTGCCATCCATGATTGGATCGTTGAGTAGATGGAATTGAGGATGTTGAGGTCAGATAGATAATCACCAGAGAGGAGGTGAGCACCTGGGTATCATCTGTATAGTTGGTGTATGAGATGCCCAGTGTGTTGCAGATTTTGAACAAGTGCCTCATAAAGACGTTATAGAGGGTGGGAGCTATGCAAGAACCCTTTGGGACCCCACACTTCATGAGACTAGGGTTAGCACAAGAGGATTCAGAGAAAACCTTCATCACTCTTTCCTGTAGGAAGGAAGTTATCCAAGCACAGGCCCTCGGGGAGAAGTTAGCTGCGGTGGAGAGGTGATGGCAGAGAGTCTTATGATCCACCAGATCAAAGGGTGCAGAGAGGTCGAGGAGCAGAAGAAGTGCAGGTTTTCCTGAGTCTCTTAAGTCGTACATTTGATTTTTTAAGTCAAGCAGAGCTGTTTCCGTGCTGTGCCTGTGCCGGAATCCAGACTCCCGGAGACCTAGAAGGTGGTTGTCTTCGATGAACTTTTGGACTTGCAGGTAAGATGCTTTGCCCAAAATATTTAGCAGGAAAGGCACAGTAGTGATGGGCCTGTAGTTCCCTGGGATCGATGGGTCGAGAGAAAGTTTTTTTAAGAGTGTCTAACCCAAGCTTCCTTGAGTCCAGTTGGAACATGTCCAGACTGGAAGGAGGAATTAATGAAAGCAGCGATAAGAGGGGCAATGGAGGAGGCACAGTCTTTAATGACCTCAGCTGGGCAGGCGTCTCCTTTGCAATTGGAAGGTTTAATGGATTTTAAGAGGGCAGTGACTTCGAGTTCACTCATGCATTGTACTAATTGTAACTACTACTTACCTAATAGCTATCAGGAGCTATGCATACACTTTAAAAAGCGCTATGCCATCTACTACTAACAACAAACTGGCGCTATTGAAAACATCAAAACATGAATGTAGCAAGTCACTTGCTTCACAACTAACGGCTCGTACGTACGCGCAGACCTCCTCATGCTTCAAACACAGATATACACGATTTTTGTAAATCAAAAATTCCTTTGGGCAACATGCCAACAATCAATGCTCGGAGTGAGGTCACCACATTGCGTGACCAAATGAATGGCGAAATGTATGATGCGGTACTAATAGACGTTGCTGACTTGTGTCGAGTCTGACTTGGCTTCCTTCCTGCCTATGTCTATACTTCCCATATGTCCCTCTCAGACTGAACCTTGTGCGGTCCCATTAACTATACATTCCAGGAAAGTGACCGCCGCCATTAACGCCGGCGCGCCTGTGCAGCTGCCAATGCTGTCTACGCCAGCTAGCACGAACACTGGAGTTTGCCTTTCCAAAGCAATTAGTCCTGCCAAAATAAACACCTTGAAGTCTATTCCCTCCGGGATTTTTACCATTAATGCAATTGGTCATGACACTGATGTTTCCTTAACAAATAATTGCCATACATTAGATCAGAATAACGCCCATCACGAAACTGAATTCATAATGTCTGATACTACTGACAGAACCAATCAGAAACTGAACATGTCACAAGACAGACCACAACACAACAGTAAGGTCACAACACACCCTTTTCGTGTATTATCTGACTTGTCTCAATCGCCTATCATGTTCACGAACTCCATCATCTGATTCCTTTGCAAATCCACCTCCTCGCGGAGTATCTCTACGTAGGCAAGCTCCTTCACCACTGTTTGAAGTTACTCTTGGAGCAATTAACATGGCCCTTGCATCTCTAACACGCCTTCATGAGACATTAGAAGCAAAGACTAACACCAACAAACCAACAATGAACTACTTCAAACACTTACACTTCAAAAAAGGTAGCAGGCTCTCCTCTCCAGAAAGAACATGGCATGATAACCTGCTCTGAGATGAGAGTTTGCAGCACACGCTTTTGGCTCACTGTACCTTTCATAGATGGGAAATATCAATTTGCTTATCAGTCTTTGTCCCACCCACATGGGCAGTCCAGCACCGAAATGCTAGGGCAATTCCCTTCTGAACAAGAGCACCAACAGAAACCCCATACACGTCTTTCAGCCTTGTTGGGCCTCATCAGTGAGGTGAAGCTGCGCCTCTCTGAGCACAGTGATCAGGGAGTCCACGTCTGGTTGCCCCCAGGTAACTCGGGGTGACCAACCCCAAGTTCCTTGCTAATATTTCAAAAAAGGTAGCAGGTGCTCCTCTCCAGAAAGAACATGGCATGATAACCTGTTCTGTGGTTTATTCCCACTTCAAACACTTACACATTTATTGCTGTCTAAATGTTGCTGCAAAAATACAGGAATAAACCCTGTTACAAGCTACTCCCTCATCGCGTCTTCCCACAAATTTCTCATGTGCTTTTGAAATTTCTAATTTACAGCCTCGGCTGATCACAAACCCTGCCTTGACAACGTTGGACTCCTCTTTAATATTAATCGACCTACTTCCTTCCACTCTTCTGAATGCCAATTTAGGGGCGGGGGTAGGGCTGCTTGGAGCATTGCAAAGTCGATTGAAGAAGGGTCCATACATGATCTTGCAATCCTCAATAAAAAAGGCGTCTAGGCTCAAAACAAAAAATTTATTACACAGTTTCCATCCACATCTCATGCCCTGAAATATGTGGCATCGAGTGCCTCTAATAACTTACCTTCTGGTTCAACTTACACTATCTTTTCTAAAAAAGATCCTCACAAACAGCCTATGATAGAAAGGCAAAGAACCAAAATCCCCTGCCAAAGTCAGTCCAGGGCAGTCGCCGCAGATTAATACGTGCTCTTCCTACTACTACCCTCTCTCAAATAAATAAAACATATCTTAACATTGATAAGGGAAAAAGAGCTAACTCCAAAGTGCTCAATCAGCATGGAGCTCCGGCCACAAAATCTATTCATGCTGTCAGAGACCATGCGCCGCCGCCGCTTGATGATCTAGTGAGAGAGGCAGCTAAATGAAATGGTGACCCAGCTGATACTAATGCTATTCAAAAACAGAGACCCCTAATAACAACAACCCCTTCTCAGGACTCTGCAGGCAACTGGCATCACATGTCTCCCACTCCATGTACCACTGCCTCTAAATCTGATGCTGATCAATCGGCACATATATCCTCCTGTCTACATCCCTCATCACACATCACTCACCAATACTTATACTCGAGCAGCGCCGATTCAAGACTGCACATCCTATGATTAGAGATAGTCATGGTCCAGATTCGGGATGTAGACTCCCAAGTGGCTTGCTCAACCAACAGGAGATATTTGCTCACTCCAGTCAGAGCAAGCACCCAAAGACACTTGCCTTTACAAATAACGCTAACACGAATTCATAACTGGTTGAGTCTGAACACTTCCATCATCTAATTCTATCCTGTCGAGGGGGTTGCTTTGAGACTTACACCTTCAATCGGAGTAGCGTTCTTGCCATCTTCAGTGATATACCATATCTGGAGGATCTTAGTTCATCTGATATCTCCCTGGTGGAGTTCATGCACCATCAAGACCTCACTCAGGCGAGATTATAGATAAAATCGGTTGTTGTTTTAAACACCTTGTGGATGGCAAAATCTGCCTTATATTACATGGAGTTTAGCCTGCAACAGGAACACGCAATCCCTGATACCCGGTCCACGGACTCGTGCCATCTGAAATCCAATCGTTGTGCCATTTCCCCATTTAAACATTTCATAAGAATTACCTGCACGAGAGGCCCATTTGACTATGTTTGTGAGGCCACTATAACCGCCCAACCTGATCTCTCTGTAGAACGAGACAGATCAGTTCTATTAACCAGGGGAAAGGGAAATTATGCATAAGAACTCACCTCATGGACAAATTATTAACCACCATGCACACCTGATTCACATTTATGTTTAAGTATATCGAAGTAGAACTCAAAGTGATTAATTAAAAAGGTAAGTGTAATTTGAGGTGCAGGGGAGAAGTGCTCAGCCTCGGTATCTAGGCTGGTCAAATATACATAGAACAAAATGGTTTCCTAATTAAGGAAACCCACGTCCCCTGCACACTATCAACAAGGGCCTAGGCCTGTATGTAATTATATGGTACTAAAATAACCTATTCGTTTTTACAAGGGGTAGTTATGAATGTAGTGATTGTGTTCTCCTTGCAATAGCAGGGACATTTTTCTTGAAATAACCCAATTAATGTTTGACAATTCATTTGTTTATCTAAAACAGATATTTATTCAAATTTTGACAAAAAAAACATTCAATTTATGGTCTGGCCCAACGCGTTTCGAGTATTACTTTCACTCTTCATCAGGGGCAAAGTGTTCCTTTTTCTTATAGAGAGAAAGATTCTGTATTAATAATACATTCCAATACATATTATTATTCATATGTGCATTAAGGCAAAACATAACTTCTTAATCACTAAGGACAAACACAAAATATTGTTTCTGTGTAGATCATTGCTACATTCTTTTACACTCGAGATCATTGATCATTGCTGAACAAAGAGAAAGGCATTTTAGCTATTGACTAATGCTAGGTGCCCACATAGGTAAATGACAAACATTTCTTTGTATGGATAGAACATGTTAGAGTATATTGATTTGTAATCTGACAAGCGCAGTAGTTCCTATTGTTGGCTAATCTTCTACGGTGGCTGTAGGGGTACTTACATATGGAGATATTATGAAAAGTGGTTTCCAAGGGTGTGACGGGATAGCACTTCTAACGGGATAGCAGTGTTGTGGGGGATCCTAGTTCATCCTGACCTATGATAAAGAGTAGGATTAAGGTAGTGCAATGAGGTGGCCGGAATGTGAAGGACTACTAGGTGATCATACACTTACTTGTTAAAGTGATATAAAGGCTCCACAGACAGGCATCAACTGCATCTCTGTACTTAAATACTAGGGATTCTCCCTCAATCCTAGTGGTTGGGTATCCAACACTAAAAATCAAAAAATATATAATAAAAGTGTGATCATAGGCTCTAAAGGCTTAAGGGCTCAATATCTCTTAGTGGCATAGCAGCTCTACTTACAAGAAAAAGGTGCGGTCTTCCAGGAAGCATAAGTTGAGGCTGTGACAGGAGACTCTCCATCGGCTTCCGTTAGATAAAGGAAACGGATCGAGTTTATATGGTCGCGAGTGACATCATCCGCGCATGCGTGTAATGACGTCACATCGCAGCCATTTTGTTTGTTTTTAGTCATTAGCGTATGCGCGAAAATGACAGAATGACGAGTAATGCGTCAGAATGATGCAGAATTATTTTTAGTCATTCGCGCATGCGCGAAAAAGGACTGAATGACGAGTACTGCTTCAGAATGATGCGGAATGCTTTAATAACTAGATAGTGGGAGCAAGTGAGCAAAAATAGATGAAGTGTAATGCTCAATACCATATATAGGATTCTAAAAAATATATGATCCTAAAAAATATATGCAGTGCAGTACATGGGAACGACAGTCAAAATAAATAGATAAATAAGCAAAGGGTAAGTGCAGACATCAGGTCTCAAGTTCTGCTAGGGGGCTGTATGGATACAGAAACAGTCCCACAAGTGCAGGGATGCCAAGGAGGAAGTGCAGGGGTGCAACTGGAGGGGGAACGGGACCTGGGCCCGAGATCAGAGGGTAGCTAGGTAACCAGTACAGTTTCAGCCAGGAGTTCAGCCGGGGAGAGGAGGAGAGAAAGCAGAGGCAAAGAGGAGGAAGGTTTTGAGGTGCTTCCAGAACCAGAGATAGTTCTCCTCAAGTTTCAGTGAGGCAGGGAGGGTGCTCCAGAGGGAGGCCCCTGCCAAAGAAAGAGATCTACCACCAACTTGTTGCTTGGAGAAGCGACTGACTCTGAGGGAGTTGGAGGCTGATGAGTGAAGAGCTTGAAAAGGAAGATATTTAGGAAGATAGAGTTGAAGGTATTGAGGCCCCAGACTGCAGAAGGCCTTGAGGACAATGCAGAGAGTTTTGAACGTAATCCTCGCAACCACTGGGACCCAGTGCACAGATTTCAGTCCTGAAGAGATATGATCCCTGGGCTGGAGGCCAAGGATAAGACTCGCAGTCTTGTTCTGGATAACTTGCAGAGGGAGGAAATTAGAAGCAGGCAGATTTAGAAAGACGCTGTTGCAGTAGTCCAGCACAGAGAGAACCAGAGCTCTGGAGACAGTGAGCTTCTGGGGGAAGGAGAGGAAAGGAAGAATACTTCTGAGGAAGGAAGTGCAGCTGGTAGTGTGACTTCTTAGAGACATCAGAGATGTGAGGAGAGAAGGAGAGTGTGGAGTCGAAGAAGACCCCGAGGTTTTTAGCCTCACAGGCAGGAGCAGGAAGAGGGCCAAGAGAGGCCGGCCAGAGAGTGACAGGAAAGGAGGGTGCGGGTGTGCTGATGAGGAGAATCTCAGTCTTACTGACATTAAGGCAGAGATCATTGGCAGCGCACCCCTCCTGTATGGAGGGCAGACAGTCAGAGATGATAGAGGGAGAAGAGATGGCAGAAGGGAGCCTGAAACTGTGTTGAGTATCATCCGCATGGCATAGAAAGTTGGGGCAGAGTGCAGCAATGCAGTGGGGAAGGGGTGCCAGGTATTGGTTGAATAGCCAGGGAGAGAGGTTAGACCCCTGAGGAACACCACAGATAGAGATAGCGATAGAGGAGACAAAGGACCGAAGCTGGATCTGGGATGGTCGATCGGCAAGGAAAGAGGTCAGCCAAGCAAGGGCCTGATCAGTAATACCCAGGTTACCACGCAGACAGTTGGGCGCGGTGGCATGGTTGAATGTGTCAAAGGCAGAAGAGAGATCAAGTAAGATGAAGATACAGGGGGTGTTGGAATCGAGGTTGGAGAGCAGGTCTACATAGATGTTCTGGAGAGCAGTTTCCGTGCTTCTGGCATCTCTGAAGCCAGACTGATGGTCGTGGAGACAACCAACAGTTTCAGTGTGAAGATTAAGCTGGGAGATGGCTAGCTTTTTCCAGGATTTTGCCCAGGAAATGAGTGATGGAGATTGGGTGATAGTTAGCCGGGCCAGAGGGGTTGGCTGTGGGTTTCTTAAGAAGGGGGTGCACAAGGGAGTGCTTCAGGTGGGAAGGGAAGACAGCTGTGGCGAAGGAGTGGTTGCAGAAGTCAGCCAGAGCAGGGGCCAGGGTGTCAATGTGGTCCTTGATGGTTTTGGAGGAACAGGGGTGAACCTGTGTTGACGACACTTTCATAGATCAGACTTGTCTAGTAACCTCGTCTGGGGAGAAAAGAGGAAAGGCAGAGAAGGAGGGAGGAGAGGTGGCAGAAGAAGGGCCAGAGGATGAACAGGGAGTAGTGGGGACAGGCGGAGAGGAAGAGAGAGAGGACAGGATGTTCTGAGTTTTAGAGATGAAATGAGAAACCAGGGCAGTGCCGACAGCCTGGGAAGGGACAGAAGAGGTAGAGACTGCAGCAGGATTGGCCAGCTCCTTGCAGATTTTAAAGAGTTCGGCTGAGTTGCTAGATGCTGTAGAGACGCAGGCTTGGATGAGGGCTCTCTTCTTGGTGCGGACAGAGAACCGGTATTGCTTTTGGAGAAGGCTGCAGTGCCAGTTTGTCAGAGAATGTACCAGAAGCACCCCATTTCCTCTCAGCCACCCTGAACATGCATTTAAGGGTGACGAGGTCTGAGTCATACCAGGAGTTGCACTTGGATTTGGGCTACAAGTGGATCCTCATGACAGGGGCAAGAACATCGAGAGTATCAGATATAGCAGAGTGGAGCATGAAGATGGATGTTTCAGGGTTTGAGTCAGCCAAAGGGCGTGGGGGGGGGAGAAAGTGGTGGTGAAAGCCTCAACTGACACACGCTTCATGAATTGGATAACCGAGAAGGTAGGTGGCAGTGCTGGAATTGGCTTGGCCTGAGGGGTGGATAGAGTGAGCTGGGAGGAAAGGAGAACGTGATCACTCGAAGAGAGAGGAGTGGTGAGAGCGATAGAGAGGGGAAGGTCTGAAGAGATCAGAACATCAAGAGTGTGCCCTGCAGAGTGAGTCATGCCAGAGGGGAGGATAGAGTGAGAATGCTGCTGGGTAGTTTCACCATCTAGCCCTGATCGTTACTTACCCCAGTAACAGCTATCAAATGGTCGTAATAGATTCTGGTGGTCAGTTGAACAATTAGTTGACTTCGATCACGGCCTTCGAACAGACTCTCAACATCTAAATTGTGACATCATTCGTAAAGATGGCCTTTATGCAGCCGCCATGACACTGTATAAAGTGCAACCTTCAACAATCAAAAACCACTTTACATGCATAAACCCTCATATGATCAGGAAGTTGCGAATAAGAAAACTGCACTTCGTTCAAGTATTACTCATGTCAAGATAGGCATATTACCATTCGCAATCTAAAAACTAGATATAAAAACTGGTACAAAGCCCAACGGGTTTCGATGTACCAACGAGACTCCGAGCAGATGCTAGCAGCGATTGCTTCTAAGAACAGTTGTGATATATGGAGAATGATTAACTCTGCTTACCAAAACAATCAATCGGCATATCAGATTAACTCGGTCTCTGCAGAGAATTGGGTTCAACATTTCCAGCAGTTATATGCCGCTCCAAATCTCCAATTCTCTCGTAGTCTAGCTACTTGGACTTCGTCTGACACTTTGGTCTTTGATAAATTGGACATATTACTCCTCGTGCTCCAGGGCCTGATGGGTTCACTAACTGTATGCTCAAAACTCATACAGAAGCATGGGCGTCCATACTTATTACTATTTTCGCCAAAGTCATGATACAAAAGCATATACCTTCAACATGTCAAAAGTCTATTGCAGTCCCGATTTTTTAAAAAAGTGATCGCGAATTACTGAGTAACTACCACCCGATTGGGCACCTAGACTTTCCTTGCAAAATGTTTGCGTGCCTTCTGCTAAAGGGCTTATCTACTTGGGTGAAAGAAGCAAAGCTCTTTGACTCATACCAAACAGGTTTTGTTCCAAGCATGGGTACGGCTGTTAATTTATTTGCTATATGGGCCATAAAAAGTTATAGTTTTCAATCCAAACAACCCCTATATATAACTTTTATTGATTTTAAAGCCGCAGTTGACTCAGTCCCTCGTGATCTTCTTTTTAAAAAATGGGTAGAGTCAAAT
Source organism: Ambystoma mexicanum (assembly GCF_040938575.1). Classification (NCBI taxonomy): domain Eukaryota; kingdom Metazoa; phylum Chordata; class Amphibia; order Caudata; family Ambystomatidae; genus Ambystoma; species Ambystoma mexicanum. The sequence goes on along the minus strand of NC_090933.1, from coordinate 1,355,155,830 downwards.
TGTCCACCTTATACTCGAGCTCCAATTGTCCAATTTCACTCTGAAACCTCAATTCCTATCCGTCTTTCTATAGACAGTAATTTATCTCAGCCCATTGCAACTAATTGTGGTATAAAGCTGGGGTTCATTTTAGCCTCATCGCTTTTCAACTTTTTTTTATCTCTGACATAGGACTCTCCTTAAAATCTGCAGTGTCAGACGCTCCAAAGATTGGTCCTTACGCTATTCCATGGCCTTTATATGCTGACGACCTAGTCTTGTTCTCCAAAACACCTAAAGGACTTCAGAATTCACTAACAGCCTTAGGAATTTATACTAAACAAAACCACTTGACTATTAACTTAACCAAATCAAAAGTCATGGCATGTGACGCTAGTCGCCATAATAAAACCATTCAATATAAGTGGCGTCTGCATGGTATGCCTGTTGAAACTATCCACCAATATTGCTATTTAGGGCTGAATGCAAACTATCATTCGTCCGACCTTCCATACAAGCTTGACTTGGAGAAGAAAATACTTAGGGCGGCTGCTCAAATAGTATGGAAAGTTCACCTGAGCCCCAGTCCTGAAGATTTACACACAGAAAGTTGTGCAAACCTATAGTGCAGAGACTAGGACCTACCGAGACTCCTCTTATTGGACCAAGCTTGAGGGACACTTTTGGAAAACAATATTGCCTCTGCCTAATAGCCGACCCTTGTGTATAGTCCGACAAGAACTTGGTCTTCTTTCCTTGAGTGCTATTTGCACCTGCAAAATGTTTAATCTATACCAAAAATGCATCACAAATGATACCGAAGGCTCTCTACCATTTATCTTGGCAATATATTTAAATTACCCCGTGGTCAAGAACATTGGACCATGGAAAAAGCATGTTATTAACATGATAACAGCTGCAGGCATTTCTGTAGATCTATTAATTACAAATCCTGATAGGGCAAAAAAAAGGTTGTGGCTCCTAGAGAGGACCACCACTTGACAAGAGAGCATGCATGCATGCATTATCTTGCCTACTTGTCAACAGTGTATGCGCTATCCTGACCACTCGTCAACAGTGCATGCATTATCCTGACCACTCGTCAACAGTGCATGCGCTATCCTGACCACTCGTCAACAGTGCATGCATTATCCTGACCACTCGTCAACAGTGCATGCGCTATCCTGACCACTCGTCAACAGTGCATGCATTATCCTGACCACTCCTCAACAGTGCATGCATTATCCTGACCACTCCTCAACAGTGCATGCATTATCCTGACCACTCCTCAACAGTGCATGAGCTATCCTGACCACTCAACAGTGCATGCATTATCTTGCCTACTTGTCAACAGTGTATGCGCTATCCTGACCACTCGTCAACAGTGCATGCGTTATCCTGACCACTCGTCAACAGTGCATGCGCTATCCTGACCACTCGTCAAAAGTGCATGCATTATCCTGACCACTCCTCAACAGTGCATGCATTATCCTGACCACTCGTCAACAGTGCATGCGCTATCCTGAACACTCGTCAACAGTGCATGCTTTGTCCTGACCACTCGTCAACAGTGCATGCGTTATCCTGGCTACATGAGAAGCAACTTTGTTGATAAACCATTGCGCTGTCCGGAGCGGTATCTACCTCGGTTACCTGCAGCAACATATAGATCCATGTATCTACGTTTCAGATTGAATGTGTGGCCTACACGCGAAATCATGGGACGTAGACACAATATAGTTAAATCAGTCAGAGGTTGTAGATTTTGTAGAGTCACCTCAGAAATGGAAACACTAAAACATCTTCTGACCTATTGCCCTGCTCTGACTTCCATTGGGCGACTTCACGTGGAACGTTCATACAAGAACTACAGATGTCTTTCCCATGAAATGTTATGGACTAGCCTTCTCACAGGTGACTGTAATGCTGCCATCATTGCAGCAATGAACTTCTTACAATCCATAAAGCATTCTTGCCAGCCCTACCGATTTAGGCAGTAGGCTACCACTTTTTAAGCAGTCCTACCGCCTACCGATTTAGTGGCAACAAATACTGATTTTTTTAAAACTATTTTCTTTTTTTTTGCCCTGGATTTAGCAGTCTGTTCAGCCATGGTTGCAGGGTGCGCAAGCACACAGAATCCAAGGAATGTTCTTCAGTGGGGATGTGTCCAAGCTGCTGCTTTTATAATGGTGTGTTCTTACTGGCAGCAGTTAGCAGACCAGTGCGCCAGTGCAACCTCCCCAGACTGTCAGAGGCGCCCGCAAGATCCGCTCCAGCACTTCTGGATATCAACAGCCACAGTATGGTTCACCGTACCTCAGCTCCCCGGTGCCAGCCACCTACATGCTGGGGTTAGCCGCTGAAGCAATGGCGAGCCACTCCTCCTAATGAGTTCTGGCAGGTGTCAGCTTCCGCCAGGAGCTGGGGGGAAACTGCACGTTTCAGCCCCGCCCTGCGCGAGTCTCGCCACTTCCACCAGCCTGCAAGTGCCATATGCTATTTCTTCTGCGTAGCTGCACAACGCAGCGTCCCTCTCTCCGGCACCTGCTACATACTTGCCAACTCTGCCGATTTAGGCGGTAGGATACCGCCTTTTAAGCAGTCCTACCGCCTACCGATTTAGTGGCAACAAATACTGATATTTTTAATATTTTTGAAACTTTAAGATTCCTACAGATTTTTGTTCACAGAATGTTGGCACGTACGCAACTACTTAAATGTAATATGCCTTTTCCATACTTAACCACTCGGGACCATTTCATCTCACTTACTAAAACCCTACTAAATTAGGACGCAGTTTTAATGATTGTGTTCTACAATGAATTGATTGATATGCTTACTTTTGGTTGTTTTATCAATTACTCTTTTCACGTGAGAATTAAATACTGTCACATGCGATCAAGATCACATCCTGATTGGAAACGTACACTGATCTGTGTATAACTTGATTCGTTGTGATACTTTCTTTAATTTTTTCTTTTGTTTTTCTTTTAACTGATATTAACAATGTGTTTTAACTATGATGGAATTGAAACCAGACAGATTATGTCATTTCATTTATTCATCAACCTTTTTCAATAATGTCGGTTTAAATCCTTTTTATGAAGAAATGTTCATTATTTTTGTAATTAATATAGAAAGATCGTATGCAACCATATCAAGAAAGAAAGAAAGAAAGAAAGAAAGAAAGAAAGAAAGAAAGAAAGAACGAAAGAAAGAAAGAAAGAAAGAAAGAAAGAAGGGACGAATTCCCTAGATTAGCCACACACCCCTCTTGAGGGTGTAGTCTTCCCATGGCCCGTGCTAACACAACAACCGAAGGAAGTAGTTCTCTTGACTGTGCCTGTTTTACCATTATGACTGTTTTGGCGCTTGGTCTGTAGAAGTGTGAGGACTGAGTGGGCATTTTAGCCTCTACTCACCCTTGTATTCATGCAGGGCGGAAGTCAGTTCATCACAGCATTCTAAACAGGCCTACCCACTATAAGAACCGGAAACTCATAAGGCGAAGCGGTGCTGGGCTTGTATCACCACACGGTAGGAGTTGCGGAGTGTCTCCAGATGTTCAGGGGCAGACCTAGCAGCTGGCACAGGCGACAGCATGCATGCTACTTTGAGCTACTCTGGGTCGCCATCGGTCCCTCTGGCTTGGGAGGATCTACTTCACTGTAACTACTACTGTATTCTGGTGGGAACGCCACCCGTAGATTATTCCAGACACTGCCTTTGAGGGGTGACTCTTCATATTAAGACCAGTTCCAGCTCCGCCAAGCAGTACATAATCCAAAAGAAACCTTGGGCACATACAATGCACGCCTACACCTTAGCACGTAACTGCATGCTACAAGAGCTGGATGATGCGATCCATGTGCAAGTCTCCGCTTCTGATAAGCTGCGTAAACCCATCCTGAGGGAACCATGCACATTCTACAACTACCGAGTAGAGCCCTTCGCAGAGGCCATTTGTAGGGTGTCCTGACCCACGTTTAAGCTACCCTGCTACAACATTTGGTGCTGTGGGCTTAGAAAATTCAAGATGGCGGAAAACCCACATGTGCGCCGAAATCCAGGAAAGCTGCGCAGTTTGTGCGCACACTAAAATGGTTGCCTCACTTGCCACCAACCAGTGCGAGAATGAAAGGCCGGGTTGCCATGAGGGAAATGGGTTGCCAAAGGAAAAACAGTAGCGCCGGTTAGCTTCAAAGCGCTTTAAAACCACCATTGGACTACCCGCACAGTAGTCTGAAACCATTGGGAATGGCAATGCTGATTGCCAAATGCAACCTAGAAGTGTGGGGAATTCATTTCTTAAATCCCAAAAATGGGTGCAGTACCAGTACTCACCACTATCCAAAAGCCGGCGTTTTAAAACCACTCTGTGTGTTTTTCTGAAGGCAAGCAAAATGCCTATTTCAAACCTTGCAACATGTGCAAAATATTCACTGAACACCAGCAGACATTTGGCAGAATGGAGTTTTGTGTGCCTACAAAATCTGGGAAATGAAGAGCCCAAAAACAATGCTTATAACAAAAATGCTATGGAGTCAGCAGCTTAAGCCTAACTACAACTGGATTTAAAACCACCAAAATCGAAAATGTTAAATTAAATGAGTGACCTATGTTTGGTGTCACATGCCTTTGTAACTGTTGAAATGTCATAGTTTTGCGCTTAGAATCAGCATTCTAGCTGCATGTGTAAAATTACAAGTTATTTTAAAAGCAACAAAAAGTTAGCTGAAGGTCTGGCTTAAGGAACTTGATTTTGCCTAGCAACTACCCATCAGCAGTGAAACTTGAGTCACCACTGTGTTCCCAGGCCAACCTTCCTTTTGCTGCCCAGGCTAAGGATATGCCATCTATCTGATAATTGAATTTCCTGTGCTCTGCCAGAGAGTGAACAAAGCCCTCTCCACTCAGGCAAAGGTTTTTTATTACAGACGTCGTAAAAAGTGGCTTCCTCCTGGAGAAGCTGGGAGGAGCACTGCCTGTGAGAAGCAAGCTGGCTGGGCAGAAACTGGAAAGACTGGTTTCTGTACCATGTGACCTGAAAAGACACACCCCTGCAGCAAGGATATGGTTTTATAAAAAGGGGGATAATTCATAGAGCGGACATGTGAAAATTTTATAAATGATACCATAATTCTTGTGATTTTTCTGCCCACAGTTTAAGACGTGGTAGGAACCGGTGGTATGTTCAGGGGGGTTTTAGCGGAAAAGTGGATATTACTCTAAATGTGTGCATGTTAAAAATCTGAAACTTCATCAGTTAATGTCCCTACCCCCTGCACACATGTATGTAAAGTTGGGTCCATGTCGGAAATTGAAAAAGCAGTTAAAAAGTGAAATATGTGCCAGTTCTGAATGCAAGCTCCCAGGAAGAGCAGAGTTTGAACAGGGGATACCTCCTGTGATGCATGATGGGTGCATATGATTTTAAAACAATATGTACCTCTGCAAATATGTATTTGTTTCAAATCTAGATTTGTGTGTAAGTTGACAGGAGGAGTGGACTTTCTGCAGGCTGTAAAATGACATCAATCTGACTCACAGTTCAGTTTGCCAATCAAGCGGAGGAATGGAAGTTTGACCAATTAGAAGCTGAGAGAGAGGTAGGGTCAGTGATGCTAGAACACACCCACATTCTAAACACATAAAAGCAGACAGACAGGACAGATAGGGACTTTCCAAATCCATTTGCAGCGGGACGCTCTGCCGGAAAAATCCATACTTACCTCCATCAACCTCCAGAAAGCCAAACTAGAGACTTCAATCTATCCAGAACTAAGAGACCAGACCAGAGGGAGAAAGCCGTGCTGTGCCCAGAGAGTGACCAGAGCCCAGTCTAAAACCCTGACCAGATCCATGGCGAGGCCCATTTCACCCAAGAATATAGTGTGAGTACCTAGAAAACTGTGCAGAACCAATCTCCTAGTTAAAATCATATAATTCAATCTATTTAACCTAAGTAGAACTGCCTCCTAACTGTCACCTGTCATTTTAGCTGCAAAAGCTGCACGTGTCTTTTTGAACTTTAAAATTTCAAATCTGAAAAACGACCTTTACTAAATTACTCATATCTCCGCAACCGTTTGGGCTAGAGACTTGCAATAACTTTCATTTGGAAGCTGAGATCCCAGGCTTTTCTAGGACCCCAAAACGGTAGAGATAGTCCTTGCGGTTCCTTTGTAATAGCGCTCGGCGCATCCGCGAATTTTACCGCGATTTGCAATTTCTTCACATGTAAAAACTGCTGCTGTTTGCTTTCCATTGGCCAGAAATTCGTTTAACCTGCTAACTATCCCTGCATCATTGCTAGTGTGAGCCTGGACTAATATTAACTAGATACCACTCACCCTGAACCTCTATAAGGGAATTAAAAGCAAATTTAGCATATTTCTCATTCATTGCCAGCACATATCCAAGCATTGCCTGTGTTTTCAAAACTCCTATCTGTTTTCTGTTGTCTAAGCTTGCTGGATTGAACTGATTACATTGATTGCATTTCTGAGAACTGTGTGCTTTCCTCCCATTCCCTTGCATTGCATAAAGAGGGGGGGAGTGAATAGCCAGAGAAAAGTGATTACATTGTTTGGTTGAAATCATATTGAGTATTTTCTGTACTGCATTCATTGAATATTGCATCCACCTGAGCTTACATAAAGCATCCTCTACCACATTATACTTCTGTACCTATTTACCAGTGTGCTACCTTATCCATTTCTTGTCAACTCCTTATTGATTATAGAGAAGCGTGTTAGTGCCAGATTCTCCGTTGTTAATATTTACCATATCAGATTAAGTGTGATATTCAATTCTTAATTTATTAAAAAGTGTGATATATATTTTAATTTATCAAATAAACCTTTTAAACTTGCAAAACAGAATTACTTCTTGGCTCAGTGGGGTCAGGGGGATTCCAAGAGAGGGGTGTTATACAAGGGTAGTCATCCAGAACGCATGAACTGGACCTAAAGATATATCAATAAGGGTTTTCATTCAGTATTCTAGACTAGGCGTTAACTTGGCTGTAGTGCTGAATTGAATCCTCTTACACATTTCAACGATACAGATGGAAGAAGTTCATGCTATTCAAAGCTGCGCAACCCTACGACATCCACACACAATGGGATGTTCGAATCTGACCATGTCAACAACCATCTGATGTCCATGCTGCAACCATCAACGTTTGGGATATACATGTATGGGGGCTCCACCCCTCTACCTATCAAAGGTGTATTCAAGTCACATTTCTCATACATCTCTACACTACCGTGTCTGCAGCAGAGACGCCCGATGCAGTTTTTCGCAGTCTGACTGTAGTAGCAGACCTTGATTCGGATCCACCGGAGTCCTCCCAAACGGTTACAGGGAAGGAAGGAGCAGCTTTAGCGTAGACACGGCCCTGTGCAGGCTGAGCACCACGCTCCACTGCAGCCTGCATACATCTTCACTCTGACGACAGAGCCTCCACCTTCCCGCTGAGATTCTCTAACTCTTCTGGCGCAGTCCATCCGGCCATTCCATCCTTCAAGGCTCACCACGGGTATGCACAGTTGCAGCTTTGCAAACCAGACCGTGTCCAAAATATATGTCAAGACTACTCTGACCGCCCCTGCGTATATCACCCGAAGGGGCCCACTAAGAAATTGTATATGGTCCTGATGAAGACAAGGGTCCAGTAACAACCTGATGCCAAAACGTCTTCCCAAATGGACAGATAGGCACGCAGCCATCGTGTCTTGATCACTAGGTGAGATACAATTCACAATTCCCCCATCTAAACTGTGCACATTGATTGTGTTTGATGTAGACCCGCATGGTAAGTGAGTTCAACGGTCAGCCTAGATAGGTAGTGGTCCAGCCCGGAAGCACCACCTGCATAGTCCGATTCACAGAATGTACAGTTCAAGTCATAAAGTCTAAACCGTGCTGTTTTATTTCGTTCAGAATGTTCACAAGTTGTTTCCATGTGTCTGTTGCACACTTATTTTTGTATTGTGAACGCTGATGAGTACTTTCTTTTCTCTTAGAGGTGTTTTCTTGGTGTGTGTATAATTTCCATATTCTTTGATATCAATTTATATATGCAGAGTCCATGAATAAAATGGACCCACACAATATCCCTCATCACGTGTCCACATGTGTTTTCCTACATCTTAAGGAGCAATACAGAAAGTTAAGCTGCTAAGGCCTATTTCTTCTTTAGCTTATGTATTCTTAACAGCTCTTGTTCTGATGTACTCACTGTTATACATTGTGACATTGGTTGAATATTACTACAGATGTTGGGCGCCCACCTATGTAAAGTACATTTCTCACGTATGTCATCTTCCATGCAGGCCAGATTCATACATTACACGGTTTGGCAAACACTAGCTATGGGATGCAGCCATGGGGCACAGGAGGTGCTTGCTACGCTCCACCCTCTGCACGCTCTGTCCATGGCAATGGCTATCCTTCCTTGTTTCCCTGACATGAGTTTATTTATTTACAGTATTTATATAGCGCCTTTACCGGCACTGTACAAACTCAAACAGTACAAGGAAGATTTGGGGATAAGGACTCCCATTCCGAGGAGGTACTCAATTCACTCAAGAATCCCATAAAGAAATACCTACAAAACCAGAATCCTTCTACATCTGTTTTCGTAGTACCTGTACTGAAGATTAAATATGTAACGGGTGCTGAGAGGAGTAAACACTGAGAAGTAGGAATGAATAAAGAGCTGCCTGTCACTGGGACGAAGAAAGCCAATGGACTTCAGCTGAACATAACACCAACACAAAGAAAGGACTATTGCTGGAAACTGGGGAAGCTTCAGTATGGCCTCATAGAATTTGAAGGAGTGAAGCAAACCTGGAGAGAAGCCCAGGAGTCTCAAACGGGTTACAGGGAGGCAGAGACGCTGATCTTCAGACAGCCAAGAAAAACCGTAGAAAAAGGTGCTTGAGGAGCCCCAGTGTGAAAAAAGCCTACCAAGAGGCTACCAAGTGAACAAGCATCCCAGGAGGGACTTGCTCATGAGAGGTGGTGGATGGAGGATGGTGCAAGAGGAAAAACCTCTCCATGCCGATACCATCAGGGGAGGGATATCCCGATCGGTACCCAATAAGGAACAGGGAAGTGAAGTTATCTTGACGTGTGGCGGCCAAGAGGAGAAAAACACAAGGAATACTCCTGATGCTGATACCGCAATCCACCAACTACACAGACACGTACGTGGAAGCAGAATGAACGGAAGAACGAGAGCCATCCTGCATCAACAAAGTGAATACCCAAAGAGGGACACCAACCCAGTGACATGAACCTCAATCCAGGAAGGTAATGGGAATAGAGGGAGACCCGGGGAGAGGGACGGCTATAGCGAGTGGCTTAACCCTAATTGGCCGAGATAAGAAGAGTGAGAATAACCACGGGACTCCGCCTACTCATCCCAGTAGTGTCGAGAATCATAAGAAGAGTGCGAATAACTAGAGGACTCCTCCTACGCGTCCCAGCAGTGCTGAGAATCAAAAGAAGAGTGGGAATAACTACAGGGCTCCGCCTACTCATCCCAGCAGTGCCAAGAATCATAAGAAGAGTGAGAATAACCACAGGACTCCTCCTACTCGTTCCAGTAGTACCGGGAATCACAAGAAGAGTGAGAATAACCACAGGACTCCTCCTACTCGTTCCAGTAGTACCGTGAATCATAAGAAGAGTGAGAATAACCACAGGACTCATCCTACTCATCCTTGTAGCATTGAAAACCTTAAGAAGAGTGTATCTGACCCCTGGGTACAATACACAGATAACAGAGAGGAAACAAGGAAGCAAAGAAACTTTAGAAGTGATCCTATGAAGGTGGAGTCAATAATATGAGGGGAGAGAGAGAGAGAGAGAGAGAGAGAGAGACTGTTAATTGATAAGAACTAGATACAGGAGAAGATAGGGGTCAATACCCCTCAGGAGTGGAAGTCAAGAAAACAAAGACTGACAAAGAGCAGGACGTGGCGAAGTCCCATAAGAGAACTGAATGAACAGGTGAAAGAAATAGCCAAGCGCTATTTGAAGATTTAATATTGAAAAGGAACAGTTTCATTGGAAAGCCATCTTTCCATCCAAGGAAAAGGGAGTCATTCTGCTGGTCTTCAGTTGTTTAGTATTAGTGGTAGGGTAAGTATAGGTTAGTTTCAGAACGGAGGACAGACACTTGTTTTGAACTTTAACACAAACAACAAGCACCCTAGTTTTAGATGTGTTAGAGAGGGCAACCCTTAGATTCAGGGAAATAAGCCCTTTTCTTCTTTATTTTGAATAAACACTGTTTAAAATGCTGAACCCTGGTCTGTCTCATCTTAGCGGCCCGCCACAAAGCCAACATAGCTGGATCAGAAATACAGATATATTTGAAGAGTACTGCAATCCAAACAATAGTCTGACTGCTGAGTGAAGAATGGAACGGAGTGGAAGGAGGGCACAGGCTGTAAGAACGATGTATAAAGAACAGCAGTAGTTGAGACGAGAAAACATCCATCTTTGCAGTAATAGTTTAGGTGGGGAAAACGTACAAATATGACGCATTTTCTTGATGTTCTGAAGATAGAACCTGCAAGATTGTGAAATAGTAGAACTTTGATCTAGAAGCGAGAACTCATAATCAAAGATAAACCCGAAGTTACGGGCATTAAGAGTGACTATGAGATGGAGAGGGGAAAAATAAATAGAAGAGGGTGATTTTCCTTGTAGGGATCTGCCTTGTCACCCCACCCTCCCGTAGAGAGGTCACAGTGAGACCCATAAGGTGGACCTGACGGAACAGACCCATAACCTCTGCCTGGCACCACCAACTGTAGAGGGGGGGGCACTAGATGGCCCCAATGGCTGGTCCCACACCCTAGGGGGCCATCTGTCAGGCTGCCGCTTGCCTTACTGGCCTAATGCTAGTGTACCAAATACAACCTTTTATCCCTATCCCCTCCCCGTTTTACTCGTGACTTAACAAGTAACAGTCACTACTTAATAATACACCCTGTCAGCGTATTGCTTATCACTGTACCTCTAAACAAACATATCAATACACATGTTTATACATTATACACACATAACATATATATGCATTTGTTAAATTGCATACGGGTGGGCGGCTACATTTAGCCCCCCTTCTCAGTACCTATGAGTGGTTTTCTCTTTGCGTGGTTGGGGGCTCTGCCCCCAGTCTTCCATCTTCTCGCTACATGGGACACCGCTTGATGCATTTCACCCGTGCTATTACTTGTCTAGGTATCCCCGTCCAGTAGGGGGCACACTCATAGAAACCACCACAGCCTACGGACTTCTCACATCGTCTTGGGTGGCCCTGTGCCATGGTGGGCTGCCGATGGTCACTGACGCAGCCCGGCACCTTCCACCATTGTGATGGGGATACCACCTCTATCACCCCAGCATCCCTTGGCACCTCTGTTGTCCCGAAGCTCTGCCCCATGTCCACATTGGGCAGGTGTGGTGCAGGGGGCGGGCTGTGCGCTCCCCAGTGGTCTGGCCAGCATGCTGGAGCCCTCTTCTGCACCCAGACTGCCAACAATTGGGCATCTCGAGACTTATCTTCTCCTGGGCGGTGATGACGGAGCAGCCTGGGAATTCGACTTCTTCACCGCCCATCAGACATGGCATTGCAGACTTCTGGCATGGCCTCCTCCCACTCCTTAACTCTTTAACTGGGGCGGGCCAACAGAGGGAATGGCTGGGTTTCTCGGTTCGGGTCATCCCACGCTCGCATTTTTCACCCTGGACTGCCTCATGCATGTGGTCCGAGAACTTCTGAGATGGGCCCATCCTGTGAGGCTTGGGCAGGTCCTGTAGGAGCCGAGGCTGCTCCGGGCACACAACCTTGGCACAGGTGCATAGCAAGCCGCCCAACCAATTTAGAATCCTCTCTCCCCGCCCAGCCCATTTTTGGGCAGGGAAGCTTTGTCCTTAGTTTTTTGTTTTTTTCTTTCAGATTCCATCCAGCCCCATGGTGGCCTGGATGGTTCAGTCCAACTGTGAACACAGATTCTACATAACACATTACATAAAACACATTAATTAAAATATTTTTCCCTACAGCCCGGTGTCTTTATTTCTAGTTTTCCCTCAGGTGACAGTATGGAGCCCTGCCTTTCCAGACCAAATTTGGGCCATGCTACAAAGCTTTGAACATAATAAAGTTTGCATACGAGGAAGATTTTTGTTTTCTTTTATTGTTTATAGCGTGGACCTAGCTCGAGACCAGTGGAGTACTGTCCTGGTGTGAGTAGCCAGCATTTGGGCTGGCATCTTTTTACAGCAGCGCCATACTCTGAGGTCTGTTCGTCGACATGTGTGTCCATTGGAATTAGTCCTTGATAAGGTGTTGTTGAAAGAGCCATGTTTTTAGAGATTTGCAAAATAAGAGAATTGTGGGGGCATTCCGATCCGATACCAGGATTGAGTTGAAAAGGGTGGTTGAGGGACAAGAGAAGGGATGCTTACACGTCTTCTCTTTGTGGGCGAGTTGTGATTCAAACCGGTTGGTTGATTTACTGAGCGAGGAGTGTGTGCCACCAGATACGTGGGGCATAGCCACCAGGTCCACTGATGCGCTACTCGTGACTGCTTTGTAGACGATACATGCAGACTTGAATAGTATCCTCGCTTCAGGAGAGGAAGCCAATGTAGATGTTGTTGTAATGTGCTGCAACGTGGTGGACTGCTTTTAGGGGAGTCAAATGATGGTATGGTATTGTTTATTTATATAGCGCCTATACACAGGCAAGTGTTTCAAAGCGCTCAAGGAGGGTGGGAACAGGGAGAAAAACCACTGTCACTCAGAGCCCTTGAGACGATAATAGTCTGTACAGGCAGAGTAAGTGCATGAAAAATACATTTATCAGTTTGAGATACAGCAAATAGGCCTGATGGCGATTCTGCAGTTTTAACAGTGCAATTTAGGCGTGAAGACAGGGGGGAACAGACAGACGATCTTCAGGTGCGGTGCGTAAGGAGTGAACAAGTGCACAGTGGGACGCAGGGAGGGGGAGGATCAAGTGCACCCGGTAAGCTGAGACTGGGTTAAGGCCAGAGAGAGACACTCTCTTGGGTTAATTTCTCAAGTGCATTGAGTATGGGTGGGTATAGGGCCCTGAGGCAAGTGCGAGAGAGATCTGGCAGAGGTGCCGGGGACCAGTGAGACTCTGAGGTACACGCGGCGACCGGTCAGCATGCTGTAAGGAAGAGGAGAGAGGGAGGGAAAAACAGAGCTGGGTTAGCAGGTCATAGGGAGAGAGAAGGAAGAGGAGAAGAGGAAAGTCTTGAGGAGTTTCCAGATTTAAGAAGATTCAGCTGAAGACGGAGGGCGGCAGGCAGTCTATTCCAGAGGGAGGCACCTGCTGAGGATAAGGATCTCCCTCCAAATCTCTGCTTGGAGAGCTGGCTCACACACAGAAGTTGGAGGCAGATGAGCGGAGAGCTCATGGAGGACAGTATTTAGGTAGGCAGCGTTGAAGGTAGGTAGGTCCCAAGCCTCAGAAGCCTTTGTCATGGTCATTGGGCCGAGAACGCAAACATTAAAGGGCCACATACACAGGGGGCCCGGATGGACACAGTCCTGGCGCCTTTGGCTCATGAATAACAGTAAGCAAGAACATTTATTTGGGACAAGATTTCTTTATTATGGACATAGCACCTCATTTTGGGTGCAAAGTGCATTTAACATGGGAACTTGTGTACTCTTGGGTGTGGCTGCTGCTGCCATTGGGTTGCCTGGCACGTGCTGACTCTCTTGGAGTGGCAGGGTAGACAGGCAAGCCAGGCCTAGTGGGCGTGCCCACGATTGCGGCTATATAAGCTGTTCCGATCCCGAGGCAGATGCTTCGCGTTATTCTGCAGTTCCATGCAGCATAACACTCACCGCCGCCTGAGAATCAGACTTACCTTTGGAAATCCTGCCATCATACTTACCACCGGGGGAAATCTGCTCTCACCTGTACGCGTCTTTGTTGATCCTAGCATTCGTCTTCAAATCTTCCAGAACACTGAAATCTTCATCTTGGCACCACAGCACGACGCGCTCCGTCCACGACAGCAGCACCTGCAAGGAAAAACGAAAGACAAGGTTACACACTTAAAAGACATTCAGTTTAAGGTTGCGCTACCACCAAACCTTGCGCTTTTTCTTAAACCATCACGTACCTGCTGTGGGACATTGCGGATTCATCCATCTTCGGCCTGGCCGTGTCCCACGCCCAACAGGTACTTTTGGGCCGCATTTCCACCTATTGGGAAGAAAACAGAAGAGAAACATTATTCAGGAATTGACAACAATATCGGGAGCAATAATAGAAAGACATTAAAATGAGAAGAGGCAAAGAGAAAACAAAAAGGTAAACAGACAAGAGACATTGAGAGACACTTACTACCAACCAGGAGAAGCATAGTCGCAGCTGGACTGGACTATTACTTACCGGGGATCCGTGAAGGAACTAGGTCCCATCGACAAGCGCCCCTGCCAGAAGTAGCAGGACGGAAAGCTTATCATACATAATTAACGGGGGAGCCTTATCGTCGGTACATGCTCACAGACACCACACCTTGGGGAGAAGAGTTTGAGAGGTACAATAGTCACAGATCAGCGCACTCACCTTCTCTCATATCCACGCAGGAGCAGTGTCACCAATTGCCGCCGCACACATCTTATCTGCAGAGGGAGAGGCCTGACGAGGGTGATCTAATTCCTGGGAGGGCTGCTACCGTGCCCCAACGCCTCCGCAGAGACCAGGTGAGTGTAACAGCCTTGTGAACAATGCAAAGGGTCTTGAATTTGATCTTTGCAGCCACGGGGAACCAGTAAATGGATTTTAGTGCCAGAGAGATGCGGTCCCAGGGCTTGAGGCCAAGAATAAGTCTTGCGGTTCTGTTCTGGATGAGTTGCAGAGGAAGGGAGGTTGAGGAAGAGGCTGTTGCAGTAGTCCAGCCTGGAGAGAACCAGGGCTCTGGAGACAGAGAGCCTCTGGGGGAAGGAGAGGAAGGGAAGAATACCTCTGAGGAGGTGCAGCTGATAGTTGGACTTTTCAGAGATGTCTGAAATGTGAGAGACGGTGAGAGTGGAATCAAAGATGACCCCAAGGTTTATTGCTTCGCAGGAGGGTGCGGGTGCAGGGCCAAGGGAGGCCGGCCAGAGTGAAAGTGGGAAAGCAGAAGCAGGAGTCTCAATGCGAACAATCTCAGTCTGAGTGGCATTGAGGCAGATGTCGTTTGCAGCACACCAAGACTGAATAGCGGACAGTCAGATATGAGCGAGTAGGAGGAGGCGACTGAGGGTAGCCTGAAAGATAGTTGTGTGTCACCCACATAACACTGGAAGTTAGAGGTGAAAGTGGCAATCACACGTGCCAGGGCAGCCATATAGATGTTGAAGAACCAGGGGGAAAGCTTAGATCTCTGGGGAACGCCGCAGGTTGCGAGAGTGATGGTCGAGTGAAAGGCTCTGAGCTCCAGCTGGGATGGGTGATCGAGAGAATGGAGGTTAACCATGCCAGAGCCTGATCTGTGTTTCTCAGGGTGTCACAGAGACGTGCGATCAGGATGTCGTGGTTAACCGTGTCAGAGGTACAGAAGAATGAGGATAGAGGGGGTATTAGTGTCAAGATTTGAGAGCAGGTCTTCACGGGTGTTCAGAAGAGCAGTTTCCGTGCCTCTGGATGCTCTAAAGCCACATTGATGGTCGTGGAAGGAACCAATAGATTCAGTGTGGAGGGTCAGCTGAGAAATAGCCAGTTTCTCCAGACGTTTGCCCAAGAAAGGAGTGATGGAGATAGGGCAGTAGTTTGAGGGAATGGCGGGGTCATCAGAGGAGTTTTTGAGCAGAGGGCACACAAGGGAGTACTTCAGGGTAGTTGAGAAAGCTCCATTGGAAAAGGACAGATTGCAGAGATCAGCCAAGGCTGGGGCAACAGCGTCAATATTGTCTTTAATGGTTTTGGCTGGGAGCGGGGTCCACCTGTTTGGATGAAGCTTTCATAGAGCGGACTTGTCTGGTGACTTCATCTGATGTGTCGGGCGAAAGAGAAGAGAGGGTAAGAGGCGGGGGGCCAAGGGAGGCTCTGGTGTTGGTGTATGCTGTGGTGTGGAAAATAGGGCGGAAAGGTTGTCTTGGGTTTTTGTGGTGAAGTGTGTAGCCAAGGCTGAGCAGAGGTCCTGGGTGGGTGTGATGGAAGAAGATGCTGCTGCAGGATTGGCCAGTTCCTTGCAGACTTTGAAACATTTGGTCTTGTTGTTTGATGCCGTAGAGATGCGGGCTTGCTTGCTGCAGATGCAGAGTCGATAATGCCTTAGAAGGAGGTGGCAGTCCAGTTTGTCCGATGGTACGCCCAACAAATTCAATTTCCACTCAGCTGCCCTACACTTGCGTTTAAGGGCAGCCAGGTCGGAGTCGTACCAAGAATTGCACTTTTTGGAAGGCTTCAGTCGGACTCTCATGATAGGGGCAAGAATGTCAAGAGTGTTGGAGATAGAGAGATCGAGGTTAGCGAGGGCTGTTTCAGGGTGGGAGTCAGCTGAAGGAGTGGGTGGGGGAGAGTAGGAGGAGGCAAACGCAGCCACTGTCACATTCACTGTCACATTTCTCATGGGTCTGGTGACTTTGAAGCCACGTGGCTGTGCTGGATGATCAGCTAAGAGCCATGACAGGAAAGCATTTCCCCCATCGATGTGCAAGACCCCCATGGCCTGCACTACTGTCCATTAGTCCTGCGATGGGATGAACAGCTTGATTTTTCAAAGGGCAGCGATTCTGAGCCAGGCTATTTGGGACTTTTTGGCTATGTGTTTCTGGAAGGACAGATTGCTATCAATGTTGGAGTCTAAGGTTGTTGGTTAGTCTGAGAGTTGTGGATCAAATTCTTCTAGGTGCATATCATTGAACCATTGTTGGACAAGTTGTTTTTTAGTGGGTGGACCAATGAGGATGAATTCAGACTTGGATGGGTTTAGTTTGAGGTCGACATCCAGGACTGGATGATAGCTAAGCAATCGCGCTGACAAATGTTGTCCTGTGTGCTATTTACTCTCGTGTACCACTGAGTATCGTCCACGTATTCGTGGATGGCTATATTGGGATCTTTGAGGAGAGTGCCCAGAGGTACCATATAAAGGTTAAAAAAGATTGGTGAGAAGATGGAGCCTTGGGGGACTCCGCCAGAGACCTGGAGTCGGTTAGAATGCAATGGGTTCATTTGGACAGCCTGGTGTCTGCCTAAGAGATAGGAGGTAAACCAATTCAGGACAGTGCCGGAGAATCCCCTTCTGTCAGCAAGGAGGGAGAGAAGGATTTGGTGGTTTAGGGCGTCGAATGCAGCCAAGAGGTCAAGGAGGACTAAGAGGCTTGAGTCGCCCTTATCCATGATTTGGAGAGCATCATCCACCACAGGGATTGTGGTTGTCTTGATACTACACTTTTGGTGGAACCCTGACTGATAGTCATTTAGGAGGTGGAGTTGTTCTTTTCGGGCGAGTAGTTGTGTAGCATCTACTTTTTCCAAGATTTTTCAAGTAAATGGGAGGTTCGTAATGGGCCTGTAGTGGGCAAAGTCATCTAGATGTGGCAAATCTCCTCTCTGCTTTCTGCTGCTTGTCTGAGGGCATTTTTAACATAGTAACAGCATCTCTTCGACTTCACATGGATTAGAGTATCCAACCTGTGGCCCTCTGACTAAGGATGCCCTTCTATCTGTGTCCCCAGGTGGAAAACGAAATGCAGAAACTTGAAATTTGAAACGAGTGCTTGGCCCCATGCCATGGGTGTCGCTGATGGTGATCAAGCAGAAACTCAAACAACCCGATGTAGCTGGGATCTGCGTTGGCATGCTCATACCTCGAGCCCTGTCCTATCGATTAATGTGCCTCAAACACACCTGAGGCAGGTAATGTGTAATGCCAGAGGGAGAGTAAGATGGGTTGCAAATGCCTTGACGGTGAAAATGGCCGATTATGTCATC
This sequence comes from Ambystoma mexicanum, assembly GCF_040938575.1. Lineage (NCBI taxonomy): Eukaryota > Metazoa > Chordata > Amphibia > Caudata > Ambystomatidae > Ambystoma > Ambystoma mexicanum. The sequence continues at coordinate 1,355,137,855 of NC_090933.1, read as the reverse complement.
AGAGGAAATAGACAGTCCATACATAAACTGTGCATGCCATGTGAAATACAAGCATGGGCATTGGTGGGGATACACGTATGAATGGTCCCAAACGGCGATGGCTACTCAATGGTATGAATGAAATGAATGGAGAGGTACACCACAGAGGACAGCAATGCTGATGTAAACAAGGGAATAGTTCCTGAGGAACAGGTGGTGCACACAGGGACTGGTGAGAAAAAGGTAAAATAACCAGGAACCAATGATGACCAGCTAACAGAAGAGGGTGAAACCACGCCAGTCATGCACACCCAAACAGTAGAGCCATCACCAGATATGCCACCCGGGTCACCATATTCCTACCGGCGAGACTTTATACCTAACATCTAGTTATTGAACAATGAATATGAAACAACCCATGAAGTGGTGTTGATTTTATGATAATGTTGGGGGGAGGTGTGTAGGGGAGGCATGGTATCAACAGTATGACATTGACCCAATAGGTACAAATTTAAAACCTTTATTGATATAGTTTGGATTGGAGAAATTCTGATTTTGCCCTATAACTAAGATGGGAGTAGTCTCAACCATCAAACGATAAACAAAACAGTCCTAGTGAAGTCTGTCAAATCAAAATGGCCTATGCTAACAAAACCTAATGCCTGCCCTGTCTCCTGTACAAAAAGTGTAAAAAGGCAAAATGTATACAAAGGGATAAATCAGTGTTCAAAATAAAGAAGTGTGGTTGAACCAGCACTCCTCCACACATTAGACCTCAAAGTGCAAGGCTGTCCCGGTAGGCCGGTTGATACAGTCTGGCTCGGCTTCTAATATAAGAAGCAGTTCTGAAACGTGGATTGAGGCCCTTCTGGTCTTCCATGTTTAAGTCTCTTTTCAAAGGTTCCAATGCATTGTTTCAACCAAAAAGTTCACAAAGGTCCCCCTCTGTCGGGCTCAGACCTTTTACTGCGCAGTTCTAATAGGTCCCCCTCTGTCGGGCTCTGACCCTTCAAAATAAAATTCAACACAAACTCACAAGGGGGGCTCCCTTCCCCAAGCTTATTTCACTTTCGGATGTCGAAGACTTTCAAATGTGCGTGGTTTACTTTTTAGACCACTGCAGGACCACTTCGACTGAAAGCTTATAGTTCAATTTTCACTTTTCCCTAGGTTAAAATAAGTAATTGAAAAAGACAAAATGCTTCAAAATACAGCATGCCTCAAAAGAACCGGGTGCTGCAAGGCCTGCTCGGCTTCTGTATAGATGGGGCGAGGCACTCGTCTTGATTCAGAAATGTGGTGGAGGTTCTTGGGTGGTATCCACAGTGAGTGAGCGGGAGAAGTCTAGGCTGCAGGGACATGTTCATACCAGCCATCGGTAGCGTATACATTTAAATGACATGTTCTGTGACGCTAAAAGGTCTCTTTGGCACAACTCTGCCCATACACCAGTGGTTGTTTATAATCCACAGCAGATTATCACGACTCCTAGTACGGGTCCATATGTTACTACAGTTTGTCTTTGTTTTCATTCTGTAAGAATGTGCCGCCTATTTTGTGATGACGTTCTTGATCACTAGTGAGTTTGTTATAAAAGAGTAACTAACAGCACCCATGGATGTTACTTTATGATGCTCATAGAAATGACTGTGGGGTTGTTTGTGGTACTCATTTTTGGGCACAGTTGAAAACACATACAGAAAAGTGTAACATTCACATATTAATTATTAAAAAGGGGGGGTCATCCGGTGTTGAGTGGATTTCTTTTTATGAAATACCGTTAGAGTAAGTTACCATCTCCGCCGGTGGTATTTCTGAAAATCTGCCGAAATCAAAGTTTCCCACTAGCACAGGTGGTATTTCTGGTGTAATTCCACCTCCACCCTAGGTGAAGTAAAACGGTGTTTTTTTACCAGCCATTTTAACCTACCTGATCCTACTATTGTACATTTTGTATGCACAAATGGGAACATGATTGTATGTATTACATGGGTAAGGTGGTAATAGAGGGGACATTAGAGATACCCACCTTTTCACCTCCTTAACATGGTCCTTTGTAAAAACATTTCTCAGTCTATTGAAGGGAAGCACCTCTGCTTCTGTACCGTAAAAGAAGTTCCCAAAAAATGTGGGGCAATTTGGATTTCCTACCTCCACCTCTTAGGTGGAGGTAAAAATAGGGGAATTTCATGCACAAAGACTGCCTAAAGTTCTGCATATGGTATTTCATGAAACCCTGAAATGGGTGGACGGTAAAATCAGTGGTATTTCTCAAATACTGCTGCTATTAACATTACCACCCAACTCTAAATGACCCCATAAGTCTGATTGGTTTTCATTGTCTTGTCCAGAACTTTTTTCTTATGTGACCAACAAAAACAAAAAGCACACAGGCAAACAAACAACAAATTCAAATAGATACAACGTCATACGAACATGGATAAAGCCTTCCGCCCAGTGGTCGAAGTGTACGAAAAGAGGTAACGCTCTCCACAAATCCCATCGCCACACACCCTCACACGCACAATACAAACCCCAAAACACATGCTCCTGCTGTTTAGGGAAACGCTCAGTGCAGTCCACTGGAAGTGAACGTTTTAACTTCTTCCTACACTTTTATTTTAAAACGGAACCATTCCGAAAGGGTTTCTTTTTTTTTAAAGTATAGGAACTGTAAAACTGAATTTAAAGAAGTAGAGGAGCACCGCTCCAACCGCTCCCGCCCTCTTCGACCACTGCTTCCGCCTATAAGTTATAGCCACAAATACATCACGCTTGTTCACTCTCCATCACCGGACCCCAGGTGGATTTCCTTTGCACAGTGCCCTTTGCTTTCATTAACTGAAATATGAAGCCGACGTCCAAGAAAGTGCAACTTAGGAGCACAATAAAAACCAAGTCCCCTCAGTGTCTTTCTCTCTCAGTTGTTGTCCGAGTGCAGACCACATAGTCACAATTACCAGCAAGACTCAGGCCATGGGTTCCTGTTGTGTCTGGCAGGAGCTGACTGTCAAATCAAGGTGGTCCACTGTCTACATATGAGCTAGGGCAACTGAAGATAGCAAGGGGCAGGAATGGGCTTGGTGTGATGGGCAATTAAAGGGGGTGAGTGGCCGGAATTGGTGACCAAGCAATGTGGGCAAGGAAGGAGTGTGCAGGGCAGTTAAGGGTTAAAGGGTGGGGCAAAATGGGACTGGAGGTCTGAATGTTAATTGTAAGAAACTGGGGACATCAGAAATGCACCGTAAGGGAATAACCGCAGAGGGTGATGGGTAAGGAAAATAGGGTAAATGAGAGAGAGAGCTATACATTCGGAATGTTAGGTCAGCAGTTTGATTGTTTCTGAGATCTATGCCTGACCTGTGTCAAGGAATTTCACTATTCAGCAATAATAATTGTCTTGGGCGGATAGCTCAGGGGCAACGCGCTCGCCTTGGAAGCAAGATGACATGGGGAAACACAGGTTCGAGCCCCGGGTACGCACTTAGAATCCTCTGGATATTAAGCGCGTTATAAATAACATATCATAATCCAATGGCCAGAAGGTTAGTAAGCGCCTTAAATGCACTCGGCAAAGCAGCATAGAGATATCTATAGAACAGGAGGACACGAGACACCCCGATCCCAGTGCTCGGACTAAACACGGTACAGCACCTCCCTTCCACAGCTTGCATTGCATACATCCTTACACATAACATGGTCTTCTATGGAAGGAACACGCTCAAGAACCTTTGATGACAACAAAATAAAATGTATACCGTGATATCCTGCCTGTTTGACAGTTTTCTCATAATACGGTACATAACATAAACTACCTTCTCACCCCAGGGTGAGCACACCTTGCAACATGGACCAGGTGTATTCCGATGCGTTTTTTGTAGGTCAGCAGTATTTAGTACAAGCTGCAGGCCCCACAGGACTCGGCTAATGTTGCTAATTCTACACACTGAGGGCTGTCTCGCAGAGTGAGGTGGTGATCTACATCTCGTTTGGCTGGGCCAGAGTGGTACTACGTAGGACGCGAACGGACGGTGGAGCGAGGGGCATCTTGCAGTTACAGAGGGATCCCTGGGTTGGGACATGCACCTGAATGCCCAGGGTTCGGTCTATTTGGGGAAAAGCTTTAAGATTCTATACGACAGATACACTTGAAGCGTCATTTTTGCAACTAAGGCACAGCAAGTCATTAAATGAATTGCAGCATGTTAAGATTTCCACCACACCTGCATGCCACTGCACCCAATTGTGGGACTGTCTCGACCCCATTCTTTTTCCTGACTAAGTGGTGCATTTTTGCTTTATGAACATATTAGCAAAAAGTACCCGTATTGCACACTGGTTCTGTAGACAGACATAATGACACTCTCATCAATTGTTGAAAATCAATGATCCTGTAGGTCGCTGTTCCGAGTCGCTTATCGCTTGATGTGCTTTGAACTCTGCAGAAAACTGCACTGAGAATGGATGCGTTTGGCTGGCGAACATACCCCGGAGTAGACGTAGGTAGAGGAGGCTACACTTGGCATGCTGCAGCATACTGGGACCTCTGTGCCGTGGCCCCACCTGTCACCTCACCCTGACGTGGTGCAAATATCTCAGGGGCCTTGAAACGTGGTTTTTTGAGGTTGCTAGCCTTTAAGTTTTGTTGATCGTGTTGAGACTGTCGGGGGGAAATTCTCCCGGGGTCGGCTGGGCCGTCCGCGGACCTCCGGGCAGGGAGGCCCCAACTCCTCCCGCGTATCCCAAAAATGAGTATGAGGCACACGCAAGAAGCAAGGTGATTCTGCTGTTTATTAAACAAAACGGCAGGGATGGGTCAAGGATCGTACGCGTCCGTCCTGACACTCTCTCTCTTCGTGGGGCTCGCAGGTCCTTTTTACCCCAGTATGACGCGCTACTTGCGTCACCTGGGAAAGTTAGCAAAAAACCTATCGCCACTCTGGATTGGTTCCTCGAGTGGTAGGGTTAGTATAGCATACGTATAGAGAACGCTGTTAGTGGTTGAGGATCAGTCAGGTGGTATACTTGGGTTGTCCCTTCAAATTAGATACATGAAAATTGTTACATGAAGACCCCTGAGGATTGGCTAATGTTAATGGCGTCAGTGATAAGTGCCCCATGTTCTGATTGGTCCACTCGCGAGCCCCCCAGTCTGGGACCATCGCTGTTCCCAGCTCGCGATGCACCTGTCATTTGTAACAATGTATAACTATGGGTATGTGCAGACAATGCGAGGATTTGTTCATATGCTGGAGGGCAGACTACTCCCACCGCCGCAGATGTCCATTGAGTCGCTTAATTGTTGCTGCCTGTGTCTCAAAACGTGGGATCCAGGCGCCTCCTTCCTCCTGGGCCTGGCACCCTGTCAGGTTCGGCTTGGTCACGTGAGGAGAGACCGTGGTTGAGGCAGAATTCTGCACATTTAATATTGCATTTTCCACTGTGTGTCTGGCTTAGTTTGCAGGTGTGACCTTGGCTTCGGCTTGTGGCATGTGAGTTTGCAACATTGTGCCCTTGACTGTCTGTTCTCGCCGGGCTCATTCTGCAGGGTCAGTAATTGTACTCTTGCTTGTTCAATGTTCATGGAGGCTCTTGCTTGCGGCCTACTTGGGCCTGGTGCATAGGTGGGGATGTTTGATGCACGGCGCTTTAGGTTATGGTATCATATTGCTTTATCCCCAGTATCATGTCTTCGTTATATTTCTCATTGCAATGCATGGGGTAGGAGAAGCGTCAGCAAGCATTTTAGATGAGTTCGTTGTGCGTCTTGCGTTTCTGCATTTTGAAAAGCCTATGTGAAAAATAAGAAAGATGCGCGTCAGTGGGTGTGTCCGTCACCTACGTCATAGCACTGAATATGTTCTTCGTGTGGATTGGTGTGGGAGTGTCCAGTGTGCATGTTTGCACGGGTGTGCTGACCGTTGGCTAGGTCGTCATAGCATCTCTAACGATGTGTTCATTTACTGTTGAATGGTTCAGTCGAGTTCATCCATGCCGCAGGTGTCGGCATGAGCAGGGCAGGCTGGTGGGCAGGCTGGTGGGTAGGCTGGTGGGCACATCGTATGTTCCTGTACCAGGTATTTGGTTGTCTGGTAGATAGGCAAACTCCTCTCGTGGCGGGTGTCTGGGCCGCGATCCTCTAGGCCAGGGGTGTGAGGGATTTGGTGGGAGCCTTTTGTTCCATTCTCCCACTTCAGTCCCCCCTCTGGTCGACTTGTCGACCACAAACATATCTTTTTCCTTATCTTCTCTTACTCTCCATATTTTTGTCACTCCTCCCAAATGTCCATAGTGGTTGACATGGTCTTCAAATGACCAATACATATATACACAGGTTCCTCCAGGTGTGCAGTATACCCATTTCCCTATGTAGCTTCTTGGGTTTCTTGGGTTTTCGAGCTTCACAGATGGTGGGTCCAGGTGGTTGGTGATGATCTGTTTGTGCAGTTTTTCTCTCTCTTTTATTATTGTGCCTGTGTGCTGGCCATCATCTACCGGCATTAAGGGGTGCATACCAACCATTTCGATCATTTCGTCTGTGGTGCGTGCCTTCCGGGCCTTCCAAAATCTTATTATGATCAGTGCAGCTCCAGCCAGTATTATGCATCCAACTATAATCTTCAGTCCGTCCGACAGCCAAGATGGCATCCATGACCATAACATTGAAAACCAGCTGTCGTCCTTCTTCACTCCTTTACTTTCATCCATCATTTTGGAGTGCATCTGGGCCAGTTGTGATACTGCTTCTGTCAGTGTACCATTGTCAGCATTGTTAGCAGGAATGAATGTGCAGCATGATTGTCCTATCTTTGTGCAAACTCCTCCTTCCATTGCTGTAAGGAGATCCAATACATATCTGTTCTGTAGTGCTACCATCCTCACTGCTCGCAGTTCCTCTTTTATTGCGTTGAATCCATTTACTGTAGAATTAATTGTCATCATTAGCTCCCATCGAGTTATCTGGAGCCATTTTGCGTTTGCGTAAGCTTGTAGTCCCGGATGTATTATTGACGAGAAGAACATTGCTGCTCTGCTGAATAGTCTGTGTTCTGGTGGGATTGAAGTGAGTGCTGTTTCCGACCTTCCCCATAGGTACTTTCCTGTCAGAGGTTCTCCTTTTCTTTTCTTTCTAGTCAGGACATTGTTGTTATTGTTGTCTTCGTTCTCTGGCCCCTTCTGAAGTTTTGCAGATCTCTTCTTCCTCTTGTTTCCTTCATCCATTTTAGGGACGTTCGCCACGTTCACATGTTTCTGGGGCACCACTAGTGATGGTACATTAACGTGTACCATTGTGCATATACCATTCCACAGAGGGGGCAGTGTGTGGTATGCCTTGTTTCCGCAGGCCCAGTAATGGTCCACTAATACTGCTGTTCCTGCTCCCCCCTCAGGTAACTCCATCACGCTTGCACAGTTGGTGTTGTATCCCACGTCCACTTCTCCTCTATGTTGGTAGCATACCTTAGGTGCAGACAGCGGCAGTATGCTTATTGGGTCTTCATCCTTCTCCAACCATGTCAGCATGGGTACGTACTTGACCCAAATTGTCCAACATCTGTTATTGTGTTCATCAATAGTTGTAATATTTTCTCTTGCTACCATGTTGCTGCCAACCACTCCTATGTCCCATTTGTTGTCCATGTACACCTTCCCTGTTATTGTTACCAGTGGTCTTTCCCAACATCCTTGTTTACCAGGAACTTCAGTGGCGTACCAGTCACATGGTAGGTATTGTAGTGTTACTTTCTTTGTTTCTCCCTTTTCAGGGCCACTTGTCATGTATCTGAATGCTTCAGCATGCAAACTGCTCTTGTGGTAACTCAAATAAGTCTTGAGGAAGTTGTTTTCGTATGGATATGTGTCTCGCGTTTTCCACACCAGGTTCACCACCGTCCCTTGAAATCTCCCTTTCGTTTGGAACAGTGCCAGGTATACTATACATCGTGCTGTCTTTTCATCTATTTCCGTGGCAACAAATGTTCGAGAAGCGCTCATGGCGTATGGGATCAATGAGCAGACGTAGCAGCTGTCTTCTGTTGTCTGCTTACCTATTTGTGTCATGTGTTGGTACCACATGTTGTTCGAGACGTGTGCTGAATCTGTTATGTAGTTATCAATACCTTTATTATCTGAGTATGTGCTGCGTTTAACTCTATTTCCCTTATGTGGAATCTTGCTAGTACCACCTGACGTAACACCTGTTGCAGCCGTGGGTGGGGGTATATTAGGTTTGGGTACAGCCAAAATATTGATAGCATAACTTTTCTGCCATACAGAGGCAGCCAAAAACCCGGTGATCATCAAAATCCCTATCATCTTTATTACAGAGGCTATTCTCACCGGCATTTTGCTCTTACCTTGCTGCAGTCTGGCAGCTTATTCTTGCGACGTTAAAGTTGCCCGCCTAAAAATTCTCAATAGGCTTGTTATTAGTGTTAGTTGTTGTTTTCAAGCTCTCCCTATCAAAGTAGTCGTTCAGTGCCCAGGCGAAGAGCTGTTCCCACGCCAATCTAAGCGATCTGTCTCTTAGGGCAGGCAAGTGTTGGTAAAGATGGGGCATTGATTGTTCTATGGCCAAGATAAATGCTGTGTAGTAGACACGTACCCTCCTTCTTTTCAGGTATTTTGGCCTTTTTATGTGATAGACAAATTGGTATGATAGAGCTTCAGGGTAGTTATCGTCTGAGGGTAGCATCTACTCCTGGGCAATGAACTTTGTTAGTTATCTGTTTTCTTAGCAATACAATAATACGTGGTATCTGCATGTGCGAGAAAGAAAAAAGGAGAACATTCAAGTGTTTACATGTGTATATGTGCAAGACAATGTCCTTCAGTTGGGTGATTACTGTAGTGGGTAGGGGGTCGATGGGCAGAGGGTTTGGGGCTCAACTGCGGAAGTCTCTTTACTCTTTGATCGTGTGACCATGGGGTGGGCGGTATGAGAATTACCAGTTTCTATTTCAGTAGTTGTCTCTGGGGAATCTGGGGGGTGGCAGGGCATGGGGACACTTAGGTCGTCAGCTGTGGTATAATTCTCTTGCTCCGTGGGTGACGCTGTTGCTGTTCTTCCAATGGCCCTGTCGGTGACGCTAGGGCGGGTCTGGAGTTTGCAAATCTTTACGTCGTGTAGGTTATTCCAAGCACGCTTATCCTGCAACTTTACTGCTCTCGTAGATATCTCCTCTACAAGGTGGGGACCAGTGAAGCGTGGGCTGTTCCACTTTCTATTGAAATTGCGGAGTAGCACGTGGTCACCTTTAGCAATTTTGCACAGTTTTTCCTTTTCTGGTCCTTGGTCCTCGTCTTCTTGCTGGTAACTCTTAGACCCGCCCCGCGTGCGCTCGAGCTGTTGAGACACAAACACTACACTAGTAACCAAAGAAGACACATATTGGTACATTTCATCACCAAGAACAGTTGCAGTGTTTTCATAGTCTGTGAATGCCCTTGATGTTGGCGTTAGAGGAAGGCGCATTTGTCGTCCGGTCACCACCTCATGAGGAGTGAGGTGGTGGTCGGAGCCTGGTCTATTCCTCAGCTCAAATAGAGCTAGTGGAAGGCAATACAACCAACTCTTCTTTGTTGTTTGCTGTATCTTTGCAATTGCCTCCTGCAGTAGGCCATTCAGGCGTTCGCACACACCGTTGGCCTGTGGGTGATATGCACATGCAAATTTATGCTTGATGTTCAGTAAGGATGTGATGTGCTGGAACATTTCATTAGCAAAATGCGGGCCATTATCCGACCGCAGTACCTCGCACACTCCCCACCTGGGGAAAACCTCCCTCACTAGAAATTTAGCTGCTCTAAATGCATCTGGATGTGAGCAGGGTCCTGCCTCAATCCACCTGGAAAATGGGCATACTACTACAATCATATACCTATTTCCTTGACATACGTTGATCATATCAACATAGTCAATATGGATGTGCAGGAAGGGTCCCTCTGGCCGGGGTATAGTACCTTTTATCACTTTCAGCATGTGACCGGCTGTAAACTGTTGACATTTGAGACAATTGCTGATATAATTTGTCACATGGGAATTTAACTCGGGACAGAACCAATCTTCCCTAATTCGTGCTGCAATAACTTCCTTGCCTGTGTGGGCTGGGTGGTAGAGTTGGCTCAGGGCGGTGTTCAATAGTGCCAATGGCATTACCATCTTTCCAGTGTTACCCTGGCGCCATAGTGCGTCAGTTGGAGACATTGTGCATCCTCTTTTTACCCATATTTCTTTTTCTGCCATTGGTGCAGCCGCTTGTAACTCCATTATCTGTGTGGCTGGTAGATGGGTGTACCCTTCTCTTATCAACATCTCTTTAGCTATCCCCCTCCCTCTCCCTCTCTCTGACTCTGGGGGGTTCCATATCTCACCAAAATATGCAGCATACTTCGCATGTGCGTCTGCTGCTGCATTTCCTTTTGAGATATGATCTTCTCCATTAGTGTGTGCGGTACATTTGACCAAAGCTAATTCTTGGGGGTCATTTATTACTTCAATTAGTTCAGCTAATAAGAGAGCATGTTGCACCTAAACCCTCTTCTCCTCCATTTGGACAATCCTGAGTGGACAGTAGATGTGACATATGCGCTGTCAGAATATATAGTCACTCTTTTGTCAAAGCTTTCCTTCAATGCCAAGATCAGTGCAACCAATTCTGCTGCTTGAGCAGAGTAATGTTGTGGTAATTGTACGCATTTCACCACCACACACACCGATTCCTCTGTCATTTTTACCACTGCTGCCCCAGTTCTCCTTATCCCATCACTTTGGTCTATTGTTGATGACCCATCAATGAACAAGAGCTCTCCTCCATCTAGTGCGTCCTCTTCAACTTTTCTAGTACATGAGTACATTTCGGTAGTCTGTGTACAATCATGTGCATAGTCTCCTTCCTCAATTACTTCCGCTATAAACCTTGCAGGATTAACTGTGCTGCATCTAACAATTGATAATTCTGGTCTAGATAAGATGATCTCATAACCTGACGCCCTCTGCGTGGTTAGTGTGGACTTAGGCTTGTTCAATATTGCAAATAGTGCATGTTCCACAAATAGTGTGGTTGGGCACCCCATTGTAATTGATGATGCTTTCTCTACAGCAAAGGCAGCTGCGGCGAGACCTTGTTCGCAAGGGAAATGTCCTAACATTACAGGATCCAAGTGACCGCTGTAAAATGCTACTGGTTTGTAACCCATGCTTGTTTTTTGAGCCAACACTGCTTTCATTACTGCTGAGTCGCAATGTGAAAATATAAAGAATTGTCGTTCATAATCTGGGGTGGCCAGTACCGGAGCAGTTGATATTGCATCTTTCAGTTCATCAAAGACCTCTTTCATTTCCATTGTCCACCCCAGTTTGTTTTTTCTCCCCTTTGTTAGCTTCTCTTAATGCCTCAAGTAGGGGTCCTATGTATGAGCTGTATTCAAACACCCATGCTCTACAGTAGTTGCACAGTCCCAGGAAATGCTGCAGTTCCCTCACTGTTTGTGGCAACGGCGTTTTTGATATGGCCTGTGCTCTTTGTGGTGCAATCTTTCTTCCGTATTGGGATATGAGCTGACCAATGTATAGTACCTGTTCCTGACAGTACTGTAACTTTTCATTGTCTACCTTTTAACCCTTTTCAGCCAATATTGTCAGCATCTTCAATGAGTCCTCTCTGCATTGTTTTTCGCTTGTGCTGCAAACTATTATATCGTCAACATACTGCAACACTGTGCTTTCCACTTCAATGTTACCCAAGTCCATCTGTATTACTCTGTTGAAAATGGAGGGTGACTCGCAGTACCCTTGTGGCAATCTGGTGTGTTTCCATTTTGTGTTTCTGTACGTGAAGCTTGTTAGATCTTGTGAGTCTGGGTGCAGGGGTATTGAGAAAAAGGCATTTTTGAGGTCAATCACTGTAAATCGTGATGCCTCTGCTGGAATGCCACACAATATTGTGGCAGGGTTTGCTGCTATGGGGTATTCTGCTTCCACTATGTTGTTCAAGGGCCTGAGGTCCTGGATGAAACGCCAAGACCCTCCTTTAGCTTTGCGCACTGGGTATACAGCTGTGTTAGATGGTGATTCTGATGGTACCAATATGCCATTATTTATAAGGGCCGTTATTGTTTCATATATGCCCTCATCTGCCTCTTTTGATAGTGTCAAATTCACCAGTTGAGTAACCTCCTTTCCCAACCTCCTCCTCACCTGAACCTTCTGAGATGTTGTCCTTGGTTTCTGTGGTGGGTCTTCTCTTAGCCTTCTTGTCTTCGGCAGGCAACTGCCTTTGGGATGTCTCCTTCTTCTTATCGCGTAAATAAGGCCTGGCTCCCTCAGAGGCCACCTTGACAGGGAAGGAACACCTGCCCAAGGGGATCCCTGAGGAGCCAAACCTCCAATGGCAGGGAAAAAGCCGAAAAGGCACAAAAAACCCTGGTAGGATGTATTTCTTCCTTGAGATGGATAGTCAAAGACTGTAGATAAATTGGAGTCTTTTCTGAGCAACTTCCGGTGTTGATGCGGAAAACGGTATAAGGAAGCTTGGACTTCGATAGGAGTCTGAAGAAGGGAATATATACAGAAACAGTTCCCACTTACCGAGAGCTCTGGCAGAACCCAGAGAGTGAAGGTACCCAAGTCGTGATCGCGGATGCCTAAAATAAACAGCTCCGCGACTGCGAACAAGACGGGAGTGCTGCGGCGCTGTGAAATGAAAAGGGAAACAGTGCCGCGGTCAGGGAAAGAAAACAGAAACAATACCGCTGCAACAACACCGAGTAAGTGCGAAATACAGAACGAGCGGACAGGACAGAAAGAAAATAACGAAGGAAGGCAGAAATCGGAACACAGGCGAGAAGGGAGAGAATACAAGATATGAAGGGCAGAGTAAACGGAGGGAAGAAAAGCCAAAGGCTAAGCGGGAAACTCCAAGAAGAACTGTGGAAGGACGATCCGTAGCTCGCAGCGTTGAAGAGTCTGAAGGAAACACAGATACAACGCGCCGGAAAGGGGGCGTGGTTGTGTCTTATAGTCCAGCGACGCCATGTTGGGTGAGGACTAGACCGAAGTATACTATTATTAGAGACGCCATGAGCTCCACAGCTTCCATGGACGAATCCTGACAGTATACCCCTTTCCCTTCGGGGGCCCTCCGGGCTTCCCTGGGTGGAGGCGGTGGAAACGTTGAATGAGCCTAGGAGCATGGAGATGACCTCTAGGTTCCCACGTTCTCTCTTCCGGAGGATAACCCTTCCAGTGTACCAGATATTGAAGTCTTCCCTTACGGTATCGTGAGTCCACCAGATAAGCTACCTCATACTCCTCTTGAACAGGTGGGTGTAAAGGGTTCTTGTTAGACAGCCTTCGTGCATACGGGTCCGTCTGGTATTCTTTGAGCAAAGAGGTATGGAAGACTGGATGCACCCTTTGGAGTCTGTCCGGTAGTTTAAGTCTGTAAGCAACCGGGTTAATCTGTGCGAGAACGGAGAAAGGCCTTATATATCGTGGTGCAAATTTGCCAGCATGGACCCATTTTGGCAAAAACCTTGTGGACAACCAGACTAACTGGTTGGGCTTCCAGGCCGGATTACTACTTCTCCTCCGGTCTGCCCACTTCTTGTGCATCTGTCTGCTGGACTCCAGTGCCCTTTTGGCAGTCTTCTGAACTTCTAGGAGTTCCACCAACAGGCTATCAATAGCAGGTGTCCTGGTGGAAGGCATACCTAACCATGGCAAGGGGTTAGGATGGTACCCGTAAGTACAGAGGAATGGGCTCATTCGGATGGATGTATGAAGAGCATTGTTATAGGCGAATTCCGCCTGGGGGAGAAAGGATACCCATTCTTCTTGCTTATTAGAGCAAAAACATCGAAGGTACTGTTCAAGGGTGGAGTTTAGCCTCTCGGTCTGACCATTGCTCTGTGGATGGTAACCCGATGACAACGCTCTGTCGATGCCTAGCTGTTGGCATAAGGTGGTCCAGAATCTAGAGGTGTATTGGGATCCTCTGTCCGAGACTATAGTCCTAGGCAGGCCATGTAGTCTGACAATGTCCCTTAGGAATACTGCTGCCATCTCTGGAGCCGATGATAGATGGGGTAAGGCTGAAAAATGTGCCAGTTTGCTAAAGGAATCGATAGTTACCATAATGGTAGTCATTCCCTTTGAGAGGGGTAGCTCCACGATAAAGTCTGTGGAGATATGTTCCCAAGCCCTTCCTGGTACTTTTGGCTGTTGTAGCAAGCCAATCGGTCTCCCTGTAGGATTTTTGCTACAGGCACACACCGGGCACGAAGAGATGTATTTGTCTACGTCCTTGCGGAGAGTGGGCCACCAAAATTGTCGACATATGAGATCCCGTGTCTTGCGTATGCCAGGATGACCCGACAACTGAGAGTCATGGCACCACTTGAGTATCTGGCTCTGCAGGGTCTTAGAAGGGATATAGAGAGCCTTCCCTGGGTAGTACAAACCGTTCGGGTCTTGAATGACTGACTGGGGCAGTGCTTCTTCTTCTTTATATTGTTCCATAAGTTCATGCAAGAAAGGGATCACGGTGGACACTCCCAGTGCCTTAGAGAGCAGTAATTCATGACCCTGGATCTTGGTGGGTTCTTCACCTTGGCTCCGGGATAGGGCATCAGCAACATTATTTTCGGTACCAGGTATGTAGGTAAGACAAAAATCGAACTGTAAGAAATAATATGCCCAGCGGGCATGGCGGGAATTGGTGCATTCCATTTGTTGGAGTACCTTTAAATTCCTGTGGTCAGTGCGAATAAGGAACTTATGGTTTGCCCCTTGTAGTAAATGGCGCCATTCTTGACATGCCAGATTCATGGCCAATAGTTCCTTTTCGAGGACTGAGTAGTTCTGCTCACTGCTAGACAATGTTTTTGAATAGTAGGCAACTGGATGTTCCAGTCCGTCCTCTGCCTCTTGTAATAGCACTGCTCCTACTGCTCCAGCTGAGGCATCGGTCTCAAGGACAAAAGGTCGGTTCTGATCTGGCTGGACTAGAATAGGGGCTGTAGAGAAATGTTCCTTTAAACGCTTGAAGGCCTCCCTCTGGTCTTGATCAAATGAAAACTTGACGCCCTTCTTAAGCAAATGAGTGATGGGTTGTACTAACTGGGAAAAATTTGGAATGAATTGTCTATAAAAGTTCGCCAACCCTAGGAATCTCTGTATCTCCTTGACATTTTGGGGTTCTTTCCAGTCTTGGATAGCATGTATCTTACTTGAGTCCATCTGTACTCCTGCCGCAGAGAGAATAAAGCCCAGATAAGATACTGACCTGGCTTCAAAAGTACACTTCTCGGGCTTGACTAATAGTTGGTTGGCCTGTAAACGGGATAATACTTCCTTGACCTGATCCCTGTGTTCTGGAAGGCTGCGTGAGTACACCAAAATGTCATCCAAGTAAACCACTACTGACACAAACAATAAGTCTGAAAATATCCTGTCCATAAACCGCTGGAATATGGCGGGAGCGTTCACAAGCCCGAACGGCATCACCTTATATTCAAAGAGACCTAAAGGTGTCCGAAATGCAGTCTTCCACTCATCACCCTTACGGATCCTCAAAAGATGATAGGCTCCTCTGAGATCCAATTTGGTATAGAATTGTGCTCCTTGAACTGCTTCCAGAACGTCCCTTATCAAGGGCATGGGGTAGCGGTCTCTAACCGTTACCTGATTAAGCCCCCGGTAATCTATGCAGGGTCTGAGTTCTGCTGAGTCCTTTTTAGGTATAAAGAACAGTGAAGTTCCGCAAGATGACCTGGATTCTTGGATCAGTCCGTTCTGGAGCTGAGCGTCTAGGTAATCTCTTAAAGCCTTCTTTTCAGGCAAAGACAAAGGGTACATCCGACCAAACGGAACTTGAGAGGAAGGCTCGATATTGATGGCGCAATCTTGCGACCTGTGGGGAGGAAGTACTCTGGGCAATATATCTTTGAAGACTTCAGCATATTCCTGGTACTGGAGTGGGATAGAAGATACTGTCTTCTTTATTGGATTACTTAACACTTCTACTCCAATCTGGAGGTTAGGGACCTCCATGCAATGTACTTGACAATAATCTGAATCAAAACACACCTTGTTTGTGTATCAGTCAATTGAAGGGTTGTGCCTTCGAAGCCAGGGAATTCCGATGACCAACGGAAAGTGTGCCGCCTTAATCATATCAAATACCATGTCTTCTATATGCTGTTCCATCTTCATCCGTAAGGGAACGGACTCCTTGACTATGGGCCCTGAGGACAGAGGAGTACCGTCCACTCCTTCCACTGGAATGGGTTTATTCTTGAGGCGCTGGGGCACCTTGTTCTTCCTGGCCCAGTCTATGTCAATAAAATTCCCTGCGGCCCCGCAGTCCAGCATGGCCAACACCTCGATGGGCTCAGGACTCGTTATCCAGAGTTGGACCTTGAATACCATGAGTCTATTGTCTTCGCCCCCTGTGTTTGGTCTTGTAATGAAGCAAGGGCTGTAGCTGGTTCCCCCGACACCTCCCTTGCATAGGTTCGGGGGCTGGAGTTTTCCTTTCGACGAGGTGGTACTTCTGGACAGTTGCGAAGTAGATGCTTAGAAGAGCCACAGTACATACACAGTCCTGCTTCGCGGCATCTTCTTCGTTCTTCTGGAGTTAGAGGCCCCCTGGTTGTTCCGATCTGCATGGGTTCATCCCCTCCGCTGTTTTCTCGGGAAGGTTGGGGAAGAGGTGTGGTAGTCAGTGGACGAGGTCTTCTCCTTTCTTTTCGTCGTTCGTTAAGACGGAATTCAATCTGTAAGGCTATAGTAGTGAGTTCCTGAAAAGACGACGGGCGAGCAATCCGAGCCAGCTCGTCCTTGATATCCTCATGAAGACCTCTTCGGAATATAGTCTGTTTGGCAGAGTCCGGCCAGTCTGCCTTTGTGGCAAGCCGGATAAAACGAGATAAGTAGGTTTGGACATCTGTAGTGCCCTGTATCACATCCAAAATGGCCTCAAAAGAAGTGTACAGGACCTCCGGCCCATCGAATCTCTCCTTGAACAATTGTGTGAAGCGATCGTAATCCTGTAGCGCAAGGTCATTATTTGTGACCAACGGAGTGGCCCAAGCCAGGGCGTTACCAATCAGGTTAGCTATGATGAATCCCACTCTGGACCGGGCTGTCTGGTAGGCGTAGGGACAGAATGCGAAATACACCTGTCAGGCATCCAAGAACTCCTTGAGACCTCCAGGATGCCCATCATATTTCCCAAACGACAGGGCCATAGGGGGTAGATCTCCCCGGTCATCTCTTTGCAGGACTACCTGCTGTCTTAAAGCTACATTCTCTGCTTTCAATGCCTGTACTTCAACCGTAAGGTTCTGCATCGCCACCACCAACTCCTGATACTGCTCCAAGGATGCCATGGGGGTCTTTTGGCGTTGTATACTGTCACATTCACCAGGTGAGTAACCTCCTTTCCCAACCTCCTCCTCACCTGAACCTTCTGAGATGTTGTCCTTGGTTTCTGTGGTGGGTCTTCTCTTAGCCTTCTTGTCTTCGGCAGGCAACTGCCTTTGGGATGTCTTCTTCTTCTTATCGCGTAAATAAGGCCTGGCTCCCTCAGAGGCCACCTTGACAGGGAAGGAACACCTGCCCAAGGGGAACCCCGAGGAGCCAAATCTCCAATGGCATGGAAAAAGCCGAAAAAGGCACAAAAAACCCTGGTAGGATGTATTTCTTCCTTGAGATGGATAGTCAAAGACTGTAGATAAACTGGAGTCTTTTCTGAGCAACTTCCGGTGTTGATGCGGAAAACGGTATAAGGAAGCTTGGACTTCGATAGGAGTCTGAAGAAGGGAATATATACAGAAACAGTTCCCACTTACCGAGAGCTCTGGCAGAACCCAGAGAGTGAAGGTACCCAAGTCGTGATCGCGGATGCCTAAAATAAACAGCACCGCGACCGCGAACAAGACGGGAGTGCCGCGGCGCTGTGAAATGAAAAGGGAAACAGTGCCGCGGTCAGGGAAAGAAAACAGAAACAATACCGCTGCAACAACACCGAGTAAGTGCGAAATACAGAACGAGCGGACAGGACAGAAAGAAAGTAACGAAGGAAGACAGAAACCGGAACACAGGCGAGAAGGGAGAGAATACAAGATATGAAGGGCAGAGTGAACGGAGGGAAGAAAAGCCAAAGGCTAAGCGGGAAACTCTAAGAAGAACTGTGGAAGGACGATCCGTAGCTCGCAGCGTTGAAGAGTCTGAAGGAAACACAGATACAACGCGCCGGAAAGGGGGCGTAGTTGTGTCTTATAGTCCAGCGACGCCATGTTGGGTGAGGACTAGACCGAAGTATACTATTATTAGAGACGCCATGAGCTCCACAGCTTCCATGGACGAATCCTGACAGATAGTGGGTATTGCTTCACTCTAGGGAGCATTGCACCTTTTTTCAATTTTATTCTTACTCCCCCTATGCTCTTTATGCACCCCACGTCATAGGGACTAGTAGTCCATAATGATTTTGGTACTTTTGCCATATCCTCCTCAAAGAAGGGAACTGGGGTGGATGTGGGTGCTTCAAGTGCCATTGCAATTTTCTGTGCCACTTGTTTGTATGTCACTCTTAGCCATATTTCTACACTCATCATAAATACCATTTCACCTTCTTCCTTTCCTTCTGAGAAGAGCTCCTTGTCTGACACCTGGGTGAGCCTGCATCCCTCTGCTACGGCTATCACTGCCCTCCATGCTCTTCCTTCTCTCTCTTGGGCATGTACTGCGATATAATCAGCAGTTGCTATAATGCTCTCCATGCTCACTGAAATCACCTTCCCTTCTGGTTCATTGGCTGGTATTTCTGGTCTAAACAAATAGGCTGTTGGCCTCCTCCAGATCTTCCCTTCTATTCCTGGCATCCATGCAAATGCCATGTCTGTTCCGTACTGGAACAGTTCACCATCTACTGGCTCAGCCCTAATCACTGTCTGTCCACAGTATGCTTGCATAATTTGTCGTGCAGTGAGCATGTTTATTCCTGGAGTGGAGCAAATTATGCTGTCCTCCGTAAAGGAGATCGTCATATTCAACCTGCTCATTATGTCTCTCCCCAGTATGTTTACTGGTGAGGCCCTAGAATATAAAAGCGGGACGGACATGTCATAATCCCCTATTGATAAGGGAATGTTATCAGTAAAGGGAACCAAACCCTAGCCCCAGAGAATCCTTGGGTGTTCATGGCTTCACCTGACATCTTAAATTTACCTTCCCTTATGCAAGACCGGGTCGCCCCGGTGTCAACAAGGAATGATAATTTTTTGTCACCTATCGTTACCTCTATGCGTGGTTCCTCTGCACTATTAGGTGTTACCGACAGGATGGGACACACCAAGGCCGTCTGTGGGCTGTCCTATTGTGGGTATAATGATTGACCACTTCCTGTGTAAGGGTTGTGTCCCAGGACCGTCACCCTTCCCAGTTGTGTTTGCTGTAGTTGTGTATTGGTAGAGGTTATGTTATGGTCTTGAATTTGGGCAGGATGCTGTACTTGCTGCACTTGGGGTTGTTGTGTTATCGCTACCTGTTGTTGTGGCAGTGAATATGTCTGTGGCTGTTGTTGTGTCACTAGTTGTTGCTGCCCATTTCCCGGTTGCAATGCCTGCTGTTGCTGGATGCCCTGCTGTTCCTGTGTAGGCCCTTGTTGTTCCTGTTCTCCCCATGATGGTGTGCCTGGTCTCATTCTACATATGCGTGACATGTGCCCTAGTAATCCACAAATCTAACATACCGGTGGTTCCCTGTTCTGCCATGGAAAGCTCCCTGAATTGTCCTGGTATACTGGTTGTCCGGTGGGGTAGAAATTTCTTAATCCACCCCCTTGCTGTTGTGCGTTATAGCCGTATCCCCTCCCCCTCATCATTCCTCCCCTTCCTCTGTTATAATTATAATATCCAGCTCCTGGCGTTGAGTATCCTCCTCCCATGTTAGTCGTGTATGGTTGGGGTGGTGGCAGCTGTTGTGCTACAATCTGTGATGATTGTATTTGGGAGGGATCTTGTGCAGCCACTACTTGTGTGGGGTTTTGAGTCATTGTTGCAGGTGTAGTTATTAGTGCACCTTCCATCGTGTATTTAGTAAGTTTTTTCTGTACCAATTTAGCCTCTTCCACTTTTCTATCCTCTTCCTTTTGTTTAATCTTTTCTTGCCATGTCCTACAATGATGCACTATCGTCAGTTGTATTTCTGGCCATGCTTTTGCTTCCATCCCCACTACCTTCTTCAGTTGTTTCTGAACTGCTTCTGGGAGCCCTTGTATTAGTATATGGTAGAATATTGCTGGTGTTTTGTCCGATTGTTCTCTAGTTTCCATACGCCACTTCTCTTGAATTTCCTGGATATAATCAACAGGATCTTCGTTCTCACGCATCTTGCGTGAGGTAATTGCTCCTATGTCTGATGTGTCTGGGTACTGTACCCTCAGCGCTTGCCATAATGCATGTCTGCAGTTTGCGAATGGTGCCCCATCGTGTGATGTGTTTGTTATTGTGACCCCGGGGAAGCCTGCTCTCTTCGAGATGTCATCTGCTGCATCCCCCAATATTGATATTAGAAGGCCCTTTACATCCCCCACTGCCAGTTTCTGTCCTGCGGTGTGTTTTTCCATTTCATATATCCATTTTCCCGCACCTCCACTTACTGATGGGAGCCTGCACTTTATATTTTCCTTGTCTGCATGCTTCCAAGGGACGTATTGTGGTCTAACCCCTCCCCTCTCCAGAAGTGGCATTAAATTGTGTCCTGTTTGACCCCCTGGGTTCCACAAAATCGAGTCCGTGCACCCCTCCTCTTCTTCCGTGTCTTCTACATCGTCAATTGCGTCCATATTTCCCCTGCTCGTAACTGTTTCTCCTCCATCTCTTCCCCTTCTTTTATCATTTCCTTTATTTAATGTGGGCGTGTGTATTCGTTCTCCCTGCCTGCGTCCAGGGAGGTCTCTAAGCCTGCCTGCATAGGGTGTCAGTTCGTGGGGGAAGGGTGCGAGTTTAGGTGGGCATGTTGCACGTAATGAGCGTGGGGTGGTGGAACATGTTGGACGGGATGATGAGGGTGTAGCTGCACGTGTCTGCCTTTCCACCATTCCTTGCTCTTCCCCCTCACTTCCCTCCAGTTCTTCCTTTCTCCTGCATATCCATGGTGATTCTCTATTTGTCCGGGTGATGTATAATTTATCTAAGCTTTCCCTTTCACTATTTCTTCCTTCCTTCTCCATTCCTTCTCCTTCCTCACTGCAAAAGTCATCCAGGAATGGCAATCCCCAATCTGTCTTTTTCCCCCTAATCGTTACTGTTTTTAAGTCTATTAGATCCGTTCCTCCCTTTTCTTCTTTACCAATTGCTCCCCTTTGTGCTGATGTTGTTGCTACTTCTGTGTCTCTGTGTACATACCTCCTTACTTCACTCTCCCCTCTCCTATCTTCTCTTTCCCCTTCATTTTACTCCGCTATTTCTCTACCAATTTCCTCTCTTTTCTTTTTCAATTCCTCCATTACTTCACTACTCATCTTTTCCATTATCCTTTCTTCTTCTCTCTTCCTTTCCCATCTCGCTCTTTCCCGCTCTAATATACCCTCTATCATCCTCCCTTCTTCGTATTTCCTTGTCGTTTCTGATAGTAATCTCCTCTTCCATATTTCCATTTCTTTTTCTTTCTCTTCTTCCTCTCTTTTCTTGTCACACAGTGCTGCTCTGGATACCCTTTCTGCTACTGCCTTCACCCTTTCGGCTTCTCTCTTTTGCTCCTCAGTTCGTTCCCTCATTTTTTCCAACTCATTCTTGCTTTCTTTCCTTTACCGTGCTCTCTCTCTTTCCTCTCTCTCGAGCTGCCTGATCAGTGCATTCTGCTCATCCCTTAATTCTGCTAATCGTTCCTCCAAAATCTCTTCCTTTTGTCGTAACAGCTCTTCCTCCTTTCTTTTTCCCTCTTCCCCTTTCATTTCACTCTTCCTGGTATTATCCTCGTCCATTTTCCTTACTGCCTCCTTCTCTTCTCCTGTTAATGAACCTCGTAATTTTAATAGTACCTGCGCAGCTTCCCACTCATCATGTCCTATTTCCGTGATCTGCTCTTCGCCAGTCCTCCCCTCCCCTGCGGGCATCTTCGTACGAGCTGATCCCGTCGTACTAGTCTGCTCCCCTCCCGTGTGGTCACCTGTAGCTGTATATGGTGGCGGGCTGTATGCCGGGTTCGAGTACCCCTCAGCCGCCCTAAATTGTACTATTTCTCTTAGTTCTGTTAGAGGATATAACCCCCCTTCCTCCTTTTTCACTACCTTCGCTAGGGGCATATCGTCGCTCTGTTCCTTTTTTATTTCCTTTTCGTTTAGGTTGTTACTCCTTTCTCCTCCCTCTTGTCCGTTCCCCGTGTTCTGTGTGCCTTCACTCTCTTTTTCCCCATTCTCTCCTTCCTCCTTAATCTTCTTCTCTTCCGTTATTTCCCCCATAATGAACATCCCGTTTGGTCCTGGTCGGGACCCTTGGAATATCCTCCATAAGTTGAACACCTCCACGTGGTGTGTCAACTTCTTCCCCTTGTATGTGTTATGCAGATGGGCTAATAGTGAATGTTGGGTATATGGATCGAAACTGCCATTAGGCGGCCATGGTGTCGTCATTTTGTTGTACGTCCCCTGTGTCCATTCTATGCTATATTTGATCAGTTTCTCCCTATGGGGTGACAGTGTTTTACATATATGCTGTAGCGGGGTAGTGAGGATGTTCCCCCACCCTCCCGATCCTGTCCCGTATGACATAGTAGCACTTCACTTGTTATCCTACCCCTATCTGGTAGCGGTTATCTTGCTAACAGTGTACGCTATACAATCTTAGATCTTTACCTGGCCCCGTAATTTTGGGGACTTGCGATTGTCCGCTAAGGAAAAATAGTAAAATATAGCATTTGCATTTGTATATTCTTTTCTTTCTTTTCTTCCTTTACCGAACACCTTTACAGCCCCCTGCGGCCGAGGCGCACGTAGCCCCCTGCGGCTGCGTGCCCCGTGTGATGTTCTTATACAGCCGTCCCACTTTCTTTTACCCCTTCTCCTCCTTCTTCACTTGTCGTGGCCGGCGTTCTCCGTGCGCAGCCACGTCCCCCTTTTCACCTTGCCCCGATCTACTCGTTACCGTTTATCTCCTTCTCCACTCCCTTACCATTATTCTCTTCCCCACCACTCTCCGAAAAAATTCCTTGTGTTCGAGATATCCTATGAAAGCCCTACTGGTGACGTCACCGATCTCTTCCAAAACTACTGGTAAGTTCTTTACATGTTTTTAAAAGTCCAAAATATGCTTGCAATCTACCCCCGTTAACCCCACAGCTGTCCTCTTGTCACACCTGGAACAAGGTAATCAACAATATAATCGGACTGCGCACGCTGCGTCGCCTCGCGTGTGATACGCCCCTCGACAGGAGGGCTTAACCAGCCAATTATCTTCCGTATTAGGCAACCAGCTAGCTACCGCCTACAGGGAAACGCCATCTATCTATCGAGTTTCCTGCTCGATCAATAGGGATCCTCATCTACTCATTGATCAATAATCACCAAATCGCAGGAAACCGCACACACACACACCCTTACACGTGGTCGCGACCTAGGCCAATCAGTTTCTACGAGCAGCCGCACGTGATGTTTTCGTGCTCCGCCCCCTTCTCTTCCGTAACGTAGCGGACTGCTCTCGCACTTGTCCAGCTACCATTCACTTCACCGTCAATACTAATTTATCAAACCTTCGCCGCGCACCTGTGTAACACCTCCCGCCTCCCGTATTCAATTCCTCCCCCCTCCCTCACAATTTCACATTGCTTGTTGGGCGTGGCATACTCACCAAGTTCTCTTGATGCGGGGCCGCTCGACTGCGTGCACCCCTCCAAGCAGCTCGCCACCTCCCCTCGTCTGGACCACGTCTGGACACTCGCCAACCGCGGGCGGGATACTTCTCAACCGGCTCCCGAAGGCCAATATCCGGATTGTGCTGTCCGGTCTTCTCGGAGTTCCGCGATGGTCCTGTAGTCCTCAAAAGGGGGCAGCGGCAGAGGGGGCCACGCCGCCGGGCCTCCTCGCAACGGGAGCACTCGGAAAAATAAAATAAAAGCAGATCTTAAACAGATCTCAGCAGTGCCTCCAACTTGTCGGGGGGAAATTCTCCCGGGGTCGGCTGGGCCTTCCACAGACCTCCGGGCAGGGAGGCCCCAACTCCTCCCGCGTATCCCAAAAATGAGTATGAGGCACACGCAAGAAGCAAGGTGATTCTGCTGTTTATTAAACAAAACGGCAGGGATGGGTCAAGGATCGTACGCGTCCGTCCTCACACTCTCTCTCTTCGTGGGACTCGCAGGCCCTTTTTACCCCAGTATGACGCGCTACTTGCGTCACCTGGGAAAGTTAGAAAAAAACCTATTGCCACTCTGGATTGGTTCCTCGAGTGGTAGGGTTAGTATAGCATACGTATACAGAACGCTGTTAGTGGTTGAGGGTCAGTCAGGTGGTATACTTGGGTTGTCCCTTCAAATTAGATACATGAAAATTGTTACATGAAGACCCCTGAGGATTGGCTAATGTTAATGGCGTCAGTGATAAGTGCCCCATGTTCTGATTGGTCCACTCGCGAGCCCCCCAGTCTGGGACCATCGCTGTTCCCAGCTCGCGATGCACCTGTCATTTGCAACAATGTATAACTATGGATATGTGCAGACAATGCGAGGATTTGTTCATATGCTGGAGGGCAGACTACTCCCACCGCCGCAGATGTCCATTGAGTCGCTTAATTGTTGCTGCCTGTGTCTCAAAACGTGGGATCCAGGCGCCTCCTTCCTCCTGGGCCTGGCACCCTGTCAGGTTCGGCTTGGTCACGTGAGGAGAGACCGTGGTTGAGGCAGAATTCTGCACATTTAATATTGCATTTTCCACTGTGTGTCTGGCTTAGTTTGCAGGTGTGACCTTGGCTTCGGCTTGTGGCATGCGAGTTTGCAACATTGTGCCCTTGACTGTCTGTTCTCGCCGGGCTCATTCTGTAGGGTCAGTAATTGTACTCTTGCTCATTCAATGTTCATGGAGGCTCTTGCTTGCGGCCTACTTGGGCCTGGTGCCTAGGTGGGGATGTTTGATGCACGGCGCTTTAGGTTATGGTATCATATTGCTTTATCCCCAGTATCATGTCTTCGTTATTTTTCTCATTGCAATGCATGGGGTAGGAGAAGCGTCAGCAAGCATTTTAGATGAGTTCGTTGTGCGTCTTGCGTTTCTGTATTTTGAAAGGCCTATGTGAAAAATAATAAAGATGCGCGTCAGTGGGTGTGTCCGTCACCTACGTCATAGCACTGAATATGTTCTTCGTGGGGATTGGTGTGGGAGTGTCCATTGTGCATGTTTGCACGGGTGTGCTGACCGTTGGCTAGGTCGTCATGGCATCTCTAATGATGTGTTCATTTACTGTTGAATGGTTCAGTCGAGGTCATCCATGCCGCAGGTGTCGGCATGGGCAGGGCAGGCTGGTGGGCAGGCTAGTGGGCAGGCTGGTGGGCACATCCGTATGTTCCTGTACCAGGGTATTTGGTCGTCTGGTAGATAGGCAAACTCCTCTCGTGGCGGGTGTCTGGGCCGCGATCCTCTAGGCCAGGGGTGTGAGGGGATTGGTGTGAGCCTTTTGTTCCATTCTCCCACTTCAAGACGCTTGAAATGAGCCTTGTGTTGTCCTTCTACAACCACATTAATGTTTTGCTCTTTCCAGGCAACCGTCTCATGTGTGACAGAGTTGAAACCCAGGGAAAGGGGTCGGGTTGTCCAAATGTCATGTAGCCATTAATGCCCGGATTCCAAATTTGGTGCAGATTGGTGGAACGGTGTGGAATTGTATAACAAACAAAGTAACAGATGTACTGCTTTATATAGATAGAGAAGAGATGTTTCAATTAATGCTTCCCTTATGATTATTCAGGTTGCTTTATCAGGTGACTGGGTGCTTTGAAAGCAAACACATTTGTATAGACTAAGATTATAATTATAGTGAATTTTCGTTATAAGGATATTACTCTGTACAATTGTGCGTAATCTCAAATGTTTTTCCTTCAGAATACAGACAGTTAGTAGACCTCTTACACATTTGTGCTTTGAACGACAGATATATTGAGTGGTGTACTAGTTTAGCACTTCAATAACAACTTTGCAGAAAGTGTTTTGTTGGTTGTAATATTGAAGGTGGAACAGGAGAAGATGAAGCCCACCCTTCTCTCTAAATTGGAAATGGTGGAACCAGAAAGCCAGGGTTCGAATCCCCATTGTCCACACTTCACACATTATGGGAGCTGACTTTTCATCACTGTGCCTTATTTTCCTGAACTATCGTTAGGGCGCGTCTCACTCATGTGGGTTTATAATCTATAGTGTTGGTCCATAAATAAATATAATGTAACCATGCCTATAATATGTACTGGTGGGGAGGCAGGAGGCCAAGTCAAGGCCTTAATGTGCGGGTAGTCCGGGTGCAGGTATGGGTTTTGTGTTGGGAAATCCAGGAATGGGGTCCGGGTGCAGGTATGGGTTTTGTGTTGGGAAATCCAGGAATGGGGTCCGGGTGCAGGTGTGGGTTTTGTGTTGGGAAATCCAGGAATGGGGTCCGGGTGCAGGTGTGGGTTTTGTGTAGGGAAATCCAGGAATGGGGTCCGGGTGCAGGTATGGGTTTTGTGTTGGGAAATCCAGGAATGGGGTCCGGGTGCAGGTATGGGTTTTGTGTTGGGAAATCCAGGAATGGGGTCCGGGTGCAGGTATGGGTTTTGTGTTGGGAAATCCAGGAATGGGGTCCGGGTGCAGGTATGGGTTTTGTGTTGGGAAATCCAGGAATGGGGTCCGGGTGCAGCTATGGGTTTTGTGTTGGGAAATCCAGGAATGGGGTCCGGGTGCAGGTATGGGTTTTGTGTTGGGAAATCCAGGAATGGGGTCCGGGTGCAGGTATGAGTTTTGTGTTGGGAAATCCAGGAATGGGGTCCGGGTGCAGGTATGGGTTTTGTGTTGGGAAATCCAGGAATGGGGTCCGAGTGCAGGTATGGGTTTTGTGTTGGGAAATCCAGGAATGGGGTCCGGGTGCAGGTATGGGTTTTGTGTTGGGAAATCCAGGAATGGGGTCCGGGTGCAGGTATGGGTTTTGTGTTGGGAAATCCAGGAATGGGGTCCGGGTGCAGGTATGGGTTTTGTGTTGGGAAATCCAGGAATGGGGTCCGGGTGCAGGTATGAGTTTTGTGTTGGGAAATCCAGGAATGGGGTCCGGGTGCAGGTATGGGTTTTGTGTTGGGAAATCCAGGAATGGGGTCCGGGTGCAGGTATGGGTTTTGTGTTGGGAAATCCAGGAATGGGGTCCGGGTGCATGTATGAGTTTTGTGTTGGGAAATCCAGGAATGGGGTCCGGGTGCAGGTATGAGGTTTGTGTTGGGAAATCCAGGAATGGGGTCCGGGTGCAGGTATGGGTTTTGTGTTGGGAAATCCAGGAATGGGGTCCGGGTGCAGGTATGGGTTTTGTGTTGGGAAATCCAGGAATGGGGTCCGGGTGCAGGTATGGGTTTTGTGTTGGGAAATCCAGGAATGGGGTCCGGGTGCAGGTATGGGTTTTGTGTTGGGAAATCCAGGAATGGGGTCCGGGTGCAGGTATGGGTTTTGTGTTGGGAAATCCAGGAATGGGGTCCGGGTGCAGGTATGGGTTTTGTGTTGGGAAATCCAGGAATGGGATCCGGGTGCAGGTATGGGTTTTGTGTTGGGAAATCCAGGAATGGGGTCCGGGTGCAGGTATGGGTTTTGTGTTGGGAAATCCAGGAATGGGGTCCGGGTGCAGGTATGGGTTTTGTGTTGGGAAATCCAGGAATGGGGTCCGGGTGCAGGTATGGGTTTTGTGTTGGGAAATCCAGGAATGGGGTCCGGGTGCAGGTATGGGTTTTGTGTTGGGAAATCCAGGAATGGGGTCCGGGTGCAGGTATGAGTTTTGTGTTGGGAAATCCAGGAATGGGGTCCGGGTGCAGGTATGGGTTTTGTGTTGGGAAATCCAGGAATGGGGTCCGGGTGCTGGTATGGGTTTTGTGTTGGGAAATCCAGGAATGGGGTCCGGGTGCAGGTATGGGTTTTGTGTTGGGAAATCCAGGAATGTGGTCCGGGTGCAGGTATGGGTTTTGTGTTGGGAAATCCAGGAATGGGGTCCGAGTGCAGGTATGAGTTTTGTGTTGGGAAATCCAGGAATGGGGTCCGGGTGCAGGTATGAGTTTTGTGTTGGGAAATCCAGGAATGGGGTCCGGGTGCAGGTATGGGTTTTGTGTTGGGAAATCCAGGAATGGGGTCCGGGTGCAGGTATGGGTTTTGTGTTGGGAAATCCAGGAATGGGGTCCGGGTGCAGGTATGAGTTTTGTGTTGGGAAATCCAGGAATGGGGTCCGGGTGCAGGTATGAGTTTTGTGTTGGGAAATCCAGGAATGGGGTCCGGGTGCAGGTATGGGTTTTGTGTTGGGAAATCCAGGAATGGGGTCCGGGTGCAGGTATGGGTTTTGTGTTGGGAAATCCAGGAATGGGGTCCGGGTGCAGGTATGGGTTTTGTGTTGGGAAATCCAGGAATGGGGTCCGGGTGCAGGTATGGGTTTTGTGTTGGGAAATCCAGGGATGGGGTCCGGGTGCAGGTATGAGTTTTGTGTTGGGAAATCCAGGAATGGGGTAAGAGTGCAGGTATGGGTTTTGTGCTGGGAAATCCAGGAATGGGTGGTTTGCTTGTGCCAGCACATGCATGTTTGGCTTGGGCAGTGAAGCCAGAGCCTCTGGGTCGCAATGGCTCAGCTGTGACAATTATTTCTCTCCCATCCCATCGCCACCTCTTTCCACTAAACTATAGGTGGGATGGGAAGGGAGATGTAGCTTGCTGCCAAATTGCAAACTGGAACAGAAGGAAAATTGGCCTCAAATCTCAGCGTTCCTATTTCATCAATTATGTGATCCTGGTGAAATGATTTCACTATGTTTGGTATGTGGGAGAGTTTCCTCGGGTCAGGGCAGTGCTTTAAGTGGCCCGGGCCCTGGCAGTCTGTAAAAAGTGGGGCTGAGCCGGGGCCCTTTCGGCCCCCCGGCATTCTCTAGTCCCACCACGCCAAGGCTGGACACATTATCCTGCCAAGGCCGTAGCCGCAACAGGAGATGCACCCGCCACTTTTACGTCAGGCAGCTGTGTGACTGACAGAAGTGCCAGCCATCCACAGCATCGCTGAAACTGGAAGATCATTGAGCCCGAGGCGTCTGTCCGTTGGCAAAGATTTATAAAAGATGGCTTGAATTCTGTACTTTTGAAGCCATCTTTTATTGATATATAAATGTCTATGGGCCTCATTACAACTCAGACGTTAAGGGTTAACGCCGTCGTTAACCCTTAACGCCTGATTCAGATTTTAACAGCTGCTTTTAGCAGCCATTAAAATCCATGGCGCTAAACCGCCTTGGTGCTAATTACGCCACCGTAATTTACGGTGGCGTAATTAGCGCCTTCCCCACTCCCATTATGCCCTATGGGGCAAAAATGGGAATGGGGAAGCGTAAAATGGGAAATGGGGATTTACCGCCCCACTCACCTTGGAATGGGGCGGTAAATCCGCCATCCACCATGGTGTAAACGTAGTTTACACCCTGGTGGTAAAGTTGGGGTACTTACCGCCTGGGTCGTAATGACCCCCTATGTTTATAAAAGATGGCTTGAAAGTACAAAAACCATAGTAAGGTACGCATACAAATATATAACTGCTTACAAACATTCATATATGTGCGCACCTTGCTATGGTTTGTGCACTTTTCTGGCCACGCCCCCAAATGAGCCCCCCCCTCTCTCAATTTCTTACCCTCCCTAAAGCATTGGGACGGGACTCTGAGAAACCACAAATATGACTGAAAGGTATGTTGCAAAAGAGGGGGGTCCATACAATCTGCTGTATATACTTCGGAATGTGTGCGTGGGGGCAGGGGAGGGGGCTATACTGCGTTTACTTGTTCTGGAAGTTGGGGCTACTACACTACGTATGGGCCAGGAAATGATTGCCCCAAGGCAAACGTAGCACGCCCTCCACTGGTGGCCATATCCCCATGAACACGTCCCTGGGCGGCCAGTACACCAAGCAGCCCAACGCCCAAAGAAAAAGGTTGCATGTGTAGCATTTCCGCCCGGCGGCCGGATGCGGGCTGCGCCACAATTGCTCTTTATTTCGGATTTCTTCTCGGGGAGGCAATGTGTCTTTTTAATGGTGGCTGGCAGGTGGCGCTAGAGCCCAGCCCATGGCCACTGGGAGGTATGCAGCCGGGGGGGGGGGGGCACAGGAGGTGGTGATGGCGGCCATGCCGGGTGTGTGCCACCCGCCACCGCACGCCCTATGCACGGCATCGCCTGTATGTCCACATGGCCAATACATGCTTATAAAGGGGCGCTGAAACGTGGGTGCAGACCCCCCAAGCACGTGGGCAGGGGGGAGTCTTTCTGCCACCTCTGCACGCCGGGAACCGAGGCAGCAGGAGCTGGGTAGGGAGGGGTGAAGGTGCCCGCTTTCATGCACACACCGTGTGAAAGTCAAGAAGAGGGAGGGGGCAGTGCGCACCCCCAGTGAAAGGCAGAGGAGGCGTACCCCGCGTGTATCACTTCCTGGAAGCAGGGGGGGCGGCCAGGGGCGTTGCCCCCTCTCTGGGTCTGGGATGCTGCAGTGCAGAGCTGTCACCTCCCCCTGAAAGGGGCCCTGCTCTGGCACAGAGCACATGCCCACTGGAGAGACGGGGTGCCCGCCCCTCGCCGTCACTTTTTCCAGCACTCAGTCAGCGTGCCACTGCCCCTTCCTCTCTGCAGGTGACTGTGGCGTTGCGCCAGTGCCACCCACTGTGAAAAAGCATTCGGTGTTTCCTTCTCCTGGTGCAGGCTGGATGCCAGCTTTCCTCGTAATTAATTCATCATTCGCAGGGAACATATGCCCGGTATCTGTCTCGGCATATTTAGGAAGTGGGTGCAAGAAACCCATTTTTACGGTGCACCAACGAAACACAAAGGGTGCAACCCGGTGTCTGTGATTGCTGAGCGTCTTTGAGAAGCACCTTGTTCCGGTTGCCACAGCCTTTGTGTAATGACGTGGCCCTGGGATCTTGCATATGCTTTTTTGTGAAGCATAATTTTGGGACTCCTTTCCTGCCGCTCGGATCCAGGGGGGGATGGCTGGATTCAGGGCAGCGTGGGTCTCAATAAGTGGCAAAGTGTACTTCGGGGGCACTGCCACGCCCGCCTGGGCAGGGATCCAAAGTGGGCAGGAGACACACAGTACTAACGCAGGTGTGCCCCGCCCGGAGCCTCCCTCCCCCATCAGCCGTAAACTCACTGAACCCAGAGCAGCCATCCAGCTGCCTCGTAAAGGAAAAGAAGAAACTGCAAACTAGGTATCTCAGTGTGTTTATACCCCTGCTGCAGATATTAGTACGCCAATTATCCAACCCATTCAAAGATCCCAAGCCATACTTGCCAACATGACCCATTCCAATCTGTAGGTGGTTATCCGGTCTGGGTTTGTTTTTCGTTGCATTCTGGGAGATGTAGTTCCACTTTCACATTATAAATCTCGGACTACACGTCCCAGAATGCAAAGTTAAAAACCAGCACTGGATAAGCACCTGCAGATTGGAATGGGTCATGATGGCAAGTATGCATGGAAACACGCGTGCAATCCTCGTGACCCCACTGGGCACAAACCTGTTGGGCACAGTGATGCCTCACTCCTATCCTGGAGACAGTGCCTACGTTTCAGCTTGCCGTGAGAAAGAAGGCCTTCCAGTTCAGGATTTCCTTCTATGGAATTCTGGAATTTGTAGATTTTTTTTCTGTTCCATTTTAAATGAATGAAAACTACACGTCCCAGCATTCCAAGAATAACAGGTCTCGATGGCTGTCTCATACATGGCAATGAGACATTAGAGGGCTCCACTAACCAGATATGTAGTGAAGACATAGACCTCCGAATGTACACTCCAAAGTAAATACACCCGCTAGGGAATAAAGCCAAACATTACTCGGCAGTACATTAAAAAGGCCAAACGCATCATCAGTGACGTCATCATATACAGTAGAAATCCAGATAGCTGGTTGGTGCAGACATATACTGGGGCCTGGTCCATAGGGATTGCCAGGCGCTAATTGGCTGCCTCTTCCCAGTCTTTCTCCTGCACGTGGGTCAGCTGGGCTCATCCGCGCGGTGAGATTCTATCTAAACAACAAGAACTGGTTATTCAATCATCATGGCAAGCACCTGAACATCATATGAAAGGGGCGCCAGGGAGGAAAGAGGATATACAGTTACGTGGACCCCCACCTTCAGGGCTTCATTAATACCACAGTTCCCGCACCCAAACCCCCCCAGGGGTTTGATCTAGGATTTATATCCCCTGATGCCTCATGATCCGAAAAGACATGTGTTGCTATTGGAGAGATATACGGTTGTGCAGTCTTTAGATCTGGGATGGGCCTTCTGGGAGGGTCAGGATCAGGGGGTCCGATACTAATCGGTATGTGGGGAGGTAGGGGGTCGTGGTGATAGTGTGGCCGGCTCCGGCCTGGCAGGGTGGGGATCAGGGGTGCAGTCACTTTTTAGTGGAGATGGATGGACACTGGGATGGGGCCTGCTACTGTCTCACAATCTTCACAGGGCGGATTCTTGGAGACGATACTAGCTAGTTCCAACATGGAGAAGACAGGGTGAAGATGGACTACCGTGGGAACAAGGCTTGTGCAGAGCTGGCCTGGTGTGCTGATGGCTTGACACCTCTGTATGAACTCGGAATGCGAGTGCTGCAGCGCTCAGTGTGTCTGTTCTGGGCCTACTAAGAAATGGAGTTTTACCTTACACAAAATGGAGTCGCGGGGCGGGGGCATGGCTAGTACCATTCACCTAGTTCTATGTGCTATTGGGCCTTTGTATGCACCCAGAACGTGGGGGCAGCTGCCCCCTTGTCTTTGTATGGCATTTACCTAATTTGGCCACGCCTAGTGGGGTGTGATAGGATCATTTCCATCCCAACAGAATGTACCATACTCCTCATTACGAATTTGATAGAATTGCCGCCACACTCCATTACTGTTACCACCAGTTTGTCCCGTGGACTTACCACAGGATTACAAGTAGTGGTTGGGAGGTGTCATTTCCCCTTTTTGGAGTTCTTAGGACTCCATGGGGATTTTTGGTAAATTTACTGCTGGCAGAATTCAAGCGCATTAAATCAATTGTTTGTTGTTGTATTTTATTGCTATTTTTAGAGAGATTTTGCCAAAACGTTGTACGTAATACTTAAGTACGGTGCAACATTTTGAACTAACAATAGGTAGCTGACATAGAGTAGCAAACGTTACGAAGACGAAAGGGAGGAAAGATACGAGCCTTGAGACAGAAACTGCAAATGCAAAGAGAGAAGGAACGGATGTACCAGAAGGCAGGGCGTTTCAAAGTTTAGGAGCTAGAAGAGAAAAGAGTGGAAAATGAAGGGGCTCAAGGAGGACTGGAGTCAGTGAGAAGGTGACGATGCTAAGAACGAACAGGGTGGGAAGGTGAGTAAAGTGAAATAAGGGATGCAGGGTCAGTAAGGGCCAAAACCCTGTTAGCATTGTAAAACGATACAAAAGACGAGATTCATACAGGGGTCAAGTCCTAAAAAAACAAAGTGGTGGGACTCATTAACATACCAATTGAATGTGGCATTAACAGACATGTGCATATCAAGGTGCCCTCTGAAAGAAGTGGGGAGACTCCGTCCACCCACGTGTACCCTCGACATGAGCCCTGTACTGGTTTGAGAGAGATAGGAAGAAGGGAACGACTGACAGGGAAGTGAGAAGAGACGACAGACAGAGTTGTATACATAGCGGAGAGGAGTCGGATGGGAGGATGGGAGCCCACAGAGCAGCGGTCCACTTGAAGAAGTGCTAAGAAGTTTTGCAGCATGAAAGAACAGATGAGGGCACATTTTGTGAATATTGAAGAGAAGAACGCGACAGATGCGGGCAGTTACGGAGATATGGGTGGAAAAGGAGAGACAGGAATCCAAGATGATGCCAAGAGTGAGTGCAGAGGGAGAAAAGGTAGTACCGAAGGCGGGGAGAAGAGACCAGGAGGAGGGTAACAAGGTGCAGGGGACATGGTGGAAAGAAAAGAATCTCAGTTTTAGAAGAATTGAAATGAAGAAAACAAGACTACATCCAAACCTGTATGGCAGAGAGGCAGGAAGACACAGGCGCATGGAAAGAGTTAGAGAACGTAGAGAAGGAGAAAAAGATCTGCCATAAAATTGATCTGATGATTCGCATAAAATTGTGAGGATAGAGTCTTGTGCATATGAGGAACAGGGGGGGCCAAGAACGGAGCCTCTCAGGACACCGTACCAGTGGAGCAGATAGGGGAGAAGTGTGACCAGCACAAGATACAGAAAAGGAACTGTCAGATAGATGAGAGCCAAACGACTGAGCGAGAGACCCTAAGTGTAGAGAGTGCAGAGAGCATTGTGGGGCGGACGACAGAGTCAAAGGCGGCCGAATGATATAGAAGGAGAAGGGAGGAGCATGTATTAAGACGAGAAGTAAGAAGAGAGTTCGCGATGTGAAGGGGAGAGGTTTCTGTTGAATGTGCAGGTAGGACACGGGATTAGTCAGACGAAGAAGTGAGCGAAGTTTCAGATAGGAAGAGATTGTAGAATATGCAGCATGTTTCCATTTTTTTCGAGAGAAACACAAGAAGAGCAATAGGGCAATAATTAGATAAAGAAGAAGGGTTAAAAGAGGGGTTTTAAATAGGGGAATGATCACAGCGTGCTTAAGTGAGGAGGAGGAGAAGGTAGATGAAGACAATGAAAGTGATGTCAGAAAGGGAGGGGTGAATTCAAGGAATAAGAGAAGTACTCAAAGGATCAAGTAGGGAGCCATGGGATGAGCACGGGAAAGTTGAGAAGCAGTGTCCAAGTCAGGGAGAGGTGAGAACTAGGGAAAAGAGGAAGAAGATTGGGGGAAGGGAATGGTGCAAGCATGGGGTTCAGACAGAGGGGAAGAGAGGGTCAGAGATGAGCGCAGATCAGAGACTTTCCAGAAGAAGTCAGCACATCCTGAAGATGTAGAGGGATCAGGTGCAGGAAGACAAAGCATTTAGTTAATTACCTTAAAGAGATAGCTGTGGTGATGAGAGATAGATGAGGTAAGAGTAGAGAAGTAGCGAGAAGTGAGACATCATACATGTAAAGAAGTAAATACAGAAAAGCAAGATCACAGGCTTCCTGAGGTTTTCTTTTCCAGTGGCGCTCTGCCTTGCGCAAGGATGAATGGAGGGAGCGAAGACTGGCAGTAAGACATGGTTGCAGAGCTTTACGGGAGCTGAGAACAGACTCATAGAGAGGAAGCGAATCAAGTGTAGAGGAAGCCTGATCAATGGCGAAATGTAGAGAAGGCAGGAAGAGAAGGGAGATTTGTGAAAAGAGAAAGCAGGATGCGGAAAAAGTGCATAGGTCAAGTCGGAAAAAAGGGGTGGGAGAGGAGATGGAATGAGGAAAGAGAAAGATAGGAGAGAGTGGAAGATAGAAGAGAGTGATGTTGGGTGTCCTGACCCACGTTTAAGCTATCCTGCTACAACATTTGGTGCTGTGGGCTTAGGAAATTCAAGATGGCGGAAAACCCACATGTGCGCCGAAATCCAGGAAAGCTGCGCAGTTTGTGCGCCCACCAAAATGGTTGCCTCACTTGCCACCCACCAGTGCGAGAATGAAAGGCCGGGTTGCCATGAGGGAAATGGGTTGCCAAAGGAAAAACAGTAGCGCCGGTTAGCTTCAAAGCGCTTTAAAACCACCATTGGACTACCCGCACAGTAGTCTGAAACCATTGGGAATGGCAATGCTGATTGCCAAATGCAACCTAGAATTGTGGGGAATTCATTTCTTAAATCCCAAAAATGGGTGCAGTACCAGTACTCACCACTATCCAAAAGCCGGCGTTTTAAAACCACTCTGTGTGTTTTTCTGAAGGCAAGCAAAATGCCTATTTCAAACCTTGCAACATGTGCAAAATATTCACTGAACACCAGCAGACATTTGGCAGAATGGAGTTTTGTGTGCCTACAAAATCTGGGAAATGAAGAGCCCAAAAACAATGCTTATAACAAAAATGCTATGGAGTCAGCAGCTTAAGCCTAACTACAACTGGATTTAAAACCACCAAAATCGAAAATGTTAAATTAAATGAGTGACCTATGTTTGGTGTCACATGCCTTTGTAACTGTTGAAATGTCATAGTTTTGCGCTTAGAATCAGCATTCTAGCTGCATGTGTAAAATTACAAGTTATTTTAAAAGCAACAAAAAGTTAGCTGAAGGTCTGGCTTAAGGAACTTGATTTTGCCTAGCAACTACCCATCAGCAGTGAAACTTGAGTCACCACTGTGTTCCCAGGCCAACCTTCCTTTTGCTGCCCAGGCTAAGGATATGCCATCTATCTGATAATTGAATTTCCTGTGCTCTGCCAGAGAGTGAACAAAGCCCTCTCCACTCAGGCAAAGGTTTTTTATTACAGACGTCGTAAAAAGTGGCTTCCTCCTGGAGAAGCTGGGAGGAGCACTGCCTGTGAGAAGCAAGCTGGCTTGGCAGAAACTGGAAAGACTGGTTTCTGTACCATGTGACCTGAAAAGACACACCCCTGCAGCAAGGATATGGTTTTATAAAAAGGGGGATAATTCATAGTGCGGACATGTGAAAATTTTATAAATGATACCATAATTCTTGTGATTTTTCTGCCCACAGTTTAAGACGTGGTAGGAACCGGTGGTATGTTCAGGGGGGTTTTAGCGGAAAAGTGGATATTACTCTAAATGTGTGCATGTTAAAAATCTGAAACTTCATCAGTTAATGTCCCTACCCCCTGCACACATGTATGTAAAGTTGGGTCCATGTCGGAAATTGAAAAAGCAGTTAAAAAGTGAAATATGTGCCAGTTCTGAATGCAAGCTCCCAGGAAGAGCAGAGTTTGAACAGGGGATACCTCCTGTGATGCATGATGGGTGCATATGATTTTAAAACAATATGTACCTCTGCAAATATGTATTTGTTTCAAATCTAGATTTGTGTGTAAATTGACAGGAGGAGTGGACTTTCTGCAGGCTGTAAAATGACATCAATCTGACTCACAGTTCAGTTTGCCAATCAAGCGGAGGAATGGAAGTTTGACCAATTAGAAGCTGAGAGAGAGGTAGGGTCAGTGATGCTAGAACACACCCACATTCTAAACACATAAAAGCAGACAGACAGGACAGATAGGGACCTTTCCAAATCCATTTGCAGCGGGACGCTCTGCCGGAAAAATCCATACTTACCTCCATCAACCTCCAGAAAGCCAAACTAGAGACTTCAATCTATCCAGAACTAGAGACCAGACCAGAGGGAGAAAGCAGTGCTGTACCCAGAGAGAAAGCAGTGCTGTGCCCAGAGAGAGACCCGAGCCCAGTCCAAAACCCTGACCAGATCCATGGCGAGGCCCATTTCACTCAAGAATATAGTGTGAGTACATAGCAAACTGTGTAGAACCAAGCTTTTAGTTTAAATTCATCTAATTCAATCTATTTAACCTAAGTAGAACTGCTTGATAGCTCCAAATCTGTCACCTGTCATTTCTAGTTGCAAGTTGCAAAAATTTGTCACTTGTCATTTTGAAAAAGTGTGCGTTTAAAATTTGCAAACCCAAAAACGACCTTTATTAAATCGCTCATATCTCCGCGACCGTTTGGGCTAGAGACTTGCAATAACTTTTATTTGATAGCTTAGAATCGTGGCTTTCCTACGAACCAAGAACCGCATTCCTACCCCTTATAGTTTTACCGCAATCGCGGAACACGCATCCGCGAATTTTACCGCGATTTGCAATTTCTTCACATGTAAAAACTGCTGTTGTTTGCTTTCCATTTGCCAGAAATTCGTTTAACCTGCTAACTATCCCTGCCTCATTGCTAGTGTGAGCCTGGACTAATATTAACTAGATACCACTCACCCTGAACCTCTGTAAGGGAATTAAAAGCGTTTCCAGCATATTTCTCATTCATTGCCAGCACATATCAAAGCAATTTGGGCCTGTGATTTCAAAACTCCTATCTGTTTACTGTTGTCTAAGCTTGCGGGGATTGAACTGAATCACATTTGATTGCATTTCTGAGAACTGTGTGTTTCCTTCCATTTCCTTGCCTTGCATCAAGGGGGGGAGGGGATTGCCAGAGAAAAGTGATTACATTGTTTTGTTGAAATCATATTGAGTATCTCTATACTGCATTTCATTCATTCAACCTTGCATCCATTTGAACTCCATAAAGCATTTTGTACCACCTTCTTCTTTTGTTCCTATTTACCAGTGTGCTACCTGATCCATTTCATGTCAACTCATTAGTGATTATAAGAAGTGTGCTAGTGCCAGATTCTCCGTTGTTGATCTTTATCATATCAGATTAAGTGTGCTATTCAATTATTAATTTATTATAAGGTGTCATATATATATCTATTGTTTAAATTATCAAATAAACCTTTTAAACTTGCAAAACAGAACTACTTCTTGGCTCAGTGGGGTCAGGGGGATTCCAAGAGAGGGGTGTTATACAGGGGTAGTCATCCAGAACGCATGAACTGGACCTAAAGATATATCAATAAGGGTTTTCATTCAGTATTATAGACTAGGTGTTAATTTGGCTGTAGTGCTGAATTGAATCCTCTTACAAAGTGGGGGCTCGTATCCGGGATTCTGGGTTAGAATACCACTTGTGCAGCTTAATACAGTGTGCTAACTGACGGGATACATACACCCGGTCGGATCACCACGCTGCATTACGCTGTGAAGCATTCCTCAAAAGGGACACTCCAAGAAAAGTTCTGTTCTGCAAAAATAAAATACTAACTTCTGTAAGTCAGGACAGAGACCAATCTCTAGAATGACGACCTTAGTAGACATGAAAATAGCCAGAGAGCACCTCTTGCATAAGCTATTTGTGAGAGGTGAATGGACCGAACAGGGCCAGGATGTGTGGTTGCAGGCCATCACACAACAGGTCACTGAAACAGGGTCAGATATATATAGAGATCAGGGTCCCTTACATGTGGCCCTGAGTGAACTATATATGGCTCCTAAAGCCAAAGAGGAACACAATAAGATCGCCAGGATAGCAGCATACCTGTACCTATATATGGGAGACATGCAGGATAGATGTGCTGAAAGCCAAAATCTGGCAAATAGGCAACAGATGGCATTAGAGAAGGTCCAATCTGACCTGGTCTCTTCTGAGCAGAGGCTGCAGAGGAGCCAGGAGTCAGAAAATGACAGCAGACAGTACATCACTAAAATAAAGGAGGATATGGATGTGCTGCAAAAGGAAAAGTCAGAACAGGATACCAGATTTCTGGCCTTGCAGAAGGAACACCAAGAAGGTTTGGACTCCCTACTGCAAAGCCAGAAAAAGCTGGAGCAACAACTGGACTTCAACAGGGTATGTGCTGAGCAGGTAGTCACCCTGCAAGGCCACCTAGATAGAGTGAAGGCAGAGAGCAATAAACTGATTCTGAAAGACCTGGATACCCAGGCAGAGTTTGATCAGGAGCGCCAGAAAGCTGGTGCCTTCCAAAGGCAAAGGGACGACCTGGCGGCACAAATGCAGGCTCTTAGTCAGGAAAGAGACGCCTTAGGCCAGGAAGTCTGCCATTTAAAAAGAAAAATGGAAGAAAATCACCTGGCCCACCAGGGGCTGGGTGACCTCCAAAAAGAAAACCAGAACTTGGTAGAGCACACCAGAAGGGTGGAGGATGCTCTAGCAAGAAAGGAGCAGGCCAATAGGGACACAGCTCAGGAGGTAACCCTCCTGCAACAAAGACTGGCCCAGTTCTCCAGGACCAACCAGGAAGCACAGAGGGAAAATGAGGCCCTCTGTCAGCACAATGATAGGCTCCAGCAACAGGTAGCGATGCAGGAGAAACTGATAGAGTCGAGTAAGGCCTTAACAGAGGAACTGAAAGCACAACTGCAGGCTCTTGCATTGCAACAGGGAGCAGGGGCGGATAGAGATGAGGTTCGCTGGGAAAGGGAAACTCCGGAGCATAACCTCAGGAGCCCTAGTACCAGAGGCCCTCATACCTCTCAGTCCCTGGACTCTGCCACCCCCATGTGCCCTGGCGCACATGAGCACAGGGCCACAGGGATGGCAGATTACTATCCAGCTAAGAGTATGGGGCTCATAGGCCAGTACCACTCAGGAATGGAGGGGTGGGCATCCGGGCATGGGCACCCAAGTACAGTACAGTTCAATGGGGAACCCCAGGAGAGTAGGCCCATTAAGGGCATCCTGAAAACCTCTGCCCAGTTAGGTCAGTGGAGGGGGTACCCATCAAATCCTGGCAGCAAGGAGGAATCTGAAGACTCCTCTGAACTGCGCAGGACACAGGAGACCAGGTCCCCACATTCTGCCAGCCATTCCCAGGCTCGCAGAATCCGGGAAAACCTGGAAGAACAGACGGGAACCTCTGGGAGCAGTGCCTCTGAGTCCGACGAAGAATGGACAAGGGTTACCCGAACCAAAAAGGCCAATAAGGCAAAAAGGGCCTTGCGTAAGGACCCCTTAAAGCAGATTAAGGCGATCAGGAGCGTCATCACGCCTTACCATAAGAACGCTAAGTATTCTGTTTGGGAGCACTTAGAGTTGTTTGAACAAATGATGGAGACTTTCCATTTGAAGGACAGCCAAAGCTGCATTCAATATGTAAAATGGACATTCTCCCCAGAATACTCCGGTTTCTTTGCGGGGCTGGAGGACCAGAATCATTTAAGATGGTCCACCTATAAGGCGGCCATCCTGAAACATTTTTCTGTTCACAGAAATCCTCAAGAGGCTCGCAAGGCAGCCTACAATTTGCAATGTGGGGAGGATCAGGCCCCACAAGAATTTGTGCAGGAGTTAAAGCGGGCTTTTGCACAGACCACAAGAAGGGTGCGCACGGATAGCCGTGAATTCATCAACACGTTTTTCCATGCCTTGCCCAAATATATCATAACCCAGCTCGTGAGGGATTTTCACGAGAAAAGATCTTTAGACTGGGTCATTGAACAGGCTACCCGCATCTATGAGGTGCAGAAGCCCATAGAAAATAAAAGCAACGCCCAGAAAAACCCCAAAGCCAACAGCACCCCTGCTGCTGCCAAGGTGGCAGAGGTAAAGGTCACCCCCGTTTTGGATTTGGAGATGGGGGGGCCTAAAAACCTACCTGCACCTAATAATGCTAGGCCCAGAAGGTCCTCGGGCCAGTCGCAGACAGGGAGCCAGGGAGGCAGCCCCACAAATGGGGTCCCTCGCTCTCCTGACTATGTAAGTCCTCGCTACAAAGGTAACAGACCCATCCTGGGTTATGTGTGGACTCCTCCAGCCCAAGGGGGGGGATCCAGCCAAGCACCTAACCCAGGGAACTTCCCTCCAAACTTCCCACAGGAGGGCAGAAATTTACCAAACCCTGGGCAGAACTTTTTCCCCAGATATCCAACCGACTTCCAACCCCAAAATCATCCATCCTTCTTTCCTCAATTCCCTGAGCCCAGACCACTGAATCCGGGAGAGGGGAGGCCAAGGGTGGAGGGGTACCAAAATCTTCCCAACCAGGGGTACTACCAGAGGAGGGACAGCTACCCTTCCCGGGATCAGCCCAGGGGAGAAAACAGGGCCCCGTATCAGCCTGAGCGGGTTTCCCAGTTAGAGCGCCAGGTTCAAAACATGGCGCGGGATCTGGGTCACATACTGAGGGCTCAGCAGAACCCTCAGATGGGCGTGCCGGCGCAGAACGCACCCAACTCTGGACCTGGTGCTCCAGAACAATGACGGGGGCAGCACCCCGATAACTCACCGGTTCCCAGGGAGGAGGCACAAAGGGAAGGGGGGTGTAAAGCCTTGGAGGAAGCTTCCTTCCTCACTTGTAAACAGCCCCTGGAAACCCCGGAACCGGAAACAAAATCTCTTGCCCCTGAAAGTCTGCCTCCTAAGGAGCAGAGGGGGGGTAGGAGAAACAAAAGACCCAAACAGACTCAGTTTGAGGAGGAGGTACAGATCTTCCAATTTGAGGGAGAGGGATCCTCAGAGGATCCTGAGAAAAGGATCTTCTCCTTCAGAGAGGGGGGAACTCCTCCCAAAGAAAAATGGGTCCCTAGGGATGCAAATCCAGACTGGGGAGATGTGGAGACTGAGCTACCGCCGCCCACCATCTCATCCCAGAACCAACCGCAAGAAAATCCCCTGGTTCAAACCCATCCTGGGGACTGCCTCCAAAAAGGGGGGGGCGGCCCAGAACTGGAACCAGGGGAACCCACAATGGCTCTGATCTCCAGTTGCCAACTTTTTCTTTCAGATTCCCAAGGCTCTCCACAGAATTCTGCCCAAAATTCTTTTCTCGCGATGTCCAAAACCAGAAAATTAGCCCACCAGTTGTCCAAAAATGTACATTATCTGTGCCCCCTTGAGGAGAAGGAGGGAAGATATTATGCCCCGGTACAAGTACAGGGGCAGGGTACAATCTCGGCACTGGTGGACACTGGATCTCAAGCTACCCTTCTGTCCAGAAGGGCCTTTGATGAACTGAATGCAGGAAGGGGAGAGGATTACCAAATTCCTCTCACCTCTCTTCCGGGACAACTACAGAACTTTGACGGGAAGGAAATTCCCGTTGAGGGGACTGCAGACTTGGACATTAAAATTGGGCGACATAAGTTGAAACACCCGGTCATAGTTGTGACCCCAGAGGGCACCCCTTGTTTACTAGGGAATGACCTCCTGAGAAGGTTGTCACCCCTAATAGATTGTGTAAACAAGGTCCTCTGGACCCAGACTAGCCGACCAATAAAATTAAAACAGAGTGTTAACCATGTTAGTTTAAACGGCACCTGCCACATGGTTGAACAAAAATCTGACCAAGTAGAATTTCACTTCCAGAACAACCAAATTCCAGACGTGACAGTAATAGCAGTAGGACAACAGACGGGTGATGGGGGGTCCTCTCTATTTCTGAGAATCAACCTTCCTTCCAGTTTAAGGTGGTATTCCACGCTGGAAGGAAACACTCTGAAATTCTATACTAATCCACAATCGGAAACTCCCACTCCTATAGTCCAGAAAGATGTGAAATCAGCTCAGAGCCTGGCTGATATTCAGCAAATTGGAGAGCAGTTGTTCATCCCTGTTCAGTTAAATGATGGGAAGGACTCTGTTCTCGCTCGAGTGTGTGTGAACAACGGTAAGAGCTTCATCAGCGAAGCCATGTTTCGCCAACTCCCAAAAGAACCAGCCATTCCCACCTTCAAACTGATAGACAAATGGGAAATGGACCTGGAAGTACCTAATTCCAAACATCTCCCGCCAAGCAGGTGTATGCTCAAAATCTCCATTGGCAACAAGAGCATAGTCCATAATTGTTGGGTCGTGCGAGACGTCCCTGCCGCCTTTTACTTAGGCAGTGACATTCTCAATCGCTTTGCCATTAGTTTGGACCTAATAAACTTCAAAGCTTGGTCCCGATTAGCGGATAATCCCATGGGCTTTGATGATCCAGAAAAAGCATTTAGGTCAGCTCAATTGCTACCTTATGCAGTTGAAATTCAGGTTAAAGAGGAAGTCACCATCCCAGAAAGGACCCGACAATTCTCCCTGGAAGTGAAAGTCAAAAGGGGACAAGAGTTGAAAAACCCTGATGCTTACATACATCTAAATGCTTCTCTCCAACAGCAAGGGTTGGGGGTAAACCCAACTCCATTAGTCAACATAGAACATGACACCATTCCAATAGAGGTGGATAACAGCGACTTAAAGAGTATTACTCTAGCCGCAGGCACCATTATTGGAATGGCGGTTGATGACCGACATTTCTCCATTGATCTTGTAAATGAACTGTTAGGACCCATCCCCAAGGACTGTTTTGACAGTGACAGTGAGGACAACGCAACACCAGACAGGATTTTTACCCGGCATGGGGGGAACTTCCTGGTGTACACTTCCTGCCCCTATGGTAAGGAAGATGTGACCTGTGACTTCAGGAGGGATGAGGTGATTTTCCAGGTCCATGAGGGCTGCCTTTCCCACCTGAAGCCTCCGGTCCAAATCAGCACTCTGACCAGGGACTTCTCCGCCCAGCTGGAGGAGGCCGCGGAGATAGCCAAACCAGAAGTCTTTCCAGGCTTCAGGCAGATGGTGGAAGAGAGAGTCAACCTAGCTGATGCCTGTGTGACTCTGGAACAAAAGCAAAAGTTGAAACAAGTTTTCTTGGATTTCCAAGATCTCTTTGCGGTAGACTCATATGACTGTGGTCGCACTGACATCCACACAACAACAATCCCCACGGACCCTGGCATGACTCCTGTGTTTGTGAAGCAATATCGCTTGCCTCTCGC
This sequence comes from Ambystoma mexicanum, assembly GCF_040938575.1. Taxonomy (NCBI): domain Eukaryota; kingdom Metazoa; phylum Chordata; class Amphibia; order Caudata; family Ambystomatidae; genus Ambystoma; species Ambystoma mexicanum. Next base: position 1,355,093,412 of record NC_090933.1, on the reverse strand, counting down.
ATCAATGGAGTCCCTTACTGAAATAATTAAGAACCTTGAGTCCCGGGGAATAATCCGTCCAGTCCACAGCACCTTCAATAATCCGGTGCTGGGAATATTGAAGCCAAACGGCCAGTGGAGACTCTGCGCTGACCTCAGGGAGCTCAACAAACGGGTCCATACTTCCCGATGGCCTCTGCCCTACATTGACCAAGGGCTGGCCCAGATACAGGGGTCACAGGTATTCACTGCAATAGACCTGACCAATGGATACTGGACCGTGCCTGTCAGTAGGGAGGACCAATACAAGCTGGCTTTTACCTTTGGGGGCCAGCAGTACACATGGACCCGGACTCCCTTCGGATACCTTAACTCCGGTAATGAGTTCAATATTTTCCTACATAAGGCCATGCCCGACCTGGGTACGAGGGGTAACCTGGCTTATGTAGATGATGTCCTCATCAAAAGTTCATCTGTGGAGGAACACATAGCAGAGATCCGTTATGTTCTGACACAGTTGAGGGCCGCCGGAGCAAAACTTTCCTTTCAGAAAGCACAGTGGTGTAGAACCCGTGTTAATTTCTTGGGGCATGAGATTACTCCTCAGGGTCTCTGTCCCCAGGAAAAGAAAGTGGAAGCACTTCAGAAACTGAAAGACCCCACAACTCTGCGGGAACTAAGGAGCCTCCTTGGACTGACTAATTACAGCAGAAAGTTCATTGAGGGCTACGCAGAGATCACCAGACCCCTGATTCATCTCCTGAAGGGGGGGGTCAAGTGGGAATGGGGTCCAGAACAAGCCGAGGCAGTAAAACAACTCAAAAGAAGCCTCTCACAAGCGCCTTGCCTAGCTTACCCTGTCAGAAACAAGGAGTTCTTCCTGGAGACGGGGTTCTCTAATACGTGCTTGACGGCAGTATTATACCAAAAGCATGACAAGGTCAATAAAGTAATCTCCTATGCGAGCAAAACTTTATCCTCTGTGGAGGAAAAATTCAACGATTGTGAGAAGGCACTCCTGGCAACGGTGTGGGCATTGAAGAATTACCGCCCGTTTATCCAGGGGGAACACATCATAGTGGAGACTCCACACCAGCCTCTGCAATATCTCCAAAGTGACAGAATCCGGGCCGGAAATGTGAGTAATTCCCGAATTACTTCCTGGATTCTGTCAATGCAAGGCTTTCCTGTGGAGGTCAGATATGGCCAAAACAAGAAGAGTCCCCTCGCGCAAGGTCTGGCTGACTTGCATGATTGTGCCAGAGAAAACTGTCTCGAGGACGAAAGTCTAAAAATAAAGGACAACATGGAGGCATACCTTAATTCCCCCCACAAAGTCTTTGAAGAGGACAAGTGTGAGGGAATGCCCACTGTGTATGTGGATGGATGCTCTTACCATGTTGACAACAACGGGGAGAAAGAACTGGTGGCTGGCGTAGGGAATGCATGGGTGAATGAGTCCCCAGAACCCTCCGCTGGATACAAAATTGGTCCCCGAAGTAGTCAGGTGGCAGAATTGATGGCTGTGCATCAGGCCATCCTCACTGCTATCCAGCATCAACTCCACGAACTGGTCATGATCACAGATTCGGATTATGTACGGAACGGGTTCGTGGAGCACCTGGTTAATTGGAAAACCAGAGGCATGTTATGTGCTAACAACAAACCCTTGAAACATGGGAAGTTGATCCAAAACATTGATGATCTGGTCACCTCGAATGAGATGACCATCTATTGGAAGAAGATCAAGGGTCATTCCAAAGTAGAGGGACCAGACAAAACTGGAAATGACTTAGCTGATCAGCTGGCCAAAACCGGGGCCATCCAAGGGGATCTAATTGAGATTGAGTCCCTGTTGGGGGAAATCCAGGTCACTGCCATCACTAGGTCCCAGACAAATGCTCACAACGACCTCTCAATTGCACAATGGAGTAAGGAGACCCCTGATGCTGATTTGATTACTGCTCAGAAGGGGGATCCAATAATTGGTAAATTTTACCAGCACCTTGAGGACCCTGAGAACTTTCCCCTGACGGATACCGATTACATTGGGAAAGAGGACCTAAGAGTGTTGATGAAATGTCCAAAAATGTTCCGGATCCAAGACGGTTTGCTGGTAAGGAAATCCAAAGCTGGCCACGATCAGTGGGTGGTTCCTACCTCATTCCGAAGCCTGATGTTAAGTCACGCCCATGATGCGGCCACCGCCGGTCATAGGGGGTTTCACACAACATTGGAAATCTTAAGAGAGGTTGCATACTGGCCACACATGGGCCAGGACCTCAACCAATATTTGAAGGGTTGTCTTGTGTGTGCACAATTTCAGCCGACATCCCTCACACACCGGGCGCCTTTACAAAAGAGGGGAATGACACTGCCATGGTCAGATTTACAAATCGACTTTGTAGGCCCTGTGATTCGCTCGGCTAGGGGGAATAAGTACATGTTGACTGTGACATGCTTGTTTACCAAGTGGGTGGAATGTCTCCCAGCCCCAAACTGCAAGGCAGAAACTGCAGCTGCCTTGATGATTAACCACATCTTTTCCCGTTTTGGTCTACCTCAAAGGATTGAGTCAGACAGAGGTAGCCACTTCACCAGTGAAGTAATGACAAAGATGTGGGAGATACTGGGGGTCAAAAGGAAGTTGCATATTGCTTATAGACCAGCTTCTTCTGGGGCAGTAGAGAGATATAACCGGACAATTGTGAGCATATTAAAGAAGTTTGTGGCAGATTCTGGGCCAAGTTGGGATATCCGATTACCTCTGGTCCTAATGGCCATCAGATCTACCCCTTCATCTGCAACCAAAATGTCACCATTTGAGTTGATGACTGGGCGCAAGATGGTGCTTCCTCAGCATTTGCTCTACAGGACCCAAGAGCAGACACTAATAAATGCCTCCACTACTCATGAGTATGTGGAGAATTTAAGGAAACACCTTCAACATGCTTTTGCTTACGCTCAGCGGAATCTAGAAAGATCGACTGATAGCATGAAGACCCATTATGACCTGAAAACTTCCAGGAAGGAATATCAGGTGGGAGACCGGGTCTATCTATACAACTTCCAAAGGAACCAGGCCAAGCAGCGCAAATTTTTGCCTACATGGAAGGGACCCTTTGAGATCGTCGATAAGATCTCCCCTGTGGCCTACAAGATCCGCATCCCCAAAGGTGGTTCGGCAGAGGGGGAAGACAAGTGGGTCCACATAAACCAGTTGAAATGTTGCCATCCCAGGCACACTCTGCAACAACTGGAGGAATCCTCTGGAATCCTAGCGGGTACTGTATCAGACTAATTCAGTTCCAATCATAAAACATACCACATCTAGTCTCTAAAATATTGTGATTTACATGAAACTGTCTCTAGTGATGCTGTTTTCTTTTTTCAAAATAAGAATGTAATGTTTTGGTATGATGAAATGCATATGCTGCCCCACTATCTCAACAGTGGTGGAAAAAATCGCCTATGAGTAGAGATTGCCGCTTTTGCTTTATCATCCTAGGAGAGATGAAACCATGAAGGATGACCAAGAAGGACGATCCGGAGACCGGGAGCAAAGACACAACGGGCCCGGGGTACCGCCCAATCTTCCCATCAGGACCGGCGAGGAGAACTGATCGATCTGACCGGATGGAGAAGAAGATGCTGAACTGTGCCATCTACAGAAGAGGAAGAAGATTATGCGGACAGACCGGTGCGTGGGTCAAAACCCTTGGGCACGCGACTCCCCATCGACCCAAACTCAAAGTGCAGTCACGTGGGGGGACTTGTTGGGTGTCCTGACCCACGTTTAAGCTATCCTGCTACAACATTTGGTGCTGTGGGCTTAGGAAATTCAAGATGGCGGAAAACCCACATGTGCGCCGAAATCCAGGAAAGCTGCGCAGTTTGTGCGCCCACCAAAATGGTTGCCTCACTTGCCACCCACCAGTGCGAGAATGAAAGGCCGGGTTGCCATGAGGGAAATGGGTTGCCAAAGGAAAAACAGTAGCGCCGGTTAGCTTCAAAGCGCTTTAAAACCACCATTGGACTACCCGCACAGTAGTCTGAAACCATTGGGAATGGCAATGCTGATTGCCAAATGCAACCTAGAATTGTGGGGAATTCATTTCTTAAATCCCAAAAATGGGTGCAGTACCAGTACTCACCACTATCCAAAAGCCGGCGTTTTAAAACCACTCTGTGTGTTTTTCTGAAGGCAAGCAAAATGCCTATTTCAAACCTTGCAACATGTGCAAAATATTCACTGAACACCAGCAGACATTTGGCAGAATGGAGTTTTGTGTGCCTACAAAATCTGGGAAATGAAGAGCCCAAAAACAATGCTTATAACAAAAATGCTATGGAGTCAGCAGCTTAAGCCTAACTACAACTGGATTTAAAACCACCAAAATCGAAAATGTTAAATTAAATGAGTGACCTATGTTTGGTGTCACATGCCTTTGTAACTGTTGAAATGTCATAGTTTTGCGCTTAGAATCAGCATTCTAGCTGCATGTGTAAAATTACAAGTTATTTTAAAAGCAACAAAAAGTTAGCTGAAGGTCTGGCTTAAGGAACTTGATTTTGCCTAGCAACTACCCATCAGCAGTGAAACTTGAGTCACCACTGTGTTCCCAGGCCAACCTTCCTTTTGCTGCCCAGGCTAAGGATATGCCATCTATCTGATAATTGAATTTCCTGTGCTCTGCCAGAGAGTGAACAAAGCCCTCTCCACTCAGGCAAAGGTTTTTTATTACAGACGTCGTAAAAAGTGGCTTCCTCCTGGAGAAGCTGGGAGGAGCACTGCCTGTGAGAAGCAAGCTGGCTTGGCAGAAACTGGAAAGACTGGTTTCTGTACCATGTGACCTGAAAAGACACACCCCTGCAGCAAGGATATGGTTTTATAAAAAGGGGGATAATTCATAGTGCGGACATGTGAAAATTTTATAAATGATACCATAATTCTTGTGATTTTTCTGCCCACAGTTTAAGACGTGGTAGGAACCGGTGGTATGTTCAGGGGGGTTTTAGCGGAAAAGTGGATATTACTCTAAATGTGTGCATGTTAAAAATCTGAAACTTCATCAGTTAATGTCCCTACCCCCTGCACACATGTATGTAAAGTTGGGTCCATGTCGGAAATTGAAAAAGCAGTTAAAAAGTGAAATATGTGCCAGTTCTGAATGCAAGCTCCCAGGAAGAGCAGAGTTTGAACAGGGGATACCTCCTGTGATGCATGATGGGTGCATATGATTTTAAAACAATATGTACCTCTGCAAATATGTATTTGTTTCAAATCTAGATTTGTGTGTAAGTTGACAGGAGGAGTGGACTTTCTGCAGGCTGTAAAATGACATCAATCTGACTCACAGTTCAGTTTGCCAATCAAGCGGAGGAATGGAAGTTTGACCAATTAGAAGCTGAGAGAGAGGTAGGGTCAGTGATGCTAGAACACACCCACATTCTAAACACATAAAAGCAGACAGACAGGACAGATAGGGACCTTTCCAAATCCATTTGCAGCGGGACGCTCTGCCGGAAAAATCCATACTTACCTCCATCAACCTCCAGAAAGCCAAACTAGAGACTTCAATCTATCCAGAACTAGAGACCAGACCAGAGGGAGAAAGCAGTGCTGTACCCAGAGAGAAAGCAGTGCTGTGCCCAGAGAGAGACCCGAGCCCAGTCCAAAACCCTGACCAGATCCATGGCGAGGCCCATTTCACTCAAGAATATAGTGTGAGTACATAGCAAACTGTGTAGAACCAAGCTTTTAGTTTAAATTCATCTAATTCAATCTATTTAACCTAAGTAGAACTGCTTGATAGCTCCAAATCTGTCACCTGTCATTTCTAGTTGCAAGTTGCAAAAATTTGTCACTTGTCATTTTGAAAAAGTGTGCGTTTAAAATTTGCAAACCCAAAAACGACCTTTATTAAATCGCTCATATCTCCGCGACCGTTTGGGCTAGAGACTTGCAATAACTTTTATTTGATAGCTTAGAATCGTGGCTTTCCTACGAACCAAGAACCGCATTCCTACCCCTTATAGTTTTACCGCAATCGCGGAACACGCATCCGCGAATTTTACCGCGATTTGCAATTTCTTCACATGTAAAAACTGCTGTTGTTTGCTTTCCATTTGCCAGAAATTCGTTTAACCTGCTAACTATCCCTGCCTCATTGCTAGTGTGAGCCTGGACTAATATTAACTAGATACCACTCACCCTGAACCTCTGTAAGGGAATTAAAAGCGTTTCCAGCATATTTCTCATTCATTGCCAGCACATATCAAAGCAATTTGGGCCTGTGATTTCAAAACTCCTATCTGTTTACTGTTGTCTAAGCTTGCTGGGATTGAACTGAATCACATTTGATTGCATTTCTGAGAACTGTGTGTTTCCTTCCATTTCCTTGCCTTGCATCAAGGGGGGGAGGGGATTGCCAGAGAAAAGTGATTACATTGTTTTGTTGAAATCATATTGAGTATCTCTATACTGCATTTCATTCATTCAACCTTGCATCCATTTGAACTCCATAAAGCATTTTGTACCACCTTCTTCTTTTGTTCCTATTTACCAGTGTGCTACCTGATCCATTTCATGTCAACTCATTAGTGATTATAAGAAGTGTGCTAGTGCCAGATTCTCCGTTGTTGATCTTTATCATATCAGATTAAGTGTGCTATTCAATTATTAATTTATTATAAGGTGTCATATATATATCTATTGTTTAAATTATCAAATAAACCTTTTAAACTTGCAAAACAGAACTACTTCTTGGCTCAGTGGGGTCAGGGGGATTCCAAGAGAGGGGTGTTATACAGGGGTAGTCATCCAGAACGCATGAACTGGACCTAAAGATATATCAATAAGGGTTTTCATTCAGTATTATAGACTAGGTGTTAATTTGGCTGTAGTGCTGAATTGAATCCTCTTACAGTGATCTGAAGAATAGATGTGATTAGAGTTGACTGGAAGGTCACATGGATAAGGAGAGACAATTGACTCAAGGGAGTAGCCAGAGATGTTATGTTATTGTGATTTCTACTGTGCAACGCTGCAATTTTCATGGTCTCCTGGCGCTCGGTGGATCTGAAAAGGAAGGAGGTTTCAGGATGGTTAGTGGGATCGAGAGCGCAAGAGAGATTTGTTGTGCTGGTGGTAGCTTGAGTTCTGAAAAACCAGTCACTGTAAAGGGTGTTGTTTTTTGGTAGGTAATGGTTTGGTGATGCTTTGTCTATGGGGAGGTTTGTGGTTTGGTTTCCTGTAGTGTGTTTGGGTCAGATGGTGTTTGTAGATTCTGTGCACTTTGTGGTGGCTTCAGGTTTCTGCTCCTGTAGAGGTATGTGTGTTTTGTTTTAGTGTTTGGGGGTGAGTATGCAAGATAGTGGAAAGTTGTTACTGATGTGGGTGGTCTCTGCCCTTCTCTTTGAGGGTTATTTTGGTTTGGCAGGGCTCATGTTCTTCTATGGTGGCCTGTGTTAAAGTGCTGTATTTCCTGGGTAGCCAGGATTCGGTTCATTCGAGTAGATTTATGTTATTTTTGGGTGTTTCTTCTGTTTTGCAATGGCTGTTTTTCTCTGACAGGGATTTCTGATTAGCTCAGTGAGTAAAAGAGTAATGTTTTTAGTAATTTCCTGAATGATAGGTGTTCTTCTGTTCGAATTCATTTCGGGAGTTCATACGTTTTCCCAAGATGCACATCCACACATTTTCAAATTCGAATATTGTTTTGGTTCGAGTCAAATTTCGTTGCGGGATATGAGTGTTCGTTTTGGTTTGTAAATAGAGATTTTTTTCCTATATCAATTCAGCTCTTTGGCCGTGGATTGCTCTGTGGGTTATGCAGAGTGTCTTGGAGAAACGTATTATTTTGACTGTCAGCCAGTGTAGGCTTCTTAGTGTTGGTGTGATTGGTTCTCTCTTGGCGAGTCTGAGCAGTAGTCTTGCTGCTGCATTCTGGATTCACTCGAGTCTTTTGTTGAGGTGGTCCGGCATTCCGAGATAGATGATGTTTCCATAGTCTATTCTTGACCTGACGAAGGAGATGACAGCAACTGCTCAATGTTGGATGGTGTGGAGCGGGGATATCCATTTGATCATGTGTTGGTGGAAGAATGACTTCTTTACTACTGCGTTAAGTCGTTGTCCATTAGTATCCCAAGGCTTTTAACTACTTTGGAGGGTTCTGATTGATTTCCGATTTCCATAGGCCATGGAATGTGGAGTTGATTTGACGGGTTGTTGCGCGTGATTATGATTTCTGTTTTGACCTGGCTGTTGTGTAAGGCTGTTGTTGCACACCTATTCGTTTATTACTGTGAGACATATTGTAAGGGTTAGATCTGGTTCTTTGCTCGTGCTGATTTTATAGATGATTTGTGTGTCGTCTGCGTATTTGTAGCACGTCTGTCCATGTTTTCTGATGAGTATGATGAGAGGGGACATGTAGATGTGAAAGAGCATTGGTGAGAGTGATGAGCCTTGTGGTACTCCGCAGGTTGTGTTGGGTGGGGCTGATTTGAAGGGGCTTGGACATGTTTCTAGTCTTTCTGTCAGGAAGGATTGTAGCCATAGTAAAGCTTTGTTGCTTATTCCTGTTTCTCTGAGTCTTTTGATGAGGGTTTCGTCACTGACTGTGTCGATGGCTGCTGATAGGTCTAGTAGTATTAGTGGCTAGGTGTCTTTGGAGTTGACATTGATTTTTAGATCATCCCATATAGACTGTAATGCTGTTTCCATTCCTCTCATTGGTCTGAAGCCAACTTGTGCCTGGACTAGTATCCCATTGTTTTGTACATGTTCCAGGATTTGTTTATATACGTGGCATTCTAGGATTGTTTTTGGGTATGAGATGTTTGATATCGGTCAGGAATTGGTAAGGTCTTCTGTGTTTTCCAATGGGTCTATCAGGAATAGTTTAATGTATGCTAATTTCTAATCTGTGCTACATTTCCTGAGGTCAGTGAGTGGTTGAATACATTGCAAAACCACCACCACACCCGTTTGGTCAGGGTGAGCGAGCGAACTTAGTAGAAGATGTGGAAAGTAAAGCAGGGATGGAAGTGTTGTGAGTGGTGAGTCAGGGTTCAGTTAAGCACAGGAATTGCAAGTGAAGCTGAAAGAATAGTTCAAGAATAGAGTAGGACTTGTTGCAGCTGGAGCGAGCATTCCAAAGTCAACGGAAAGGATAGAAGTGCATGAAAGGAAAAGGGAGGATAAATATGAATTCTGGAGATAAAGTGGAGGATTTGCGTCCAACAACAAGGCAACCGTTAAATCCACCAAAACCTATAATTTGGTGGTGCATGAAACACGGTTGTCTGGATGTCTTTGTGAGTTGTGTCCTCTTTGGTCTATCGCTGGAGCTACTGCTATCTGTAGTGACCCAGAACAAGTAGACAACGTGTAATAGAGGAATGTGGAGATTAGGAGTAGCAACCTTTTCAAATGCCTTACACATAAAGAAGGGGCACGGACTAGGCCCTGCCAGAAGCCACCTTGCCCCTCTGGGGTAGGACTGGCTCTGGCTTCCACACTAGACCTCCAACCCCAGGCTGAGAGGAGTCGCCATCCGCTCTTGACACGGTCAGGTGAATGACCCTGCCACAAAGGGCAAAGCAAGGCAATCGCGCTATCCCGGTTTAGGGTCCCTAGAAAGTCCCCAAGGGAGATACATAAGATTTTGGCCTTTAGACCTCCCAAGATTAGGGCCAGCCTAGAAGGTTCTGTATAGTGAACAAACCACACTGTGTATAGTGAAAGAACCTGCTCTCAAACATGAAAGCACACAGGCACTAGACTAAATATATAAATAAACACTGGCACAGGTGGAGTGGGGGTAGAGGGGGTTTCTGATTCCATATGGGCTATTCTGCTCTCTTTCCCCTTTGATATCAGTCCCCGCCCCGGTATCTTATGAATTTATTTTTCTGTTCTTTTAGTGGACTTTGGTTTGTTGAAATACCTCTTGTCACGTTGGACAAGTAGTGCCAAACATGAACTGGACTGGGCATGTTGAAATCACTCGCATTGAAGACTTACCTATTCTGAGTTATTCACCCTTGTTTAGTTTGCTGTGTCTTTTGTCTTAGTGGTCTTCCCTCTCAGTGCCAAGATGCCCTTGGGCGATCGTGCGCTCTATAAATGGACATAACATAACATAACATGGGCACCAGAACTGCTGACTATGATTCTTTCCGCCATCCTGGGTTACTAGGACAAGGCCGTAGGACTAAGGCCAGTGGATTGCACTGGCACTGCCCGGATTGAACAATGGGTCATTAAGTTAGACCAGAAGTGGCCATGAGGTGGATACCCTGTTCCCCTCGCCTGAAGAGGCGAGTCCGGAAGCACTTCAAAGCCGCCATCGTGAACTGGAAGTGTTGTTACCATATGCACTTTTGCCGTACGCCGTCAGGAAGGACTAGCCTTATTTCATTAATGAACCCTTTGTGTAAAGACAGCATGTGGGAATAGTGTGCCAGAAGGCCTAGCCCAAACCTTCTCGATCCTTTGAAGGTCATGTGGTCATTCACCTCTTAAAGATATTGGTCTGGTTGGTGGGTCTAGTTAATCAGGAGGAAATGGCTTAATGGGTGGGATGCTGTCTGTTTGTCTTGCAAGCAAACTAATAAATCGTCTTTTGTTTTTACCATCACCTGAAAAGGAGATAAGAATAATAATAATAATCAGTGATCAAGGTTCCCATTTTAGTAATATATTGAAAGATTGTTTGACAGCCCTGAATGTACAGCACGCTCTACACTTTCCTCACCATCCACTGCCAGCTGGAGGGCTAGAGAGGAGAAATGGTGTGGTTAAGACCAAATTAGCTCAAGTGTGTTAGGAAGCAGGGTTCGAGTGGCCAGATGCCCTTCCCCAGGTCCACTTGAGGTGTTATAGGATGCCCTATGAAGCTCTCCTTATCCCCACCTGATACATCTTTTCATATGAAGTTGCATCTTATTGATGAAAAGCTTCTTGATCATGTGATGTCCTTCATTATTTCGGTCAGTTCTGTCTTCACGCAGGTGACGCTAAGAGCCCATCAGCAAAAGTCAGCCCTGGCTCCCCGTTGGTGCGGCCACCTTCTGATCATTCTGGTTACCAATTCCATAGTGGGAGTTCCCCACCTGGGTACCTTCTAACAACTGTAATAAAGCATGCCCCCCGGCATAATATGAAAGAGATGTCTGTGCAGGGTGGGGGATTTCAATGACTGATTTTCCTGGTTGTCAACTTGTTTTGTTCTCCTCTTCCAGATAATTTGAGATCTGTTTCCCCTATTTATTCTAGGTCAGCGGAGTACTAACCCCTCGCAGGTAATCATTACCTCTGAGATGAAGGGATGGCCGTGGTGTATAGTACACTGGCAGGGGGCCAGATGTGGAGGTATGGGAAGTCGGGGGTGTGGGCTGGAACTTCTCTTGGCATCCATAACCAGCTGTGTGAGTGCGCACCAGTTCAGGCCCCTTACCCCCGTGAAGCTCGCCCGAATCGGATGTCCGATGAGGAGTATTTCTCTGCATGAGTGGAAGAGTAGAAGTCCTGGAATCCTAACCCCTGTCTAAGGGTCACGCAGAGCAATGCGTTAACATATACTCATATTGTTGAACCTACTGAGCTATATCCTGACCCTACTAATTTCTCCAATCTCATATACTTTTATTAAACTGTTTTGCACTCTAGGAGCTTTTGACGACTGTTGTGACTTATGTGCTTAAGGGAAGGGATAGAATGTGGGGGGTGGGTGGAATGTGGCGTGTCCTGCACTTGAACAGAATGTTATTCTTTATCTCGGGTCAGTTGGCTGAAGGACCTGCTGGGAACAGGTTGGGGGTCTTTGTTATTTATGTATCTCATCAATAAATCTTCACTACCAACTGAGCATTGTGTGGAGGCCATCATATAAAGACCATCCTATGGCGTCGATATGATCCTCCTCCAATGGATGTGTTGAAAGTGAGGCCTCAGAGCCCCAACAAGAGTGACAGGGTTGCTGTAGCCGCGTTAACGATGGGCTCTCATGGAGGAGTGGCACTGAGGTGGGGAGAGCCTTTTCAAACGTGTCCCACGCTGTATGTCCAGACGACAATGGAACGTGCACACTGACATGGCTCATGGGCTCTCAAGCTTCCCGGGTTTCCCAATTTTATAATAGCTCCCAGATATATCAGCGGTGGTGGTATGATAGCGACAAGGTGGCCAAATGTCAGTGCCAAGTGCCATAATAGGTTGTGCCCATGTCTTTCTATGAGCATGAGTGAACATCAAAGATAACATATATTTATCTTCTCTGTACCTTGTCATTGGTCCAGTAAAGGGCACTCAAATCTCTTCAGGACTTTATGTCTTTACTGTGCTCGGCTACCACTACCCTGGCATCTTCGTTCTGCCCTGAAGAACGCTGCAAGGGTTACAAGATACTAGAAAAATACTTCTAAGGGCAGTGCGGGCATCTGTAGACTTCTCATTAAGCTATTAATGCAGTTATTTTCTGTGGAACACCCATCTGTTAAGGTGTCTGCAATGCCCTCAAAACACAGAGGATGAATAGAAGCTGTGCTTGAATATGGTGCATGCTGGTCACTGTAGTCTATCGAAACCATCTCAAAGAGTACAAAAGGAACGTGGCCAAGGCAAAGGCCGACAGGCATCGGGACAGAGACAGAGGCCGCAATGTACATGCACAGCTGAATGAATAGCAGTGACAGGTGTCCCCCTCACTCCCTTACACCACCTCTGGGGTAGGTGTTCTCGAGGGTGGCAACCTAACGAAGGTTGAGAAGGGTCCCTGGCTCCTCCTTGCCAGGGTCAAACCCATGTCCCTATTGCAAGGGGTGTCTCAAATGAGTAACTTCTTAAAAGAGAAGAGAGGGGAAACAAATGGAAGAAGCCACACAAGGCTTGGTAGGGCAAACACACGGGCACATTCAAATAGTGATGCAAAAGCAAATGAACAGGATCAGGCTAAGGGACAGGAGAATCCATGTTTGGTTGTGTTTAAAACTTTGACACTCAATAAATCTCCTAATAATAATAATAATAATAATAATAATAATAATAATAATAATAATAATAATTTGAAAGAGAGAAAGTTTGCGTAAAAAAGACAGAGGGCCAAAAAAGGACAACCCGACAAAGAAGAGAAAATAAGGATCCACAGGCACTAAAAACTCCAAGAAAAGTCAAAAAAACATTATTGCAGAAAATGAAAATTGACCACAAATAAATACTGCTAATTAAAGCATGAACAATTTCCCAAATCCTTCCAATTTGCATATGCTTTCCAATGCATTTCTTTTTTATGTAAATGTAATTTAAAAAAGTCCAACAGTCTTTTGTGTCACTTAAAGAGCTGCCGCCAGGTAGTTAACCAAGTCACAATGCACCGGGATGTCTAGTGGCGACACTGGCGGAAACCTAGCCGGTCGGCATTGGGTAACTACCCAGCTTCTCAATATTGGAGAAACATATGGACCTGTGCCGAGGGCATAGTCTTCTGCTCCCCGTCCCCGCCCAGCATGGACAGAACTTCTCCGAAGTTTCCTCAATAGCTTGGAAGCCTCTTGTGCAGATACTCGTCCACTCTCAGCCGCCACGTCAATGGCGAGTTTCGAGCCCAGTGCAGACATGGGTGGATCTCATGATCTGCAGTCAAAGACAGATAAGTTGAACAGATGTTTTCTCCTTTTCGAACCCCGCTTTAGATCTGCCATTGAGCCCCCACTTTTGTTTTCAAATGGTCTTGGCATTCATAGGATATCCCCTCAATCATTGTACCAAGTCAGATGTCCCGCCCAGCTCAGGTGATGGTGGACCTACTCCAGACACAGGCTGCTGTTATTGCCTCTATAGGTAACCTACTGAGAAATGACTGCTCATCCACACCTGTATACATAGCTCTGGGGCTTTCTGGCAAGGATACCCACCAAAATCACTGGTTTAGCTCCAACTGTAATGTTTGTACTCAAGTCGACACCTGCACATCCAGAGGGTAACTGCAGAAGGACATTTTAGTTGTTTGAACAGGATTAGATATTGAAATCCCTCCACAGTGGCCACAGTGGCCCATGTCATGGCTGGCAACGAGCACTGGCCTAGCTTTGTAGATGATCGTAGTCATTTAATCAATAGGGTGGTGATTTAACATAATACCACCCATCGTGTGTGTTATCCCCTGGAGGCTAGCGGTTGAAAGGAGGATGCAGCACCGTCTGATATATACGTCTTCTTTTAATGACCTTCAGATACAAAACTAAATTCCTTTCCCTTTTGCTTCCTTCTTCCCCCTCTCTCTCGTCATGCCGCGCATGACTCCTGCCGAATCTCTTAAAGGGGCCAGTGCCCGTAACCTCACCCCCGGACAAATGTCCTGACGTCTGCTTAGCATTCTTCCGCCATGCGAAGCGGTCTCCTGATGTTTCGCTGAAGCCTGCCGCTTGTCTCGTTATTCCAGGTCTTCCTGCCTGTCTCGGATGGCTCAGGTTGGCAGCGACAGATTTCTTCTGCTGAGATCCACAGATCGTCTCTAGGTTCATGAGGCTCTGGGTCCGGGTCAGGACGCAGGGGTCCTTCATCCTCTCTCCTTACAACATGTTTGCAGAGGGAACTATTTCGTGTCACTTCATTTTCAGTATTGGCCGCCGTGACCATGGTCCCATTCACTGATGTGATCTGTAGCGGCTGAAGAGCGAATCGGGTGTCAGTCTTCCTTGACATTACTTGTTGTACCCACTCTTTGTCACCTATGTGGAACTCTTTCAGCCTGGCTCCTCTTCTCTCGTCGGTGTCTGTTCTCATTTTCTCCTTCCGCTCTGTATCCCTTCTTATGACCGCCTGATCTCCTTCTGGCTGAGATGTGGGATGGCTCACGATTCGTGTGCAAACGTCATACTTCATCATGAGTTCGGCTGGGGTCTTGTTGGTCGCCTCATGAGGAGTGTTGTGGTAGTCCCGTAGTAGGGTACAGAGTGCCTGATGTGGATTGGTCCCTTCAAGACGGGCCCTCTGCAGTGTCTTCTTGATTGACGCCATAAACCTCTCGGCCATCCCATTGGCTTGTGGCCAACGAGGAGTGATTTTCTGATGGGTGAACCTCATGTGTTTTGTGAATGCCGCAAAGCTCATGTCTGCTGAACGGGGGCCCGTTGTCAGATTTGATGATGCAAGGGATTCCCCACTCACTCACGACCTCGTCGAAGATCACTGCTACATGTGGAAAAGCTGTGGCCAGTGTCTTCTTTACAATGGGCAATCTTGAATGTTCATCAATGAATAGGAGAAGGTATTCTCCTGATTCTAGCGGTCCCTAGAAGTCAACAGCAACCCTCTTCCAGATGTGGTCAGGGATGTGAGTTGGCTGGAGTGGCGTCGGGGCTTCTACTTTGACTGTGCATTGGCACGTTACACAGATTCTCACCCACCGGTCGACCATTGAATCCAGGAAGGGGAAACACACATGGCCCCGTTGCTGCCTTTTTGTGTTGTCAGCGCTGCGGTGTCCCTCGTGCGCCGTCTTGATGACCTCTGCCTGTAGGGTCGCGGGGATGATGAGTCGGCATCTGTGATGCCGGAAATGCATCTGAGGGACAGGGCCTCTGAATCCTTGTCCTTTTTCTGTTTTTACCGTGTGTTCTGTCATGTTTTCTGCCCAGGAGTCCATGAGGGACTCCTGGCAGTGCAGCTCTCTTTTGGTTTGGTGAACAGACCCATGGGATACCCTTATGGCACCCATGGGTAGGGGTACAACCCTGTGCCCCTAGTGTATGTTTTTGGGCACCTGTGGGTGGCCCACAGAGCAGGGTATGGGCTGGTGGCAGCTCCATGCTAAACTTGACAGGTGCTCTGGGTGTCCTCCATTTTGGGATACCCAGGCCCTGCCATTGGGATCAGTTGATTCCTGATAGAAACAAGATGGCCCCTGTGGCCTCTTGCTTTCTATTGCCTGTTGTCTTGTTTTTCCCAAAGTCCTGGGAAGCCCTGGCTCTGTCCCTTCCCCCTGGCTGGCTGTTGGGTGGAAGTTCCATATATGGTGTTGTTGTGAAGGCCCAGCTAGACTGACTGGAGCCTTCCCAGTGACTGTATGTTATGGGTACCTCCTGTGGGTGGGACCTGGGTGAATGGAGTGTGTGACCAATATACACTCCTTGTTGTGGTTGTCTGGTTTCTGGCATGAGAGACAAAGACTGAGACAGCCCTGCCCGAAACTGGCCTGAATGCAGTGTGTAGTGTTGAATGGCTGGGTACTTGTCCCAATCCACATTCCTTGTTGTGAGTGTCTGAAAGGGAGGAGTGTGGCCTGAATGCACTGTGTGCCTGATTGGCTGACTGACCGCATGAATGCCCTTCTGTGTGATTGGCTGCTGTGTGTGTGCCAGCAGTGTGGATGAGAGACAGAATAGTATATCTGGGGACCTCTCACCACTGGAAATTGTTCAGAAGCATTCAGAAGCTGAGTCTCCACTCAAGAGTAACTGGATTTGCTGATCCTCGACGTCCAGCTGGAAGAAGAAGACTTGCTGTGGCATTTGCTTCGACGGAACTGAAGGTTGTCGAAATCGTCGAGGACTGACCCGAGAGAGGACCTGGTAAGGCGCCCTCTTCCCGTGCTCCGAGGGACCATCGAGCACCGCTGAATCTTCGCCGAAGCTCCCTGGACGCCAGACCATCGAAAGGCTGCCGACCGGAGAAGGGGACTGCCGAGGAGACCGAAGTAAAGCACCCGGACATCGACGCTGTCGAAGTCCATTGCCGTCGACCAGGGTTCGCAGGTCTGTGCAACCGCTGGAGGCCCGTCGAAGTTGTGTTGCCCAGCCGGGGGAACCACTTGACGCCGAGCCGCCGACGACCGGAGCCGTCCGCTCCTTGCCTAAGAACATTTGACTCGAAGGACTCCCTCGTCCGCACCGTCGACCGCTTTTGCCCTGCCGGAGAAAGTCGAGGACGACCAACGCGCAGAGGAGAATCCGCCGGTGGGTTTCCCGCCACCTCACGATCCCAAAGACTCGAGCGACTCGACGCCCTTGCTGGGCTCCCGTCTCTACAATCTTTGCGGTCCAGAACTATTGTCATCGAGGTGCCCCGCACACCTCCGCCTTGCAGGACGCCGACGCCCCGACGCCGACGAGCACCGCTCGGACGAAGCTGCCGCCTCTCCGACATCGTTCTACCTCGTTTGTCGACGGACGTTCGACGCCCCGTGCCTCCCGCTTGAAAGGGAAGGCATTCAAGAAGGGCCGTCGATTCCCCGTCGCCGAACCCCGAGGTCTTCGACGTTTCTCGACGCCTCTCGACGATCCGTGACTCCTGCTTTAAAGGGGGTCATTCAAGAAGGATCTGTCGACGCCTCTTCGAAGAACTCGACTCCACCAGGTACATTGGGGGGGTAAAAACATTGTAGGAGAGAATAAGACTGTTGAACAATATATGGACTGGGCTTGTGTTATATCTCTTTATTTTACAGGTTGCCCAGGTGGGGGGATCTCCACACAGAACTGTGTCCAGTGGTAGGGGCCAGTATTCTGCCTATTGTTTCAACCCTCTGTTATCTCTCCTCTCTCTATTTGCTGGTTTCCTGCTTATTGATCTGCGTGCCATTGCTACAGTATTGTGAATGCACTGTTATGAGGTCTAATATTAGTGGTACCACTTTAGAATTGTAGATATTTATCATTATTGGTTTTCCTGAGCACAAAGTGCGTTGTTGTGATAAGTGTACATAACCCTGGAATATTAATTATATAAAGACGGTGTTTTCAGTAATATAGTGTGTGGACATTCCTTTGTGGGGGCTTGGGGATACACTGTACTTAAGAACCAGCCTGCATCACCTCCTGAGAAGCTAGGCCTTGATTGCTCGTCCATAGCTACCGTATTAGAGAATCTTGGCTGGGGTCCTCTGTGCCTCTCCTCTACCATATAGAGAGCGGAAGTACAGACCCCCCCACCGGTCTTGACAAGCTGGTGGCAGCGGTGGGATTGCTTATGGTTTTAAGACTCAGTGTATAACCGTGCCACTTACAAAATATCCGCACTTTATTAGATTAAGGTTTGGGTGTGTACCAAATAACTGCATTACAGGCAATGGAGTCCATTGCAAATGGTAAATTGACTCGGATGAGCTTAGAGGCTCTCCAGAGTGCTTGTGAAGCCAGGGAGTTAGACTTTGTGGATAAGTCTAGGGCTGAGCTGATAGCTGCCCTGGTGGACTACCAGACTGATGGTGAAACCCTTGATGAAGGGGGGGATGCAACCAGTGAGGACTCTGCCCCTGGGGTTGTCGCTGAATCTGTTTCTGGGAATGCCACCATTCCTGCTGCCTCTGTTCCAAACCCCAGCAATTCCATGGAACTTGAGTTATTAAGGATGAAATTGGCCTTTGAATATCGCAAGTTGGAAATAGAAGCTGAGCTTAAGAAAGAGGAGCTGGCACAGCAAGTGGAACTCAAGAATAGGGATCTTGCGCTCAAAGACAAGGACACTGAATGTCAGAGAATCCAGCTAGAGAGAGCTAGAGTGGAGACTTCAGCTAGACCAATTGAGAGTGGCAGGTCCCCAGCCACCAAGTTTATGAAAGATTTGGTTGGTGTGTTTGTGGAGGGTTCAGATATCCTCCAATGGATTGAAGCGTTTGAAATGGCTTGTGCAATTCATGATGTAGATAAAAGAGATTGGGCTAAGTGTTTGTTAAGCAGAGTGCCTCAAACTGGATATGACTGTATTCTGAAGCTGAGTGTGGAAGAAAGGGGTCAGTATGAGTGTATGAAGTCTGCTTTGATTGCCAAGTTTGGCAAGACACCTACCCAATACCTAAAAAGGTTCAGGGATCTTAAGAAAAGAGAGAATGTGTCTTGGGTTGACTGGGTGAGTACTGCGCACATGAACATGATGGGGTGGATTGACGGTTACAAGGTGAAAACTTTTGTTGAGTTGTCCCACCTCTTGTTTTTTGAGCATTTTTCTGAAGCCTGTTCACCAGAGCTGCGTCAGTATGTGGCTGACCAGAACATTTTGGACCCCTTTAAGCTGGCTAGGTTGGCTGACAAGTGGGTCTCCCACCGGGTGTCCCCTAAGGACTCCAGTGGGAAGGACAAGGACAAAGAAAAGGGGACCTCTCAGAAAGCTGAGGAGTCCCAAAAGCAATCACAGTCGGGTAAACCAAAACCTTCCTCTCCTAAGACCCAAAAATCTAGTGGGGATAAGTCCTCTGTGGGTGGGAATAAGAGTAGTGGTCCACCTGCTGCAAAGCAGGTTCCCAGTGGTTCCAGTACCGTACCCCGCACTCCTGGCACTTGTTGGGATTGTGGGGCTCTGGATCACAAAAGGGGTGACCCCAAGTGTAAAGGTAAGGCACTTGGAGTACAGGCTGTCAGCCTGACCTACCCTACCCCGTGGCTGAGGTGGAGGCCACTGTCCTCCCCTCCTCTACAGGAATCACATTTGGTGCTCCGGTAGAGATTTCCTTAGTGTCCCTTGGGGCCTGGGACCAGTACGCAGAAGTACTGGCAACTATCCCGCAGAACACCCGTAGGTTTTTGAGAAGTGTCCTCTTGAATGGCCAGCCTTCTACTGGTTTGAGAGACACTGGGGCAAGCATGACGGTGGTGGACAGGACCCTGCTCAAGCCAGAGGACTATGTAGGTGCTCCTCTGAGAACCACCAGGTTAGCTGGTGGGCCTCCCAAATTATCGCCTGTAGCCCTAGTCACACTCATGATTGGAGACAAGACAGCAAAGCTCCCTGTCCTGGTTCAGGACAATGTCCCTGCTAACATTCTGTTAGGAAATGATCTAGTAGAGTTGGGGTTGATCTCGGATGGTCTTCCCATGACTGCTGCTGCAGTCACTAGGTCACAGGTGACACCGGGTCTGGCTGTGAGTCAGGTACCCGAGCCAAAGGCGAGGCCTAAGGCAAGAAGAAGGAAGACCAAGAAGGCCACCTCTGTGGAGGGAACACCTTCTCTTCCTGCTGTTCCGACAGCACCCATTGGGATCCATGCTCCGGACGGGCTGGGTCCAGTGGAAAACCCAAACTCAACTCCTGTGGGAGAAGAGACAGAAGACTCTCCTGTGGGAGAGGTTCTCAACCCGGAGGATCATCCCGACCTTCAATGCTTGTTAGCTGAAGGGGGACCCTCCCGGGCAGACTTCTGTAAGGGACAGAGAGAGTGCCACTCTCTCGAGGGCCTGAGGAAACAGGCCCTGTCCCAGGCACAAGGTGAAGTGCTTAGGACATTCAAGATTTATTGGGAGGGTGAGCTCCTTGTTAGTGAGCCCACTAAGCCCGAACCTGGTGCCCGCAAGAGGTTGGTGGTACCCCAGGTTTACAGGCCCTTCCTACTGCAGTTGGCGCATGAGGTGCCCTTGGCTGGTCATCTTGGGACCAAGAAGACTAAGCAGAGGCTCTCTGCCCATTTCTACTGGCCACGGATGGGAGTAGAGGTGGAGTCCCACTGCAGGACCTGCCCAACTTGTCAGTTGTCTGGCAAGACTGGAGGCAGGGTCATTGCCCCACTGCAGCCATTACCAGTGGTTGGCACACCATTTGAGAGGGTGGGCATCGACATCGTCGGTCCCCTTGACCCTCCCACTTCAGGTGGACATCGGTTCATCCTGGTCTTGGTAGATCATGCCACCAGGTACCCTGAGGCAATACCCCTTCGGACTGTTACTGCCCAGGTGGTTGCCAGGGCTCTCCTGGGCATTTTCACCCGTGTTGGATTCCCCAAGGAGGTTGTCTCTGACCGAGGATCCAACTTCATGTCTAGTTACATGAAAACCATGTGGAAAGAGTGCGGGGTAACCTACAAGTTCTCCACCTCTTACCACCCCCAGACCAATGGTCTGGTTGAGAGATTTAACAAAACTCTCAAGGGCATGCTAGGTGCTTTGGAAGAGCCCCTAAGGAGGAAATGGGATCTCCTCCTGCCATGCCTGCTGTTTGCTTACAGAGAGGTACCTCAAGAGGGTGTTGGTTTCAGCCCCTTTGAGTTACTCTTTGGACATCCCGTGAGGGGGCCCCTCGCCTTGATCCGAGAAGGCTTGGAAGCCACCCCTCCAGGTCCCGCCAAGCAAGTGGGGGACTATGTGTTAGGCCTCAGGCGGAGGATGACACAAATGATGGGTCAGGCAACAGCAAATCTCAAGGCCAGCCAGGAATTGAATAAGTACTGGCATGACCTGAAAGCTTCGCAAGTGGATTGGACTCCGGGACAGGAAATCCTTGTGATGGAGCCTACCAAGCCTAGAGCTTTGGCAGACAAGTGGACTGGACCCTTCAGGATCATCTCCAAGATGGGCGAAGTCAATTATCTGGTGGACATGGGAGCCTCTGGGGTAGCCCCCCAGGTATTCCATGTCAACAGGCTCAAGCCTTTCCACAGGCGAGCAGAGGTCTCATGTCTCTTGCTAGCTTCAGGGCAAGAAGAGGATGAGAGTGAGCCCCTTCCTGATTTGCTGCATAGCAACCCTCAGGATGGCTCAGTGGAGGGAGTACAACTCTCTCCAGATTTGACAAAAGAGCAGCAGAGGGCCTGCCGGGCTTTGCTCCAGCAGTATGCCCCTCTGTTTTCACTGACACCGGGCCTTACACCGTGGTGTAAGCACGAAATTGACACTGGTGACAGTGTGCCTGTCAAAAGCAGGAGCTATCGTATGTCAGATACCGTCAAAAACCACATCCAGGCTGAGGTCGCCAAGATGTTGGATCTGGGTGTTATTGAACCCTCCACCAGTCCCTGGTCCAGTCCAGTGGTCCTTGTCCCCAAGGCAAGTTCCCCGGCGGGTACCAAGGATTGGAGGTTCTGTGTGGACTACCGAGGAGTCAATGCCGTCACCAAAACTGACGCGCACCCATTGCCCAGGGCTGATGAGCTCGTGGACACTATAGGTGCTGCCAAATTTGTGAGCACCTTTGACCTTACCTCAGGCTATTGGCAAATAGCTCTGACGGACCATGCCAAGGAAAAGACGGCATTCTCCACACCTGAGGGACTCTACCAGTTTAGGGTCATGCCCTTTGGGTTGAAGAATGCCCCTGCCACCTTCCAGAGATTGGTCAACCATGCGCTCAGTGGGCTGGAAGCCTTTTGTGTGGCTTACTTAGACGACATTGCCGTCTACAGTTCCACCTGGGAAGAGCATTTGACACATCTGGATAAGGTGTTGCAGGCCTTGAAAAGGGCTAACCTCACTATCAAGGCCACCAAGTGCCAGATAGCTCAGGGGAAAGTTACCTATCTTGGTCATGAGGTAGGAGGGGGTCAAATCCAACCTCTCTCCAGTAAAGTACAGGACGTACAGAACTGGGAGACTCCCACTACTCAAACCCAGGTGAGAGCCTTTTTGGGCCTCACTGGGTACTATCGCAATTTCATGGCAGACTATGGAACCATAGCTGCACCCCTGACAGCTCTAACTTCACCCAAACAGCCTAGGAAGGTTAATTGGACTGAAGACTGTCAGAGGGCCTTTGATGGCTTGAAAGAAAGTCTGTGTAGGGCACCTGTGTTGAGTGCGCCTGACTACAGCCGACCCTTTATCGTCCAGACGGATGCCTGCGACACCGGAATTGGAGCTGTCTTGTCCCAGTTAGATGACAAAGGGAGAGAACATCCTATCATATTCATCAGTAGACAACTCAAGGGTAGAGAACTTAGGTGGGCTACTGTTGAAAAGGAATGTTTTAGTATAGTTTGGAGCCTTAGGCGTTTTAGGCCCTACCTTACGGGGTCCACCTTCAAGGTCCAAACAGATCATAAGCCCCTGAAGTGGCTTATGCAGATGAAGGGTGAGAATCCGAAATTGCTCAGGTGGTCGATTAGCCTACAAGGGCTAGACTTCACCATAGAGCACAGACCAGGGAAGAGTCACGATAATGCAGATGGCCTTTCCAGAAGGTATGTTGACCGTCTGGATGAGGGTGTCTATCCCGTGGGAGATTAGGCACCCTCCACCTCAGTCTGGGGGGGGCGACTGTGATGCCGGAAATGCATCTGAGGGACAGGGCCTCTGAATCCTTGTCCTTTTTCTGTTTTTACCGTGTGTTCTGTCATGTTTTCTGCCCAGGAGTCCATGAGGGACTCCTGGCAGTGCAGCTCTCTTTTGGTTTGGTGAACAGACCCATGGGATACCCTTATGGCACCCATGGGTAGGGGTACAACCCTGTGCCCCTAGTGTATGTTTTTGGGCACCTGTGGGTGGCCCACAGAGCAGGGTATGGGCTGGTGGCAGCTCCATGCTAAACTTGACAGGTGCTCTGGGTGTCCTCCATTTTGGGATACCCAGGCCCTGCCATTGGGATCAGTTGATTCCTGATAGAAACAAGATGGCCCCTGTGGCCTCTTGCTTTCTATTGCCTGTTGTCTTGTTTTTCCCAAAGTCCTGGGAAGCCCTGGCTCTGTCCCTTCCCCCTGGCTGGCTGTTGGGTGGAAGTTCCATATATGGTGTTGTTGTGAAGGCCCAGCTAGACTGACTGGAGCCTTCCCAGTGACTGTATGTTATGGGTACCTCCTGTGGGTGGGACCTGGGTGAATGGAGTGTGTGACCAATATACACTCCTTGTTGTGGTTGTCTGGTTTCTGGCATGAGAGACAAAGACTGAGACAGCCCTGCCCGAAACTGGCCTGAATGCAGTGTGTAGTGTTGAATGGCTGGGTACTTGTCCCAATCCACATTCCTTGTTGTGAGTGTCTGAAAGGGAGGAGTGTGGCCTGAATGCACTGTGTGCCTGATTGGCTGACTGACCGCATGAATGCCCTTCTGTGTGATTGGCTGCTGTGTGTGTGCCAGCAGTGTGGATGAGAGACAGAATAGTATATCTGGGGACCTCTCACCACTGGAAATTGTTCAGAAGCATTCAGAAGCTGAGTCTCCACTCAAGAGTAACTGGATTTGCTGATCCTCGACGTCCAGCTGGAAGAAGAAGACTTGCTGTGGCATTTGCTTCGACGGAACTGAAGGTTGTCGAAATCGTCGAGGACTGACCCGAGAGAGGACCTGGTAAGGCGCCCTCTTCCCGTGCTCCGAGGGACCATCGAGCACCGCTGAATCTTCGCCGAAGCTCCCTGGACGCCAGACCATCGAAAGGCTGCCGACCGGAGAAGGGGACTGCCGAGGAGACCGAAGTAAAGCACCCGGACATCGACGCTGTCGAAGTCCATTGCCGTCGACCAGGGTTCGCAGGTCTGTGCAACCGCTGGAGGCCCGTCGAAGTTGTGTTGCCCAGCCGGGGGAACCACTTGACGCCGAGCCGCCGACGACCGGAGCCGTCCGCTCCTTGCCTAAGAACATTTGACTCGAAGGACTCCCTCGTCCGCACCGTCGACCGCTTTTGCCCTGCCGGAGAAAGTCGAGGACGACCAACGCGCAGAGGAGAATCCGCCGGTGGGTTTCCCGCCACCTCACGATCCCAAAGACTCGAGCGACTCGACGCCCTTGCTGGGCTCCCGTCTCTACAATCTTTGCGGTCCAGAACTATTGTCATCGAGGTGCCCCGCACACCTCCGCCTTGCAGGACGCCGACGCCCCGACGCCGACGAGCACCGCTCGGACGAAGCTGCCGCCTCTCCGACATCGTTCTACCTCGTTTGTCGACGGACGTTCGACGCCCCGTGCCTCCCGCTTGAAAGGGAAGGCATTCAAGAAGGGCCGTCGATTCCCCGTCGCCGAACCCCGAGGTCTTCGACGTTTCTCGACGCCTCTCGACGATCCGTGACTCCTGCTTTAAAGGGGGTCATTCAAGAAGGATCTGTCGACGCCTCTTCGAAGAACTCGACTCCACCAGGTACATTGGGGGGGTAAAAACATTGTAGGAGAGAATAAGACTGTTGAACAATATATGGACTGGGCTTGTGTTATATCTCTTTATTTTACAGGTTGCCCAGGTGGGGGGATCTCCACACAGAACTGTGTCCAGTGGTAGGGGCCAGTATTCTGCCTATTGTTTCAACCCTCTGTTATCTCTCCTCTCTCTATTTGCTGGTTTCCTGCTTATTGATCTGCGTGCCATTGCTACAGTATTGTGAATGCACTGTTATGAGGTCTAATATTAGTGGTACCACTTTAGAATTGTAGATATTTATCATTATTGGTTTTCCTGAGCACAAAGTGCGTTGTTGTGATAAGTGTACATAACCCTGGAATATTAATTATATAAAGACGGTGTTTTCAGTAATACAGTGTGTGGACATTCCTTTGTGGGGGCTTGGGGATACACTGTACTTAAGAACCAGCCTGCATCACCTCCTGAGAAGCTAGGCCTTGATTGCTCGTCCATAGCTACCGTATTAGAGAATCTTGGCTGGGGTCCTCTGTGCCTCTCCTCTACCATATAGAGAGCGGAAGTACAGACCCCCCCACCGGTCTTGACAGCATCCTCTCAGTAGGGCCACCTTGTACTTTACGGCCAGTTATGTGTGCACCATGGCGAGTCTCTCCAGTTCATCTTTACATGCCCCTGGGTGTTGTTGCAGGGCCCTCCGATAGTCCTTCCACCTGTTGTTTTCCGTCAGGCTGATCGCTAAGGCCATGCCGCAGAGGTAGAGGCAACTGCTTCCAGTGATACAGCAGGTGGGAGTGCATTTGCTGCCACATAGTCTATATATTGGGTGTCCCCAGGCTTGGAAATAGGTTTACCCTCTGGGTGGCTAGATAGGTAATCGGCCGGATTGTTTTTGCCACCAGGCTGGTGGATGATCTCATATTCTTGGAGCCTGATGCCCCATTGCTCGATCCTGGGAGGCATCTTGGTCCTGGGGTTACCAAACAGAGAGAGAAGGGCCTGATGGTCGGTGATGAGCGTGAGCCTCTTGCCTAACATGAAGTTGTTTAAGTGTTTGAACACCCACAAGGCTGCCAGGCTCTCCTTTTTGGCTTGCGAGTAGGCAGACTCGGGCGGGGCAATGCCCTGCTGGCTTAGGCAATGATGTGTCTCGGATGTGTGTCAGTCCCGTTGGTCTGGGCCAGTATGGCTCCTAGCCCAATCGGGCTGGCGTCCACTACAACCTCAGTATTCCACTCAAGGTGAAAGTAAACCAGCCTCCGGGCTTCCTTAACAGTCGGCTGACCAAATGAACGTCGCGTCCTTCTGGAGTAAGCGGCGCATGGGCTTGGTGATGGAGGCGTAGTGTGGGATGTACCGGGTGCAGTATCCTGCCATCCCTAAGAACGACCGTACGTCGGCCCCCTGGGTTGGCTCTCATAGGTTGAAAATGGTAGAGACCTTGTCAGGATCTGACATCATGCGGTCTGCTGAGAAGATATGGCCGAAGAATTTCAGCTTGACCTTGCTGATTTGACACTTGTCAATGTTCAGGGTCAAGCCTGCCTGTTGAACAGCTGCACAGATCACCCGCAGGGCAGCATCATGCTCTTCCCGAAGACAAGGATATCATCACTGTAATTTAGGGCTCCAAGCATCGGTCTGATGACTTGCCTGATGGCCTCCTGAAAGATTTCAGCTGCCGATGAGATGCCAATGTTAAGGCGTTTACAGCGGAAAAAGTCTGTCATGGGTAGCGAAAGGTGCTATGGCCCTTGAGTCAGGATGGAGCACCATCTGTTGGTAGCCTTGGTTCAGGTCTAGTTTAGAAAAGAGGACTGACTTGTTCAGTTGAATTATCATATCCTCTATGCACTGTCCTGGATGGCGTTCTCTTTGGATGGCAGTGTTGGCCATTCCCATGTCCACAGAGTCGTAGACGGCCCCCTTCTTTGGGGACGAGTACCAACAGCGAGACCCACAGGGTCGGTCCGGTGGCCGGTTCAATGATGTCGTCATTCAATAGCTGTGTGAGCACGTGTGAAACTGCAGCTTGTAGGTGAAATCATATTCTTCTCGGGTGTTGAGGAACAGGTCGGACAGTCGTGTCCACATGCAATTTGACAGGGGGGCCTTTCATCTTCCCTAGTCCTTTGCAGAGTATTGGGAAGTCTGCCAGGATTGTATCTTTTGTGATTGGATTGTTGAGTCTGTGTGTGCTTCCCATCATGCAGATATGTTCCTTCAGGTCTTTTGGGGAAGCAGTGGTGTGTATTATGTCACCATCGTGGACATGTATGTCAATTAGTCCCAGACATGACGCTCTGCGGAAGCTTAGAAGGCATCTCCCTTTCGTTGGGCTTCGAATCACGAGGATAATAGTGTTGGTGGACAGTCCTTTGTGTATGAGCCGACGTCCAAAATGTCCTATGGACTGGAGAGGGAGATCTGCAACCCACTGGAAAATGTTGGATATCGTCTGGGTCAACGTTGGCCTGTCGGGGATATGGAGATACTCTTTTTATCCCATAATGTTGACAGTGGCTCCTGAATCGACCAGGAACCAGACTTGTTTCCCATCAATGTTGACAGGTATCTTGGGCGCTTATCTCGCCTCTCTGTCATTTTGGATGAAGTTGACATATTCATCTTGCTCATACTGGTCATAGTATTCATATTGATATGTGGGTCTGTGTGGCACTGCTGTGTACGGATAAGAGTGAGGTTGAGGTGGTCTGTCATACTCATCCTGGAAGTACAAGCTTTGTTCGTAGGCCTCTAAATCTTGGGGATCACCTTCGGGGTAGAGGTCCTCAACCACCCTCACATAGCGTCTCGGTCCCTGCTGGTATGGGCATCTCTGGTATTTTGGGGTTTGCTGAAATCTACTGACTGACTTATACTGTTGCGGAGATGTTGGCCGCGGTGTGTGGAAGGGTCTGTCCGCACTGCAGACCACTTGAAAATGTCCTTCTCTGCTGCAATTGCCACATCTCTGGGAGAGAGCAGGGCACGTTCCTGAATGGGGCACCGCCATCCCGCAGTGATAGCACTGCCTCTGCATCCTGGGTGTTGCTTGGTACCCTCCTGCAGTGCTCCTGTCTCCTGGTCTGTTATTGATTGGCTGGACTGCTGCAATCAGTTCGCTCTTTTCGGGTTTGATGATGGTGCCCCCTGACATTAGAGTTGCTTAAGCGTCCACTCTTTCGAAGATTCTGGCCATTTCACTGACCTCATCTATGGACAGTGGCTTCTTGAGTAGTTGTTTTTTCAGAGTCTGGGACAGGCACCACTCGATTACCCTCAGCCGGATGGCTTCGTCTAGCGAAAAAGCATGGAATTTGCAGTGGCCTCTTTGATCCTCAAACGAGTGATGAATTTGTCTACAGTCTCTTCCGCCTTCTGGGTACAGTGATTAAATATGTATCTCTCATAATCGCGGGTTGGGTTCGATGACAAGTTGCTTGTTGATGGCGATAATGAGTGCTGCGAAGTCAGGTTGTTATTCCGGGGGAATGGTCTTGATAAACATCTTCACTTCACTGCCGGCAGTGTTGAGAAACATGTTGTGTAGGTTAGATGAGGTTTCTTCCCCGGCTGCCTTGATGAAATTGTTAAAATCATCTATCCATTCCATCCATCGTCAGCCTATATCTGCCTGCGGGGTCATGGAAAACGGAGGTGGCATGCAACACAGGTGGTATGACAGGTGGCAGAGGTGCGCCTCCACTTATAGTCTCTCCAGGGGGGTGGGTGTCAGTATTGGAATAGAATGGCCGTGAAGGCCGATGATGTGGAGACCAGCAGGCGTGCATAGCACGTGGGGGAGGAGAATGCTGTGTGGGCCAATGTGTCGGCGTTTTTCCACATATCATTTGTTTTCATATAAATGGGTGAAATGTCCACTTGAGAACGGGCGCAGTGTACCTGGCACACGTGCTTGCGGAAACAGCCGTTGAGCCGTCCGTGCAGGCTCAGGGTGGTACCTCTTGAGGAAGAGGAGAAGTGGCGTAGCAGAAGGCCTAGTGGCACCCACCTGTGAAGTCTGCGTGTGACAACGGGCTCCAGCACGTGCGAGCAGCCAGCCGCTGGCTGATTGCCGCGCAGTAGTGAAACAGAGCGGAGGGTCCGTGAATGCAGGAAGTTAAGGAGACTCGGCATCGGTGGGATCGCCGTCCCACGTGGAGGGCCTCTCTGGGAAGCGGTCTGGAGTAGGAACTGGGAGGAGAAGCGTAGCACGTGGGATCACCTGCATGCGGATACAAGAGGATGCGGTGTGCGGAGGAGAACAGCCTCGTCGCCAGTTGTGATCCCCTGGAGGCTGGGGGTTAAAAGGAGGACGCAACACCATCTGATATGTACGTCTTCTTTTAATTCTCTTCAGATACAAAACGCAATTCCTTTCCCTTTCACTTTCTCCTCCACCTCTCTCTCGTCATGCCGCTCATGACTCCTGTCGAATCTCTTGAAGGGGCCGGTGTGTCTCACTTTTTCCTTTGTTTTGTCAACATGAGGGGTCCAGGATAAATTAATGCAAAAGCTTAAACGTAAATAGTTATATCTTGTGCACTGAGAAGTATTTTAAGACCAGAGAGGATTGTTTTTCTAAATGATGCTTTGACATTTAAAATAGCAGTGTTTAATCTTAGACCCCTGCTACCTATCACCATGTTCTAAGAATCCACCAACTCGTCTAGAGCAGCTAACATACGAGCTATTAAGACGGCATGGTCAGCGCATAGCGCTAGTGGAACACACTTGCGACCGCTTCCAGGAATATTAATGGTGCATGGTGCAAGAATGCTTCTCAGGCCAGTAGCACAGAGATTAAAAGAAGCTGATCTGCTGCACATCACTTACAAACTCCTTCCTCAATTAGAAAGACGAGAAACTACTCGACTGGGAGGAAAGAGCAGCAACTCCCGCCAAAGTTGACCAACACCCCTCTAAACCACTTCTAGCATTACAGCGAAAGCAAACCAAAGGAAAGCAGAAGTGAGCTGGACGTGTATAGGACCTCCCTGGACATTCTAGGGCTTTCCATGGCAGCTGAATCTTCTCTAGTGATTTACTTATTCTGATTGACCAAGTGAACTCGAACATGAGTTCAGGCATGATTTTGGGTTTCTAGAAATACTGCGCGAACTTGCGAGTGCAATGGACTCGCAAGCTCATCTAGCTGGAGCTTGGCTGCAGCTTATTGATGGACACAGTGCACAGTGTTGGTGAAACATGCAACACCAGATTACGTGGAAGCTGGTGGCATATACTGAGTTACTAGGGCTGTGTGCACACTTTTATTTCTGGAGGTGTGTTTAACTTCAAACACAGCATAATTATGTGAGCGTCTTCTGTGTGCAAACCTAGGACTGACATCCAGATGTCCGACCACTACTGACTTCATCGCTTCTAACTGGGTCCTGATATGTACTCTGACATGTGTCACCTTGTCCCGCCACCAGGAATCCTGCCTGCCCTGGACATGTGGATAACCACCAGCTTGCCAGTTTTGCCCTGGCACACACATTGGCGATGCTGCAACATCACGGGCGGAGATGCCATGTGGAGGGGAGTTCAGCTCCTCAACCAGTGTTCCCAGTATGGAAGGGCCTCGGGATTAGTCAGTGCAGTTTGTGGCTGTTAGTGCAGCATATTGACAAGGCTGTGGCTTGTTTTTGCTGCCTCCTGCTTCCTTCCCCTTCACCCTACGCCATGTCTACATATCAGTCAGCCCTGGTATTGTGTGTGTTACTGCATCTCTTGACACAGTTACACTGGAGTGGCCACATGTATGAATTCAAGCATGTGGGACCCGACATGTCATGTGTCTAGCCATTATGAGATGTATGCAGACATGCAATCATGACATTTCAGGTGGATAGCTCATGAGTTGAGATGGGATAAGCGCGCAAGTTGACCATGAGGCCGGCCAGCAGCAAGGCCTACTCAACCTTTCAACATTCCAAGGTCAATAAAATGCAGAGCGGTTTGATAATAATAACACCTGTTATTACAGAACTTAAAAACCGAATGAATCTGGTGTGGAATGCTATGTAAGAACACGCATATTGATTATTGATTATTTTTATTATTATTATCACATTCCTGCTGATATCCTATAGTTCTCTGCTGGTCCAACCTGACTTTGTTTCCGAATGGATTTGTTCTACTGCTGTACTGGTGCCTTTGTACTCTGGGCGCTTGTAACTCTCTAGGACTCTGGACTCCGAAGGCAGGATTGTGCAAAACGACAATAGACCCCTGCATTTTAGTGACACTCTTCTTAAATACGCCATGCTGAGCGTAACCCTGCGTGGCACCGCACCGTCCTTATACACAGTTGTGGTCATGTGCGTTCCTTCATTTTTAACAGCACTGTGGAGTATACATTTACTGTGAATTAACAGTATTTTGATAAGTGTGGTTAACACATTTGCATGTTATAATATGGCTTGCATGCCCCGGCTGGGAGCCGACATGGCCGGTAACAGCCTGCCAGGCCGAGCTATGGTAGAGCTGAGCGAAGCAAGGGCCTCTGCGAGGGCTGTGGGTCGTTACCGCCATGTCCGTCCTCCCCGATGGGACTTGAAAGCCAGTCACACCCCGGGGTTTATCAGGGCTGTGGATGCCTTTCTCTTTTTTCCCTTTGGAGATTGGCTGCTGTAAGCGACGTCAATTTCGGAAGGGGGAAAAAAAGAAACCAAGATGGCTGCCGCCATTGGATCAAAGGACAAAGTCCTTTTTCCATTTCTATGGTGGCAGGAGGGGCACCGGACTGGAGCATAAATCTCTGGTCCTGCCGGTAAGTGGGACAGGAGAGAGTGGGTGGGACAGAGGTTTTTTTTTGGGGGGGGGGGGGTGTGGAGAGGCAACAGGGATAGGCTCCCTGTTGCATCCACACATAAAGCAAAATAAATGGTGCCAACTGGCGAAGGGCCTTGGGTGGCTGTGACAGCGGGCTGAGAATGTATATTCGCACCCTGGGAAGAGCCATTAGCCAATCAGGTAGTGTGATATATGTAAGAAGTAATGTGTATTTTTAATGATTAACCGTATTGCTCTGTATAACTCTGGTTCCATCAGTATTTAGTGGGGGAAAAAACCATGCATCTTAATTTAGCCTGACTCCCCCCTTCACCAATTTGTATATTGATGACACCTGGCTGCTGATTTTCAAAATACATCAATTTTTAAGCTTTTTGCTCATAGTTGGTGCTTCAGAGACAACTATATGAGCCAAAATGTCTTGTTATGATGAGAGGTAATGGCAATTGCTATGTGAGTAAGTCACTAGTAACAAATAACTTGTATTATATTATCTGTCATGTTAAGGTTATTTATAATAGTATTTCTGATTGCAAAACTAGCTGTCTGAAAGGTAACGAGTTATGTGTGGCTATTAGGCCTTTCCTTACCTGAATACTGTTACTTTAAGGGGATTTAGAACATATCCAGATGCCTGAAAGGAAATGGGTTGATTACAAAACACTACAACTGAGAGAAACCTCTTGACCAAGTGTGACCTGTTCCACCCTTTGATGTCTAGCCATGGCAAGGCGCCAGCACACTGGCCTTCATCCAAGGGCTTAGTCCATTCCATGTTCCATTATTGCCACATTGCTCACATGTTTTATCCAGGGAGAATGTCTAATGTTCTGTTTATTAGGATCAGGAAATGTTAGAACATAAGCAACGGCATGTTTGCACTTGCACTGAAGTGCAGACTTTTGCCCAGATGTAAATATGTTAATAATAAGACAGGAAAGCAAAGTAATCCAAAGAAGTGGGAAGCAGTGCAAAAGTGATCCCAAAACCCCCAGAGTAATCCGATGTACTCAAATGTAATGGGCAGGAGCATAGCATTTGGACAGGCTGCCTTATTGTCATTTCATTACCAACAGGTTCAATGGTTTGCACTGGATCCAGTTGCTGACATAGGTTTTTTTTGTGTATCTCTTGAACCGCTATGAAAAAGGATTTCAAGGTGATTTTCATCCCTCCATGCGCTCCGTACTGGCCCATCTCCCTGTATATCTGTAGACGGTACCTTTCTTTCCCTCCGTCCTAGCGCCTCTCTGTTCCCTTGCTCTTTAGTGGCACTCTCCTGCTGCCACGAAGCACTTCATCTCATTGTGGACATACCGGCAACAGCGTGCACATGTGGGCTTATACCTTGGCACACGGTGACTATGCCAGGCATATGAGAGCATTAGTGGGGTCTATGAGGCTGCCCGGGTCATATGGTGGCAGAAACAGCACATGTGGTGAACTGGAGAACCCCTCCAGCCCTTCAAGGCGAGTAGCAATACCCTGGAGATGGATGGATGGGGATGCAGATTTTATTTATACATCAATAATCGAAACGACTCAGGTAATTTGGCAAAGGGAAGACTGTTTTATTTTCAATGATCTAAAACAGGGAGTACAATGAACATCAACGCACTCACTCGATCTTAAAAAAGCTGGGCTCTTGTACCCAGAATTAGTCATCAATGACGTTAACCTGCATACTACCAATGTCATCCTACGTGGCAAACTACAAAAACCTATGCACAGTAATGACTGTCTCTCAGTGAGTATCTAAGTATACGTTCTATACTAGCATGAGTCAGTGAATGTAAGTGGTAGGGTACAAAACATGAGGTGGGACAACTAAGCCCTCCCCTCAAAATGGCCACTATGAACGTCACTAAATGTACTTTTTCACCTACGTCTAGTAGTAGGTAGGCTGAACATCCAGGTGCCGGTGAGCTCGTCTTAACACTATCTTCCCAAATTCGGCCCTGAGACTGTTCTTGGCTCTGAGAACTTCAGGGAGTGATTGGAATCGAGCTTCTGGTGCATTTAAAATACTAATTCTTAGTAGACCTCTGACATCTTTTGTTTTCGTCCATGCCTTCAGAACAGGAGTTCTGTTCTTTTACACGATTTGTACCCAATGTCAGTTTGCTCCGCTTTGATAAGACCTTGGCTTCTTGGCTCATCCAACTCTGCCTTCTGAGATTCGTTTTCTTAATTCAACTTCTTTTTAACTGCGACACACTAGAATGAGGCCTTTTCGTTACTGTTCAGCACTGCTATAATGCGTAGTGGAACTATCCATCCTTTACTTAATCAATGGCATATATGTATATATTGGCACTTGCCGCAATCTATTCACTATAAAGCATAAGGCTCGCTTCATGATTCATTTGCTGCTTGCGTTTCTTGCATCTATACACATGTAAACAAACTAGATATCTTCATCAATTCTGTGGCATAAGCTTCTTCACCCTGATCCCAAGATGTCACTTATCCTCGATACTTTCTTGATGCCTTATAGAATATCTGCACTCTCTGGGCTCTGCATCTCTTCTATACACGTCAGCTGGACTCTGTTGTGATGTCACCATTCATCTTTGCCGTTTATCTGCTCTGCTTCTTCAGGAATCTCATTTAAGCGACTGTCATACTTTTCGTGTGCAGGTATGGCTTCCTCAGTGGGAATCTTGCTCCTCGGATGCTCTTAGGTATTGGGATTCTCATTGGTACTGCACAGAGTCCATGCTCTGCCCTTTATCGATTCAGCTGCTCCGTGTATGTCTCATATTTCGGTATAAAGACTATAGGCAGCATAGGCGATATATGGGAAGTGGTTGAGGTGGGGGTACTTGGCTTCTCCTCTACAGTGAGGTTAAACCTCATCAAATGGTGACTATGCCAGGCATATGACGGCATTCTACTCTTCGACCTTACCAGCTTATCTAGAACAGGACTGCGAAAGTTGTCCTTGGCCTGAAGCCCACAATAGTATCCCTCCAGCCCTGAAATCTCTTCACTGGCTCCCCGTGGCTGCAAGGATGATGTTCAAGACCCTCTGCGTCGTCCACAAGGCATTCTGGGGCCTAGGACCGCTCTACCACCAACTCTCTCTTCCTAAACATCTTCCTTCTCGAGCTCTCCGCTCATCCACCTCCAACTCTCTGAGGGTCAGGTGCTTCTGCAAGCAGAGAGTTGGGGGCAGATCTACCTCCTCGGCTGGGGCTCCCCTCTGTTACCGAGCACCCCAAGGGTTAAAGGAGTGCTGCCCCCACCGTTGTGGGGGCGGAGCCAGCTTACGGCGGAAGGCCGGGGAAAAGAGGGAATTAGGGGTAAGGCGCGCGAGCGCCAGTACTTTTGGGATGAGAGAGAAATAAAGAGGTTTCCACAATTCCTGTGTCCGCGTCCTCCTTCTCCGTGGCCACCACCGTGCAACACTGGCGACGAGGACCATCCCCGTGCGCCCACGGAGTCCTCCTTCGGTAGTCCGCCGTCCTCCTGTGGTTTTCCACCACGTCCTGCGCTACGAGCGCATCCGCGGCATTGCCGGCAGTCCGCCAGCTCTCCTCCGTTCTGATCTCCTGCCGCCTCCGCGCGGCAAGCGCGTTTGAGGACATTCCTGCGCCTCCCTCTGCCTGTTAACCTCCTACACGGCCAGAAAGTAGAGGCCGCTCCACAGGTACCCTGCAGCTGCGCCATATCACGGCGTTGTACATTGGAGGCTCGCTTGATTCTCACGGCACTGCGACGAGCCCCCCCCCAGGAACTGCCCAGGGGAGTTTCAGCATTTCCACTGCGCGGCGTGCTGGCATAGACCGCCCACGCCCACAAAAAAGAAAAAAAAATTTTTTTTTTGTTGTTAAATAACATCAAGAACATTTGGCGAGTTTGAAGCAAGGACGTGTGCCACCCCTCTCCACACCTGGCAGACCACTCTCTCAGCATAAGTGATCCATACACAAGTGCTGTACCCAGCTCCTGGCACCATGAGCACGCCGGCATCTGCCTCAGGGTCCAACCCTGGGTCGCCTACACCAGCCCATATTGTACAGCCAATTCAGCTGCGACTTCCACCGCCTTTCACCATGACTCCACAAGCCACGAAGGGGCCCAGATGGACCGACTGGATGGAAGATTTCCAGCACTACGTCAGGGGGTCTGGTGATGGAAATTCCCCCAACATTAGGGACATTTTCCTCAACCTGGTAGGGGGTGAGATTAAGACGGTGGTCAAGACCATCCCTGCAGCTGAACAGAACACATTCAAGGACTTGATCAACGCTCTAGATAGACTCCTCATCATAGAGGTTAATCGTGACTACGAACGCTATCTTTTCAACAAATGCACCCAAATGCCACAGGAGACAGTTGACGAATTCATTACCCGCCTAAGAGTGAAAGGCGCAAATTGCCAATTTGACGCTTTCTCGTTGGAGGAAGCCATAAGATTAAGGGTCATCGAAGGCTGTCTATCCCCGGCGCTCAAAAAACAGCTCCTGAAGAAACCCCTCACCATCCAGGAAGTGAGCGTACTCGCCCGCATACATGAAAGGGTTGATGCCCAAGCCACATCCATGGGAAACCCGAGTAACACCAAGCAGGACGCAGCGGAACTGGTCGCAACTATTCAACCAGCTCGCCCAGGTGACCGAGGGCCCCAGTCATACAGAACTCAATCCATCCAAACTCCCCGCCAACAGAGACAGTGTTATCGTTGTGGGATGTCTTTTCCGCATGCAGGCTCATGTCCGGCGCTATCACAGCGATGCACGAACTGCGGAAGAGAAGGACATTTTCACTCAGTATGCCGGGAAGGCATACCATTTCCCCCTGCGAGACCCCAAACGTCTGCCAGCCCTGTTTTCCGTCCACCACCCCCACGATACTTTCAACCCAGATACTACCAACAAGGCCAGGGGCAAAGGAGATACGTCCGGGCCATCGACGAATACCAAACACCAGGATATCCACTACAGCCGGAGCAAGCTGACCGAACAAGATACTTCACGGACGAATATGATCATCCACCAGAGGAATATGGGCCCGAGACTTTCTACCAGGAGGAGCACGTAGCCGCATACGACATGCCATATGACCTCTACGACCATGACGAGTTTGTCAACCTCGTACTTGACACTGAAGAGGCCAGAGAAGCCCCAAAAATCCCCATCAAAATGGGAAACAGAAAATTCCAGTTCATGATTGATTCCGGCGCTACCGTCAACATTATGGGCGAGCAGGACTATGCCGCACTACCGGACCCACCAGCACTCGAACACTCTCGCTCAAGGATATTTCAGTGGGGAGCTACCACCCCCCTACCGACGGTAGGATGCTTCACACAACGCCTTCTCCTAAATGGCCGGAAAGTCGACACAACAATACACATTATCCGGTCACTTGCCAGAAGCCGATGCCTACTCAGCTATCACACGGCATCCCGCCTGGGCTTGATTAAAATACACGTGAGGCCGGGAGACTCCATCACGGCGACCTCCGAGAGCACAATCACGAGAAACGCAGTTGGCTCCATCGCATGCCACCAGCCGCAGAACCTGGTCACACAGTCTGACATCACGAGGCAATTCCCCAACCTCTGCACAGGGCTAGGCAAACTCAAGGCCCCTCCCATCCGGCTCCACGTCGACACATCAGTGAGGCCAGTACCACAACATCCTCGGAGAGTAGGATTCCACCTGCAAACGGCTGTGTCAGACGCTCTTCCACAGCTCCTGGCTGATGGAATCATTGAACCAGCCACAGGCCCGACACCATGGGTCTCCCCGCTCGTGGTCGTACCCAAAGAAGGAGGGAAGATCCGTCTGTGCGTGGACATGAGGGTGGCTAACACTGCCATCCAGCGTGAGAGACATCCGGGCCCATGCATCGAGGACATGATTGTGCAATTGAACAATGCTCGGATGTTCTCCAAACTCGACCTCAACCAAGGATACCATCAACTAGAGTTACATCCGGAGTCCAGGCCCATCACGACATTTGCGACCCACGACGGTCTCTACAGGTACCGGCGGTTGAATTTTGGAATCTCATCAGCCGCGGAAATTTTCCAGGAGGCCATCCGACAGGTGATCAGACCCATCAGGGGCACGCTAAACTACAGCGATGACATCCTCGTTTTTGGATCATCTAAGGAGGCCCATGACAAGGCTCTACTCGCCGTGTGTGCAGCACTCCAGGAAGCGTGCCTCACTCTCAACATCGCCAAGTGCCGTTTCAGCAAGACAAAACTGAAATTTTTCGGACACATCTTCTCCAGCGAAGGAATGTTGCCGGATCCCGACAAGGTTGACACCATCACCAACTTGGATGAACCGCGGCAGGCTGCAGATGTTCGCTCGTTCCTCGGCATGGCTGGTTACTGTGCGAGATACATACCACACTATGCGTCCCTTACCGACCCTCTGCGGAAGCTCCTTCAGAAAGATACAATTTTCAAATGGACCCCTGCGTGCCACCAGGCATTTTCCAACATCAAACGTGCCCTGATGGAAGCACATCGCCTGGCGTACTTCAATCCTTCGTGGCACACTGAAATAGTGGTGGACGCTAGCCCAGTGGGCCTTGGTGCCATCCTAGCCCAGACCAGCGGGGCGGACGTCCACCCGAGACACGTGGTCGCCTATGCAAGCAGAGCCCTGTCCACCCCTGAACTGGCTTACTCCCAGGCGGAAAAAGAGAGTCTAGCCGCCGTCTGGGCGTGCGAACATTTCCACGACTTCATTATCGGGAAAAAGTTTACGCTGATTATGGACCACCAGGCCTTGCTATCGCTCTTTGGCAACCCGCACACCAAGATGCCTCCTAGAATCGAGCGGTGGGGAATCCGTTTACAGGAATACGACTATGACATTGTGCATCGTCCCGGGGGTGACCTCAACCCCGCGGACTACCTATCACGACACCCAGTCGGGGCGCCACTAACCCGCAAAGGAGACATTGCCTACGTACAATACATTGCATCCAACTCGCTACCACCGGCGCTATCCCTGGAGAGAGTTGCAGCTGCATCAGCGGCCGACCCCACCATGGCTCTCGCCATCAGCCTTACACTGACCAACAAATGGAGAGATCACCACAGGGCAATGCTGGCGCACCCAGGGGTGTGCAAACAGGAAATCGAAAGACTGGCCAGGATACATAGTGAACTGGCCGTCAAGGACAACGACATCCTCCTCAGAGGCTGCAGAGTCGTCATCCCCACCACGCTCAGGAACGAAGTAGTCAGCACGGCCCATGAGGGACACAGAGGAGCGGAGAACACCAAAAGACAGCTGAGGTGCCATATCTGGTTCCCGTTTCTAGACGCAGCGGTAGAGGAATGGGTAAAAAACTGTCATGCCTGTCAGTGCACGGCTCCTGCGGAACATCCACC
Source organism: Ambystoma mexicanum (assembly GCF_040938575.1). NCBI lineage: Eukaryota > Metazoa > Chordata > Amphibia > Caudata > Ambystomatidae > Ambystoma > Ambystoma mexicanum. Next base: position 1,355,054,491 of record NC_090933.1, on the reverse strand, counting down.
CCCGCTCCAACACACACAGATACCTGAACGGCCGTGGGAGCGTGTAGCCATGGACTTCTACGGGCCCACGGAGGAGGGTGACTACCTCCTGCTCATAATAGACGAACACTCACGTTTCCCGATCGTCAAAACAGTCACCACCACCGCATTCCCTCAAGTAGCAGCGGCAATAGAGGAAGTGTTCAGCGAGTGGGGGATCCCCAAAACAGTCAAGTCCGACAACGGGCCCCCGTTCAGTGGACACGAGTTTGGAACCCTAGCAGAACACCTAGGATTTGCACACATGAAGATAACTCCTCGACACCCACAAGCGAACGGGATGGCGGAACGCTTCATGGCGTCGATCAAGAAGACAAGACAAAGGGCCAGAATAGAAGCAGTCGATCCACACCAGGCACTGTGCCGACTTCTACGGGACTATAGAAACACTCCGCACGAAGCCACCAACAAGACACCTGCCGAGCTAATGTTTTGATACAAAGTGCGAACCCGTATACCGTGCAACCCATCGGATGAGGAGCTGCCTGACATAGACGTACTCCGAAGGGACGCGGAAGCCAAGGAGAGAGCAAGACGAGAGACAGATGCTCGCCGCCACGCGGTAATACCAGATTTCCACATTGGGGACGAAGTACTCGTCCAGCAACCAACGCCCAGAAAGACAGATCCGCGGTTTGCTCCAAGCCCCATGAGAGTAACTGCCGTGAAAGGCACGATGGTGACGGCCGAGGATCAAAGCAGATCTGTCACCAGGAACTGTCAACAATTCAGGCACTACACCAGACGAGAAGGAACAGAGCCGTTCCAGCGGTCGACCTCTCCAGAACCACGAGAACCGCGGGACGACCTGTGGATCCCGCCAGGAGGAGATCCGGGGGAGACAAGCGGAGAAGCGAGAACCACGGAACCGCAAGAGGCAGGTGACCAAGAGGAGAGGCCACGGAGAATCGTAAGGAAACCTATGAGACTTGTTGAAGAATGTTGATTTGATGTTTGAATATATTGTTTGGGGGTGATGTTACCGAGCACCCCAAGGGTTAAAGGAGTGCTGCCCCCACCGTTGTGGGGGCGGAGCCAGCTTACGCGGAAGGCCGGGGAAAAGAGGTAATTAGGGGTAAGGCGCGTGAGCTCCAGTACTTTTGGGATGAGAGAGAAATAAAGAGGTTTCCACAATTCCTGTGTCCGCGTCCTCCGTCTCCGTGGCCGCCACCGTGCAACACCCTCTAGAACAGCCTCCCTGCCTCTCTCAAACTTGAGCAGAACCACCCCCAGTTCCAGAAGCAACTCAAGACCTTCCTTTTCACTTCCTCTTTCTCTTTTCATCTCCCCTGCTGATGTCGCTGACTGCTTCGTGCACTGGTCACCTGGTCACCCTCTGAACTCGGGCCCAGGCTCCTGCATGTGCAGTTGCCCTCGCACTGCCTCCCGGCTCCACAGCACTTAAGGGTCTGTATCTGCAACCCTGCAGTCCCTTCTCTCAGCACTTATGAGCCACCCAATGGCTGCACTTATTGAGTTACCTGCACTTCCCCTTCCCGCCCCCTGCTGGCACTTCTCCCCTCCCTTTTCCCTGCACTTGTGCGATCTGAATGACACAAGGCCTAGTAAGATCGCTAGGTTGTCCTCCCTTTGTTTCCCCCTCCCTTGTCTTGCCGTGATTATAAACACTTGTGCACAGGCGCGTCATAAATGCTGCATCATACCATATCATAACAGAGGCATTTGAGGCTGCACGAGTCATGGGATGGCAGAAACTGCACATGTGGGGTTATACCTTATCAAGTGGTGACTATGCCGGGTGTATGATAGTATTATGTGGCATTTGAGGCTGGAGGCCACATTTGAGATATGAAAGCCAAAACCATGTGACTTTACCAAAGCGTGTTCTATTTTGACCTCGTGCGCTTGTCGTCTTGACTAACCTGTCTACGGCAGGTGCATTCACAAACGGACCCTTTTTGAGGAAAATCGGCCCTGTGCAAACAGAAAAGAGAGGAGCAGCATCCTTGCAGTAGCAGATTGCAATGTGTGGTTTGCGTGTTGGCATAGCAACATAATAGCGTCACGCCTTATGAGTGAGTACCCAAAGCTCACGCGCGTCCCTCCCTAATCTTCAGTAAGAACGTGAAGGATTCCACGCACGTCACGTCACCAGCAATAGAGAGGGGTGGAAACTAGAGTGTCCGCTCCCACCCGGTGCACGAGGAGCCCGGAAGCCCCCTTCCTGCTGTGACGTGCCCGTATAAGCACCCACATCCGGGGCCCCTCTGATCAGAAGACTCACTGCCACCACTACAAACCCCTTCGACCGCTACCCGCGGCCCATCACTGCGAAGACCCTGTGAAACCAGCCCTACTGTGACAAGGCCACACAGACCAAGAAGAATACAAACCCACGACTACACACTCAACCCAAGAACATGGAGTAATGAGGCTCAAGCCTCGGTATCCAAAAATCACCGCTGATGGATAAAAATCTATCAGCAAGAAGAAGAACAAGTGCCAGTGACACAGTCAGTGGCGGCCATGCGACCACCCCAACATCCCCTGGGGGGGCTTCCCGCCACCCCCTCCTCACGTACAATAGCTTAGCACAGGGCCCTTTATAGAACACCTTTTGGGAAAATGAATTAAAAAGCCATACAATTTGCATTCTGTTTTTTACGCTAACACTATGAAAAACCCACTAACTGCCAGGCCCCCAATAGCACACAGGAGCATTTTCCAACTCATGGCCTCAATAAAAGGCAGTGCACGGAGACAAGTTCATGCTGCCTCGGCCAAATAATGCCAGGCATGCCTCTGTAAGAAATCATGTCCATGTTGGCTCTGCCAATATATGCCAGCCTTGTCACGTGCTAACACACTAATGCCACCTTAATAAATGATGCCCATAATGGCTTGCCAGCGTTCACTAGTATTTGTCATATAACACGCCTGTAAGAAATCATGTGCATGCTAACTGTGCCAATCTATGCCAGTGTTTGCCATGCAGAAGTCTCCCATGTTTGCTTGGCACAGAATGATCTAATGCAGCTGGAAGAATCTTAAGAAGACTGCCCCATCCATGCCCCACCCCCAAAGTTTCCCTTTCAGTGCCAGCCATGTCCCCAACCCCAAGGCTGCACCCACCAGCCACATGCAGTCACATACACAGCACTCACCCGCTCTCTCTCTCTCTCTCACTCACACGAATACACATTCACACACGCACACTCACTCACACTAGCAGCTCTCTAGGTGCCACACCCGCATCATGTGTTGCACCCCTTATTTCAGCCCCCCTGCGGCTTGGCCAGCGACACCATTGTGTTTTAGAGTCCTCCTCTACCCCCTGCCTTTAGCGCTTGCTTATGCAGGCGCTAGATTTACAACGCCCTGCCCGGGACACTTGCTGCGGCACTTAATTAGGTCCTGGAAATTGGCTGGTTAACACGTGTGTGAAATGGTGATGGACAGCTCCATCCGAAAGCAAGCAGGAGAGCTATATGTGGCTTACCTTAAGAAAAGGGGAGTCAGAATAAAAATGCCTTTTGTAAAGTTAGTGCGGAAACAGGATATTTTTAAACACAAAGAAGGTTCATTGTTTTTTTGTTTCCCGTGGCCATGCGTGACAAGGCCTTCCAATCCTGTTTTTGTTCGGAGTTCTGTGACTTCTAGTTTCCTCAATTTCAAATGGAAGAGAAGAAAATGAAAAGTCCCAGAAGAGAAAGTGTAAAAAACATGACTGGATGACCTTCTGACTCATGGCCCCAGGAAACGTAAGAGCTCAGAGAATATTCATAATTTCTTCTCACTATGCACAACAACAAGTTGGATGTTTGTGTTAAATACATCCTATCATTACTTCCATCATGCAAACTTATAGTTTCCTAAAACAGAGGAGACTTATCACACTTATTCATGTATTTATTTATAACGCGCCGAAAGCTCGCAAGCATCAGGGCGTTACTTGCGTTACTTTGCAATCTTGAAATTGTAGTGAGACCTTTTCATTCTCATGTTAATTGCACCAGGGGGGACTGGCTCCATTTGCACCTTTGCAAAAAACGTCCTCTCCATGAGAATGTCCTCCATTCCACTAAGTGGTAGAAAGGTGAGGAGTAAAATATAAGTAGAATCACCTTTACTTTGAATTCAGCCCTCCGAATTGCAGGCTATTTTCCTTAAAACACCTACAAGATTGGGAAGTATGACGGCAATTCCCTTATTACACACACTCCAGAATAAAGACAACCCACTAGGGAAATAGGCCAGGAGATAGCGTTGCAAGGATAACAAGGTTTCATTATAAAGAATACCAATATCAGCAAAGGACTCTGCTGCTCGAGAGCGCTCTAACTCTTACAGTCACAAACAGGAGCTTAAAAACCCCACACGTGTCATAATATACAGTACAAATGGGCGCCACTGATTGGAGGCACCCTACACATGAGCCTGCTCCATACGGGATCCCAGGCAGTAATTGGTTAGTTCGTTCCCGTCAGGTCTGGATCCACGTGGGTCAGCTGGGCTCATCCTCATGGTGAAGGTCGGGTCACACATTAATACATTGTTCCTGTCTGAACTAAACATGCTAAGCCTGAATATTAACTCATTGTGGCAGACACCTGGGGGGCACGGGAAATGGTGTCCAGGGAAGGGAGGATGTGATAGTCATGCAGAACCACACATTCAGGGCTTCGTTGATATCGCAGTAACCGCACTCAAGGTCTCCATCGGGGGTTTTGATCTTTAATGTATCCCTCCCTGTACCTCGTGTTACAAGGGATATGTTTTTATGCTTGGAAGAAATACAGTCGCGCATGCTTAGATCTTGGGTGGACACTTGATGGGAGTCGGGACCTGAGCCGTGTGTATATCGAGGAATGCAAAGGTGTGGGGGTTGAGTCAGTGGTGTGGGGCTGGCTCTGGACTGGCTGGGTGTGGGTTAGAGGCCTAATGGCAGATTAGTGGAGATGAATGCACACAGAGCAGAGCTTAGTGTTGTCTCACTCTCTTGCAGAGCGCATTCCTTTGGAAGATACTAAATATTCGCAACACTGGAGGAACGAGGGGGAATTGGACTTCCGTGGGAACGGGGCTCTGCCGAGTCAGTCTGTCTTGCAGGAATCACGCCTATTTGGCAGAGAGCGTGAATAATTTTATCCCTTTTTGGGCCTTATACAAAATGGAGTCATGGGTTATGGATTTCTAGTGCCTCACATCTACCTCTAAGCGCTAAAGTGCCTCTGCATGTTGCCTGGTAGTGCGGATTACTCCCTCATTGTACGTTATATATAACCTCATATGGTGTTCGCCTTACCTGGAAGCCCCTAGGGGGGTGGGATAGGCTCATTTCCATCCCAACCATTCAGATATAGTAATAGTGTCGGAAAGAGAGAGCGCGTGAGCAAGAGAGATAGAGTGAGGGGGAGACTGGTGGAGATACTCTGGTGAATTCAGTCTGCTGCCGAAAAGAGAGAGGATCATTTAGAAATTCAGAGACGTTAGACAGAGGAGGCCACCAACATTAGGTTTCTCTCCCAGGTTAGAAAAAGACCTTCATAGAACCGGTTACTGGGCTTTAGTATACGTTGGGATATTCTGTGTAGTAGGGATAACCGGGCTAGGGTGGGGGAGCCCCCGGGGAAGTTCGAGGGAGCCATAGAAGGCCTGTCTTCTGGTTCCTTCCTTCCAGCACCAGTGGATTTCAAGTCTGCACATGTCCTTGTTTCTAATTTATTGTGTAAGTGGTGTTTGTGTGTGGAGGGTGTGTGTGGGTGATTTGTGTGTGTGCGCAATGCATCCGTGAGTTTGCCGGCAGGGGGCTGCATCATGGACGTTGTTGATAGTGTCAATGCTGGCTTAAAGAGTTTGTGCAACATCATCGAATGGCATAGATTGCGGCAGCAGCTTCATCAACATGATTTACAGTTACTCTAGTGGCATAGATTGCGGCAGCAGCTTCATCAACATGATTTACAGTTACTCTCATGGCATAGATTGCGGCAGCAGCTTCATCGAAATGATTTACAGTTACTCTCATGGCATAGATTGCGGCAGCAGCTTCATCAACATGATTTACAGTTACTCTATCAGCATAGATTGTGGCAGCAGCTTCATCAACATGATTTACAGTTACTCTCATGGCATAGATTGCGGCAGCAGCATCATCAACATGATTTACAGTTACTCTCATGGCATAGATTGCGGCAGAAGCTTCATCAACATGATTTACAGTTACTCTCATGGCATAGATTGCGGCAGCAGATTCATCAACATGATTTACAGTTACTCTCATGGTATAGATTGCGGCAGCAGCTTCATCAACATGATTTACAGTTACTCTAGTGGCATAGATTGCGGCAGCAGCTTCATCAACATGATTTACAGTTTCTCTCATGGCATAGATTGCGGCAGCAGCTTCATCAACATGTTTTACAGTTACTCTCATGGCATAGATTGTGGCAGCAGCTTCATCAACATGATTTACAGTTACTCTAGCAGCATAGATTGTGGCAGCAGCTTCATCAACATGATTTACAGTTACTCTCATGGCATAGATTCTGGCAGCAGCTTCATCAACATGATTTACAGTTACTCTAGCGGCATAGATTGCGGCAGCAGCTTCATCAACATGATTTGCAGTTACTCTCATGGCATAGATTGTGGCAGCAGCTTCATCAACATGTTTTACAGTTACTCTCATGGCATAGATTGTGGAAGCAGCTTCATCAACATGATTTACAGTTACTCTAGCAGCATAGATTGTGGCAGCAGCTTCATCAACATGATTTACAGTTACTCTCACGGCATAGATTGTGGCAGCAGCTTCATCAACATGATTTACAGTTACTCTCATGGCATAGATTGCGGCAGCAGCTTCATCAACATGATTTGCAGTTACTATCATGGCATAGATTGTGGCAGCAGCATCATCAACATGTTTTACAGTTACTCTCATGGCATAGATTGCGGCAGCAGCTTCATCAACATGATTTGCAGTTACTCTCATGGCATAGATTGCGGCAGCAGCTTCATCAACATGATTTACAGTTACTCTAGTGGCATAGATTGCGGCAGCAGCTTCATCAACATGATTTACAGTTACTCTCATGGCATAGATTGCGGCAGCAGCTTCATCGACATGATTTACAGTTACTCTCATGGCATAGATTGCGGCAGCAGCTTCATCAACATGATTTACAGTTACTCTATCAGCATAGATTGTGGCAGCAGCTTCATCAACATGATTTACAGTTACTCTCATGGCATAGATTGCGGCAGCAGCATCATCAACATGATTTACAGTTACTCTCATGGCATAGATTGCGGCAGAAGCTTCATCAACATGATTTACAGTTACTCTCATGGCATAGATTGCGGCAGCAGAGTCATCAACATGATTTACAGTTACTCTCATGGTATAGATTGCGGCAGCAGCTTCATCAACATGATTTACAGTTACTCTAGTGGCATAGATTGCGGCAGCAGCTTCATCAACATGATTTACAGTTTCTCTCATGGCATAGATTGCGGCAGCAGCTTCATCAACATGTTTTACAGTTACTCTCATGGCATAGATTGTGGCAGCAGCTTCATCAACATGATTTACAGTTACTCTAGCAGCATAGATTGTGGCAGCAGCTTCATCAACATGATTTACAGTTACTCTCATGGCATAGATTGTGGCAGCAGCTTCATCAACATGATTTACAGTTACTCTCATGGCATAGATTGCGGCAGCAGCTTCATCAACATGATTTGCAGTTACTCTCATGGCATAGATTGTGGCAGCAGCTTCATCAACATGTTTTACAGTTACTCTCATGGCATAGATTGTGGAAGCAGCTTCATCAACATGATTTACAGTTACTCTAGCAGCATAGATTGTGGCAGCAGCTTCATCAACATGATTTACAGTTACTCTCACGGCATAGATTGTGGCAGCAGCTTCATCAACATGATTTACAGTTACTCTCATGGCATAGATTGCGGCAGCAGCTTCATCAACATGATTTGCAGTTACTATCATGGCATAGATTGTGGCAGCAGCATCATCAACATGTTTTACAGTTACTCTCATGGCATAGATTGCGGCAGCAGCTTCATCAACATGATTTGCAGTTACTCTCATGGCATAGATTGCGGCAGCAGCTTCATCAACATGTTTTATAGCTACTCTCATGGCATAGATTGCGGCAGCAGCTTCATCAACATGATTTACAGTTACTCTAGTGGCATAGATTGTGGCAGCAGCTTCATCAACATGATTTACAGTTACTCTCATGGCATAGATTGCGGAAGCAGCTTCATCAACATGATTTGCAGTTACTCTCATGGCATAGATTGCGGCAGCAGCTTCATCAACATGTTTTACAGTTACTCTCATGGCATAGATTGTGGCAGCAGCTTCATCAACATGATTTACAGTTACTCTAGCGGCATAGATTGTGGCAGCAGCTTCATCAACATGATTTACAGTTACTCTAGCGGCATAGATTGCGGCAGCAGCTTCATCAACATGATTTACAGTTACTCTAGCGGCATAGATTGCGGCAGCAACATGATTTACAGTTACTCTAGCAGCATAGATTGCGGCAGCAGCTTCATCAACATGATTTACAGTTACTCTAGCAGCATAGATTGTGGCAGCACCTTCATCAACATGATTTACAGTTACTCTAGTCGCATAGATTGTGGCAGCAGCTTCATCAACATGTTTTACAGTTACTCTCATGGCATAGATTGTGGCAGCAGCTTCATCAACATGATTTACAGTTACTCTAGTGGCATAGATTGTGGCAGCAGCTTCATCAACATGATTTACAGTTACTCTCATGGCATAGATTGCGGCAGCAGCTTCATCAACATGATTTGCAGTTACTCTCATGGCATAGATTGCGGCAGCAGCTTCATCAACATGTTTTACAGTTACTCTCATGGCATAGATTGTGGCAGCAGCTTCATCAACATGATTTACAGTTACTCTAGTGGCATAGATTGCGGTAGCAGCTTCATCAACATGATTTACAGTTACTCTTGTGGCATAGATTGCGGCAGCAGCTTCATCAACATGATTTACAGTTACTCTAGCGGCATAGATTGCGGCAGCAGCTTCATCAACATGATTTACAGTTACTCTAGCGGCATAGATTGCGGCAGCAGCTTCATCAACATGATTTACAGTTACTCTCGTGGCATAGATTGCGGCAGCAGCTTCATCAACATGATTTACAGTTATTCTCATGGCATAGATTGTGGCAGCATCTTCACAAAATTGATTTACAGTAACCATACAAACCTAGATTACTTGAATCTATCGTGGGCGCAGTTTCATACAAATGTCTTACAGTGACAATGGTGATATATGTTTATTTATTAATGTATTGGGTTTTTATAATGCACCTATATACAATGTGTTTCAAGGCAAAATAAGAAGTGGGGGAAACAAGGATGACAAAACAAACATGGTCCTACTAGGCCTTGTGGCATTTGGATCGTGCATGTGCAGTAACAGAAGTGCAGGGGGAGGGAGGAGGGGGTGCCAGAGTGTTAAGCAAGTGCCAGGAGAGGCCAGGTGGAGAGTGTGCAGGGGGCAGAAGGTCCGTGTGCTAAATCAGAGGAACGTGGCTGGAAGGGCTAAGGGGGAGCAGGCCCGGAGAGGCGAGTGCAGGGGGAGGGAGCCCAGAAGGGCAAGTGCAGGTTGGGAGGGTAAGAGGAGACCAAGTGCAGAGGTAGACTGGTCAGGGAGGGCCTGGTGCCCTGTAAGAATCTGAAGAAACCAGGCAGTCAGTCAAGAGGCAGGAGGGGAAACATGAGCAGAGGAGGGGGAGAGGGAAGGAGGGTCTTGAGGAGCTTCCGGAACTTAAGGAGATCTGGCTCAAGTCTGAGAGGGGCAGGGAGGCCATTCCAGAAGGAGGCATCTGCGGATAAGAGGGATCTACCCCCCACTCTCTGCTTGGAGAAGCGTCAGATCTGCAGAGAGTTGGAGACAGAAGACCGAAGGGCTCTAGCAAGGACGTATTTAGGGAGGGAGAGTTGGATGTAGCGGGGTCACAGGCCCCAGAAAGCCTTGTGGATGATGCAGAGGGTCTTGAACTTGATCCTTGCAGCCACCAGGAGCCACTGGAGAGATTGTAGGGCCTGAGAGATGCAGTCCCTGGGCTTGAGGCCAAGAATAAGTCTTGCAGTCCTATTCTGGATTAGTTGAAGGGGGCGAAATGAGGAGTTAGGCAGGTTGAGGAAGAGGCTGTTGCAATAGTCCAGCATGTAGAGGACCAGAGCTCTGGAGACACTGAGCCTCTGGGGGAAGGCGAGGAAAGGGAGAAAGCCTCTGAGGAGGTGTAGCTGAAAGTGGGCCTTCTTGGCAAGGCCCATGATGTTAGGAGAGAAGGTGAGAGAGGAGTCGAAGATGACACCAAGGTTTTCTGCCTCACAGGAGGATGAGGGGAGGGAGCCCATGGACAGTAGCCTAGAGTAGGGGGGAAGGAGGGGGCTGGGGTCCCAATGAGAAGGATCTCAGTCCTACTGGCATTAAGCCAGAGATCTTTAGCAGTGCACCATGCCTGAATAGCAGACAGGTAGTCAGGAATGAGAGAGGAAGAGGAGGGAAGCTTGAAGGAGAATTGTGTGTCATCTGCATAACACATGCGTGAACTCAGGTATCAAGGACATTTTGTCAATTTCACCTGTGTACTGTGAGAAGGCATCAACTAGATATTTTCATGTGTTACCCTAGAAAACCAAATTGAATTATGTGACTGTTTTACCATTTTTCTCCAAATATATGCTGTAAATGCACCATGAGCAACACCTCATGCACCCTACGTTACCTGGGGCTCTCTTGCTATCCTTGCATGCTTGTGCTAACTTGTGGAAGAATTTAATGTCCCTGCACTTGAGATATTCCCTTGAATCGTTTACAATGGCAGTGTCGCCTCAGTAGCTGCGCGACCACCGGCACCAGAAGCTGCCTTTGCTACTGCCATGTGCATAGCATGTAACTGGTCGCACACAATGGCGACTGGAACATTTTGGTTCCAATTGTTTAGGAGTAAGATGGAATATTTGATTCAAAACGTGACTTCTTTCTCCGAGCGCAGTCCGCAGCACGCCACTGAGCAGCATGATCATCATATTCAGGCATGAGACGGGGCCCGCGCCGGCGCGAGGGTCTGTGGTGCAGAATACGCTTCTCTAAAGAGCATGGGGGGGGCTCCTCAGCAGGGGTGGCCGGGGGGGGACTCAGTCTTTGTTACGCCACTGCACACATCCAACATCTTCATTCAAGCGTCTGGAGCAAAGGCAGCAATTGCGTTGCGTGCTGCTTGGCCGGGTCACTCCGTGACCACTCTGCAGATACTGCCACTAGCGTGTCCTAGCCAAGTTATATTTTTGTTTGGTTTGATGGGAGAAAAGTATCCCAGGGGCAACTGACAGAATCAGCAACCGGGTGTACCCTCTGTCATCGGGTTCCAATCAGAGACCAGGTGGAGGCACTGAGCAGGTGGAGGGCCTGGCTAGCGCTCTGTAAAGAAACTGGGAAACCGAAACACTCTGGGCCTCATTATAAGTTTGGAGGTGTGTGAAAAGTGGCAGTAATTCTGTTACCGCCACTTTTCCTGCACCACCAAACTACAAGTTTGCCGGTGGGGGTTGACTGATTTACCTCTGTTTTGTCCACCAGAGACTACAGTCCGGTGTACCCTGTGCGCGGGCACAATGCGCACAGTTCTGTGACAAGCTACCAGCACCAAGACCACTGTGGTGGTGGTTGCGAATTATAAATGCTCTGTAACGTTACTTACATATTAAGGGTCCGGTTACTCATTGTGGTGAAAATTACTCGTAGTGCATGACGTTTAAAGGAGATGATTTCATTACCCCTAGCACCCCAACAAGTATTCATGTCAAATGACGATGTGTCAAATCTCTCGATTTTCTGCTGCTTGTCTCTCTAGTTCAGTAAATGCTAGCTTGCCGCAAGGGGCAGGGGCTTATGGCTGCTAGTGGCCTGCAGTGGGGAAGAATTGCCACGTCGACAAGAAGCAGCTTCAGGAAACTTCTTTCAGCCCCCCTGACAGAATCTGGGCTCCCGCCCATTTGTAAGGGAGGCTGTGGTGCGGCGGCAATCCGGAGTTTCCTGCTCCGGTCAAAGGGCAATTTACAGCTTCGGCACAAACAAGGCGCACCCTTTTTTCTTTGTCTGGCCCAGATGTGTGTGTAAACATTAAAGGTGAAGTGGGGTGTCTGAAAGTCCACTGTGTGTTACATTTCAAGCACGTTAGAGTAGGTGAAAACTAAGCAACACATGAGCAATCATTCTCGGGGCCATGAGAAATAAAAACGTGTTGGGCGAGTTCGGTACATGCTTCCTGTGTGCAGTGACTGCCACAAGCCCTGATATGTCTTTGGAACGGTGGCCACTCGGCACACAGACGTGCGAGTCTTCCAAGCCGTTGGTGGATCTCCAGCACAGCCGAGCAAATCTTCTGGGCGCTAGGTGTTTGTCAGCACTATTGGTGGTACTCTGGCTTTCCTGGGATTATAGGCAAAGGTATGCGATCGGGTGATCGTGCAGATGCCAGCGACCAGTGGAGAGCAGGGGAGCATGCAGGAAATCAAATTGGGTTGGTGCCTGATGTGTCTAAGCCAGGCTGCATAGAAGGATATAAGGATGCAGGACAACCTGGTGGCTTAGTGGCATGCTCCACAATGACCCAGAAGCCCCTGGGTTACGCACCTTTATTCTCCATCAGTGCCCATGCACGGTGGTGTGTCGGATGCGCAGGTTGGAACATAACATACCATGCCTTTTTCCATGAACACAATTACAATTATCACCTTTCTTTAACAACCTCTCTCCTTCAGCATACATAGGCCACAATTCATGGAATCGAGCGCAGAAGTAGCGCAATCACTGCGCGCCGAGAAGGAGCATGCTCCAGGCGTGTGCCAGCCGTGGCGCAAACCAGCAATTGCGCGGCACACGTATTCAAGGATTTACCGAGGCATCAGTAGCCGTGGCGCAATGAACAGCAAGCAGCACCAGTAACACCCCCAACACTCACTGTGTGCAGGAAAAAGCCGTTGAACTTCCCAATACGGCACAAGGCCCCACGCCATCTGTGGGCTAGGACACTGCCCCCATCGCAATCGCGTGAAAAATCAGCACGTACCCCGGTCGACCAGCCAAATCGTGGGAAAGGGCCATGTGTACCCTGTCCGCACCCCAGCGTAATCACGTACCCCGGTCCCAACAGTAAAATCGCGTGGAAAGGCCCACGCGTACCCCTTCCGCACCCCGCACCCTGCGTAATCGCATACCCCGGTTGCACCAGCCAAATCACGTGGGAAGGGCCGCACATACCCCGTCCGCACCCCAGTGTAATCGCCTAACCCGGTCGCACCAGCCAAATCATGTGGAAAGGCCTGCGCGTACCCCTTCCGCACCCCAGCATAATCGCGTACCCCGGTCACACCAGCCAAATTGCGTGCAAAGGCCCGCACGTACCCCGGTTGCACCAGCCAAATCGTGTGGGAAGGGCCGCACGTACCCCGTCCGCACCCCAGTGTAATCGCCTAACCCGGTCGCACCAGCCAAATCGTGTGGAAAGGGCTGCGCGTATCCCTTACGCACCCCAGCATAATCACGTACCCCGGTCACACCAGCCAAATCGCGTGCAAAGGCCCGCACGTACCCCGCTTGCACCAGCCAAATTGCGTGGAAAGGCCTGCGCATACCCCAGTCGCAACAGCCAAATCGAGTGGAAAGACCGGCGCGTGAATCGATCAGCCACAAACACACCACGCAGGCAGCCCACACCACATGGGACCCCCCATCACCTGTGACCATATCCTGCAGGCAGCCCACGCCGCATGGGTCCCCCATCACCCATGACCATACTAGGCAGGCAGCCCACACCACATGCCCCGCCATCATCCGTGACCATACCTCGCAGGCAGCCCACACCACATGGCCCCCATCACCCGTGTCCATACCCCGCAGGCAACCCACACCACATGGCCTCCCCATCACCCATGACCACACCCCACAGGCAGCCCACACCACATGGGATCCCCATCACCTGTGGCCATACCCCGCAGGCAGCCCACACCACATGGGTCCCCCATCACCCGTGACCATACCCCGCAGGCAGCCCACATCACATGGCCCCCCATCACATGTGACCATACCCCGCAGGCAGCCCACACCACATGGGATCCCCCCCATCACCCGTGACCATACCCTGCAGGCAGTCCACACCACATGGCCCCCCTCACCCGTGACCATACCCCGCAGGTAGCCCACACTACATGGGACCCCCCATCACCCATGACCATACCCCGCAGGCAGCCACACCACACCACACCACATGGGACCCCCCATCACCCATGACGGCAACCAGCAGGCAGGCCCCGCCTCATGTCCCCCCACCAACACGTGTGACGGCAACCTGCAGGCAGGCCCTGCCTCATGTCCCCCTACCAACACCTGTGACGGCGACCTGCAGGCAGGTCCCGTCTCATGGTACACTCCCCACCCCAAAACACTTTGGACCAATATACTTTAAAGCAGCAGATGTGAAATCAAATGCCACCACGTGCTGCACACTCCCGGTGCACCTCAACACCCATCCATTGGTCATGCTCCCCAGTACATGCCCCATGGCATCGGAGTCCTAAAATCACACATGCATGCATATGTGCACACACATGAACAACATTGGTCAACAGCAGGGACACAGAACTGAGTCAAGGAAGAGTGAAACTTGCACTAAACCATCAAGACCAGACACCACTTTGATTGCAATGGGTACAAATATATGAAAAAATCAGTATTAAAATCATACTCAGTCAAAACAACATATAAAACCAGCATGAATTAAATTAAAAAACAAAAGAGCGTGAAAACAGAAATAAAATGGATGTTGAAAGTGGAAAAACTCAAACATGTGGTCCATGGCCATCAATGCAAGTCCAAATAAAAACACAAATGAAAAGAAAACCATTCCTCCATGGTGAACTAAAATTGATCCCGGAAAAATACAACTATTTACAAACATCCATGGTCCATTGTCCCAAAACATGTCTTAAAATCCTAAAAAATGTACTTTAAAAAGAACTATGTACAGAATGTGGAGCAAAGTCCAGGAACTCAAAATAAAAGTGAAAAATAAATGAAACCTACACCTAAAGACCATATACAATGGCAGCAGGCTAGTCCTCCTCCTCGCCATGCTCCCTCCCAGTCTCTGCCAGGTCATCATCGAACACTGCGTCCACTTCCACGAGACGGGCCTCTGCTTCCCCCTCGAGGGCTTGCAGGGACTCCACCATGCTCCTCTTGAACTCCCTGCAAGTCTCCTTAAGGACTTCCGTCCACCTCTCTGCCCAACGCAGTGAATTCTGCGCCCTTGCCATGGTGAGTCGGTGCCTTCTGTGCCCGCTGCCGCTCTGAAAAGATTTGCTGGCCCAACACTCTAACACGGAAGACATCCTTGTCGTAAGGTCCACGTTTGTCACCTGCCTGATGGCCGGTACCTGCCCCTCTGCTGTTGAAAGCCCTGAGTCCTGTCGCCTTCTACTCTGAGCCTGCTGCTGCCAATATGCCCGGTTCCCGCGCCACAAGGACACAAGGACAGCTTCTGGGATGATGACAACCCCCAGAGCTGTCGTTCACAGGCCCTTCACCTTGGTGCCTGCTCTTTCTCCATTGCCATAGCTCCTGTTGCTGTGGTGACCACATCTGCTGACTCCACCTCGACTCCCAACGGTGGCAGGGATGTGATCTCCTTAAGGTATATAAAAATAGAACTTAAAAGGACAGGTCATTAAGTGTAGCATTTTAACAATCAATAGTTTTAATAATTTAAGACATTCATAAAACAAGTATTAAATCATTAGGCATTGATTCAAAAAACATGTGTCATAAAAAGGAATTCTTGAGAGCCATTAGAGGGCTAACCTTCAATTGGAGAATAGAAAAAAGGCAAGATGTGGTAAATCATTCTTTACAATCATTGGTATCTTAACAATTGATGTTGATGTTATAGCTCTGTTGTTATACAGAGACATCTAGTCTCGACATGTTTCAGTTCCAAAATGTCATCTATACAGAACTTTCATCAGGAGGAAATAATATGCGTCAAATTCCTATCCTGCATCCAGCTTCAGTGAAGGTGAACAAACAAACACGACCTGTCCAGGTTAAAAAGAGAGAGAGAGAGTTTCCGTAAGATATTACTGCTATAGTCAGTCTCTATGAGTTTGTTAATTGAACTGGGAACCTCAAACTCAGGATAATCAAATTACCTCGGGAAGGTTCTTGTGGGGGGCGTACAATCCTTCTGTTGAATTGTAGTAGGAACATGTAGGATTCCTACGGTGTGGCTGAGCGCGCGGCTCTATTGAGTTAAACATGGTAAGGTAGGGACACTAGTTTTTGTATACAAAAATTGAAAGGCACCCACCTGTAGTGGGAACTTGCTGGCCACGCTGTGTTGGAGAGTGATTTAGCCAACCAGTATGCCAAAAAATCCTATAGTTGGTCTACACGGCTTCAGAGCACGGTGTGCGTTGGTACTGTTTAGCACTAGAGTCATCTACAATAGAAAACACAGAGGTGTGGAAGTTATAGGGGCTGTCTGAATAAGCTAAATGCACCCGCAATGGAGCAGTTGACCTCTGCCTCCATCTAGGTGCTACGATCGGCACAACAGAAAAAGTGGAGATCTCTAAGTACAAAAATGTAGATGTATATGCCAGCACCAAATAGACAAGTACCTGCGGTCTCGTCTCATGCGAGATTGCAGCAATTGTTGAGAAATCCCCGTGCGGATCCTCTTGTCTGTAGAGAAAGGGCTGCAGGTCCCCCTGTTAAAGAAAAACATTGAATGGTTCTGTCAGAAGGCATGATGCCGTCGGTACCGTGGACTAAAGTCTAAAGAATCAGGAAGTAGCATATGGGAATTCCATCAATACGTATTCCCGGGGGCTGGATGTTGAGGAGGAGATCCGCTTACCTGCCAATAACCTGTCAATAGGGTACATGTTTGTATAATTTCTGTACAATTATTTTTTTTTGTAACATTATAATGTGTAAAAAGGTTGGGTGCACTGGTCACAACAAGACTTTCATCTATGACCACTCATTTTATGGCACTTAGCCGTTATTTGCATAGCTTCCTACCCCAGAGGTAGCTCGACTTCAATAGGACTGGTTAGTAGGCTCCATTCCATTATGGCGCCCAGGATGTCGCCTTCCAGGAGAGGCTCCTGTTTCCCGACAAAGAGAAAGGACTTGCTTGTTACCATAGTTATTCGCAAGCTTACGCCGCAGCACTTCTTCTAATAATTTACAGATCACTGCGGTGGAGTCTAAATACGCCAGAGGGTTACAGCAGTGGAAATAGAGGATATTCATAGCCTCTTCCCACAGACGGCTTTTAGGTAAGCGGATCACCTCCTCAACACCCAGCCCCCGGGAATACGTATTGATGGAATTCCCATACCGTACTTCCTGATTCTTTAGGCTTTTGTCCACGGTAGCGACGGCATCACGCCTTCTGACAGAACCATTCAATGTTTTTCTTTAACAGGGAGACCTGCATCCCTTTCTCTAC
The DNA here is from genome assembly GCF_040938575.1 of Ambystoma mexicanum. Classification (NCBI taxonomy): domain Eukaryota; kingdom Metazoa; phylum Chordata; class Amphibia; order Caudata; family Ambystomatidae; genus Ambystoma; species Ambystoma mexicanum. The sequence goes on along the minus strand of NC_090933.1, from coordinate 1,355,036,882 downwards.
AGAAAAGAGGCTCCGCACAGGGATTTCTCGACAACTGCAATCTCGCACGAGACCGCAGGTACTTTTTCTATGTGGTGCTGGCAGGTTTATAGTGAAAATGTCGAAAAAAAAATGTTGAAAAAAAAATGTCGAATGTTTTTTTAACATTTTTTTTTAATGGGGGGGTTCTCCAGTTCCCCCCAAACTCCCAATTTATTTTTTATAGCTAAACCCAAAAAAACATACAAATAAAAAAAAAACATTAGATTTTTCTTTTGACATTTTTTTCCACATTTTGGTTTTCGACTTTTTGCAGTCGACATTATAACTGCACACCGTGCTGGCAAATAAATTAGAGATCTCCACTTTTTCTGTTGTGCCGATCGTAGCATCTAGATGGAGGCAGTGGTCAACTGCTCCATTGCAGGCGCATTTAGCTTATTCAGATAGACCCTATAATTTCCACACCTCTGTGTTTTCTATTGTAGATGAACCTGGTGCTAAACAGTACCAACGCCCACGCGTTCCGAAGCCATGCAAACCAACTGTAGGATTTTTTGGCATACTGGTTGGCTAAATCTCTCTCCAAAACAGCAAGAGCAGCAAGTTCCCACTACAGGGGGGTGCCTTTCAATTTGTGTATACAAAAACTAGTGTCCCTACCTTACCATGTTTAACTCAATATAGCCACGCGCTCAGTGAGCGTATGGCTAACCATACCTTTTCTTATCTTTACAGCCACACAGTACGAATCCTACTGGTTCCTATTACAATTCAACAGAAGGATTGTACGCCCCCACAAGAACCTTCCAGGGGTAATTTGATTATCCTGAGTTTGTGGTTCCCAGTTCAATTAACAAACTCATAGAGACTGACTATAGCAGTAATAGCTTACGGAAACTCTCTCTCTCTTTTTCCCCTAGACAGTTCGTGTTTGTTTGTTCACCTTCACTCAAGCTGGATGCAGAATATGAATTTGACGCATATTATTTCCTCTTGATGAAAGTTCTGTATAGATGACATTTTGGAACTGAAACATGTCGAGACTAGATGTCTCTGTATAACAACAGAGCTATAACATCAACATCAATTGTTAAGATACCAATGATTGTAAAGAATTATTTACCACTTCTTGCCTTTTTTCTATGCTCCAATTGAAGGTTAGCCCTCTAATGGCTAGATGTCTCAAGAATTCCTTTTTATGACACATGTTTTTTGAATTAATGCCTAATGATTTAATACTTGTTTTATGACTGTCTTAAATTATTAAAACTATTGATTGTTAAAATGCTACACTTTTGACCTGTCCTTTTAAGTTCTATTTTTCTATACCTTAAGTCTAATCCGTCCCGGAACAGATACAACTGACACTATTAGCAGGTGCTTACACAGTGTCGACTGGGTTTCCTCCTATATCTCTACAGGGATGTGATCTCCACCAGACTGGCCGCCGGGATTGGGACAGATACACAGGGGGCCCTAGTGGTAGCTGGGCCAGAAGATGGCAGGGAGGACGACTGGCGCACAGAGGAGGTAGACGAGGAGGGGGTCACATAAGTGGCCAGCCCACGGACCCATTGTGAGACCATGAACTGTGCTAGCCAGTTGATGAGACAACAGACCTCATTGTGATGACGTGCAAGCCCTGATTGGAAGCCTGCACGTCATCACAGATGTTGCCTGTAAGCCTCGTGAGACTGGCTAGCAATGTTTCCACCAGGTCCCAAGATCCCGAGGTATTGGTGTATCCGTTTGTGTGAATACATCCGTCACCTGCGGATGGGTCTGGCCTGAGGAATTCCCGCAGTTTTATACAGATGCAGTCACAGACCCAGGGGCAGGAATTAGCACGGCACCTCCGCAGCAACCTGCACTGCATCCGGCCCCTGAGTCTGGACTGCAGCAGTCACATCTACGTCATCACCCCTGCCGGGCCCCATGGATTGGGCTGATGTGGCCTCCTCCTCCTCCACATGTTTCCCGCAGTGTCTTGTCCCTGTGCGGGCTCATCTGTCCCTCCCACTGCTGAGGAGTCCTCCACCACCTTCGCCCTCTTGGACCTACCCTCAGCAACTGCGGCCGGTGACTCCAACGCAACACCAGCCTCCTCGCCCCTGGAAGATGACAGTACCTGGGAGGATGATTGGGCCTTGTGTCAGTGCCAGGTGGAGGCATCCCTGCTGCCTTGCTCCACAGCGCCTTCTCTGCCCTCTTCTCCCAACGCCTCTGTGGATGTGAAAACAGAGAACACAAACATCAGGGGACTGAACATATGTGTGTTTGGCACAATGCAAATGTACATCGGTGTCACTGTCAAAGGTCATAACCATCATCACCATCCACCACACACTGGGAAGTGGCATTCACACACATGCACAATCGTATATGTCATGCGCAACAGACATTCATATCATATACAAGGCAATGTGAGCACTTCAATATCATGTGCCCACCTCTCGTGCATCATGGGATCTCATTCACACACATCACCTGACAGTCATGCAACAGCCCATGCAGCTCTCACATCAGAGTGCACATGAGGCCAATTTGGCTGCATGAGTCAATCACACATTCAAATGCCCATGTGTCATACATCAATGAGTGTTGGACAGTCACACACTCACTTCCCTGACACATGCACATGTGCACCATGCATGCCTGTGATGTTGAGGAAAGCACACATGTGTAACACCACTCACATGCCCCAGTACAGACACATGCATGCAAACATGTGCATGTCGCTACATGCTTGCGCGCATCATGCATTGAAACCCAAACACCATTGCTGTCACACGTTTGAACGGACTCACATGCAACACTGTCTGGGACATGTACACAGACATCTGTACTAGAGGCATGCCAGACATGATGCCAAGGTGCAAACTGCAACCACACACATCAACATGCACATGCACCATGTTATACGAGAGCACATGGACTTTTACCAGTCGACTCCAGACAGAGCTCCAAATCCCAGACTTGGGTGTACAGTGCTGGATAAAACCTCTCCAGGACCTGATAGTTGTCGTTGGTCCTGGTGCTGAAGTCCTCCCAGTGCTTTTGGACATGTGTGTAGTCACGGGGTGCCACCCCCTCCACGTTGATGGCTCTCACGATGTCCGCCCAGATCCTCCTTGGTCCTTCCTTGCCGACATGCGATGGTCCGTGGAAGAGGGCATCATAATGCCCCAGGACTTGCTCCACCAGGATGTCAACTTCCCTGGCCGAGAAGCTGACAGCCCTCTGCCTCGCTGCGGGGGGAGGGGTTGCCACTTGCCTCAGGTGATGTTGGGTCAGACATGGCAACCCCTGAGGCAGGTGTGGGTGAGCAAGGTGGTCCTGGGGCTGTGCTGTGGAGCGGTGGTATGGCACATCGTCGGGAGTCTTAGGGATCAGCAGATGTGGTCTCAGTGACAGGAGCACTGGTAATGGCTGTAAAGCAGGCACCAAATTACAGTGCACATGGGCCGCAGGCACACAGGGTGGGCAGGTAGCAGCAGATGGCTCGTAGGAGGCAGCTCGGGGAACTTGGAGGCAGGTAAATTGGCTGGTAGGCAGGAGCGTGGGTCTTCCGTGCTACTCGCGTGGCCAGCCGGAAACAGAGTGACTCTGCACGTGCGGAACCAGCGCGTTAGTGTGGATTCAGAGGAAAGACCTACGTGACATGCACTGAACGTTGGCGCGTATACTTTTGAGGCTGACAGTGAGTTGCGTACGCATTGTCAATCTGTGGGTGTCCCTGTTTGTCGCGTAACCCCTCATTTAACATCACTGTAGCTTATGTGTCCTTTGCGTATGTATTGTTTGTGTTGCTGGGTGCCACAGCATACGGCGTTAGGTTTTTACTTTGCACGTGGGCTGCAGAGGGGTCGCGTACATATTTATTTCATATTTGGGGTGCCTGTGCATTATGCAGCCCGTTACATTGAGCCTTGCCCCCTCACTGAAATTGCCCAGGACAATCGATAGCTGCGCCTTCCATTGCACCAAACCATCTGTGCCATGACTGGGAGGGCATCTAGTGGGCAGGGAGGCAAAGTTGGCCGGGGTGGCAGAGGCGCCAGAGGTGGCAGAGGTGCCCGAGGTGGCAGAGATGTGTGAGGTGGCAGATGTGTGCGAGGTGGCAGAGGCACCTGAGGTGGCGGAGGTCTGTGGCCCCGTGCAGGGAGGGCCATTCCCCCCACCCAACAGGTTCAGGAAGCTGCAGGGGCAGCTGTAGCAACCACCACCCAGCCTCCAGGTCACTCAGCCATGCCTGTGGTGCTCCCCGTATCAGTCCACGGAGACGCTGGGGCAGATGCTATCTGTGCATCGAAGGGGAAGGGAAATGCTGTGCAGCATCATGGCACCGCCACCCAAGTACAGCCACCTGTAAGGACACCTACAGTCACACCATCAGTGTGTGATGCCACAGCCCAGGCCATCAGTGCTCCAGCGCCTACTGACCAAAGTGGTCCCAGCCACTCTGGATGTGCACAGCCTCGTAAGAAGGCAAAGGTTGCAGTAGGCAAACAGGCTCAGTCTCAAGGCACGGCACAGGAGACCTGCATGTCGAGGAAGAGGAGCTTTAGTGATGAGGAGCTCCAGGTCCTCGTGGACTACATGCGGGGACACCAACACGACATGCTTGTGCAGGCAACGAGCACACATACGCCTGCCCAGCCTATGGCCCACTGGCAGTGTGTTGCTGACCTTATTAACACCTTCGGCCATGAGAGGCACTCAGCTACTGATGCAATGAAGCGTTGGTATGACCTGCGGTACCAAGCAAAAGGTATGATGGGTGCCAACTACGCCTCCACTCTGCTGACTGGAGGTGGGTTACTAGAAGAGGACAAAGAACTCACTCCACAGGATGAGATCATAGGTGCTGTGATTGATGTGGAGCAGATCTGAGGAGTGGGAGACCTGCCAATCTATGAGGCAATGTCTGGTAAGTGGTGTTGCGTGTGTGTACAGGTCATGTGTATGTTGCTTGGATGAAGTGTGTTGGTTGTCTGGCAGTTCTGGCTGTATTTGCATGACTGCAATGGGTGAACCATGTCATGGTGGACTGACACGTGCTTGTTGTCCTACAGACTGCATACGCACAATATGCTGCACACTGTGATAAATCCCATTACCACACCTGCTCACTCCTTCCACGTCACTCTCTGTCCAGGCTCTCTTGGACCTCTTCCTGCTCCAACCGGTGATGGCGGATAGCCTGTGACAATCTTGCACTCCACACTGGCCTTCTCTCTTCATATCTCTGATGGGTCCCACTGCCAGCTGCACTTCCTCAAGGGGATTCCTCCTTTCCTTTGATTCCCCCAGTAGCTCAGTGTCACCAGAGGACTGGTCATTCCTATGGTGAGCTACTGCAACAGCCTATACCCAGTTTCTGGGCCTCTATCACACTTTTATAGTAAATTAATATTTGATAGCACACTTGTGAGGATGATAGTGATCAACAATGGATAATGTTACAGTAGTACACTCTTTTTGATGGCTTAGAAGTGATATAGAGAGGATAAAGTAGCTGAGAATGCTTTTATGGCTCCAAGGACAATGCAATGATGAATGAAAATGCAGTACAGAAAATAAACTTGATATGACTTCAACAAAAGACAATATAATCACTTTTCTTTGACAATTCACCCCCCCCTTTATGCAAGGTAAAGAGATGGAAGGAAAGCACACAGTTCTCAGGAATGCAATCAAATATAATTCAGTTCCCCCCTAGCAAGCTTAGATGAAAACAGGTAGGAGTTTGAAACACAGGCAATATACTTTGAAGTGGTATGCAAAGAAGTGAAAAATATGCGAAAAATGCTTTTAATTCCCTATAGGAGGTTCAGGGTAGGTGGTAGATACTTTGAATCAGTTCGGGCCAGCCCTATCAATGATTCAGGGATGGTTATTAGGTTGAAAACAGATTTCAGGGATGGAAGCAAAGACAAATATTTTTACACGTGGCTGAAATTAAGCAAAATGTCAAATCACTGCAAATGTAGTCGCGTGCGTCGAGCGCAATTACGGAGGCACTATAAGGAGTAGGCAGTCGGTTCTAGGTTCGTTGGAAAGCCTAGAGTTTTAGCTTTAACTTTTGCTCCTAGCACAAACGGTTCCGGAGATACGGCCGATTTAGTAAAGGTAGTTTTTTGGATTTTAAATTTTAAAGCTCAGAATGACAGATGACAGTTTTCAGTTTTAAAGATGACAGAATGACACGATTCTAGGAGGCAGTTCTAATAGGCGAAAATAGTTTGGATTATATTATTTTAAACTAAGAGATTGGTTTTGGCACAGTGCTAGCTGGGTACTCACACTAGATTTTGGACAGGAATGCGACTTCGTCACCGATCGGGTCAGGAATGGCTGGACTTCTGCTAGCGGTTCTTCACAGCGCTCTGGACTATGGGTCTCTGGTTCTGTTATCGGTTCTGCTAGCGGTTCCGGATACAGCGGTCTCTGGTTCTGCGGGTCTGGATCAAGTGGATTCTTAACAAGCAGCAAACCGTACAGCCCGGCGGTTGAATAGTTTGCAAATGATTTTTGAGGCCTGCTGAAGAGAACTCAGCTTGTGGGTTAGCCTCTCTGCTACAAGTTTTGAAGTAAAGTTCTGGATCCCTGGTGTTCTGGATTTGAATTCTGGAGTCTCCCGGCAAAGCGTCCCGCAAGAAAGTGGAAAGTGAATGTCTCTACCTGGGTTTCAATGTTCCTTTTATATGTTTTGAAAATGGGTGTGTGCCTGGGCCTAGCTAAGCCTGCCCCTCTCACTTATCATTGGCTAAGCTTTCCTCTCTCCCTTGATTGGGGGAAGGAATGAAGTGTCAGAGTGATGCTGTAGGTTTTATGGTCAGAGGAACCTCCCCTTGTCAAATTGCACACAAATCTATTTCTGACCCAAATACATATTTATCTATGTACCATTTTTCTAATATTATAGGTCCAGTTAACATATTTTCTGTAGCACCAAACCATCAGATCCCTGTCTTTGTACGATGTTGTGTCCACTTATGACAGAATTCTCCCCTTTTCATCCAGGTCACGACCTCTAAACCTTTCCAGATTTGACACAAATGTGCACCAGGGATATGGGTTTCAGATGATAAAGTGTCAGATTTTTAACATGCATACATTTGGAGTAACAGCCTTTTTTCCGCTACTATCCCCAAGAACATACCACAGGGTCCTAACACCTCTTAAAATGTGCACAGAATAATCACAAGAATGATGATGTTATTTATATAATTTTTTACAAGTCCGCACTATGAATTATCCATCTTTTTAAAATCATGCTCTGGCCCCAAAGGGGTGTGGTTTTCCAAAGCACATGGTGGAATTTCTGGTTTATCCACTTCCCCCAAGCTCAGCTTGCTCTCACAGGCACTGCCCCTCCCAGTTTCTCCCAAGAGGAAGCCATTTTATGACCCCCCCAATATAACATTTGCTGAGCCAGGGACAGTGCGTTGTTTAGTTTCCTGTAGTCCCCAGGTGCCACTCCCCAAATTCAATCAGAGAGGTGTCATCTCCTTTTGGCAGGGGCAGCAGGATACAGCCAGGCCTTGGAACACAGCTGCTGAATTCCCTCTCCTGTCGGGGGTAGTTGTCAGGCAGAATCCAGTTTCATTAAGCCAGGCTTCAGCTAAATGTCACTTTAGTTCCCAGTTTTCTACATTCAAATCAACTGACAATTTTTACACATGCAGCTAGAAGGCTGATTCTAAGTTCAAAACTATGACATTTCAACAGTTGCAAACTATGTGACACTCAACAGAAGGTCACTCATTTATTTTAAACATTTATATTTTAGTGTCTTTCAGTCCAATTTCAGTTGAGCTGCTGACATCCACAGCTCAGCCAGTTTTGTTATAAACATTGTTTTGGGCTCTTTCTCTTTCCAGATTTAGTATGCACACAAGAATACATTCTGCCAAATGCCTGCTGGTGTTCATTGAGATTTTTGAATATCTTGTGATGTTTAAAATAGCCATTTTCAGCTTGCATTTCAGAGAATCAAAGGTGATTTCAAAGCGTTTCTTTTTTTTTAGCCACCGGCACTGCTGTTTTTCCTTTGGCACACATTTCACTCATGGCACTCCTGGCCCACCATGCTTGCACTGGTGGGTGGCAGGTCAGGGGACCACTTTGCTGTGCGCAAAACTGCACGGTTCTCTAGGATTCTGGCGCAAAATGTGGGCTTTTCCGCCCTCTTGGATTTCCTAAGCCCACAGCACCAAATGTTGCAGCATAATAGTCCAAACGTGGGTCAGGACACCCAACAGGTGTGGATGAGCTGCGTGAAGGAATGGAGCGCCGAGCCCAGCCAGCTGGAGTAACCCGGTACGTGTAGGCTGTGTGAAGCATTGGGATGTGGAGTGCGCGGGAGCTTTTCCGTTCCCCGTTCTGACTTGTTGCCTTTCTTTTGCTTTTTCTTTCAGGTGCCGAGTAGCAGCAGTTCAGAGGATCGATGATGAGGTCGCTGCTGAAGTTCTACGTCGGCGTCCGGATTGCGGTGCAGATTCTCAGGTAAGTGTTGTCCTAATCGTGTTTGTGTTTGTCTTCCTTCTTGCATCTGGAGAGTAGCTGAAGTCAAAGCAGGTCCTGATGCAGTGAAGAGCAGAGAGCTGGTCACGGTGAGCGTCACGCTGCTAGGGAGCAGAGTAATGCGAAGCATGGATTTCAGCAGGGGTCGAGCTTAAATATTCAACCACACCCTGCCACTCCCAAAAGACTAGCCTGCATGCAGGCAGGAGCAATGACTCAACAACCTGCCATCTTGGAATGAGGGATGAGTGCTTCCGACCAATATGAGCCTGCTGCCAAAGGCGCCAGGACTGAGTCCAGGTGGCTCTTTTTGGCGCATCACGACGTTCGTTCAGAGTGGGGCCCAGGGAATATTTAGAGGTCCCCACTACATTATGGGGCACGGGTGCCTTTGAACACCGAATTGTGACAGTACTCCCCCCCAAGGGCCCTCTCAAGGTTGAATTCCTTCCTGGCCCTGGTTTAGTTGGATGATTGTGATGGAAACGCTTCACAAGCCGCTGTGCATGGACGTGGTGACTGGGTTCCCATGTTCTGTCTTGGGGACCGTAGCCCTTCCAGTCTATGAGGTAGTACAGCTGGGATCTGACCATCTTGGAGACTAGGATGTCTTTAACCTCGTATTCCGGTTCCTCGTCCACAACCACGGGGTCTGGAGGTACCAGGCTGACCTGGTTTCAGAAGCGAAACGTGGAACACAGGGTGGATCCGCATGTTAGGAGGAAGAGCTAGCTTCATGGAGGCAAGATGCATTATTGCCTCGATGGTGTACGGGCCTAGGTACCTTGGCCGAAATGCTTGGGCCCTTTCAAGGGTATGTGCCAAGAGGTTAGCCATACTGCGTCTCCGACCTGGTAGGTGGGGGTCCTTTTTCCAGTGTTGGTCTGCACATTTTTTTTGTCTTTCTTTGGCCATGGCCAGGTGTTCGACTGCCTTCTTAAGAACACAAGTGATCGTGGTATGCAAGGTTGTTACTGCCGGCATTCCTAGCTCTTCAGGTGGATCAAAGATAGAGGTTCGTGAGTGGCGCCCGTACATTTTTATAGAAGGGGCTTTGTCCGGTACTGGTATGGATGGAGTTATTATACGCATACTCAGCTATCCACAACAAGTCCTTCCAGGTGTCTTCTGTTTGGTGCAGCATTCACGTCAGGTACTGGTCGAGTGTCTGGTTGTTAGGGAGAATTCTCATTTTATGGCTAATTTCCCTCACCTAGTGAGTCCCTCAGCAGCTTTGCGGGATTTCAGGGGTTTGTTTTTTCCACCTGGTAAGAGTGTGAGCCTTTCTCCCACTCTTACATGTGTTTTTTGCCTTGTGTATTTCTACATTTTGTGTGATCTTGGGCTCTGGAGCCCACCACTCCAGGAGCCCCACTTTTGTGTGTGTGTTACACAGCACTTTCAGTGCAGTGACACAGGGTTGTCTTTTAGACTTCCCACTGACTCCATTTTTCTGGGGCTGACTACTGTCCCCCAGAAACCTGTAAAGTTGCCATTAACTTTATGTAGTCACTTTAAAACTACAGACCCAGTACACCACATCTTCCATGGAGTATTGGAAAGGGTTAATTCCTATCCCTTTTTGTCTGTGCGTCTCTGAGCTTTGTTTTGATCTTTTAACATTTAGACTTGGCTGGTGGCAGTGGTATCTACCCTAACATTTCTACCGCGATTATACTATATAAATGTGGTACTGTTCCAGGCTATTATATTAGCCTTGAACATAAACACGCTTGCCCAAATACTTTTTATTTTGGCTGCGGTCGGATTTAGTCGCCATTTCTTATTGTTAAAGTCCTTCTTGTGTTTTACTTTGCACGGCAAACCAGGTTTGCCCTCTTTGCTCTCCGTCTTTGGCAGGCTTCTATGACGAAGCCCTCCTTTTGGCGCCTGGGTGTCTAGGTGGGCTGAATGTAAGGAAGGGGTGTAGTCAACCCCTGCACAGGGTTTCCTTGGAGACCCAAGTCGCACTTTGTATTGATTGGCTAAGGTGGTTGTCCAGGCCGGACAACCCCCCTGCTGAGTGATTGACAGCCAGGCTGTGTGAATGGGGGATTTTCGCATAAAAGGCAGGACTCTTGGGCTGGAAGTCAGAGTCGCCACTGGAACTGCAAGGAACCAAAGAGAAGCAGAGAAGAAGACGGCTGCTGCACCTCCTAGTCCCGGTGAAGCCCTGCTGCAGCCCTGAGCTATCTACCCTTCAATGACCAGAGAAGATCCAGTCTGGAGTCTTCTTCCCTTGAGCCTGGTGGCGTCAACCAGCTCATCTTCCACAGCCAGAGGATCCTCTTCGTGGTTGAAATCGCTGCACACTGCTGTGGTGGTACGGATAGCCATCTGAAGAGCCTCTCCTGTTTTTTTTAAAAAAAACATGATTATTTTAAACCAAGGCAGGATAGATTACAAATAGCATTGCGCAACAACTTTGCTTGTTTTTAATAGTTCCCTTTGAGTTCATACTCTTCCCCCCACCCACTAGCCCTCTCTGGTCCTCTGTCTCCCTCCCCCAGTTCTCCTGTTCCGCAGCTCAGCCTGCTGCCCCTGCCACTCAAGTGGTCTCCTGATCCTTCAAAACCCATCGGGTGTTGATCGGTTTGAATGTCAAGGCGGGGAATCGCTGGTCATAGTCCAGTACTGGGGCCCAGATGTTCTGGAAGCAGTGCAGGACTCCAGCCCTCGCCGCGGTTACCTTTTCCGCGATCAGGATGTCCCATAGTTTTCTCCACCAGTGAGCCATACAGAGGCCGTCCGGGGATTTCCAGAAGCAGGCCAGCACAGTTTTGCCTGCCAGGAGGCATTGCGTTAATAGTTTCGCTCTGTTTCCGGAGCGGGGGTAGACCCCGGGGGTCGGGACCCCCAGTAGGACGGTTTTGGGTTCCAGTGGAAGCGTGCTCCCGGTAATCTGTTCGATAGTCGACAGGCACCAAACCCAGAATTGCTGGATCTTTGGGTAGGTCCACCACATGTGAAAGAAGGAGCTAGGCTGGGTGCATCCCCTCCAGCAGGAGCAGTCCACTTGTGGGTTCATGTGGTGTAGCCTAAGCTGGGCATCTGGACGAGCTTGTATGCACATTCTTTGTTGGTGACACAGGTGGATGAGGTGTGGGTGCGCGTCCAGATGTCCACCCAGGTTTGATCATCAATCAAGTGGCCCAGGTCAACCTCCCATTGGGCCATGTCTCGAGTTTTTGCCATTAGGAAGTCCCCCAGGAAGTGTCTGTATAGTGTCGAGGTTCTGCCTCATGATGGTAGGTCCTTAAGTGTTAGCTCAAGGGGAGTAAGGGGGCGTGTGGCCGTCTGGAGGGTCTGGGGGTGCGAGCACCAGTGGCAGAGCTGGCGGAGCTGGCAGTAAGTGAATCTATCTCTTTCCTGGAGTTGAAACACCTCCTTGCACTGTTCGAAGGTGCGGGGTTTCTTCCCGAAGTATAGCTGTTCCAGGGTTTCGAGGCCCCCGCCTATCCAATTCTGGAAGTTACGGGGGTTTGTCCCCGGCGAGACGTTTGGGTTATGAAAGATTGGTGAGAGAGGGCTTTGAACCTTGGGATTCCCTTTTGTTTCAGAGCCCAGTCCCAGGAGCTTTGCATGTGTTTGGTCGTCTGCAAGAGGTTCCTCCAGTGCTCTCTAAGGGGGGGCTGGATATGTGGTAGGAATCGCATGGGGAGCGGAAGTTGAGCTTGCTCCAGTTCCACCCATCAGGGGTGGTCTGTGCTTATCTGCCAGGCGTGGATGTGTGCCAGCTGCGCTGCCGCCATATATGCCCGGAGATCGGGGACCCCAGCCCCCCAGTCTGGTGCTGCCAACCAGAGTCTTGTGGGGGATTCTGGCCTTCTTGCCCCTCCATATGGACTTTAGCATTTTCCTCTGTAGATCCTGAAGGGCTGGTGCTGGGATGGCTACTGCGAGGGAGGAGCAGGCATAGAGGAATCTCGGGAGCAAGTTCATTTTGGCGGCCGTGATTCGTCCCATTAGTGAGATTTCCTGTGTGGTCCAGCGCTTCAGGTCCCCTTCCAGTTCTTGGAATAGTCTAGGGAAGTTTGCCTGATATGTGTCTTTTGGGTTTGCCGAGATGTGAACTCCCAGATAGGGAATGGACTTTTCCTGCCACCTGATCGGGCAGAGCCTGGTTAGTGCCTCCCGTTCCTCCCGTTGGAGGCCGATGCCCAGTTCCACCGATTTGGAGAAGTTGACAGTGAAGCCGGTGACCTCCCCGTAGTTCTTTATTTCCACCAAGACGTGCCTCGCTGAGGTGCTAGCTTCTGAGGGCGTCAGCAAAACGTTGTCGGCGTATAATGCAATTTTGTGTTGGGATGGGCCAAACTGCGGGCCCTTGATGAGCTTATTCCGCCTGATCCTCTGGGCGAAGGGTTCCATTGTTAGTGCGAAGAGAAGGGGAGAAAGCGGGCAGCCCTGTCTTGTCCCACAGGTCATGGAGATCGGGGTTGAGAGGGCACCATTGATCCTCAGGAGGGTTTTAGGGGCTTTGTAGTTGGCCAGAACCATAGACTGGAACGCTGGACCGAAGCCGAAGTCCTCTAGGGAGCGCTCCTTGAATGACCAGTCTACCCTGTCGAATCCTTTGGTGGCGTCCAGGGCCATCAGAGCGAGGCCGTGGGAGTTTCGATGGGTAATGTCTACCAGGTTCAGGGTTCTCTGAATATTGTCTCCTGCGGCTCTGTTCAGAATGAAGCCCGTTTGGTCGGGGTGGATTATATCTGGAAGTATGTGTGACAGCCGGTTGGCCAGGATCTTGGAGTAGAGGTTGGCGTCTATGTTCAGTAGGGCGATTGGTCTATAGAAGGCTGGGTCCCTCGGGTCCTTCCCTGGTTTAGGAAGGAGGATAGTTCTTGACTCCTGCATTGAAGGGGTCACCAAGCCTGTCTCCTTGAATGAATTGAAAAGTGTCACCAGATGGGGGATCAGCTGGGGTTTGAATATTTTGTAGAATCTCGAGGAGAACCCGTCAGGGCCCGGGGCCCGCGATTTAAGAGCTTTGATGGCTTTGTTGACGTCCTCGTCCGTTATTGGTGCCTCCAGCCTCTCTCTCGTTAGGTCTCGTTAGGTCTCGTTAGGCCTCCTGAGGATAGGCGTGGCAAGGCTGGCCCCCGCAGGTATTCCTCTTGTTTGGACTGGTCTCGTGGGGTGCAGTCATTACGTGGGTTAGGTGGTCAACAGCCAGTTGTTGTTTCTTTGTCTCAGTGTAGTGAGTCACCCCTTGTGGATCTTGGAGCCCTGTGATGGTATTGGTGCGTCTTGTTTTGGCCAGTTTAGCTACCAGTAGCTTGTTATCTTTGTTGTTCTTGGCATAATAGAATTGCCTGGTCTTGGCCAATAGTTCCGCGGCATGCTCCGCATAGTGGGCCTCTAGCTTCTTTCTGGCTGTGCGGACGTCTCCTTGAGTCCTGGGGAACCACCCTTTTTTCTTTTGAGCTTCTTCTGCTGTTTACAGTTCCTCTTCCAGGGCTTGCCGGGTTTGTCTCCGGTTCTGGTGGAATGCCACCCCTGGAGCTATCAGGGCTCCCCTGATCACTGCTTTCATTGCGTCCCAGTTGTTAGCAGAGGAGGTGTCTATGACCGGGTTCTCCTCGAAGAAATTCTTAATAGTGGTTGCGATCTTGTCTCTAATTAGCATGTAATTGAGGATTGGGTCGTAGAGCGACCATCTGCGTGGGGTGTTGGCTTTGGGGTCCTGGGTTCGAAGCTCCATTATTATTGGAGCATGATCTGATAGGATCCTTGGGCCGATGGATACCTCATTGGCGAAGGCGAGGGTTTGGGTCAAAGTTAGGAGGAGGTCAATTCTTGAGTAAGTTCGATGAACATAGGAGAAAAAGGAGTAATCTTTCTCGGTGGGGTGGAGCACCCGTCATGAGTCCACTACTTCCAGGGTTCTGAAGAGGCGCAGGAGGCTAAGGGCTTGCATGAAATCACCAGGGGTGGGGGGGTGGGATTTTATCTCTGGTGGGGTCTGGTACTCCATTGAAGTCTCCTCCTATTATTGTTTGGCCTTCTATGAAGCCCGAGAGGGAGGCACCCAATGAGTCGTAGAAGCTTGCCTGCCCCGAATTGGGGGCGTATGCTGATACGAAGGTATATAGGTCTCCCAGTAAAAGGCATTTAACTGCCACGAAGCGGCCTTCTGGGCAGGTTATTGAGTCCAATATCTGGGGATTTAGGTCTTTCCTAAACAGGATCGCAGTGCCCCCTTTCTTAGAGTCTCCCGAGGCGAGGAACTGACGTGGGTATATGCAGGCTCGTAGGCGTCCAAAATCTGCTGGAAGGAGATGAGTTTCTTGGAGCATCGCCACACCAGCTTCTTCATCTTGTAGTTTCTGTAGGATCGACTTGAGCTTGGAGGGGCGTTCAGCCTGTTAACGTTTAGCCAGAGGCACTGTAAAGTCTGATGCTCACGGGCTAACACCTCAGTCACCCCCTGATCCGGGGCGGGGGGAGTTGGAAGAGCGTCCATTAGTTGCCATCATAGGAGTGGGTTGGATGCGTGCTGTCCTGCTCTTGGGGTTTTAACACCGGCCCCCAACGGGAGGCCAACTCTTTAACTGGCGGGATGGTCGACATTGTGAGTGTGGCCAAACCCCTGGCCAACAGGGCCAAATTAGACAGTAGGTATAACATGTGTTTCCAAGAACACAAAGATGGAACGTACCTTGGAATGGGCATGGGCCGTGGGTGAAGCCCGCTGCAATGGGTAGTAATGATCTTGTGCAGGGCCGGAACTGGCGCTTCGCAGTAGAAAAGGGTTGGGCGCCTAGTCTGAGAGTGCAGCAACGGATCCTATAGTGTGACTTGGGATCTGTTTACCTCCTCCTGTTGTTTCGAGATGCCCTCGACCATGAGGACCACCTGGGTTGCAGGGGGGGGAGCTGACTCCAGGCTCCCTGTTGCCTCCGGGTTCGGTGAAGTGGCCTCTTTGGGGGAAGAGGGGTGCATGATCTTGCTGGCATCTTCCAGGTGGCTAATTCTCCGCAGAGAGCCATTAAACGAAAATTGCAGTGCCGTTGGGAAAAGCCATCTGTACCGGACTTGACGTTCCTGAAGGAAAAGGGCCAGGGGTCGGAACGCCTTTCTCCTCTGGAGAGTCAGGAGCGAGAGATCTTGATAAATCTGAAGAGGCGAGCCCTGGAAGGGGAGATCATCTCGTGAGCAGCTGATAGCGGAGATGACTTCTTTTGTGGAGAAGAAATGGACTCTAGTGATGACATCTGGAGGGAGGTCCGAGTCTACCCCCTGGCATGGGCGCAGTCTGTGGGTACGATCTAGCAGCAATTGGGTTTTGTCCAGTTGCAGGAGGAGGCCCTGGTAGAAGTCCCCTACATATTCTGGCAGGTTTTTGTCTGGGACCGAGGATGGTATTCCCCGGATCCGAAGGTTGTTGCGGTGGGCCCTGTTCTCCAAGTCCTCCTGCTTGAACTCGGGGATTTCACATTTGTCTTGGAGAGCTCTTACTGCTTGTTGAATGTCCCCCAGCGTGGTTGCCTGGTCCTGGGAGTGGTCCTCGACCTCACCCAGCCTTTGCTCCACCTCAGTTACCCTGTGGTCGGTTTGCTCTAATTTGGTGGTAAGTTCAGACATGCAGGACCTAAATTCGGCTTTAATGTCTGCCATGAAAGCCAATAGGTCGCCTCTGGTGGTCGGGGTATCACCCCCCTCCTGGGAATCCTGTGGGGTAGGCTTGGCAAGGTCAAGTTTTTTCCCCCTGTCTGGTGCTGTAAGCATGGTGGCGATGTCCGCGTTTTTGCTTGTTTTCGTTTGTTTGGACATAGTGCCAGATCGTGGGGCGGAAGAGATGTTAGAGAGGCTTGTTTTGCGTTCAGCTTCAGGGGCGCTGGTTAAGGCTTGGGAGTGTTGGTCCTGGAGTCTGAAGGCGTGAGGCTCCCCAGCGTAGAGGGTCAGTCTCGACAGGTCTGAGGAATTTTGGTGGAGAATTTGTCCCCTCTGTCTGGTGGGGAGAGGAGGTAAGTCACTCCGCCACAGAGAGACGGCAACTCTAATGGATCACCTCAGGTTTCAGGTTAGGGGAAGGAGCCTGGGTGGGGAGGTGGGCCGGGGCGCCCCAGGAAGTGGATATCTGAAGAGTGTGCCGCTTCGGAGAACGATATGAGGTCAGAGCCTCCTCCTTGGAGGGGAGGGGAAGGGGCCGAACCAGGGCAACCAGATCTGGTGCACAGTCAACTTGCACCTGGGACTGAGTACACCACTACTGGCCTGGGGAGCCAAGTGGATGGTGTCGCTGCCAGGTGGGTCTGCCTGCCCCTGCTGAGTGGTAGCTGTGAGTTCCAGGACTTGGGGCTCCAGGTTGGGGGGCCTTAGGACTGGAGATGGGTGTAGGTGGGCCTTTAGCGCTTACCAGGTGGGGTCTGATGAGCGAGGCCTGGGGTCCTCCAACTTATTGGGGGAGAGAGTGAGGAGGTTCCTCCACTTCTTAGGCAAGAGGAGAGGGGCTGCATAGGGGTATGGGCCGGAGCGCCCCAGGAATTGAGGGTGCGGGCCCAGTGCTGAATGTAATCTCTCCCACTGGCGCTGATTGGCGCAGAAATAGTTCCAGGGGCCGCCGGGGGGGGGGAGCTGCCTCTCTGCACCCCCTTTGGTGCGCGTACAGTAAGCTCCCCTGGTGGGGCCCGGGTCTGGTGTGAGATGGCCCCCACCCCTCCGTCACCCCCCAGCACCTCCTACCTGATGATGCACGGTCTGTGCCGCCGTCTTCTCTGGTGCCAGAGCCGATGCTATGATCCCGCGTAGGAAGGGCGCCGCACCCCGCGGGGGCCGCGGGCCAGCCTGGGGTGCGCTGTGAGGGCCTTGAGCAGTCCTTGCTGTGCGGTCCGCCGCGGCCGCTTGCTTCAGTGTAGTTGCGGGAGGGGATTCCGGGGGGCCCACCCATACGCCCCCGGGTCGGGGATGATGCTGCGTGTCCTCAGCAGTCTTGGGTCCCGGGGTTAGCTCCGCTGTTGCTGGGGGCCGTCCTCGGGGCTCTGGAGTGTTTTGTGAACAGATGGTTTAAAAATAAATGTACTTATATTTTTAAACCAGAAACCTTGAGTCAGTGTTTGCTTGAGTCACAGTAATTGTAGTCCTTTGTGTAATCTCAGCTACTGCTCATTTGCTCTTGAGATAAGCCTGGCTGCTCCGCTACCGCTACCACTTTAACAGTGTAGTACAGGCTTGTACCAAAGGTGAACTTTTATTACCACTTGTAATCTTAACTCTGTGCAGTGGTCCCTAAGGGCCTGCACAGGATTCTGCCTAACACTGGTGTACAGCGGTGGGACTTTTAAGTATAGTGATTACACTTAGAGTGCTGCTATTACCTTGGGTCAACTAACCACAAGTCTAAACACCACTATAGTCTAATAACTGAAAAATCATGTCAAATATGGAAAACTACAGTAAGGAGCTTCTCTTAAACTACACTGCTCAGTTTTTGAGAACCATGTGTAGAGAACAGAGACTCTCTGTTAAAGGAAATAAATCTGAACTGGTTGATAAGTTATTGGGAAAACAAAGTCTGGAGAGTGGGACAGAATGGCCTACCCCTCCAGCAAATGTGGATACTGATGTTTCTGATTCTGAGAATGTTGGTTTAGATGAAGTAGAATAATCTTTGTTGGGAGATCCTACCACTCCCTTACCTGCTCAGGAACCACAGCCTCTGTCCACAGGGACCCCGACAGGTCCTACAGTCACTCCTGAATGTATTGCCCTTGAGAAAATGAGACTTGAATTGGAAGTGAAACATATTGAGGCACAAACTGCCATGAAACATCAATAGTTAAGGCTCAGGGAAATGGAGATGGCTCATGCTTTGGAGATGAAGAAATTGTCTTTGGAAAATGCTTCTCTCCCAGAGTCTTCTAGGTCTTCCAGCCCTAAGAGGCCCCGTATGCCAAAGGAAATGATTGGTATGTATGAGACTAAACTTGATGTTTTGTATTGGTTAGCAATGTTTGAGTATAATCATAGGATTCGGGGTATCACAGGGAATCAGTTGATTCCTTGGCTTTTCTCTGGGCTTCCCCCTGTTGCTAGTGATGCTGTAATGGAGTTGGGAGAAGAGGATAAGCAGGATTATGAGTGTGTGAAGCTAGCTTTAATAGCTAGATTTGGGAAGACCCCTTCCCAGTACCTTAAGAGGTTTACGACCCTCAAAAAGAATGATCGTATCCCTTGGGCTACCTGGATGTGTGAATGTTTGAAAAACTTAGATGGTTGGGTTAAGGGTTACAAAGTGAACACTTATGAAGGTTTGAGGAATCTTGTTCTGTTGGAGTCTATTTATGATGCCTGCTCTCCTGAGCTTAGACAGCACTTGGCTGATTCAAAGGAGATAGATCCTAAGAAGTTAGCTAAGGCTGCTGACTTGTGGGTTACCAACAGGGCTACTCACAAGGATTCTGGGGCAACTCAAAAGAAGGATGAGGGAAAGCAGCCAAAGAAAGATAACAAGGAGAATTCCAATAATTCCAATCCAAAAGAGGACCCCAAACATAACCAGGGTAAGCCACAAGGGAAACCGAATCAGGCTAGTGTACCATCTGGTCCCAAACCAGATGGAGGAAGATAGTGTTCTTGTAAATGGTCAGGAGACACCTGCCATCAGAGACACTGGAGCCAGCATAACTGTGGTTGATGAATGTTTCTTCAAGGTAGAGGATGTTGCTAAAGCACTCCAACACCTAACCAAGTTAGCTGGACACCCTGTGCAAATGGTTACCCAGTTACCAGCTCTCATCCAGTGTAATGCCATGATTGTCAGAATACCTGTTAGTGTGCAAAGTGACGTACCTAGGAGAGTGCTGTTGGATAATGGCATGAAAACTCTTGGAGTTCTGTTTAGTACCCTCAAACCTCCCAGCAAAATGAAGCAGGAGCTCACAAGGCCTGCTAGGGAGAGAAACGTGAGAGGCTATCCTGGGGATTTGATAAAAGAAACTATCACCCCAAGTCCACAGTACGTACTTACCGCTATTTCAAGTAAAAAGGAGACAAAGGGGAAACCCAAGTCTACCAGCAAGAAACCAGCAAGCACTCCTGTGCCTACAAGGACATCACCAAGACTGTCCAAAGTCACACCTGTGACTCCTCCACCAGCTGAGGCTGGGTGTGAGGTTCAACCCTGTTTGGTTCAACTAGATACTGAGGAATCAGATCTAGAAGAAGAGCCTACTCTGTTGGAGATCTTGACCCTGTTGACCATCCTGAGCTGCAGTCTTTACCGGCAGAAGGTGGACCCAACAGGGCAGACTTCAGCAGAGGACAAAGAGAGTGTCCTACTCTTGAGGGCCTTCGCCTACAGGCAGCTTCTCAGCTCAATGGGGAAGTGCCTGGGAAGTATAGGTTGCACTGGGAGGATGGCCTCTTCTACAGTGAGCCAACTGAGTCAACCCCTGGGGACTGCAAAATACTTGTAGTACCTCGAGAGAACCGACTCCAGTTCCTACAGTTAGCCCACGAGATACCTTTGGCTGGTCACTTAAGTTTAAGGAAGACCAAGGAAAGGCTCTCTCTTTACTTCCACTGGCCTAAAATGGGTTCAGAAGTAGACGAATTCTGCAGGAGCTGTCACACTTGCCAAACCTCTGGCAAGAGTGGAGCCAGGAATGTGGCACTCTTGTTGCCTCACCCAGTGGTAGGAGTTCCTTTTGAGAGGGTTGGGACTGACATTGTTGGTCCTCTTGACCCTCCCACATCTTCAGGTAACAGGTCTATCCTGGTTGTAGTAGACCATGCTACTAGGTATCCTGAAGCAATACCTATGAGAACTGTTATGGCTCAGTCTGTGGCTAAGGCCCTACTTGGTATTTTTACCAGGGTAGGTTTTCCTAAGGAAGTGATATCTGACAGGGGATCACATTTTATGTCCCACTACATGCAGGCCATGTGGAAAACCTGTGGAGTCACTTACAAGTTCTCTACTGCCTACCATCCACAAACAAATGGACTGGTGGAGAGGTTTAACAGAACTGTGAAGAGCATGATAGGTGCTTTAGAAGAACCCCTTAAAAGAAAGTGGGACCTTCTACTGCCATGCCTTCTCTTTGCATATAGAGAAGTCCCTCGGGAGGGAGTAGGATACAGTCCCTTTGAACTTCTCTATGGTCATCCAGTCAGAGGTCCATTGGCCCTGATTAAGGGGGGGTTGGAGAGTGCTCCTCCTCCAAGCCAGTCAGAGTGACTGACTATGTGATATGTCTCCGGAGGAGAATGTCACACATGATGGCTGAGGCAAGTGATAACTTGAGGGCTGGTCAAGCTCTGGTCAAGCATTGGCATGACCAGAAGGCTAACATGGTTGAGTTCACTGAAGACCAGCTTTTTCTTGTTATGGTGCCCACAAGGCAGAGGGCATAGCAGGACAAATGGATAGGACCCTTCAAATTGGTGGGTAAACTTGGAGAGGTGAACTACTGGTGGACTTAGGCAATCCTAAGGAGGCTCCCAGAGTCTTTCACACCAACCGTTTAAAGGCTTATGTCTCTAGACCTGACATGGGAGCTCTGCTTCTAGCTTCAGCTCAAGAGGAGGAGGAGAGTGAACCTCTGCCTGACCTCCTCAGAGGCTTACCTTTAGATGAGCAAGTGGAAGGAGTAATCTCTCTTCCAGTCTCACTTCTGAACAGCAGGATGAGTGCAAGCCCACTTTCACCAGGCTTAACCACTTGGGGCCAGCATGATATCCTCACTGGTGACTGTTTTCCTGTGAAAAGCAGAGGGTACAGAATGTCAGACAATGTAAGAACCCATATAAGGAATGAGGTCAACAAGATGCTTGATCTCGGGGTAATAGAACCCTCTACTAGTCCATGGTCTAGCCCAGTTGTGCTTGTACCAAAGGCAGGATCCAAAGAGTTGAGATTCTGTGTGGACTATAGAGCTCTAAATGCAGTCACCAAGACTGATGCCCATCCTTTGCCAAGGACAGATGAGCTGGTGGATAAACCTGGTGCAGCCAAGTACCTCAGCACATTTGTCCTAACGTCAGGCTATTGGCAAATAGCCCTGACAGGCCATGCCAAGGTGAAAACAGAATTCTCCACCACAGCAGGCATCTACCAATTTAAGGTATTGCCTTTTGGACTAAAGAATGCACCTGCTATGTTTCAGAGGAGGGCCAATCAAGTTCTGAATGGGATGGAGGGCTTCTGCATGGCATACTTGGATGACATTGCAGTGTTCAGCCCTACATGGAAAGAACATATTGATCACCTATGATATGTTTTGCAGGCTCTTGAACAGGCCCATCTGACCATAAAGGCAAGCAAATGTCAAATTGGTCAGAGTAAAGTGGTCTACCTTGGACATGAGGTAGGAGGGGGTGAGATAAGGCCATTGCCTCCAAAGTACAAGCTGTACAGAACTGGGCCACCCCTACTACTCAAACCCAGGTGAGAGCCTTCTTAGGTCTCACTGGGTATTACAGGAACATCATAGAGAACTATGGGACCATAGCTTCCCCCTTGAATGTGATCTCCTCTCCAAAATTCCCTAAAAACTTTAGATGGAATGAGAAGTGCACTCACGCCTTTGAAGGCCTGAAGAAAGCCCTTTGTCAAGCTCCAGTCCTAAGAGCTCCTGACTACCACCAACCCTTCATTGTACAAACTGATGCTTCTAATGCAGGTATAGGTGCAGTCCTTAGTCAACTGGATGAAAAAGGTAACAAACATCCCATTTGTTTCATCAGCAGGAAGTTAAAGGATCCTGAGACAAGGTGGGCAACAACAGAATGTGAATGTTTTCCTATTGTGTGGTCACTGAAGAAGTTTACACCATACTTGTATGGATCTACTTTCATTATTCAGACTGACCACCAGCCGTTGAGATGGCTGATGCAAATGAAAGGGGAAAATCCTAAACTACTAAAATGGTCAATCTGCCTGCAAGGGTTTGATTTTACCATTGAGCACAGAGCAGGAAGTCATCACCAAAATGCTGATGGTCTCTCTAGGATGTTTATAACCGACTAGAGGTATGAGATCCATCCAGGAGTGGATTAAATCCTCCTGTCCCTTAGTCTGGGGGGGGAGGGCGAGTGTTAGGGAGAATTCTCATTTTATGGCTAATTTCCCTCACCTAGTGAGTCCCTCAGCAGATTTGCTGGATTTCAGGGGTTTCTTTTTTCCATCTGGTAGGAGTGTGAGCCTTGTGTATTTCTACTTTTTGTGTGATCTTAGGCTCTGGAGCACACCACTCCAGGAGCCTCACTTTTTGTGTGTGTTACACAGCACCTTCAGTGCAGTGAGACAGGGTCTTTTAGACTTCCCACTGACTCCATTTTTCTGGGGCTGACTACTGTCCCCCAGAAACCTGTAAAGTTGTCATTAACTTTATGTAGTCACTTTAAAACTACAGACCCAGTACACACCATCTTCCATGGAGTATTGGAAAGGGTTAATTCCTACCCCTTTTTGGCTGTGCCTCTCTGAGCTTTGTTTTGATCTTTTAACATTTAGACTTGGCTGGTGGCAGTGGTATCTACCCTAACTTTTCTACCGCGATTATACTATATAAACGTGATACTGTTCCAGGCTTGTATTAGCCTCAAACCTAAACCCGCTTGCCCAATTACTTTTTCTTTTTGTTAAAGTCCTTCTTGTGTTTTACTTTGCACAGCAAACCAGGTTTGCCGTCTTTGTTCACCGTCTTTTGGCAGGCTTCTACGAAGAAGCCCTCCTTTTGGCCCCTGGGTGTCTAGGTGGGCTGAATGTGAGGGAGGGGTGCAGTGACCCCCTGCACAGGGTCTCCTTGGAGACCCAAGTTGCACTTTATATTGATTGGCTAAGGTGGTTGTCCAGGCCGGACAACCCCCCTGCTGAGTGATTGACAGCCAGGCTGTGTGAATGGGGGATTTTCGCATTAAAAGGCAGGACTCTTGGGCTGGAAGTCAGAGTCGCCACTGGAACTGCAAGGAACCGAAGAGACACAGAGAAGAAGATGGCTGCTGCACCCCCAAGTCCCGGTGAAGCCCTGCTGCAGTCCTGAGCTATCTACCCTTCAACGACCAGAGAAGATCCAGTCGGAGTCTTCTTGCCTTGAGCCTGATGGGGTCAACCAGCTCATCTTCCACAGCCAGAGGATCCTCTTCATGGTTGAAATCGCTGCACACTGCTGTAGTGGTCCGGATAGCCATCTGAAGAGCCTCTCCTATTTTAAAGGAGCGCACCTTTTATTCACTGACGATGCTGCTGGCCTCATCCCTGGGTAGTGCAGATCACTCCAGACATCCTCCTCCTTGTCTCCATGACTGAAGCTGCAGGAACAGTGAGTCTGCAGGAAGCTACCAGGAACAACTGCTGTGGCACCAGCATTCTTCAACGAATAAGGTACTGTGCCCGACTTGAAGGAATTGGGGTGAACCCTTCTTCCTCACCAAAGGCTTGTCCTTTTCTTCCTTCCCTCTTATAACTTTTGCCTCCTCTTCTGACAATATCTAAGTACTCCTGGCAATCTTGAATCGTGAACTGTTCTAACAGTGTGATCCTCGGCAACAGGAACCCTGTTC
The DNA here is from genome assembly GCF_040938575.1 of Ambystoma mexicanum. Taxonomy (NCBI): domain Eukaryota; kingdom Metazoa; phylum Chordata; class Amphibia; order Caudata; family Ambystomatidae; genus Ambystoma; species Ambystoma mexicanum. The sequence continues at coordinate 1,355,012,861 of NC_090933.1, read as the reverse complement.
CACTTGACACTGGCGCAGGCCTATTGACTTTTATCTTCGTGTTAAAAGGTGCCCTCTGATTCTCTCTGCCTTGACAAAAGTATTGCCTATGATTTTTATCCCCAACTCTCTTGGGTTAATTCATGTGCTAAGTGTGTTTGACTACGGTTACATTTCTTCCCGCAGGTACGCATATCTTTAGTAAGACCGAACTGTCATTACTGTCAAAAAGTGATTGCATATGTACTCCCGGTAACATCTTTGTTTCATACCACCGGTCTGTCAAATTCTAAGGTACTTACCTTGAATTGTTCTGCACAAGGGGAATTGGTTGTGTGTAGTGTATTTGAAGTGTGGTTTTATATTACTAGAAGTGAAGTGTTTTGTGAACAGATGGTTTAAAAATAAATTTACTAATATTTTTTAACCAGAAAAATTAAGTCAGTGCTTGCTTGGGTCACAGTAATTGTAGTCCTTTGTGTAATCTTTACTACTGCTCATTTGCTCTTGAGATAAGTCTGGCTGCTCAGTCACTGCTACCACTCTTTCTGTGTAGTACAGGCTTGTACCAAAGGTGAACTTTGCGAGTTCACAGCTCTTTTTCCAGAATTTTGAAACTTATTGGCTACCATGGTCAGATATCAGAACCGATGGGAATCCGTGTAGACGGATAACCTGTTCCAGGAATACCTTTGCCAAGGTGATGGCGGTTAGGAGGCCCTTCACAGGAATGAAGTGGGACATCTTTGAAAATAAGTCCACCATAACCAGAATGGTGTTGAAGCCTCTTCAGGGGGGGAGATCTGTGATGAAATCAAGGGATAGTGTGTGCCAGGGTGTTGGATGAATTTCTAGAGGACATAAGAGACCTGAAGGCTTTGTTTTTAGTGATTTGTTCTGTGCACAGATCCCGCAAGTTGACACAAACTGGAATACGTCCTTCCACCAGGTCGGCCATTGTTAGGATAGATTTTATATGTGTATGTAATTTTCCCTCCATGTGTCAACCCCCAAACTTTTTGCTGCTGTTTAAACACCATTGACTGACTTTGCCAGAGAAGCACAGCCTTCAGCTGCACTCTTCTGGGCTTTCGTTCACTTTTCATGGGGCAACTGACCTGCCCTTAAGACAGTCAGTACTGGGAGACTTCGTTTTCCTTAGACCTTTTCTCATGTTGCAACTTTTATGCAGCATGTAACAAGTGTGCAATGTATCTTACCATACAGCACACTTGGGTCTATAGTCATTTCCAAAGGCCCTGGATTCTCTCTCTGGACTTTTTATGAACTGTGCAAATGTGTCATGGACAGGACTGGTGGCATCTATTGTTTCGCATTATTTTGAACCCTTTCCTGCCATGTTAACTGTGTTAGCCGCGCTTGGCACAAATTGGTGGCCTAAATGGCCATGCCACAAGGTTCTTTGTCCTGTTCTTTGGCCATCTTGCCCCTTCACCTTCCCCAGGTCGAGTCGAACCGGTTCAGTCCTTATTTGGTCATGTACTTCCCTGCAAATCCCAATACTTTCACGGGCTTCTGAATGCCTTGTGTGTGTGCCTCCAGGATGTGGGCTGGGATGTCTGGTCCCAATACACATCCTGGGTGTCAGAGAGTCTGGAGTTTCCTGAATGCCTGAGACCACCGTGGTCTGTGATTGGTCCACGTATGGAATGTGTGTTTGTGAGCAGATCTCCCATTGGGTCCTGGAGGCTGGAAACACCACTACCATGTCGATCTCCTGAGTTCTCACTGAACAAGGGATAAGGAGTCAAGTATCCTGCAACAAGAAGATGAGTCGAGGAACCGCTGGTGACCCGCTGGAAGGTTTGGCACCGTGAGCCCGCTGTCGTCCCGTGGGACCCCTCTTTATATGGTTGTCTTAGAAGGTCTGAGAAGACACTTCGACCCATTGGAATAGTAGGACCATCTATTCTCGGCACCTTCACCAAAACCTGCAAGTAAGCTTTCTCGGAAGTGTTCCAGGGCCAACCAGTGGGCTGACCAGCTTACGCAGGACCTTTTCTCTGTCTCCGCCGTTGTTTCGAGGAGGCCCTCGAAACTTGGTATACTGCTAGCTCTTTGTCCACGGCACCCTCACACCGAATTTAGTACACTTGGCGTTCCAGGTCTGAAGTGAGACGAGTGCGCCCGGATCAGAGTAAACGTGGTTACCGTGTTGCCCTGCTGCGGCAACGTCCTTTGCAAGTCCACTGCATTTGTGACCCTCTTCCCCCTGAAGCCTGCTGCAGTGAAACTGGGGCGATTCATCCACCCAGAGCGGAGAAATCGCCACTGTCCCATTTGTGAATCATCGTTGGGTCTCAGGAACTAAAAGGTGCCGAGACGTCCTTTTTGCCACATTCGAACCTGCAACCGAATTGGACTAACCTGTTGAAGTTTGGGTCTCCTTGCATCAGGGACCGGTGAGTAATCAATACCCCAACCGATTGCCCCTAGCGCAAGAGCCCATTTGTACACATGAGTTGCCCCTGGGGGCGCCTCTCTTGTCCACTGCTATTGAGAAATAGTGACTCCATCCCGAAATCTCGAACTGCCTCTGCCTTCAAGTGGAGGTCCTTCTTGAATGGTGGGAACTTATTCTTCATAGCCTTATCCACCTCCCCAAGCTGCTAGAGACCCCTGAAGAGACCCTGTTTTTCCCATTGGAACAACCGCATGCATTTGTATTACATGTACTTGGACTGCCTCTCAGTTAGATAAATAAATAATGTTGAACTGGGACTAAAGATTAACTGCGCTGCCTCTTTCCTTCCTATCTAGGTTGTCAACATATTTTGTGCAGTCACCCTTTTAGAGCCCCTGGTCTTGTATATATAGTGTATTGAGTGTGATGTATTGGTTTACTTAGTGTTACTGTGATTCTTTGCTATGGTCTATGTTACAAAGGCCTTGTAATAAATGTGTCTATATTTTTAATATAACACCTGTCTGGAGTAATTTGTAAATGTCCTTGCTCTGTGTGCTCATTGAGGTCCTTCAGTCACCCTCACCCCTCCTGGGACTTAGTCTTGACCGCCTGCCTTAGCTACCCTGATTGGTCTGGCTTGTCCAGAAGTTACCCTGTTCCAAGAAACTAGGTTGGCCTTCTGAACCTCTGCCCCTCCTGGTCAGAGTTCAGTAATCCTTCTTAACAGTCACCAGTAGCTTCTCTTGATCTTGGCTAGCATTTTGGTCACTCCCGGGTGTCCTTCAATTAATGAGTCATGATAGCTTGCAATGACCTGGTCCTGCAATTCCTTATTTGGAATGTAAAGACTCTCCTGGTAATATGGTAGCCCGTTGGTGATTGTGTTTTGCTGCCCCTTCAGAAGCCATGCCTGTTGCGCCTCTGCGTTCATGTGACGTTGGACTTCAAGTCTTAAGTCATCCAGAGCTGAAGTCACTGTAAGCGCCCCCATAATTTTCTCCTCTGGGATGATAGCCACTGGATCCGGTGTTGCATACGCTTCTTCTCCTTCACCCATACGGGACAGAGCGTCGGCCTTGCCATTACATACCCGCGGGCGGTAGGTGATCACGCAGACGTACTCGGCAAAAAAGAGGGCCCACGAGAGCTGATGGGACGACTGCACTCTGGCTGTCTTCAGGTATTGCAGGTTGCGATGGTCTGTGATCTTGGTGACCGTAGGCCGGCCCCCTAGGAGGTAGTGCCTCCAAGCCTTGAATACTGCCTTAATCGCCAGAAGTTCTTTATCTATGATGCCGTAGTTCAATTCCAGGGCTGAGAACTTACGCGACCAGAATGCCACAGGATGCAGTTGACCAGTGTTTGTTTTTTTGAGAAAGGATTGTCCCATGCTAGGTTGGAGGCATCTGCTCCACCACGTACGGGAGATCAGGCCGGGGGTGGTGTAAAATCGGGGCTGAGGTGAATTTCCGTTTCAGGTCTTGGAAGGTTCTTCCACTTCTGTGGACTAATGAAAGTGTTTGTTCTTTCACAGCAATAAAGTGATTGGGTGGACAATCTGTGAGAATCCTGGAATGAATCAGCGATAAAAGTTTGCAAACCCGAGAACACTCTGGACTCCCTTTACTGACGATGGTGAAGGCCAGTTGAGGATGGCGTCTATCTTTCGTGTATCTACACGGATGCCCCTTGGGGTGAGGATGAAGCCTAGGAACTCGACTTCTGTTATGTGGAAGAAGCATTTTTACAGCTTGCCAAACAGACGGTGCTGCCGGAGTTTGTCAAGGACAGCTCGGACATGGGTGACATGGTCTTCCTTTGTAGCCGAATATATCAGGATGTAATCAATATAGACGAGCGCGCAGACGTCAATTAGCTCCTGGAGTACGTCGCTCATAAAGAACTGAAACGCTGCAGGGGCGTTACAAAGCCCAAGGGGCGTTACATAGCCCAAAGGGCATGATCTGGTATTCATACAGGCCATACTTAGTACGAAAGGCGGTCTTCCATTCGTCGCCTTTTTAACTCGTATCAGGTGGTACGCCCCTCTGAGATCCAGTTTAGTTTAGATCTGGGCGTCCTTGACTTTATCCAGGAGTTCTGGGATGAGTGGCAAAGGGTAACGGTTTTTAACCTTTATCTGGTTCAGTGAACGGTAATCAATACATGTCCTCAGATCCCCCTCCTTCTTGGAGACGAAGAAGAGGGGTGATGCCGCAGGTGACTTTGACGGGCGGATGAAGCTGTATGCTAGGTATTGATCGAGGTAGGTTTTCAAGTGGATGTTCTCCTGTTCAGTGACTGCATAGATCCGACTGCAGGGGATCTGGGCTCCCGGTGTAAGGTCTATTTTACAGTCGTAGGGTCTGTACGGAGGCAGCGTATTTGCCTGATCCTTCTGGAAAACATCCTGGTAATCCACATACTCGGATGGCAGCGTGCTAGTTAGGCCCACCATTCTTCCTTCTTTTGGAAGATTTTCCACTTGTCCTCCCAGGAGGGACTGCACCTGGTAACAAGAACCAGCACATTGTTTCAAGAAGGTCAAGACCCTTACATGCCAGTCAATTTGAGGGTTGTTAGCCTCTGGCCAGGGCATCCCCAGAATCATCTGGAATTGAGGAGTGCTGATGAGGTCGAAGATGATGTCTTCCCGATAGCCGTCCTGACCGAGCAGAGTTACTTCTTCTGCACATTGTGTTATAGGTCCTGAAGATAGCTGGATGCCGTCGATGGCTGTGACATGCTCCGATGTCATCTTTTTACAGAAGGGAAGACGCATCTTGTCCGCCAAATCTTGGTCTATATATTTAACTATCGCTCCACTGTCTATGTACGCATCCAAAGCGTAAATAGACGGTTGTTTGTGGCTGATCAGGATCACTGGTACAACTAGATGTGAGACGGTTGTTTGTGGCTGATCAGGATCACTGGTACAACTAGGTGCGAGGTCTGTGAGGTTTCCTTCTCATTGCTCAACAAGCAGACCTCTACGCTTGCCAGGCGTTGGAGTTTTCCAAATCGGGTTCAGCATCTCCTCTACGGTGGCTCCCACCATCTACCTTGGTGGCTTTACTGGACACTCTGTGAGGTGGTTTTCCGCCTTCCCACAGAAGAGGCATAACTGCTGATGTCTTCTTTTTTTTCCCTCTCTTCCTTGGTTAGTGGGCTCCGCAAGCCTCCGATCTGCATGTGTTCGGGATGGCTCTCGGATTGCCGGGACTGAGCTTCTCTAGGCCGGACGCATATCACCCGCCACTGGGAACGTGCACAATCGCACTTGCGATCCTGCAGCCTGTTGTCAAGCTACACGGCTAAGTTGATGTACTCAGCACACCTGTCGGGGGGTTTACTACCTGAGACAAGATGTCCTTTAGCTCTCCCCGCAGGCCTCGGTAGAAAGGTGTGGTTCTCTTTTCTTCTGGCCAGTTGGTTTCGGCCACCAACCTGTTAAAGGTGGCTATATAAGTCAATAGGTCCTGGTTGCCCTGTCGGAGTAACCATAGTTCGTTGTCCAGGGCGTGGCCTCTAGTGTACCGGGTGAATAGCTTTTCGAGCTAGTGTTGAAACCCCCTGAAGCCGCGGAGCAGCGTGTTGTCCCTCTTTACCAAGGGAATTGACCAGTCTGCGGTGCTTCCTCCCAAATACGAGAGCACAAATGCGACCCATGACTGGTCGTTGTGGAACGCCCCCGGTCTACATAGGAAGTGCAAGCGACACATATTCATAAAAATGGCGCATTTGTTGGGGTTGCCCGAGAAATGTTCCGGTGGGGCCAAAGGGACTGCCCCAGGGAGGACGACCTGCACCGGCGCGGGCTGTGGTGTCGCAGACGGGGCTTGACCGGCTTGTGTCTGAAGTAATTGTCTTGCTAGATCATCGGTACAATCCCGATTCATGATCAGTTCCCTTCTCAAGGCGTTGGTTTCTTGTCAGGACGTGTGTAACTCCGCTCGTAACTCTCCCAGTAACTGGGCTAATTGGTCTGTGTCTGAGGTTTCCAATGCGCCCAGGCAGAGGTTCGGAGGAGGCTTCGTGTTCTGTTACGCTCTCCTCCGCATGGACATCGGGCGATGCTGGGCGAGCGGACGTCTGTAGGACTGCTGGGCTTGACAGCTCAGGAGGTATGGTCTGCTCTGGGTCTGCTCCTAGGATGGTGAAAGCTAGGTCAACTATGGGCTTCCAGTGCGTGTGTCTCTCTTGTAGCACTAGCCCTTTCCTGGGTACTGGATTCTTTCCCTGACTGCTCCTCACATGGTGACTGTGTTTGGTTGGCTATCCGTCCTGCTATTCCTTGCAGGGGTGCTGTTGCAGGACGCAGGCTCTGGTGGGACCAAGTTATGTCACTGGCCCACTTTACTTTGAAGAGTCGAGCCCAGAACGGCTGCGGCTAAGACTTGCCTGCTCTGTCCTGCTAAAGAAGTCCTTTCCTTGTTCTCCAGCTTGTTGTCTGTCTTTCTCTTGATCTCAGTTTGTTTTTTCTGTCTTTTCTCTTGCTTTCTCTTGCTTTCTTACTTGCCCTCTCTTAAGAGTCGTTTAGCATTGTCCTTGCATCTAGCGTTAGTTTTTATTTGTTGTCCTTTCTTTCACGTGTGCTTTCTCTGTGTTTCCCTTCCTCTGCAGATGCCGGGATGGAAGCTGATGTCCGCTGGGGCGAGCGCGCAGGTAGACTCCGGTGTGGATGAGCTGCGTGAAGGAATGGAGCACCGAGCCCAGCCAGCTGGAGTAACCCGTAAGTGTTGGCTACGTGAGGCATTGGGGTTATGGAGTGCGCTGGAGCTTTTTGATTCCCTGTTCTGACCTGTTGCCTTTCTTTTTTTTTTTTCTTTCAGGTGGCGAGTAGCAGCAGTTCTGAGGATCGATGACGAGGCCGCTGCTAAAGTTCTATGTCGGTTTCTGGATCGTGGTACAGATTCTCGGGTAAATGTTGTCCTAATAGTGTTTATGTTTGTCTTCTTTCTTGCAGCTGGAGAGTAGCTGAAGTCCAAGCAGGTCTCGATGCAGTAAAGAGCAGAGAGCTGGTCACGGTGAGCGTCATGCTGCTCCGGAGCAGAGTAACGCGAAGCATGGATTTCAGCAGGGGTGGAGCTTAAATACTTGACCACCCCCGGCCACTCCCAAATGACTAGCCTGCATGCAGGCAGGAGCAATGAATGAACAACCTGCCATCTTGGAATGAGGAATTAGTGCTCCCTGTCCCATATGAGCCTGGTGCCAAAGGCGCCAGGACTGAGTCCAGGTGGCTTTTTTTGGCGCATCACAAGGTTCGTTCAGAGTAGGGCCCAGAGAATATTTAGAGGCCACCACTACATTATGGGGCACGGGTGCCTTCGAACACCAAATTGTGACAATTTGGTATGCCATTCCCATGTACTGCCCTGCCCACTCCCACTTCCAACCCCAGGTCTCACCTTCACCATGCCTATTCACTCGTGTGATGTCAATGTGAGCTGGCCTCATGGGATGAGTGTGTCTGGCTTCACTCTATTCCACCACCCTTGCATCATTACACCACGTGACACCTGTGTGTATTGAGTTTGTGATTTACATGTCATGTCACATCCATTGTACATGCCTCTGGGACAGTAGTCAGCAAGTCACATCGCATGCAGTATTACAGATCAGGCAATGGCTATGGTACGTGGAATATGTGTTTTTGCATCTGTGATGTTGGTGGATGAACTATGCCAGTCCGATGCTCATGTGTGTCGCAGGTGCTATGCACCATGCACTACAGGTGGTATTTAGCCCTTCCACACAGGTCCATGGTTGCTTTCATGCTAGTCTTCACTTGCATTGACACTGTATAGGTGCGGGAGTTTGTGGCATGACAGGTTCATGTGTTACATGATGACATTGTGATGCCTATGTGTGTGATCTATGGTATTTACATGGCACTTCATTTTCTTGCTGTCCATGTATAGGTGATAAGGCACTGGATGCAGAGGAGGAAGTGGAGGAGGTACAGAATAGTGAGCCCCGACCAGTGGAGGACGTGGTGTGGTTGCCCATGCAGATCCACTGGTGCTACAGGCCACCCTGGCCCAGTCTCAGTCTGAGTCCACCTCAGAGGAAGCCTTAGGCTCTGGTGGTAAATCAGATATGGATACCTCTGTGGTGTTGCATGTGAGTGCATCGACTGTGGATGCTGTTGCATCCCAAATGTCTGGAGGGAGGGAAGACCCCTCACAGGGCCAGTCAGTGTCGGGACGTCCATCTGTGGTGGTTACGGTTGCAGGGTTACGCTCCACAGTATTGACTCCTGGTCTTGGGGCAGCAGATCAAGGGAGGGGTGCAGTCCTGCAGCCACAGATGGCGTCATCACATCAAGGGCCAGGTACGCTTGGCCTAGGCAGGCGTGGGGTCCGCCAACGCGGTGGCCATGTGTTAGCTGGCGATACTGTGTGGGAGCAGTCCATGTATGCTGTTTCACAACAGGCTGCTTCACATGAGATGTTGGCTCAGGGGATGGATATGGTGGCCAATTCCATGATACCCCCAGCAAGACAGGTGGAGCACCAGCAGCAGGCATTGCGTTCCACATGCCGCTCACATAGGCTGAACATGGTGGCCAGAAACAGGAGCCGACAGGCAGAACTGAGGGCTCTGCGTGCATCCTTGGCTGCAGAGGGTCGAGCCAACAGGGAAGCCCTGAGGTCAGAGTATAGGTCCCTCAGGACTACACTTTCTGCACTCGAGGCAGCCAGCAGTAGACGGTCTGAACAGCATATGATGACTCGTACGATCACGGAGGAACTGCGTGCCTCCTGTGAGGTGTTGCATGGAGACCTCAGGGCCATCATGTTGCAGATGCAAGCATCTCACTCCCGCATGGCCACTGCCATGGAGAACCAGACCAGGGCTATGCGTGGTTATACTCCCTTTCCACTACCACATTCTGATGCAGCATCAGAGGATGGGAACAGCAGCAATGGGTCTCCCACTCCATCATAGCCCTGTGCCCCATTAACCCATGGAGGGTTCTTTCTGAACATCTACACATGTGGGTGTTGACGTGCACCCTGCACCTCCTCCCTCCTCCGTGGGCCCCCTCCACCCCAAGTACCCTATGGGCATTATTCTATTTTTTTTATTAGTTTTTTGTCTATTGCACATTTATGTGACAGTGTGTTGCTTTGTGTGGCAGCCAAGGGCATCCACTGTAGGTTCCAGCTGGTCACATAGAGGTTTGTCTTGTGTTGGTGTTTGTGCCTTGGGTCCAGACACATGCCACTCCTGCTTCCCCTTTCCATGGGCTTGCTAGGAGTGCAGTGTGTGAAAGTAACTTACACAGTGGCATTGGGCTTCCATTCTGTCTGTGGGCAGTCTCAAGTCTGACCTGTTCATACACCCCTAGTGGGATTAATGATTGTTTGTCCAGTGCACGGTTGCCATCATTTTATGTTCGTACATTGAGATGCATCCTTTGTTCTTGTTCCATCTTCATGTATTGCCGTGACTGTCTCCATTGTGTTAGCCTTCATGCTGTATCCCCTTCCCTGGCCCCCTTTGGTTAGCAGTGCCACACAAATTTAGAAGAGTGGAATTAAGAAGGGTGGCATGTGCAAGTCACGACACATTGAGGCACGTGTGCATTTGAATATGGCCACGGTCAGACAGATTAACTCTTGGGTTCTGTGTTTCTGGTATGTTGTATTGGCCAATTGATGTTCTTGTGTACATGATTATATTGATGAGTGAGTTATTTCTGGACTTTTTAGGTTGATCGTTGCACGCTTTGTGACAGTAGTGTTATGTGTTGGTCATTTATTTCTCTGTTTGGACATTGCATGCCATGACATGGTGTGTCAAGCAGGTGACATGAAGTGTGGGAGGGTTTAGGTGACATACCAGCATTTAGATGTGTACTTTGTCATGCCGTTTCTGGCATACTCCATCTTCCATGTGTTCGTTTTGTGCACACCAGATTGAGATACTTTTCGGTACTAAGGGATGCACACAATGTAGCACTTCCGAGGACACATTCTCAGGGTGATAAGGTTGGGACAGATTATTGCCCCTTTGTCATCAACGATTGTCACCTGGAATGTGCCAGGCCTGTGTGCACTCTGCAGGCGTTGGATTTAAGATGAAAAATTGTGACCACAAGCTGGGTAAGAGAAGCTTCGCCACATGCCTTTACCCCGCCCATGCGCAGCCGGCGTGCATGTTGTTGGGGATGTGGGGACACCACCATGTCCACCAGTACGTCACACCGTGTTGCAACGTTGTGCAGGACACATACTGCCACAATGATCGTGCACACTACTGGTGGAGCATATAGTACCTCACCACCAGAGTGGTCCAGGGAGCGGAAGCATGACTTTAGCACTCTGAATGTGCGCTCTACTATGCCCCTAGTTGCAATATGGGCTGCGTTGTATCTTACCTGGGGTGGTGTGGTGGGGTTCCATATTGGCATCATCATGTAGGTGCTCAGATGGTAGACACTGTAGAATAGAGATGGGTTGTCGGTGGTGTGCTTTTGTCTGTGTAAGACATGCATACATTTGCAGGGCTATTTGTAGTCACCAATGAGCCATGTGTTGCCATGCCTCCCAGCTTCCAGGGCCCGCTATAGGGGTGACATTCTGAATATGAAACTGTCATGGGTGGACCCTGGATAGTTGGCACATACATAGGTGATGATTCGCTTGGCATTACATACAACCTGCACGTTGATGGAATGCCAGTGCTTGCGATTGCTATAGATGTTCTCTGTGGCCTTAGGTAGATGTAGGGCCACATGGGTGCAATCAGTGGCACCAAACACTTTCGGGAAGTGTGCCACCCCATAAAAGTCCTGGATCACGGCCTGCCTTTCTGCGGGTGTTCTGGGCATGTATATGTGCTTGCGGACTGTTATGATCGCCAACACCTGGTGTAGGCAGCGTGACTGCGTGGCCTGTGAAAAGCCCCAAACATTGGCAGCTGTCCGCTGAAATGACCCAGTAGCCAAGAAATGCAATACATTGTGCGCCTTTGCCAAGGGGCTCAGTGCTTGGGAGCACAGGGTCGGTGATGCGAGGTCCTCTTCCCACTCCGTGACCAGGTCTAATATGATATGGGGTGGAATCCTATACCTGCCATAGACCTAGTCATCAGGCATCCCAAAAAGGCTGGTCCTGGGTAACAGAATGCATGCTCTGGCTATCCTTCTCCTTCTGCGGTGTCCCACGATCACTCCTGCGAAAAATGGGACATTCATCGTAGCTGTATGGTGCGTTGGTTTTTCACGCGCCCATTTTATGCTTTGTTTTTGATGCACAGTGACGCTTAAGCCTGCTCTCGCTTGGCGGATGTATTTCCGGTTTGTCAAGTCTTTTTCCGCGTGTAGGAGAGCCCTGTTCAATTCCATGAATACGTGTTGTTAGCGCGTGTGTGGGTGTTGCAAGTATTTTACTGTGGTACTTCACACGTAACGCCCACGTTTACGCTTGTTGTTCCCCATTCCACGTGGTCGATCCATTTCCATTCTATGGCTGTTTTCATCAGCTCTCGCAGGGGTTCTGAAATGGTAGCCAGGTTGTTGGTGAACATGCCGCAGTAAGTATCTATTCCAAGGAAACTCCTGACCTCCGTTTGGGTAGGGCGGGGCCAGGCTCCTTTGATATCTGCAACCTTGAGGGGGTCTGCTGATACTCCTTTGCTGTTTAAGACGTATCAGAAAAACGTTAGTTCCGCCTTCATGCACTCGCATTTGTCTCTTTGAAGAATGAGGCCTGCCTTGTCTAATCATTCCAGTACTGCTGCCAGTCATGAGAGGGTTTCCGTTCTGTTTTCAGCAAATACTAAAATGTCATCGCTGACATTCAATACTCCTGGGAGACCTTATAGGACAGTTTGGATGGTGTGTTGAAACACTCCGGCAGCCAATGAGATGCCAAAGTTTAACCGTTTGCATCTTCGGAGCCCGTGGTGTGATGAGAAAGTGGTGATATATCGGGAGTCTCTGTGGAGCTTTAGCTGGTGATAGTCAGCATTGAGGTCTAGCGAAGAGAAGATCTGTGATCCTGTTAGGTCGGCAACGATTTCATCAAGTGTGGGGGTGACCAGTGGCGTCGCCAGGAATCAAAAGTAGGAGGGGCACAGACAAAAGTAAGGGGAGAACATGGTCACTGCTCGTATTAAGTAGGGGGGCAAAGGGGGGGCACAGGGTTTCACAGGGGGTCCCCGGCCCCCCAGACCCCCCTTAGCGACGCCACTGGCAGGTGACGCGTCTTTCTTGGATGATGGCTACATTGAGGAGGTGCATGTCAACGTACACTCGCACCTTTCCTGGCTGTTTTGGCTTGTGGGTAACCACCATGGGGGAGTCCCACGGGGTGGGTCCTGTCACCTTCTCAATGATGTCTGCCTTTTCTTAGTCTTGTAATTCTTTGGTGACTAGATCTTGCATGTGGAACAGCATCCTCCGGTGAGTCACGGCTTTGGGTTGGATGGTTGTGTTTATGTGTAACTTCCCCAGCTTCCTTTTCAGACACCCGATTCCGTGGAGTATGTTCCGGTGTTTGGCAAGGAGGTCCTGGATCTCATCGGTCATACAGATTTTGCAGATGAAATTGATGAGTCCCAGGTCTTTGACTGAATCCCAGCTCAGGAAGCATTCCATCCCGGTATCAACGATGTGTACTTTTGATTTTATTTGTATTTCTCCTCTGCTGAGCTCAGTTCGGAATTGTCCCACCACTGGTAGGTGTTTCTTGCTGCTGTCTGTGGATTTCAACGCAGGCTGGGGGTGCATTTGCTTGAGCATTGAGTAGGGCACGATGTTTACTGATGCTCCTGTGTCGATAGTTACTATGCTGTCTTGCTCAACCATTCGTATTCTGCATCTGTATAGTTTCCTATTTGATAATCTAGCCTCTTGTTTTAATGCTGAAATCATATGGATTTTTCTTTTCTTTTTGTCATCCTCGGCTCACCTCCTTGCCACTACTCGAGCCCCGAGCGATACCGCTCGTTTCCACTCTCTCCCTCTCCTCTACTCTGTACTGCTCTCCTTCTCCGTACTACTCCAACTCTACCACTATTTAAATCCAACCTCAAAGCCCTCCTCCTTTCGGAACACACCTGTATCCTAGCACTCTTCACTGCTGCATCAACCAGTTTTCCTCTCTCCCTACCCTTCACGGACAACCCTACACCACATTTCTATCAGTGCTTCTTCCTTAATTTAGCACTTCCTCCAGCATCCCGTTTCTCTGTCATTCTGTCGTCCTCCTTCCTGGTTTATGTTTCCGCCCTCCCCTGTAACATCTGGTCTTCAAGTCACATTCGAGCACCCCACTGTTGAGGACCCATGTTCTCCGCTCTGTTATCAATGGTGCATTTTGTACATGTTTTTTGTGCCAAAAATGCATTGCTTTCCCTGTGATAATTAAATAAATAAATGTTATCCATTTTAGACGATTGGCAAAAGACAAAACATGAACAGTTAGAAGCAACATGTTTGCTTTTTTTAACGAATTGTTTGTTCCCTTCAACCTTTACCCCAGCAACACAGATGCATATTTGCCAACCCTACAGATTTAGGCCGTAGGCTACTGCTTTTGAAGCAGCCCTACCGCCTACAGATTTCAGTGACAAATCGTACTGCTTTTTACAGTGGCAAGTGATTTATGTGATTCTAAGGCAGGCTTAAGGACAGAGTATGCAACACATTAATTAGTCTGTCTGTACAGTGGACTGGTAGGTAGGTGATTACTTTTATTGCACTGGTGAACCAGCAGTGAAAGCAAGTGGCAGAGTGTAACGCCATCCCTCAGCATCTGCCGACAATTTGGTGTTAGCATTCAGAATTATCAATTTTTCAACATTTGAACATCTTTCCATGTTGTGCTGTTTGTATGTTTTATATTTTCCTGTGATGTCATTGTTATGGGAATTATAATTTTTCAAACTTGAAAAATACTACGTCTTTTTGGTCACAGAATGTTGGCAAGTATGCAGATGGCGCTCCAAAACGCTCAATTACTGCGTTTGTGCCTCTAGAAACCCAATAGCCGCCCCTTTCATTGGGGTCTTATTTCATGCCGTTGGCCACTCAGACAATGGAAAGCGTGTTTAACCCTTAAAGGGAAGGCACGCTGTCATGGCGCAGAGTTAGTGTCTCGTTCGCCCATTGGTCTGAGGTCGCCAATGACCTTGAGCGTGTGGAAAGAGAAGGGTGGGCACCAGGAAGGGCACCTGGGATAACAGGCTCAGGTGGGGAATCCCATGACGAGGCCTGGCTTGAGAGCCATCTGGCTGGCTGCTGGTATCATGCACACACAGAGCCTCCTTTGTGTTTGGCTGCTGTTTGCACACGCCAGGTTATTATTCAAAGCTTCAATGGACAGTCATTTGGAAGAGCTGAGGCTTTTCATGCGGGGAGCTGTGTTTGGACACGCCCAGTGCCTCTACAACGACAACACAGCTTGCAACCGCTGTGTGAGTGCAGGAAGGAACGTGTACAGCCAAGCTTTCTACTTGGGAGGGCATGCACAGGGTGCACCCACTGCACACATACAATGCATTACATTCAAACACACCTTCATACATTCAAACACATATATATTAAAACACAGGTATACATACTGTGAGGGGTCAGAAATGAGAGACAGACACAAAGTACAAGGAGGGAGTTCAGGAGGGGCATCCTAGATGCCAACCCAGGCCTCCCTATCGCTGACACCTACACCAGTGCTTCCTCCAGACAAACTCCCACTGGCATCCTCTTTGTCGTCCCCTCTCCGGACCTATGGACCCTTCATTTGGTCTCTGCTATGGTGGCGCTAGGTGGGAGGTCCTCTTGGCCCCCTTCCACTCCTCCAAGACCATCATTAATGTCTATCTGAATGGCACTGTCTTGGTTCAGGGCCCTCAGCCCAATCTCCTCCTTTTTGATAGGCATTTCCTGTGTCTTATCGACTTCCTCCCTTCTCCTGCTACTCCTTCCGCCACCTAGATGTCCTTGCTCTCACGAGACATGGTTTACGGTCAGTTCTGTCATGTGTTTTGACACCGTCCTCCTTGTAGGCTACAAAATCCTCTCTTAACCCAGAACCAACTGTCCTGGAAGTGGAGCAGCCTTGATCTTTCTGGAGTGGGTCCCAGACTCTGTCATCCCCACGCAGGCCTTCTCCTCCTTTGAATGCCTGGTCTGCAGGCTCTCTATCTCTCCTGGCCTCTCTCTAACTGTGGCCCCATCTAGAGGCCACCTGACCAGGTCGCCCTCTTCCTCTCTCAATGGGCTGAGCTCTCTTCTTCTCTCCTTGCCTCTACTTCTCAACTTCTCCTCCTCAGAGATCTCAACATCCACCTGTATGCTTCTAATCCCCCCTGTGGGCTTTTCTGCAACCTCTGCAACACTCTCTCTCTTTCCATTCTGCCCTCTGGCCTCACAAACTCTGCCCAACAAACTGTGGATGTTCTCATCACCTCAGACATCCCCCTCTCCTACCCTCTCACCACTCCTCTCTCTTGGACTGACCACATACTACTCTCCTCTCACCTGAAACTCTCTGTACCTCATGCAAAGCCCCCCATCACTGCCACCTACCTTCTCGGTCATTCGGCCCATGAAGCGTGTGTCAGTGGATGCCTTTGACTCTACTTTGTCTGCTCCTCCTACTCCTGCGGCTGACTCACACCCTACACAGCCCTTTCTAATCTGCATCTTTCCATTTCCAACTACTGGACATCCTTGCCCCTGTCATGAGAATCAGGCTGAAGCCTTCCTCCAAGTGAAACTCTTGGTTCCGACCTCACCGTCCTGAAACACAATGTCAGGGTAGAGCAGCCTCTGTCACGCACATTTAAAACATCCATGGTACGGAGGAATCCCGCGTTTATACGCTCCACATCAAAGGGACTGGTTTCAGGCAAACTAGGCAAAACTTGTACTTTCTTTCGCCATGGTGCCGTATCATCTGGCATAGTTTGTGCCTTATTAAGTTTGAGGGAATGGCCCATGTTTAAAGATAGGCTGGGTGATGACAGATCAGATAGCGATCATGATATGATATGGCATTTGTAACGCGCCTATATACAAGTGTTTCAAGGCGCGACGAGGTAAGGAAGGGGGAACAGAAGGAGGTCAGAGACAACGATCTTACTAGGCCAAGTGACATTGAGATCGCGCAAGTGCAAGGGAGGTGGGCGGGGAAAAGTGCCAGGGTAAAGGGGATGGGGCAGTGCTGTGCATGGGATCAAAACAATAACAAGAAGTGCGGCCAGCAGGTGGCAGGTACAAGGGTAAGTGCAGACAGCAGGTGTCCAAAAGATCATCGGCCGCTCTGCTAACTTTAGCTTTACAAGAGAAAATAGCAAGATCTCAATCTATTCGCTGCCCTCGTCCAGCTATTTTTGTGACGGGTAACGCCAGACAGAAGATGAAATGGCAGGATATAGTTGATAACAGATAAGAATCAGTTATATATGGCAAAATATGATCTAATTTAGAACCACCGCTCTCTGTTCACACTCCAACCGAATGTGTGATTCCTGCGTTTGAATCCATGATGGCGAAGATAGGCCCCATGGTAACATAATCGCGTAAACTGGTTATGGCGTCTAGCATTCGTAGCCACGAATGGTTTGACAAGGAATGCCGTATGGCGAAAAAAGCCTTCATAGAGATAGCCAAGAATGGGGCAGTGCGTGATACTCCTGCGCTTCAATTAACCAGGCCACACTACAAGGCTCTTCTTAGATCCCAAAAAGGCGATAATCGACCCTGGCAGCCGCTGCTGCAAGAGGCTGATGGCAGAGATACGGTCAGAACGCGTAAGCCCAAGTGCTGCTCACAGTGCTTTATTCTGCAATAACTGTAGTTTGGTTAGGTTAGAGGCTGAGGTGCCCATAAGAAGCACATTACAATAATCCAATTTTGAGAGGATGTGATCGCATGCAAGTGTGAGGCAGTTGTTGGGAGCCAGGAATTGTCTGCTCACTGATATGAGTCGGCAGGTGTAGGCCGTGGCAGATGACAGTGCATTTATGTGTTTTGTCATGGTATGTTCTGCTTCTAGGTGTACCCCCAGGGTTTATACCTGTTTCACGACAACAGAGATGGTGGTCCCATCAATGCAGAGGGAGGAGAAGGAAGGGTCCAGGTTTTTAGGCGGTAGGGGTAGCTGACGATGTGGAGCTCAGGTCTTTTCATCGTTCAAACACAAATTGTGTGTGGCATTTCAATTTTGTATGGTGCTGTACGCAGAATTGATGGTGCGAGTGTGCTGGGTGAAATTACCCGTGATAGGGATGAGTATTTGGGTATCATCTGCCACGTTAGTGTAGATGACACCCAAAGATTTGAACTGATGGACTCCAGCCCTTTACGACGAGGTAGCAATACCCTTGAGATGGATGGGGATGCAGAAGTTATTCAAAATCAATAATCGAAACGACTCAGGTAGTTGGCAAAAAAGGTAACAGTTTTAATATCAATTATCTAAAACAGGGAGATCAATGGACATCAGCGGATGTCTCGGCGTCAGATCTCTCAAAGCATCTTAAAAAAAGCATTCTTTTATAGCAAAAAAATCATCATTGATGACGTTAACCTACGTATTACTAAAGTCATCCAATGTGGCAAACTTCAAAAACCCAATGGCAATTGTGATAGGTTCTTAAGGAACCTCTAAGTATACGATCCATACTCGTCTAAGAGAGTGAAGAAAAGTGATAAGCCCTCCCCTTAAACAGGTCACTAGGAAAGTCACTAAATACACAACGTCCCATTGGTTTCATAAACTATAGGACCCTTAATCATGTGGCCCCCTACAATTGGTTGACACTCTAACCTCGATCAGTACTTTTCAACCTACGTTTAGAAGTGCGCAGGCCGGCCTTCCAAGTGCTGGTGAGCGAGTCTTAACCATAGCATATTCATTTATCATGACCTCAGTGGTCTGCTGTAAATTAAGGCTTTGAACTTGTCCTTGGGAGTGTTTTTTTGATCTGGAGAATTCAGGGGAGTGAAGGCATGCTCTGCCCTCATGCATAGGTGTGACCATCATGTTCGTCCAACTTCATCCTTCCACCTCACTGAAGACCACAAAATCGAGCACTAGCATATTTAAAATACTATTTTATAATAGACCTCTGACGTCTTCCTTGTTTTTGTCCATGTCTTCTGAACAAGAGTTTTGTTCTTTCACACGATTTGTATTCAATGCCTGCTCACCCCAACCTCATGAGACCTTAGCTTCCTGGGGCTCGTCCAGCCTTGCCTTTATGAGATCTGCTTCTGTGATTCAATTGCTTTTTTAACTGCGACACACTGGTAATAAGGGCTTCCTTCTCTGGTCCAGCTCTGCTATAATACATAGTGGAAACATTAATTCTTTACTCACTTCAAATATTATATATATATTGGCTCATGCCGCAATCTATTCACTATAAAGCTGCCTCAAGAATACTTTGTCTGCTTGCGTTTCTTTGCATCTGTACACGTGTAAAATATCTTGATATCTTCATCGTTTTTGAAGCATAAGTTTCTTCATCTTGATCCCAAGACGTCACTTATCTTTGATACCTTCTTGATGCCTTATAGAATATCTGCATTCTCTTGTTCCTGCATCTCTTCCATGTATGTCAGCTTTCTTCATGTGACGTCACCATTCTGCTTGTTCATTCATTGGTCCTGTTTCTTCTGGGATTTCATTCAAATGGCCATCATACTGTCTTGTACGCAGGTATGGCTTTCTCAATGGGAAACTTGCCTCCAGGATTCTCTTTGATATTGGTATTTTCACTTGTACCACACGTGTCTCACACTCTGGTTCCCAACATGTAGGAAATATGGGTGAAATGATTGAGGTGGGGGTACTTGGCTCCTTCTCTACGGAGTCAAGAAGGTCAAAGAGAGGTTTGATATATGTGTTGTATGGCGTTGGTGAAAGGCAGGATCCCTGTGGTACTCCTAGTGGGGCAGGGATAGGACCAGCGGCAGCCTCCTCGATGAAGGCTCTAGTGGTCCGGTTACTGAGGAAAGGTGTATCCATGCGGTGGCATCTGTAGAGAAGTGGAAATACTAGCTTAGGTGCTGACAGAGGGTACCGTGGTCGACTAAGTCGAAGGCGGCATATAGGTCTAGTAATAGAGGAATACCTAGATGGCCTGAGTCCCTGGTGGTATCCATTTGGTTTTTTCGGTCCAGGAGGGCTGTTTCTGTACTATGTTTCGGGCAGAAGCCTGATTGCCTCATTCCAAGCAGATGATTGAGCTCTAGAAAGGACTGTACTTGTATGTTTTGACCACTCGGTCTAGTATTTTAAGGAGAATGGTAGGATGGTAGTTGGAAGGAATGGAAGGGTTGAGTTATGTTTTTTTTTTTAGTAGTGGGTGATCCATGCTGATTTAATGCTAGATGGGACTTTGCTGGTTAGGAAAGAGGCATTGACGAAATTTGTGATAATAGGTGACAGAGTGGGTACACAGAGTTTCACTAAGTGGTCCGGACAGGAGCAACCTTTACAATTTGATGGTTTTAGTGCAAGGATGGTGGCAAGCACTTCCTCTTGTGTGACTTTGTTGAACTTAAACGGGGCAATAGTGGTGGGGTGGACCATCGAGGGGGGTTGAGTGTGGCCACTGAAGAGGGATTAGTTGTGGGGAGGGTGGGTGCTTTAATGTTAATGTTAAAGGACATTTGTACCGTGCACTATCACCACTGGAGTGGTCCCCTGGTGTTCTGGCGGCTCTGAAAGAGGAAGGGAGAGGGGGTTAGTGGGATGAAGCTGGAAAAGTGCAAGAAAGCAGTGATGTGTTGTTGGCAGCCTCAGCCCGGTGGGTCCGTTGGCTGGGCCTGGGGTGTTTGTGGCCGGTAGTCCTCTTGTACTGTTGTGCAAGTCTATGTGTGTTTTTGTTTTGTTGTTGCATTGTAGTGAAGTTTGTGCGGTTTGTTGTGCTGTAGGTTTGTGGTTGTGTTTGGTTTGGAGTTTGAGAGGTGCATGCAGAGGGGGAAATTGTTAGTGCAATTGGTTAGTTGGCATCTCTTATCCTGAATTGAGGTGCTGGGCTTGTGTAATCTCTCCAGATGGGGTTCGGGAGCACCCCTGCGCCTCTGTCCTGATCTGGGTCCGTCCGGCCTTCAAGGTCCCTTTCACATCTGGCCCCCTTCTCCACCAGCCTCTCTCACAGCCCTACCTGTCTTCATTTCCCACTAATACGGCCAGTGCACCTGTCAATTTCCACAGCTCAGCTAGTGTGGTGATTGCCAATATCCCGACAATTCCACAACACTGTGGTTCCTGGTGGCAACTAAGGGGCGAGAGCGGGTGTTGGGTGGGGTTTGTTGACTGTGTCTCCATGGGTGTCGCCTGTGTTCCATTCTGCCTGGCGTCACCCGTCCAGGTGCAGTCGGAGCTTCCCAGTCAGTTCAGTTCTGGGAGCTGTCCGTGACCACTCCAGTTCGGTCATCCCTTTCCTTTCTGTTGTTTCAGTTTTCAGTTTCAGTCTGCGGTGTTGAAGAGTCAGGTTTTAAGTAATTTCCTAAATTTTAGGTGATCTTTGGTGTTTCTTATTTCTTTTGGGATGTTGTTCCAGGTTTTTGCGGCTAAGTGGTAGAAGGAGATGCCTCCAAGTTTTTTCTTGAGGTATGGTTTTGGTTCCAGGCGGATTTCGTTGCTTGACCTGAGGAGCCTTGTTGGCTTGTAGATTGTTATTTTCTTTTGTAGGAATTTAGTGGCAAGGCTGGCTTTCTTGGCACTGATTTTCACTTACAGGGAAGTGATTTTGTGTACTAGGGTGTCTTGTATGGTGGTGCACCAGGTTTTATCTGCAAGGGTGGGAGGTGTGGTGGGAGTGGGAGTCTCAAGCTCTTGCAGGATAGAGAAGATTTATTTGGTGTTGTATCCTGTGTTGTTGATGCAATCATTAAACGAGTTAGCTTTGGTGGCGATGACAGCGGACCTGTAGTTGTGTGTGACAGTGGCGAGGGCGTTGCAGTTGCTAGGAGAGGGGTTCTTTTAGCAAAGATGTTCAAGGGTTCCTTTATTCCTGTGTAGGGAGATAAGGTCCTCATTAAACCAATTCTTGAAAGGTTTGGGTGTATTTGCACGGATGGAGGCATGAATGTCAATGGTAATGTGCAGACATGCATGATACGGGTTCGTGATTACATGGGAGTTTAGGTTAGAGCATGGTGTGACTGATTGCAGTGTAGCCATCAGCGTGGGCTTTAGAGCCTCATGCAACAGTTTACTGGTATTTCTGATAAATATGGGACTCAACTTGATAGTCTGGGTAGTGACAGTGGTAGACGTGAAGTGATCCGACCACAGGATTTAATTGGTGGCTGTGATGTCTGCTGTAGCATTGGCTGTGAGAAACCAATCTAGTATTCAGCCTTTGGTGTTTGTAGGGAAGTGTTTATGTTGGGAGAAGTTCATGTCTTCAAGGGCAATTGTGAAGGCATTGGCTTTGGGGTCAGAAGTGTCATAACATCCCCGGTTAATGTCACCTGAGATGATGAATTTGGTGGCAGGTTTAAAAACAGGCATGATCAGTAAGAGGATGTCCAAGTCGGGATGACTGGTGTTAATAGGTTGACGAGATATAAGGAAGATGTTAGTGGTGGTCTTCGGGTTGGTTGACAGTTTTAGTGAGAGTGTTTCACACTGAGGAGTGGTGGGGATGGGGCAGGCTCTGAGCTGTAAGGAAGATTTGGCAATGCGTGCTACCGGCCCTGAGGATGGTGTAGTTGGGTGGGATGGCCAAGGAGAGAAGAGGAGCTGAAGCATGATGGAGCCAAGATTCCACAGTGGCCTGGAAGTCGAGTTGGTGTTTCAGTAGGAGGTCATGGACATCTATAGCATGGGATAGTACTGCATGACCTCTTTAAGAGTGCCCCAGAGATGTGGGTACCACTCTTCTACAGTTTATTCAATACAATAACGGATTCTGGCATCATTCCCAATTCCTGGAGGAAAGCGACCATTATTCCACTATATTAAAAAAGCAGCCAGGAAAACTCAGGGAATTCTCGGCCGATTTCTCATCTTGACACATCTGGGGAAAGCCTGCGATTACCTTGTTAATCCACTTAGAAAGTTGGGTTCAAGAAAACAATATATTCAGACATCTTCCGCCCGGCTTACAACCAGCCTCAGCACAGTTGATCAATCCTTCAGACTCCATCTGTTGTTTCGCAAATACGTGACATTTTTATTATGAGCAAACCAAAAATTATAATATTCCAGTTTCACCATTTTAGGGAAATTCTAACAACATGTTTGGCTGCATGTTCACAACTGCCTACAGAAACCATATATATTAGCCAATAGGATTGGGCAGTGCAATTTTGTAACTTAAAGCATAACACCCCTTAATTACATTGTGATACTCCACCCACTGCCCCTCAATGACCTCAGAATGTGCTGACAGACAGACAATTCTATCATACCATTGGCTGTTCCGTCTAACCAGGGGTGTTGCTAGGTCTGGAAAAGACCCGGGGCTCCGCTAATGTCGGAACTGTCGGGACTGGGGGATAGCTATAGCCTTTTGGTTGTAGCTCCTGAGATTCTATCCGGGGATACAACCAAAAGACCAGGGGCTATAACACCCTTAGGCCCCCCTAGCAACGCCTCTGCGTCTATAACCTTCACTTCATTCCTCCACTTTACAACTGCCTGTCCTCTTCCCTTGTCACTCCCCTTTCCTCCCGCCTCCCGCTCCCTTCCATGGTCCCGGGTCCTTTTCCCTAAAGGGGCTCTGTCCTCATTCCCTCGTAACAATTGTGCGTTTGATGTGTGTGTTATGCCTGTGTTTGCCTCCTGTTTGATTGGTCTGCATGCATGAGTCCCTGCCAGAACGTTGGTGTAGAATGCTATGAGTGAAGTGTGCCTGTGTGTGTTCCACAATGTCAGTTGGGGCCGGAAACTTAAAGGATGAGGGGGCCGCTGGATGTCTCCCCCTGCTTATATACTTGACCTGCTTGCTTCATGTGAACTTACCTTCTGTATCAACTCAATAAAGTCCTGCTATCTGCTACCTACCTGCGGTTTGATATACTTATTCACTCAAGAAGAAACGTAACAGTGTGCACAGAGGATCCAGGCTGCTTCTCAGACCTGGGCCTTTGCAGGGTAAACCTTCATAGGCTTCGTCAGATTTCAGAAGACCTAGTTTGATGGATTCTGCAAGAGGGTTAGGTCTCCCAAACAGTTTCAAGCTTATGATACGCTCTGTGCTAAAAAGGGGCGTTTGTGGTCTCTACCCACGTACGCCATTGGCGTGTAACCAGATCATTGTAGTCCATATAGGAGAAGCACAAGTTCAACTTCTTCTGTTTGCAGTCTAATGACAAACCAGCAGCTAAAAGGGCCACTTTACAGTAATAATGTTTTATGCGGCAGGAGGCATGTACACATGTGACATTGCTTAGCCGTTCCCATATACTTTCCCTTGAAATCCCACTGGCATTGGAAAAAATGAGTTCATATTATACAGTTACCAAGTGACAACCTGACCTTATCACTACATACGTTATTAGTTAGAGAAAGCAGATAATTCATCCAGAAGACTGGTAGGTCCAACACTCTGGCTGGTCAGAATGGGGTTTATTTGTTAAATGAAACCCCATGTTGAAACTCCATTAGCATTTTTGAATGTGTTGTCATTGCTGGTGTCCTAGCACTACCGTCTCACAATTCGGATGGCCAGTGCTTACAATATGAAGCAGAATCTTAAGGGAATGTGTGCTAAGGGGAGAATTCAGGGCATTGTCAATCTCGTTTTTTAGCATTTAAAAGTAGTAAAACTCGCCAATCTGTGATTGTAGCTCGGGTAATTGGTGGGATGGACCAACCCCCCCCTAAAGCGTGAGATGATTCATTCTAAATCCCCCTCTCACGGAAATGAGGCCACCTGGCTTGGCCTTAGCCGCAAGAAGGTCTGTTTGTCCCATGTCCCGTGCAATTCTCATTTGATCTCCATCTGTCCTACATGAATGTCCTGCCTCGTGTATTCACTCCTCTTTTGGCAATCCACAGCCTGGCGAGTGAGAAGCTACATCAGGAGAAACAGGGCGCTCCAGAGTCAGCAGTACACATTCAGCACCCACTCTATGAGATCCTAGAGTCTCAAATGGAAATCAAGTCGTGTTGGAGATCTCCAGGGATGATGCAGGCTTGTGGTGGTGGATTGCTGTCTGCTAGGTGAACCATCACACGTCCTCTAACTCTGGCAGAGTTCGGAAGGGCTCCGCTTCAACGTTTGGCCACATTTTCATGATACACTCTGTGCATACAGCGAGTTGTTAGTACGTGATACACAGGCAGGCTCGAACAATGAAGAGGTCCTCTTTTGGCCAATGGGATCAGAGGTCACATATATACATAGCACGAGTCTACCAGAAGGAACTCATTTAAACAGGTGTTACATTTTCACAAAGCGTATAAATGCTGCTTTATCTGTAAACAAGGAAACCATCACCCAAATCAAATAGAATCCCCTTGGTAACAGGCTGGTGTCCTGGTCTCGGTCCTTAGCAGCAGGCATTCCCCTATTTAAGCCAGCGAGCGTCCCCTCTGTCCCACAGGCATGTTGAGGAAGGGGACCCTCACCCCCTATGATTCGCTGTCTTCATCCCTAAGGAAGGAGGCTTTCAGTCCTGGGAAACGCCCACAGTACCAGACAGGATCTTTCCCACTCTATTTCTACAGGGACCCTATGCTTGTGTCCACCTCTCTGTGCTCCCACTTGGGCAGTCTTTGCAGCAGCAGCTGCTGGGGTGGCTGTGCGGTGATTATTAGCTTTGCCCTGTGGACTCGGCGCTCGACTATCTGGAGTGGGCTGCCCAGTACAAACTTGCCTGGGGAAGGCGTTAGTGCGTACGCCTGTTCTGTCTGAAGTTTGAGCAGAAGAAGTGCAGTCTTTGCAAGCCCCCTCCTTCGGTGTGTGATAGCTGGTCAGTGGGAGTGTATCCCCTCTCACTTCTACGCCTCTTGTTCCATTGTGTCATTCAAAACCAGTCATGAAAGCCAAATTTAAGACAAATGTTGGGCCTACCCTTAAGGTGGTAAGCAACTCCCACCTATCCCTGTGTTGTGTAGTGATGATAACACAACCGCCAGTGGTATTATGGAGCATTTAGTTCAAGGCAACATTGGAAAAAGTGCATCGTTTGAACACGGTCCATACATGCCAACATTTCAACCCACCTGTGCGGGAGATTACGTCAGACAAATCAGGAGCCAAAGATTTTCCTATAGGAATGCATTGGGCAAAGATTTATTTTAGGTGGGAGGGTTGGCATGTAAACAAGAGGGGAAAAGACTGCTTTCTTCCATCCAAATAGCAAACAAAACGGAGAAACATGTGTAAAGCAATGGTTTGCTGCTAATCTGCGCAAAAACCATGGAAACAATCCTTAATGGTAAGCTAGATAACAAATGTCCAAAATGCTCAAGGTAGAGATCTGATTTATTGGTGGAGGCAATGAATCACCAACCGACACGTGTTTCAACCAACCGGTCGTCCTCAAGGCAAATTAGTACTATAATGCTCGCAATGGTGAGGCAATTGGGTCATTCGTCGTTGCAGGTGGAAGAATAATCTAGTTGCGATTTATCCCACTAGCATTTATTAATCAGTGCGGTCAATTTCGAGGTGAATCCTCCGTATCTGACGCAGTGTTTCTGGAAGTTAAATATGGAATTCATCTTCAAACCCGAATTCAAATCGCGGGTATTATTGGTGCACAGGTATGAACACAGGACATGCTGCTGACCTTGTTAGGTAGCAGAACACGTTCATACGTTAGTCCTGAGCAAAATCTTCAGGCAAGGATGAGATCAAGAATATGCCCAATGCACAAGCCACTAAGGATAAACATTATGGCAAGAGCAGGATGGCACATATCACGTAAGGACAGAAGAAGGCTACGCAAGTCAGGGTGTTGCTGATCCGGGCCTACGCTAATGTCGGGGCTATCAGGGCTAGCTAGCCTTTTGGTTGTAGCCCCAGAGCTTCTATCCAGTGTTGCAAACAAAAGACCCGCATCTGGAAGGTAAAGATGCAGAAAGCTAAATTTGACGAGAAAGAAACACATACAGACGCAGGACCTGATGTGAATATTAGTGTTAACACTTTAGAAAATTACAAGGTTCACAGTCCATCGGTGGGCCCTTCTCAGGCTAAACAGGGAGTTACACAAAGAAGGTACGCTGACCAGCTGGTTGGTGAAATCCCTTGGTGCTGCCATCGCTGAGAGAAAAAGATGCAATATAGACGACATGCTGTGTCGAGTATGGAAATGGATGAAAGTCCGGATGCACAATCTTTTCAACCAGAAGTGGAAGACAGTTTATGGCCTGCAGTCTACCTTAAGCGAGACAGGGCTGGTGTGGACGCTACTGAGAAGATAAAGGACCTGACTGCCTTGATACAAAAGCTTTCGAGATAAGCAGCATTTCTCAAGAAAAGTGTGAGCTTTGGCTCAATCAGGCATGTCTGCTGGATGCGTTGAAAATGTGTGCTAAATCCTTGCGACTATGCATATGTGGAAAGGATTGAGACGGCTGCTAGAGCCACATCTAAAGGGCATTGCTGTTCAAGTGATACATCGATCGTTTCCCATGATGTCAACTTCCAAAGCATGGGCTGTGATATCACTGTGGTGAAACTACCAGCAATTACCATAGCGACGAGGGGGTTCCCTGCCTATGTAAATAACTACGGTACTTGTCCGTTGCGCCTCCGGAAACAAAACAAATAGCCTGCTATCCACTTTCTGACCCTACCACTATTCTAACCAGAGGAAAGGAAGTCAGGAGAATGACTCCCTTCTCCTGACCCTCTTCTCAAAGAGTTATTCACAGCAAAGTTCTTTTAATAGGATATTTTTAGATGGTCACTTGCCACCTTCAGCACCCGATCTTGTAACTGTTTCAGTAGAGTTTTTGGTTTACTCTTTTCCCTGCTCCATGTTCTAATGATCTTATTCTCTTTGATCAAGGCGGCAATGCCTTTTGGACTACTGTGACATATACTTTCTTAAATTGGATAGAGTTTCTTGGTAATTAACTTTCTTAAGAGATGTAGCTTACTTAGCCATTCTCTTACAGACTCTAGTAGCCTTCCCTTTGCGCGCATATGTTTCCCTTTCTGATTTTTTCCACTATGCATTTGTCTTATGTGATATTTTACCCTCTTCCCAGGGTATTTGTACCCAATGCTTATTTGTCTCCTACAGGGTTACTCCAGATTCTTTCTCACATTGTTACAGTTCCATTTTATCACCTTTCTATTCCGAATCTCGTCAGTTTCACTGGGATGAGTTTTTTCTGGTGTATAACGATTCCCTGGTGGTCCCCGGCTCTCCCATCCTTCCTGTTACCTCTGAATTGGCAGGGGAATGTCCTTGGAACAGCACTCGCTCGGGTTTTTCTCCTCGTTTCTGGTTTGCTCCAACTTGAACACTGCTAGCATCCCGATCTCAGTCTTCTCCTTCTCCTCGACCTGATTTTGCTGCGGGCCACCGGATACGTTGCTGTTGATCCAACATGGTGGCATCTGTGTCTTTGGACAGGCACGCTGCCCACCACAGAACTGTGGTGCTAACCTCTGGTTAAAGTAAGCCTCCCTATGTCCCAAGACCCAATGGATCTTGTGTGGCTTGTGGAGCAAGTGACCATGTGAAGGGGGACCCCAGATGTAAGGTCAAAACCTTGTGAGTCTGGCCTTTCCCTCCTATGAGGAGGAAGCGATCACAGGGGCATCCTTCTCCTGAGGCTCCCTCCCCGGTGGGATAGAATCTGAGGTAGTCCTAGTTTCCCTGGGTTCCTGGGAGCCAAAAGTCTCAGAGGCTTATGCTAGAATTCCTGATAACACCAAGCACTACTTTAAAGACAGTGTGCTGATCATTGGAGCATATACACCTGCCCTTAGGCATAGTGGTGCCAGCAGAACTGTGGTGTATTCCACTTTGGTCAACTCAGAGGAACTTTCCAGAGCTCCCCTGATGCCCGCTAAGTTAGCTGATGGCCCCCTCTCAAGTTCCCAGTAATGCCTGTAAATCTAACTATCAATGGTTCAATGGTCAGGGTTCCTGTGAGCATACAGAGGCAGGTCCCTGGAAAGGTCCTGCTGGGGAATGATCTCAGAGCTTTAGTGCTTGTGGGTGACACAGCAGAGAGACCATGCACACGGGCACAAACAAGGGTTGCCTTAGCCAAGACCAAGCCAAAGCCCAAGCCAAAGGGGAAACCCAAGGCTAAAGGAGTCAAGAAAGACAAGAGAGGGAAAGAAAAGATTCCTCCTAGCTCACCTACCACTGAGGTGGAGTTAGCTGGCCAAACACCTGAACCTGACGAGCAAAAGGTGTTGCCTGAAATTCCAACCCACATGACCATCCTGAACTCCAAAGTTGTTTGGTTGAAAGTGGTCCTGAGAGGGCTGAGTTTAGTAAGGGCCAACGTGAGTGCCCATCTCTGGAAGGCCTAAGGAGACAGGCCTGCTGCCAGCTTGATGGTGAGCCTCCCGGGAAGCATGATTAATTGGGAAGGTGGGCTCCTTTACAGTGAGCCCAAAGAGTCTGCAGAAGGAGACCAAAGGAGGTTGGTGGTTTGCCCTTGCTGTCAGACCCTTCCTCTTGCAGCTGGCACACAAAGTCCCACTTGCTGGTCACCTTGGCATCAAGAGAACCAAGCAAAGGTTAGCCATGCACGTCTACTGGCCCAAGATGGAGGTCCAGGTAGAAAGCCACTGCAGGTGTTGTGCCACATGCCAGTTATCTGGGAAAAGTGGCACACCAATCCAGGATACATTGGTACCACTCCTAGTTGTTGGGGTACCATTTGAGAGGGTAGGGATTGAAATTGTAAGTCCCCTTTACCCTCAGACATCCACAGGCAATAGGTTTATCCTGGTGCTGGTCGACCATGCCACCAGATACCTGAGGCCATCCCATTGAAGACTGTGACTGAGAGCATTACAGGATAAATGGTCAGGCCCTTACTCAGTAGTGGAGTCACCGGGTGAAGTAAACTATTTAGTGGAGCTTTGAAGGGGGGACAGACTCCAAAGATGTTCCATGTGAATATACTGAAGGCTTTCATCCCTGGGGTTGAAATTGCTGCTCTGCTCTTGGCATCAGATACAGAAGAGGAGGAATGAGAACCTCTTGCTGACCTGTTCCAAGGCAGTCCTTCAGATAGCTCCATTGAGGGTGTCAAAGTGGCCCCTCACCTGACTTCTGTTCAACAAGATTCAGGTGAGAACTTTGCTGAGGCAGTTCTCCCCCTTGTTTTCCCTAGATCCTGGTTTGACACTGTGGTGCAAGCATGACATTGACACAGGAGATAGTGTACCTACCAAACGTAGGGGGTCCAGAATGTTAGATAAGTTGAGATCCTACATCAAGACAGAGGTCAACAATATGCTGGATCTTGGGGTGATTGAGCCCTCCAGTAGTCCATGGTCCAGTTCTGTGGTTCTGGTGCCAGAGACGGGTACCTCTGAGCTGAGGTTCTGTGTGGACTACAGGGCTCTAAATGCTGTCATCAGGATAGATGCTCACCCGATGCGTAGAAATGATTAGCTGGTGGATACCATGGGTGCCTCCAAGTACCTCAGCGCATTTGACCTCACTGCAGGTGTCACGCCCCTGCGGAGACCATGGTCACTGTGGCATAGATGGTCTCTTAGACGGATTGCGGCTATCTTTACTCCCAAGATGGCCGCCGCTACGGATGGCGTGGGTCTAGACTTACACCAAGGCCGCGCGGTGGAAGGACCGCCCCCCGGCTCTGGAGCCGGTTCATCTGTTCCTGCGGACAACGCGCGGACGCGTTGCTACTCTTCCACAACAGCGCTTCGTGAGTTCGATACTAGGATCTTTTGCATACTAGATTGTTTGTCATTCCTTCTGTGTAATTCTACCCTTTCACTCACCTGTTTTCAGACTTGACTCCTTCTCCCAACTCTTGCACGACATTGGAGACTCGAGTGTACTCTCTCAGCCTCATTCGTCACGAGCGGAACCTCACTGATCGGTTCGCTAGTGAGAATTCCTCCCTGGCGTGCGGTACGTGAGAATTGATAGTCAGTCCCTAGTATATCGGGGGTTAGAAGAAGACCCAGAATTGACACCTGATATTATCTAATCTATGCAGAAGCAGGGATATGCGCGGTCCGATCCGCAGCATTGAGATTTGAGAATCATTCTCTTCCTGGGACGTCCTCGAGGTTATTCCTATCCGCGTCTCATCGGAAGACCTGCAATATAGCCCGATAGGTGGTATCCCCCTTCCAATCAAGTACTCCTCGTTTTCTCTACCCATATTCTGCCTTCTAGTTTCCCTTCTTAAACTTACCACTTTCCTCTGTCTTTATTCAGACGGCTCCCCTTCAGCAGATAGTCCGGATACCAAGAACCTCTCCAGACAGACGACATCTATCCAGTGGCCGTCGACACAGGGTTTTCTTCCCCAGAGGGTTTCCCTGGAGTCCTTCCCCTCCTTAATCCTTGTATTGAAGGCGGAGGAAGGGTCTTAGGGAGGCACTCATTCTCTACCCCTGTCGGAACCATTTCTGAAGAAGGAAGCTTAGGAGGGAGAACGACTGGTGTTTCTCTAAGGTAACCTTTCGGTGTATTCAAATTTCTCTTACTTTTATTACAGCAGGCTATTGGCAAATAGCCCTTGCAGAACATGCCAAGGAGAAGACAGCATTCTCAACTCCAAAAGGCCTTTACCAGTTCAGGGTACTGATATTTAGATTGAAGAATGCACCTGCCACTTTTCAGAGGCTGGTGAATCGTGTCCTTAATGGGTGGCTGATTTTTGACTTGCCTATCTGGATGATATAGCAGTTTTCAGTGCCACCTGGAAGGGTTATATGAAACGCCTCAGAATTGTGTTGCAGGCTCTTGCGAAGGTCCCCTTTGCCAAAAAAAACAAGCCAGTTCCCGATTGGTCAAGCATCAGTGGTCTACCTTGGACATGAAGTAGGTGGAGGGAGGATACAGCCTCTTCCCAGTAAAGTACAAGCAGTACAAGACTGGCCTACCCCCACTACACAGACCCAAGTGAGAGCCTTCTTAGGACTCACAGGGTATTACAGAAACTTTATGTCAGACTATGGTACCATAGCTGCCCCTCTGACTGCCCTCACAACTCCAAAGAAACCCAAGAAGGTTGCTTGGTCTGAGGATTGTGGGAAGGCATTCAATGGCTTAAAAGACTCTTTGTGCCAGGCCCCTGTCCCCAGGGCCCTGGACTACAAAATACCTTTTATTGTGCAGACAGATACCTCTGACACTGGGATAGGGGCTGTACTATCACAGGTAGATGGGAAAGGCAAGGAACACCCTATTGGATTCATCAGTCGCCAGCTTAAGGGTCGGAGAGCTCAGGTGGTGCACAGTAGAGAAAGAATGTTTCTCTGTTGTGTGGTCCCTAAGGAAGCTGAGGCCCTACCCCTATGGGACCCACTTCACTGTGCAAACTGACCATACGCCCTTAAATTGGCTCATGAACATGAAGGGAGAGAACCCAAAGTTTCTCAGGTGGTCCATAAACCTGCAAGGGTTTGACTTCACCATTGAGCATAGCCAGGTGTCCAACATAATGCTGATGAGTTGTTCAAAATGTTTAGTTGACCTGAACAAGAAGCTCATCCAGGGGTGAATTAGTTCCCCATGTCCTTGGTCTGGGGGCAGGGGGCAGGTCTTAGGAAAGATTTCCATGTATGTGTGATTTTCCATCCAGTTGTGAACCCCCCAAATGTTTGCTTTTTTCTGACCATCCTAGCCTGACTTTTTCCAGTGGAGCCCAGCCTTCTGCTGTACTCCGCTGGGAATTTGCTCATTTTCTTATGTGGAAACTGACATGCCTTTCAGACTGTCAGTACTGGGAGACTTTGTTTCCCATAGTCTTTCACTTTGTTGCCATTTCTTGGTAACTTTTTATCAGTGCACAATGTACATTCCAGTACAGTGGGCTGCGGTCTCATTCAATTTTTAAGGCCCTAGACACACTAGAAGGATTTTTGGTGAATGTGCAAGTGTGCCCAGGACAGAGCTGGTGGCAGCAGTTACTTTTTAAAGCATTTTGACTCTTTCAATGGTCCAACCACATTTACTGCGTTTGGCCCAGGACAGTGGCCAGTGCCTAAAATGACCATGCCACAAAGTCCTTTGTTCTGTCCTTTGGCCATTTCATCCCTTTGCCTTTCCCATGTCGAGCTATCCCGGGAAATTCCTTATTTGGTCATGCAGACCCCATGCAAACCGAAGCTTTCGCAGGCTTCCGCATGCCTTGTGTGTGTGCGCCCAGGATGTGGGCTGGAGCTGTCTAGTTCCAATACACATCCTGGGTGCCAGAATGTCTGGTGTGCTGGGACGACTGGGACCACCGTGGTCCATGATTGGTCCAGGTCTGGATGGTTGAACGTGAGCAGATCTCCCATTGGATGCCCTTCATTTTGGCGTGAAGCAAACTTTGGATAAGAGAAGGCACTCTACACCCATTCCAGGCCAATCTTCTGAGTTCTGACCGAACTTCCATTGGAAGCCAAGTATCCTGAACTGAAGAAACAGATCTGTGGAACTGCTGGTGACCCGCTAGAAGATTTGGCACCCTGAACCCACTGTTGTCCCGTCGGAGCCCCTGTTCCTCATCAATCACAGAAGGCCTGCAAGGGTGCTTCCCCCCTGTTGGAGTAGTGGGACTAACTACTCTTGGCACCTCCTGCTTAACCTGCAAATGAGCCCCTTCGGAAGTGTTCCTGGACCGCCCAGTGAACTGACCAGCCCATACGGGACCTTTGCTCTGCAAACGCTGCTGTCTCAAGTTTGACTTGAGATTTTGCGAACCGTTAGCTCTTGGTAGAAGGCACTCTCCCGACGAGTTTCATACACCTAGGTCTGAAATTCGGAGAGTCTGCCCGAACCCGAGCTTACGCGGTACCCTTGTCGTCACGCTGTTGTGACGAGCTTCTTGGGTGCCTTGCTGCTGTGCCCTAAGATGACCTGCAGTGGAACTGGCCTGATCCGTTCCTCAGAAGCGGAGAAAGGCCATGGACTGAGGTCCCAGAACGCAGCCCCTAAAAGCCAGAGAGGCGCACAACTGCTGGACTCGAACCTGTGAGCAAACTAGACAAGATTGACGAAGTTTGGTCCAAACTGTGTCAAGGGTCAATGAGTACTTGCACCACTTACCGGTGGCCTCCGGTGCATCCATAGACTTTTATGCGCGATTGTCCCCCAAGGGGCACTCACCTTTGTTAGGATAGTCTGAACTACCATCCTATTCCCGATTTCTGGAAATAGCTCTGTTCCCTTGTGGAGACCTTCCTCGAATAGTGGAACTCTATTTTTCTTTACCTTACCCCCCTTCCTACAACACTACAGCCACCGTGAGGAGACCCGTTTTGTACTTAAGCACAGGATCGATCACTGCTGCGCTAAACATACTTTTGAGCACAAGGCTCCACACTTCATAGGGATTGGACTGCCTATTAGTTGGGGTTGAGACTCCTGAAGAATTGCCTAAAGCATATTTGCACTGTCTGATCCACTTCTGTTACAGGTTGCGGATCGTTACTTGTTTAATATTACTTTAGGCCAATAGTTAATGTATATATGTTCCCTAGTATAAGGTTGTGTTAGAATTGTTAATGTTGCTGTGGTTTAATCTTGTGTTTGACTTAAAAGGCCTTCAATAAATGTATATGTATTTTTGATATATACACCTGACTGAGAATAATTTGTGGTGTTGTTTACTGTGTGTGCTCATTGTGGGCTTTTGATCAACCTCCCCCCTCCTGAGACCTAGTCTTGACCGCCACCAATGCTACCTTGATTGGTGTGGCTTGTCCAGAAGGTTACCCTGTTCCAAGAAACTAGGCTGGCCTTCTGAACCTCTGCCCACCAGCTCAGAATTCAGAAATCCATCTTTTCACAACCGGAAGGGAAAACTGAAGATTCCATGACACAAGAGTCAGCGAGCTACATCTCATACCTCTCAGGAAACGCTCCCCCCGCCATCACCACAGAGGTATTTGCTGCCAAGAGCAAAGCAGGCCATGCCATACGAGCTGCGATACACCTCACCAATGCGAACAGATGGAGACACCTCTGCAAGGAAAGATTTGTGGACGGGGAAGTGGACATGAAGGAATTAGAGAGAAGGGCCAAGATACAAAGGGAACTGGCTACAATGGAATATGGCATACTGCTGTGTGGCAACCAACTAGTGGTCCCCAAGTGCCTGAGGAGAGCAATAGTAAACATAGTGACCATATGGCCCTTTTGGTAGCGTGTCATGCAGTGGATGTCAATTATCTAAAACAGGGAGTTACAATGGACATCAACGAACGTTGCACAAGCTCTCAGTGACATCATACTATGTGCAAATAAGAAAAACCTATGACGGGTTGTGATAGGATCAAGGGGAACATCTAAGTATACTTTTATAAGGGGTTGGGTTGTAATTGGATATCTACTGTCAGGTGGACAATTTATGCCCTCCTCTAGTGCAAGTCATCTTCAATTTTATTAAATACACTGCATACCATTGGCTCTCAAACTATAAGTCCCTTCGTTATAAGGCCCTCTACAATTGGTTGGCACGCTCGTGCCATGTCTGGAACATTTGATTCACTTAGCAGCATGTAAGCTCATACCCAGGTGCTAGGAGGTGGACATGACTTTGCTTCCCTTCCCAATTAGCCCAAAGTCTCTCATCACCCATGCCTTCTGCCATGAAGATTGTCTTTGAACTTGCTCTTGCAGAGTCTCAATGCCTCTGGGAATATAAGGGAGTGTGAGGAGGCGCTTATCATAGTTCTGGAAGGCTATGCCCAACTCTATTTCCATCCTTAATTCACGTGACAGGAGACCACGATCTGGTCCATTTTGCAGTAATTAAATGTTTTAACTGAATAAAAGTTAGCATGCATGGTGTTCTTTCTTTGCACCTTAACAAGGAGCGATTCAGCTTCTCACGTTTACTGCCTTTAGAATAGATAACCGGACTTGGCTTGCTCCAAGTCTGATACCAGGCCAAACGGCTTCACCATTCAAGTCCGCAATCTCATCTAATTTCCTTGCTGCGACACAGCTCTCGATCCTTCTTTTTCCATGGGTCTGAGCTTACTAATTCATGACACTGATGTCAAACTTCTGTACAATGGTGGCTCTGCCTGCAGTCTATTTACTACGTATAGCCAGCTTTTAAGGTCACTTAGTCTACTTGCGTTGCTACATCTTTACAATTATCAAATGGCTTGTATTTTCTGAAATGCTCTTCACACGTACAATCTTCTTTTCGCATATGAAAATTTACTCGATTCTTTACTTCATCATCAGTTTCTGTAAGGTCCACATAGTCTCTTCTTAGCCAGTCTTATAAGGGCGTCACATTGATCTCTTGTGACGTCACTAGCTCCTCTTTCGCTCTTTCTCATATTCCTTCAGAGAGTTCCTCCCTGAGATTGTCATCTCTTCGGGCATACATCTGGTATGGTTTTCTCAGTGGATAACTTTTCTTGAATATTCGCCGTGGTATAGTCACAACCTTTGGCATCAAGCATAGCACAATCTCAGGCTCCCAACATACTGGAAGGAGGGGGCGGAACTTCCTGCAGAGGCATTCAGGTGCTCCTCTACAATAGCACATGAGGGGCCCGAGGGATCGCAAACAAAACACATATAAGAAAATTCTGCACAACCGGTATTACCATAATTGATCTAAAAAAAAATGTTGACCTGAAAAATTAGATTGAATTTATTTGACCTTTATTTGGTAAAATTTAATTAAATATATATATGGGGGTGGGTAAGTGTACAGATTAGGTTGAGGGGAAGTGGGTGGGTTGTGGGGGATCAGAAGGACCCTGGCAACGGATAACTATGGACTCTTATGGACCATTAGAAGGAGGTCACCTGCTCGTGATAACAGACAAACACTCCAGGTTTC
Source organism: Ambystoma mexicanum (assembly GCF_040938575.1). Classification (NCBI taxonomy): domain Eukaryota; kingdom Metazoa; phylum Chordata; class Amphibia; order Caudata; family Ambystomatidae; genus Ambystoma; species Ambystoma mexicanum. Next base: position 1,354,976,540 of record NC_090933.1, on the reverse strand, counting down.
CAGTAATAAAAGATGTATAATCCACGGCATTCCAACACATGGTAGGGGTGATCGATGAAACATTCAGTGAATGGGGGATACCAAACACTGTAAAAACAGACAACGGACCACCATTTCAAGGCCAGAAGTTCCAGAAACTTGCCACACATCTGGGATTCCATCACCACAGGCCAACAGAATGGTGGAGCGATTCATGTCCATCATCAAGCGGCCCAGACAAAAAGTCACCATCGACCAAACATCACTACCTCAAGCAGTGTGCCAAATGCTGAGGAGCTACAGAAACACACCACACGAAACCACAGGAGGAACGCCGCCGGAACTCATGATAAAATACAATCCCCAGCTCGTCTCCTGCAAATAGAAGACTACACAGCGAAACAAGACACAGAAATCTGAGAACGAGATGCAGAAATGAAAAAGAAAGTGAAGGAATGGGCAGACTAATGAAGGGGAGCGAAGGAACTCCAACTCCCAATCGCCAAGACCGTCCTGGTAAGGCAACGACAGCAAAGAAAAACTGATTCAAGATACGACCCAGAACCATTCCTGGTCTCTGAAGTTAAAGGACTAATGGTCACAGCGGCAGGAGACGGGCAAGAAATAACCCGGAATGCCTCATTCTTCCGCCGGCTACATACACAAGAACCTGAACCAATAGAAGTGACAACAGGAGAGGAAGAGCAGGAAAAAGGAGAAGAAAGTGGATCGCCAGCTGCAGAAAGACAAGGGGAGACCCGCAAATCACCTGGGCGGCCACATCGAGCTACAAAGAGACCCTTGCGGCTGATTGAACAAATGTAAGCCACGGAGCTTCCTTGATAAGCAAGGGAGAGGTGTTGTAGCAAGGCAATCTGAGAGGCCCCTTCAAGTGGGAAGGATTTAGGACACGGAAGGGAAAGGCGGTAGGAAAGAGGAAGGGGAGGGGACAGAGGGAGAGGGCGCAATATGCAGAGCGATATGGAATAAAGAGGAGCTACCGGCACTTGTCTCTGTGTGATCTGTGCCTGGCCTGGCCAGTATACATCACCTGTATGAGCTAGCATGTAGCTTTCTGACTGATTAAAGTAATTCAGGGCAGACTCTGGAGATCACGGTTGAATTTGCCCAGATCAGTGCGGGTGGAGCTGGTGCATCTGGAATTTGGGTTGCTTTCCCTCTCTTCTCAAGTGCTTAGAAAGAGAGGAATATTGCTCAATAAGGCATGGAAGGACCCTAAGTGCCCACTACTGAGGATTATGAGCCATGCAAAGTGGAATAAGATCACGGCAATATGCTGTAGTCCTGGGCAAAATTGACTCTTGATTTATTTGAAGAATTGAACTGGGTCCAAGATTGGTCACTTGATGTCTTCCATTTGAAGACTGAATTTGTGCATAAATTAAGTGACTGGGATTGGGTTACAAATTTCACTCATATGGAATCACTTAAGCTATCCAGATCATTGTCTCTTGAGTCATAGATTTTTGACTCTGCAGTACTATCTGTTCATTTGTAGTCTTACATTTTTTTAAATATGATGGGCCTCATTCCGAGTATGGCGGTAAGGGATAGCGGCCACCGGTAACGAGACCGGTGGCGGTGATCCCTTACCGCCATACTCCGAGTTCCCTTTGCGCCCTCGTCCTTAACGCCTGCTTTGAGCAGGTGTTAAAGTCGAGGGCGCAAAGGGGCCTCCAAGCCAATAACGGTGACCGTAATGAACAGTCACCGTTATTTGCATCTTCCCCATTCCCATTGAGCCCTATGGGGGCTCATTTGGGAATGGGGAAGAGCCTTCGTGAATGGGGAATTACCGCCCCGCCAACCTTGGAATGGGGCGGTAATTCCGCCATCCACCAAGGCGCTCCCGGTCCGGGTACGGCGTCAACCAAGGCGTTAATAGCGCCATTGGTTAGCGCCGTACTCGGAATGAGGCCCGATGTGTACAATATGAAATGTCATTATGAACTTCTCAATTGTGTAGGTAACCAAACAAAGGACGCACACAGATTTTATACAAAGTATGGAAATAACATTTGTTAGGTTATTAGTGTTGTTTTTGCTAAGTGTTAATATGTTTACTCACAACAGTTTTTGTCTGTTATTTGTAATATAGGTATGACTATAAAGATTAATACTCAAAATAATGTTACACTGGTGGCATGTCTTCTTTTTTTATTTATAAAACTCAAGACATAGGGCCTCATAACGAGTTGGGCGGTAATGCAGCGGTTTTCCCGTTGAGCGTAATTAGCGCTAACGCCAAGCTCCCCAGCGGATAGTCCACCAGATCACGAGTTTGCGTGCACGCGCACAGGGACATGGCGGTAGCGGAAATAGCACTCAACGGAAAAAAGGCCCAATAACCTGTAAATCCAGCGCACAGTACGCTACCGGCACACTATGCTAATAGCGCGTGACATAAGCACGCGCTATTAGCGCGCAGGAAACGTGTCACCGCCGGAATGGGAAATAAAGCGGCAGCCATCTTGGAAATCACAATCCGTCGGAAATCACAGCCCCTGCAAGCCATCCACCCCTGGGAAAAGTGAATTATGTCACAGGAGCGCACTAGGGGCAAGTCAGCCCTGGACAGGGTCAGAAAGCCAAAATTTAGTGACCAGGAGCTGGCCTTACTGGTGGAGGAGGCAGAGATCCACCTGGATGAACTGCAGCAGTGCAAGGCAAGTGGCCAGCGCCGTGCACAGATCTGGCGGAACATCAGCCAAAGGGTGTATGCAGTGGGGCGCATGCCCCGGGATGACGAAGACTGTCGCAAGCGTCTCAGTGACTTGTGGGTGAGAGTCTGCGGCATTCTCTCACAGCACAGGAGTGCAAGCAGGAGCACTGGAGGAGGGCCATCACCACCACCACCCAACCTCACACCCTGGGAGGAGAAGATGACTGCCCTAATCGACATGGGCACCATAGAGGGAATTGGTGGAGCGGAGGCAGGCACTGGTATTGAGCCGACTGCAGGGGAGTCCCACCCCCGAATGCATGCATCTGAAAGGACCACATATGCAGACCGTGAGTGAATGAATGTGATGAAATGTGTGTGAGGCACTGCTGACACCCATAACTGAGCCCTTGAACCATTGAACCGTAGTGCCGCCTAGACTCCCCTGCACGTGCAGTGCATCAATACAAGGGGCAGGGGACATACATCCATAGCCATGGGACAGCTACGTAGAGTGTGAGTGTGCATGAACACACCCCCAGGACCTTGAGCATGGTGCATCCCAATCCCGCATGTGATGATGGCACATAAACGTTTCCATGCAGTGTTCCTCAACACTCACACATTCCACCAATCACTACATGGAGATTGAACAAAATGCAAGTGTCATGCATAATTGATACGGCCTACAATCCCACTTGATGGCATGAACTGCTTGATACTTATGTAGGTTGCCTTGAACTCAATCCACACCCTATGCACCCCACAGTCACACGGCGAACTTCATGGGATGACGATGAATGTGAGGAGGCCACTCCATCACAGCACCCAAGGCAGCGTAACTCGACCAGCACCACCACCCCACAAAGGGGCAGCGTTGAAGGGAACCGACACCGGACCCAGCCCACAACGCAGCCCAACCAGACCGCTGCAGCACCCACATGGCCGCAGGGTGTCAGCGCCTAGCTCATCCCAAGCCACCATGCAGACTTCTGATGCAGAGGGAGTCACCTGTGGGTCAGAGCCCGATGTGGGAGTGACACCTCCAGCTCCGCATCAGGCAGGACATTTGCATTCCCCCGGAATCAGCAACGCCGAAGGGATGGGCACACCACAGGGGACCCCAGGGCCAGTCACACAGGGAGCACAAACCCCACGTGTGCATGTGCATCGTGTCCGCACACCAGAGCCAGATGTAGGCACACCATCATATGGCAGCCCTGAAGACCGGCACTCAGAGCCCGGTAGCCCCATCCAAGCAGCCAACATGTCCCCATGCAGCCCCCTTCAACAGCGCACAAGTGCCAGGCCGGTACCTGCCACACCAGTGGTACCTTTCGTCACAGGAGGAGCTGTGATGGGACGTCTGGACATAATTGAGGCCAAACAGGCAAAAGTGGAATCCATGGCCAGAGTGCACAGCTGGCACATCAAGGCCATCAGCGCATCCATACGGCATGACTGCAAGTACATTGCCAGAGACAACGCGCGCACACGCAGAGTGGTGGAGCAATGCACCTCAGCCCTGACAGGTTTTGGCCAAAGGGTACGGGTGTTGTGCGAGGCAGTATCTGCTGAGCAGACAAGGGAATCGAACAACCTTCTCCCCCAGCATCTGCAGGCAACCGGGTATGTCCCATCAACCTCCACTACACCCACGGAGGGATCCCTTGAGCCTTCTTCTAGGCGCCGTTCATTGCGCCACCTGAGATCCTGCACGCCAGAGGGGTCAGGACATGGAAAGTGCCCACGACCATCATAGATGGACATGGCATTGTTGTGGGTGCCCTGAGAACATGCCCCTACCTGCACTGTTGTGGTGAGTTGACTGGGTGAGGGGGGATTGTGTGCTGGGTGTTCACTGCGGGAAGGGGGGATTGTGTGCTGTGTGTTCACTGGGGGGGAGGGAGGATTGTGTGCTGGGTGTTCACTGGGGGGAGGGGGGATAGACAATCTCAGAATAAATCACGTTTAAAATTCATACAGAGCATGGAGTGTTGTGATTGTGATTAAGTGCTCTTTAATGTTCAAGTGATAGGTGCAAAATGTAGCCGTCACCCGTATCAAAAAAAATTATCAATCAAGCCCTGTCTGGCCAACCTCCCCTCCCTCAGCCCATTCCTGTGTGCACATGCAACACCTTCTGGCACATCATCACCTTCACTCCCATGCTCAGGTGGCTGCACATGAGCATCGGGGGGGGGGGCAGTGGCACATCCCTGCGACAGCAAATATTGTGCAGCATGGCACATGTCAGTACAATTTTTCCAACTTTTTCAGGTGCATACATCAATGCCCCTCCCGTACGGTCTAGGCACCGGAAGCGTGCCTTCAGCAGTCCAAATGCCCTCTCCACGCAGATGCGTGTACGTCCATGGGCAATGTTGTATGCCCGCTCAGCTGCAGTGTGTGGATGACGCACAGGGGTCATGAGCCACGTGTACTGGGGATATCCAGAATCACCTGCAGGGGAGAGAATGCAGGTATTGGGACAAGGTAGGTTCAGTGGGTGCACAAGGCTCAGTCATCAGTGACATTGTCAGCAGGTTCAAGTTTGTGTCGAGAAGGTCATGCTATCTCATTGCAATGTTGCCATCCACCCTTTGACTTCCAGGACATGCATGGTGTGAGGTTGCCATACAGCTGTGTATCTATGTATATGTGGGTTGTTATGTGCATCACACTCATGTATTACATGTGGCCTACTTATCATTTGATCACTTACATTGTGGGGTGTGCTGTGCTAGGGGTAGCATTGAATCAATGGAGTACTCACAACTTGCTACGCCTCTGTTTCTTAATGTAACAGTACTCTGTCCCTTGTCACTGGAGGAGGGGACCCTTCCATCTGCTTGTGCATGCAACAAGTGGTTAGCCCATGTGTCATTGGCATTCCCTTTGGCTGCTGCTGCATTTGCAGGTTGCCACTATTATGTACTGTTCTCCAGGCATGTGATTGGCCAATCAGGGGTCAGTGTTTTAGGGATGTACATTGTCGTTAATCAGACTACTTATGTGTTGTGCTTTTGTGGATGTGCCGACTTTTGTGTAACATTGGCATGACTGTCGGTTGTGGCCAGGGTGGGATGTCTGTACTGTGTCGGGGTGGGAAGCTATAGTGCAACACACACAGGAGGCTTTGTGGTAGTAGGCCTTCCACATGTCCCTGTGCTGACACATGTCTTTTGCATCCTGAATGGGTGTCTTCTGCTGTGTTGGACATGTCCAAGGGTCCTCGTGCAAGGTACATGCAGGGAAATGCTGCACTGATGGTGCTGCCTATTGCCATGCAGGCATTTCACTGTGTGTGACCAGCCCCATCAGTTGTGGATTAACATGCATTACGGACTACATTTGTACTCACCCAGCATCCATGTGTTTTGGCCTCTGTGCCTTTCCATGTACGCTGGCATGGTACTGTTGCGCAGGACCATGGAGTCGTGGGTGGATCCTGGGTAGCGGGCACAGCAGTGGCTGAAGGTGAGGTCAGGGCTACATGTCATCTGCACATTCAGGGAATGGTAATGTTTCCGGTTTCTGTAGGATGCCTCATGTGCCTGGGGTGGTACTAGTGCTACATGTGTGCAGTCCAGGGCTGCCATTACATTCGTAACTTGGGCAATGGCATGGAATTGACCCTTCAGCTGGTTCACCTGTGCCTGTGTGGCTAGCAATGCGATGTGCTCATTCACATGGATCAACAGTGCATCCAGCAGCTGTCCCAGCATGGCACTGAAGGTGGACTGGGCCATGCCGTGCATCATGGAAATGGTGTGTTGGTAGCTGCTAGTCCCGAGGAATTGTAGCACGGACACAAGCTTCACAAGCGGTGGTACTGCTGTGCTGATGGCGTTACGGCTGCCAATGTCAGCCTGGATTGTGTCCAGCAACTGGGTGATGGTTGCCCTGTCCAGCCTATATTCGGTCACCAACTGGCCATCAGTCGCTCCCAGGGCCCTGGCCTGGTTGGCTGGCCTCTGTAGCTCCAGGCGCAGCAGGTAAATGTCCACATCAAGGCTCCCAGCTCCAAATGGCAGCATGGTGTTTGGAAGTGTGTGTTGTGCATGGGTGGGTCCTTTGTAGGCCTCTGATTTGCATTGGTTCCTCCTGCGTCCTTATTGCTATCTCCACCCTGCTCCTGCTGGTGTAATGGTGTTGGGGAGGGTGTGTTGTGCATGGGTGTGTCCTTTGTAGGCCTCTGATATGCATTGGTTCCACCTGGGTCCTTATTGCTGTCTCCTCCCTGCTCCTGCTGGTGTAATGGTGTTGGGGAGGGTGTGTTGTGCATGGGTGGGTCCTTTGTAGGCCTCTGATTTGCAGTGGGTCCACCTGGGCCCTTATTGCTGTCTCCTCCCTGCTCCTGCTGGTGTAACGGTGTTGGGGACGGTGTGTTGTGCATGGGTGGGTACTTTGTAGGCCTCTGATTTGCAGTGGTTTCACCTGGGCCCTTATTGCTGTCTCCTCCCTGTTCCTGCTGGTGTAATGGTGTTGGGGAGGGTGTGTTGTGCATGGGTGGGTCCTTTGTAGGCCTCTGATTTGCATTGGTTTCACCTGGGCCCTTATTGTTGTCTCCTCCCTGCTCCTGCTGGTGTAATGGTGTTGGGGAGTATGTGTTGTGCATGGGTGGGTCCTTTGTAGGCCTCTGATTTGCATTTGTTTCACCTGGGCCCTTATTGCTGTCTCCTCCCTGCTCTTACTGGTGGAATGGTGTTGGGGAGGGTGTGTTGTGCATGGGTGGGTCCTTTGTAGGCCTCTGATTTGCAGTGGGTCCACATGGGTCCTTGTTGCTGTCGCCTCCCTGCTCTTACTGGTGGAATGGTGTTGGGGAGGGTGTGTTGTGCATGGGTGGGTCCTTTGTAGGCCTCTGATTTGCATTGGTTTCACCTGGGCCCTTATGGCTGTTTCCTCCCTGCTCCTGCTGGCGTAATGGTGTTGGGGAGTGTGTGTTGTGCTTGGGTGGGTCCTTTGTAGGCCTCTGATTTGCATTGGTTCCACCCGGGCCCTTGTTGCTGTCTCCTCCCTGCTCCTGCTGGTGTAATGGTGTTGGGGAGGGTGTGTTGTGCATGGGTGGGTCCTTTGTAGGCCTCTGATTTGCATTGGTTTCACCTGGGCCCTTATTGCTGTCTCCTCCCTGCCCCTGCTGGTGTAATGGTGTTGGGGAGGGTGTGTTGTACATGGGTGGGTCCTTTGTAGGCCTCTGATTTGCAGTGGTTCCACCTGGGCCCTTATTGCTGTCTCCTCCCTGCTCCTGCTGGTGTAATGGTGTTGGGGAGGGTGTGTTGTGCATGGGTTGGTCCTTTGTCGGCCTCTGATTTGCATTGGTTTCACCTGGGCCCTAATTGCTGTCTCCTCCCTGCCCCTGCTGGTGTAATGGTGTTGGGGAGGGTGTGTTGTGCATGGGTTGGTCCTTTGTAGGCCTCTGATTTGCATTGGTTTCACCTGGGTCCTTATTGCTGTCTCCGCCCGGCTCCTGCTGGTGTAATGGTGTTGGGGAGGGTGTGTTGTTTATGGGTGGGTCCTTTGTCGGCCTCTGATTTGCATTGGTTTCACCTGGGCCCTCATTGCTGTCTCCTCCCTGCCCATGCTGGTGTAATGGTGTTGGGGAGGGTGTGCTGTGCATGGGTGGGTCCTTTGTAGGCCTCTGATTTGCAGTGGGTCCCCTTGGGTCCTTATTGCTGTCTCCTCCCTGCTCCTGCTGGTGTAATGGTGTTGGGGAGGGTGTGTTGTGCATGGGGGGTCCTTTGTAGGCCTCTGATTTGCAGTGGGTCCACCTGGGTCCTTATTGCTGTCTCCTCCCTGCTCCTGCTGGTGTAATGGTGTTGGGGAGGGTGTGTTGTGCATGAGTGGCTCCTTTGTAGGTCTCTGATTTGCACTGGTCTCACCTGGGCCCTTATTGCTTTCGCCTCCCTGCTCCTGCTGGTGTAAAGGTGTTGGGGAGGGTGTGTTGTGCATGGGTGGCTCCTTTGTAGGCCTCTGATTTGCAGTGGGTCCACCTGGGCCCTTATTGCTGTCTCCCCCCTGCTCCTGCTGGTGTAATGGTGTTGGGGACGGTGTGTTGTGCATGGGTGGGTCCTTTGTAGGCCTCTGATTTGCATTGGTTTCACCAGGGCCCTTATTGCTGTCTCCTCCCTGATCCTGCAGGTGTAATGGTGTTGGGGAGGGTGTGTTGTGCGTGGGTGGCTCCTTTGTAGGCCTCTGATTTGCAGTGGTTTCACTTGGGCCCTTAATTCTGTCTCCTCCCTGTTCCTGCTGGTGTAATGGTGTTGGGAGGGTGTGTTGTGCATGGGTGGGTCCTTTGTAGGCCTCTGATTTGCATTGGTTCCACCTGGGCCCTTATTGCTGTATCCTCCCTGCTCCTGCTGGTGTAATGGTGTTGGGGAGGGTCTGTTGTGCATGGGTGGCTCCTTTGTAGGCCTCTGATTTGCATTGGTTTCACCTGGGCCCTTATGGATGTTTGCTCCCTGCTCCTGCTGGTGTAATTGTGTTGGGGAGGGTGTGTTGTGCATAGGTTGGTCCTTTGTAGGCCTGTGATTTGCATCGGTTTCACCTGGGCCCTTATTGCTGTCTCCTCCCTGCTCCTGCTGTTGTAATTGTGTTGGGGAGGGTGTGTTGTACATAGGTTGGGCCTTTGTAGGCCTCTGATTTGCATTGGGTTCACCTGGGCCCTTATTGCTGTCTCCTCCCTGCTCCTGCTGGTGTAACGGTGTTGGGGAGGGTGTGTTGTGCATGGGAGGGTCCTTTGTAGGCCTCTGTTTTGCATTGGTTTCACCTGGGCCCTTATTGCTGTCTCCTCCCTGCTCCTGCTGGTGCAATGGTGTTGGGGAGGGTGTGTTGTGCATGGGTGGGTCCTTTGTAGGCTTCTGATTTGCATTGGTTTCACCTGCGTCCTTATTGCTGTTTCCTCCCTGCTCCTGCTGGTGTAATGGTGTTGGGGAGGGTGTGTTGTGCATGGGTGGGTCCTTTGTAGACCTCTGATTTGCATTGGCTTCACCTGGGCCCTTATGGCTGTTTCCTCCCTGCTCCCGCTGGTGTAATGGTGTTGGGGAGGGTGTGTTGTGCATGGGTGGATCCTTTGTAGGTCTCTCATTTGCAGTGGGTCCACCTGGGCCCTTATTGCTGTCTCCTCCCTGCTCCCGCTGGTGTAATGGTGTTGGGGAGGCTGTGTTTTGCATGGGTGGCTCCTTTGTAGGCCTCTGATTTGCATTGGTTTCACCTGGGCCCTTATTGCTGTCTCCTCCCTGCTCCCGCTGGTGTAATGGTGTTGGGGAGGGTGTGTTGTGCATGGGTGGGTCCTTTGTAGGCCTCTGATTTGCAGTGGTTGCACCTGGGCCCTTATGGCTGTTTCCTCCCTGCTCCCGCTGGTGTAATTGTGTTGGGGAGGGTGTGTTGTGCATGGGTGGGTCCTTTTTAGGCCTCTGATTTGCATTGGGTCCACCTGGGTCCTTATTGCTGTCTCCTCCCTGTTCCTGCTGGTGTAATGGTGTTGGGGAGGGTGTGTTGTGCATGGGTGGCTCCTTTGTAGGCCTCTGATTTGCATTGGTTTCACCTGGGCCCTTATTGCTGTCTCCTCCCTGCTCCCGCTGGTGTAATGGTGTTGGGGAGGGTGTGTTGTGCATGGGTGGGTCCTTTGTAGGCCTCTGATTTGCATTGGTTTCACCTGGGCCCTTATTGCTGTCTCCTCCCTGCTCCTGCTGGCGTAATGGTGTTGGGGAGGGTGTGTTGTGCATGGGTGGGTCCTTTGTAGGCCTCTGATTTGCATTGGTTCCACCTGGGTCCTTATTGCTGTCTCCTCCCTGCTCCTGCTGGTGTAATGGTGTTGGGGAGGCTGTGTTGTGCATGGGTGGGTCCTTTGTAGGCCTCTGATCTGCATTGGTTTCACCTGGGCCATTATTGCTGTCTCCCCCCTGCTCCTGCTGGTGTAATGGTGTTGGGGAGGGTGTGTTGTGCACGGGTGGGTCCTTTGTAGGCCTCAGATTTGCAGTGGGTCCACCTGGGTCCTTATTGCTGTCTCCTCCCTGCTCCTGCTGGTTTAATGGTGTTGGGGAGGGTGTGTTGTGCATGGGTTGGTCCTTTGTAGGCCTCTGATTTGCATTGGTTTCACCTGGGCCCTTATTGCTGTTTCCTCCCTGCTCCTGCTGGTGTAATTGTGTTGGGGATGGTGTGTTGTGCATGGGTTGGTCCTTTGTAGGCCTCTGATTTGCATTGGTTTCACCTGGGCCCTTATTGCTGTCTCCTCCCTGCTCCTGCTGGTGTAATGGTGTTGGGGAGGGTGTGTTGTGCATGGGTGGGTCCTTTGTAGGCCTCTGATTTGCAGTGGGTCCACCTGGGTCCTTATTGCCGTCTCCTCCCTGCTCCTGCTGGTGTAATGGTGTTGGGGAGGGTGTGTTGTGCATGGGTGGGTCCTTTGTAGGCCTCTGACTTGCATTGGTTTCACCTGGACCCTTATTGCTGTCTCCTCCCTGCTCCTGCTGGTGTAATGGTGTTGAGGAGGGTGTGTTGTGCATTGGTGGCTCCTTTGTAGGCCTCTGACTTGCATTGGTTTCACCTGGGCCCTTATTGCTGTCTCATGCTCCTGCTGGTGTAATGGTGTTGGGGAGGGTGTGTTGTGCATGGGGCGGTCCTTTGTAGGCCTCTGATTTGCAGTGGGTCCACCTGGGTCCTTATTGCTGTCTCCTCCCTGCTCCTGCTGGTATAATGGTGTTGGGGAGGGTGTGTTGTAAATGGGTGGGTCCTTTGTAGGCCTCTGATTTGCAGTGGGTCCACCTGGGCCCTTATTGTTGTCTCCTCCCTGCTCCTGCTGGTGTAATGGTGTTGGGGAGGGTGTGTTGTGCATGGGTGGGTCCTTTGTAGGCCTCTGATTTGCACTGGGTCCACCTGGGATCTTATTGCTGTCTCCTCCCTGCTCCTGCTGGTGTAATGGTGTTGGGGAGGGTGTGTTGTGCATGGGTGGGTCCTTTGTAGGCCTCTGATTTGCAGTGGGTCCACCTGGGTCCTTATTGCTGTCTCCTCCCTGCGCCTGCTGGTGTAATGGTGTTGGGGAGGGTGTGTTGTGCATAGGTGGCTCCTTTGTAGGCCTCTGACTTGCATTGGTTTCTCCTGGGCCCTTATTGCTGTCTCCTGCTCCTGCTTGTGTAATGGTGTTGGGGAGAGTGTGTTGTGCATGGGGCAGTCCTTTGTAGGCCTCTGATTTGCATTGGGTCCACCTGGGTCCTTATTGCTGTCTCCTCCCTGTTCCTGCTGGTGTAATGGTGTTGGGGAGGGTGTGTTGTGCATGGGTGGCTCCTTTGTAGGCCTCTGATTTGCATTGGTTTCACCTGGGCCCTTATTGCTGTCTCCTCCCTGCTCCCGCTGTTGTAATGGTGTTGGGGAGGGTGTGTTGTGCATGGGTGGCTCCTTTGTAGGCCTCTGATTTGCATTGGTTTCACCTGGGCCCTTATTGCTGTCTCCTCCCTGCTCCCACTGGTGTAATGGTGTTGGGGAGGGTGTGTTGTGCATGGGTGGGTCCTTTGTAGGCCTCTGATTTGCATTGGTCTCACCTGGGCCCTTATTGCTGTCTCCTCCCTGCTCCTACTGGTGTAATGGTGTTGGGGAGGGTGTGTTGTGCATGGGGGCTCCTTTGTAGGCCTCTGATTTTCATTGGTTCCACCTGTGTCCTTATTGCTGTATCCTCCCTGCTCCTGCTGGTGTAATGGTGTTGGGGAGGGTTTGTTGTGCATGGGTGGGTACTTTGTAGGCCTCTGATTTGCATTGGTTTCACCTGGGCCCTTATTGCTGTCTCCTCCCTGCTCCTGCTGGTGTTCTGGTGTTGGGGAGGGTGTGTTGTGCATGGGTGGGTCCTTTTTGCTGTCTCCTCCCTGCTCCTGCTGGTGTAATGGTGTTGGGGAGGGTGTGTTGTGCATGGGTGGGTCCTTTGTAGGCCTCTGATTTGCAGTGGGTCCACCTGGGTCCTTATTGCTGTCTCCTCCCTGCGCCTGCTGGTGTAATGGTGTTGGGGAGGGTGTGTTGTACATGGGTGGCTCCTTTGTAGGCCTCTGATTTGCATTGGGTCCACCTGGGTCCTTATTGCTGTCTCCTCCCTGTTCCTGCTGGTGTAATGGTGTTGGGGAGGGTGTGTTGTGCATGGGTGGCTCCTTTGTAGGCCTCTGATTTGCATTGGTTTCACCTGGGCCCTTATTGCTGTCTCCTCCCTGCTCCCGCTGTTGTAATGGTGTTGGGGAGGGTGTGTTGTGCATGGGTGGCTCCTTTGTAGGCCTCTGATTTGCATTGGTTTCACCTGGGCCCTTATTGCTGTCTCCTCCCTGCTCCCACTGGTGTAATGGTGTTGGGGAGGGTGTGTTGTGCATGGGTGGGTCCTTTGTAGGCCTCTGATTTGCATTGGTCTCACCTGGGCCCTTATTGCTGTCTCCTCCATGCTCCTACTGGTGTAATGGTGTTGGGGAGGGTGTGTTGTGCATGGGGGCTCCTTTGTAGGCCTCTGATTTTCAGTGGTTCCACCTGTGTCCTTATTGCTGTCTCCTCCCTGCTCCTGCTGGTGTAATGGTGTTGGGGAGGGTTTGTTGTGCATGGGTGGGTACTTTGTAGGCCTCTGATTTGCATTGGTTTCACCTGGGCCCTTATTGCTGTCTCCTCCCTGCTCCTGCTGGTGTTCTGGTGTTGGGGAGGGTGTGTTGTGCATGGGTGGGTCCTTTTTGCTGTCTCCTCCCTGCTCCTGCTGGTGTAATGGTGTTGGGGAGGGTGTGTTGTGCATGGGTGGGTCCTTTGTAGGCCTCTGATTTGCAGTGGGTCCACCTGGGTCCTTATTGCTGTCTCCTCCCTGCGCCTGCTGGTGTAATGGTGTTGGGGAGGGTGTGTTGTACATGGGTGGCTCCTTTGTAGGCCTCTGACTTGCATTGGTTTCACCTGGGCCCTTATTGCTGTCTCCTGGTCCTGCTTGTGTAATGGTGTTGGGGAGAGTGTGTTGTGCATGGGGCGGTCCTTTGTAGGCCTCTGATTTGCATTGGGTCCACCTGGGTCCTTATTGCTGTCTCCTCCCTGTTCCTGCTGGTGTAATGGTGTTGGGGAGGGTGTGTTGTGCATGGGTGGCTCCTTTGTAGGCCTCTGATTTGCATTGGTTTCACCTGGGCCCTTATTGCTGTCTCCTCCCTGCTCCCACTGGTGTAATGGTGTTGGGGAGGGTGTGTTGTGCATGGGTGGGTCCTTTGTAGGCCTCTGATTTGCATTGGTCTCACCTGGGCCCTTATTGCTGTCTCCTCCCTGCTCCTACTGGTGTAATGGTGTTGGGGAGGGTGTGTTGTGCATGGGTGGCTCTTTTGTAGGCCTCTGATTTTCAGTGGTTCCACCTGTGTCCTTATTGCTGTCTCCTCCCTGCTCCTGCTGGTGTAATGGTGTTGGGGAGGGTTTGTTGTGCATGGGTGGGTACTTTGTAGGCCTCTGATTTGCATTGGTTTCACCTGGGCCCTTATTGCTGTCTCCTCCCTGCTCCTGCTGGTGTAATGGGGTTGGGGAGGGTGTGTTGCGCATGGGTGGGTACTTTGTAGGCCTCTGATTTGCATTGGTTTCACCTGGGCCCTTATTGCTGTCTCCTCCCTGCTCCTGCTGGTGTAATGGGGTTGGGGAGGGTGTGTTGCGCATGGGTGGGTACTTTGTAGGCCTCTGATTTGCATTGGTTTCACCTGGGCCCTTATTGCTGTCTCCTCCCTGCTCCTGCTGGTGTAATGGTGTTGGGGAGGGTGTGTTGCGCATGGGTGGGTCCTTTGTAGGCCTCTGATTTAGATTGGTCTCACCTGGGCCCTTATTGCTGTCTCCTCCCTGCTTCTACTGGTGTAATGGTGTTGAGGAGGGTGTGTTGTGCATGGGTGGCTCCTTTGTAGGCCTCTGATTTGCAGTGGGTCCACCCGGGCCCTTATTGCTTTCTCCTCCTTGCTTCTGCTGGTGTTCTGGTGTTTGGAAGTGTGTGTTGTGCATGGGTGAGTCCTTTGTAGGCCTCTGATTTGCATTGGGTCCACCTGGGCCCTTATTGCTGTCTCCTCCCTGTTCCTGCTGGTGTAATGGTGTTGGGGAGGGTGTGTTGTGCATGGGTGGGTACTTTATAGGCCTCTGATTTGCATTGGTTTCACCGGGGCCCTTATTGCTGTCTCCTCCCTGCTCCTGCTGGTGGAATGGTGTTGGGGAGGGTGTGTTGTGCATGGGTGGCTCCTTTGTAGGCCTCTGATTTTCAGTGGTTCCACCTGTGTCCTTATTGCTGTCTCCTCCCTGCTCCTGCTGGTGTAATGGTGTTGGGGAGGGTTTGTTGTGCATGGGTGGGTACTTTGTAGGCCTCTGATTTGCATTGGTTTCACCTGGGCCCTTATTGCTGTCTCCTCCCTGCTCCTGCTGGTGTAATGGGGTTGGGGAGGGTGTGTTGCGCATGGGTGGGTACTTTGTAGGCCTCTGATTTGCATTGGTTTCACCTGGGCCCTTATTGCTGTCTCCTCCCTGCTCCTGCTGGTGTAATGGTGTTGGGGAGGGTGTGTTGCGCATGGGTGGGTCCTTTGTAGGCCTCTGATTTAGATTGGTCTCACCTGGGCCCTTATTGCTGTCTCCTCCCTGCTTCTACTGGTGTAATGGTGTTGGGGAGGGTGTGTTGTGCATGGGTGGCTCCTTTGTAGGCCTCTGATTTGCAGTGGGTCCACCCGGGCCCTTATTGCTTTCTCCTCCTTGCTTCTGCTGGTGTTCTGGTGTTTGGAAGTGTGTGTTGTGCATGGGTGGTTCCTTTGTAGGCCTCTGATTTGCATTGGGTCCACCTGGGTCCTTATTGCTGTCTCCTCCCTGCTCCTGCTGGTGTAATGGTGTTGGGGAGGGTGTGTTGTGCATGGGTGGGTACTTTGTAGGCCTCTGATTTGCATTGGTTTCACCTGGGCCCTTATGGCTGTTTCCTCCCTGCTCCTGCTGGTGTAATTGTGTTGGGAAGGGTTTGTTGTGCATGGGTGGCTCCTTTGTAGGCCTCTGATTTGCAGTGGGTCCACCCGGGCCCTTATTGCTTTCTCCTCCTTGCTTCTGCTGGTGTTCTGGTGTTTGGAAGTGTGTGTTGTGCATGGGTGGGTCCTTTGTAGGCCTCTGATTTGCATTGGGTCCACCTGGGTCCTTATTGCTGTCTCCTCCCTGCTCCTGCTGGTTTAACAGTGTTGGGGAGGGTGTGTTGTGCATGGGTGGGTACTTTGTAGGCCTCTGATTTGCATTGGTATCACCTGGGCCCTTATTTCTGTCTCCTCCCTGCTCCTGCTGGTGTAATGGTGTTGGGGAGGGTGTGTTGTGCATGGGTGGGTACTTTGTAGGCCTCTGATTTGCAGTGGGTCCACCTGGGTCCTTATTGCTGTCTCCTCCCTGCTCCTGCTGGTTTAACAGTGTTGGGGAGGGTGTGTTGTGCATGGGTGGGTACTTTGTAGGGCTCTGATTTGCATTGGTATCACCTGGGCCCTTATTGCTGTCTCCTCCCTGCTCCTGCTGGTGTAATGGTGTTGGGGAGGGTGTGTTGTGCATGGGTGGGTACTTTGTAGGCCTCTGATTTGCATTGGTTTCACCTGGGCCCTTATTGCTGGGGGTATTTTCGGCGGATTATCCACCGCTTTTCTGGCGCTAATAGCGCCTACGCCAGACTCGTGATTGCTATTTATTAGCGCAAATGGATACTGCGCTTTTGCAGCCGATGCTTTTCCAGCCGGCTGTACTTGCGCCGGCTGTAATGGCGGCGGCGTTATTTGTACTTGTGATCCGACGGACCCTTTAAATCGGCGCTGATAGCGTTACCGCGATTTTAAGGGTTACCGCCCAACTCGTGATGAAGCCCATAGTTAGGTTATATGTCTTGGTTTCCTGATGAAGGTTGCATAAATTAATCTGTAAATGTGTAATCTTATAGTATTAAATGATGTTTGTACCGCATTGTAACTTATGTGCATCGTACTGAAATGTGTTTTTATGAGTACGAACTATTGACTTTGTGGGCAATTCTTTTTAGGATTTGCTGATGCAAAACCAAGTTCATAGTTACGTAAATGGTTAGTGTAGTTGAGGTGATAATACTGGATTTTTGTTCCTATACTACACTGTAGCAGCTATTACTTTTTGAAAGTATTATTTTGTCAAGGGTGTGTTATTGATACCAATTTTTATTTTATGAAATGGTTGACCTTTTTATTTGACATGTTATGTTAGAGTATAATGTGTACATGTATGTATAACTATTGATAAATATTTAAAATAACTAAATAGAGGTTTTGTTTCTCTCCAATGAGTATTTTTCCTCTATAGTATGATTAATTAATACAACCTGTTAGCGGTTGTGTACGAGGAATACAATCAGTATTCACTTAGTACCATTATGAAAAAAAGATACATAATTTTTGTTTTATTTTGTTATGAATTACATTTGATATTGGTTCAGAGTTGATATTATGGAAGAAAGAAGAGAAAATGTATAAATGTATTTGGTAAGTTATTTAATACATATATATATATTCAATGAATTGCTGTTTTTTGCTTGTGCTGCTAAGGCCAGCAACGACTCTGTTGCTTTTATTCACGGCTAAACTGTTTCCCCTACAAACAAATGATTGAGGGGTTCGATTACTGCAACTACATAAAATAAATTACAATATGAATTGTAATATTTTTTGCAGTTTCTGTTAATTTTTATCTATTAAAAGGTGGCCCTTAAATGGGCTGTTTTGGGGGCTGGAAAGAGGGGGTGAAAATGGGGAGGAAAGCACATAAGGATGAAACATACAACAAAGGGAATTAAAGTAAATAGAAACATATTTCTATGTATTTTTTTTCTATTTTTTTTAGAAAAAAAGGGTGGAAATAATTGCCACTTAAAGAAACGAACTAACGACGACAGGTGTTGTGCGATTAACTTCTGCATTTCGTTAAATGTGGCACCTTCCTTGACTACCCATTTGCAGCATTTTTTACACATGACTTGCATCATGGTAAGAACGGTTGTCGGTGAGAGAGGAGTCTATGTAGTGCAGTGGTCTTCAAACTTTTTTGGCCTGGGCCCCCTCTGAGCAATATTTGGGTAGTCCGGGACCCCCAAAAAATGCCAAATGGGCAGTATGTACAAATGGCTATGAACTATTGCGCGCCGTCACTGCACCGTACTCCCAATATAGCCCCTGGGCTCCCCCCCCTGCTCCCATTGCAGTCTTTGGGCTCCCTCATTTCACTCCTACCCAATTCCTGGGCTCTCCCCAGCCCATCACAGACCCTGGGCTCTCCCCACCCTGCTCCCACCCATCCTGCTCCCACCACAGCCCCTGGGCTCCCCCCGCCCCATTTCCAACACAGTCCGAGGGCCAGTGGCGGCTGGTGAATTTTTTAAGTGGAGGGCCATAAATATTTCCCCCAAAAATGCCATAGCGACTGAACGCAGCGAGGGAGCCCGAACCACTCAAGTGGTGTTCGGGGGCCCCCCCATGAATTTATTTTACAGTAATGGGTTAAAATGTTGCATTGTAGAGCATACTTTAAAGAAAATGGGTAAAAAGCCAAACAGTTTGTAATTGGTGCTGTAGGCCCAGTGGACAGGCATAACATTTTTACTGGACCTCTATGATAGATGCCCAGTAAAAAGATATGGCAAAAACAAACAGGTGATGGCTGGAAGGTTTAGAAAGAATCTTTACCACTGGCATTGCTCTGGGCAACCCTCCAGACCATCGTTCTTCGCCTGCCAAGCCATTACAGAAGGGGAAAGACCATATGCAAATCAGGCTTGGTCCCACCCCAAAAGGGGCAGTCCAGCCTGAACTGCTAGGTCACATCCCTTCTGCATGAGACTACAAGCATCCCTAAACATGTTTCGGCCTTGTTGGGCCTCATCAGTGAGGAGTAGCTTGGGTCTCTAGGCCCAGCAGGCACGGGACCTATGTCTGGGCATACCCGTCCCACTCGGGGTGACAAAGCAAAAACAAAGAGGTGATGGCTGGAAGGATTAGAACGAATCAGTAACCGGGACTAATGTCTGGCAGAGGGACTCCCAGGACCCCCCTTGTTAATTTGCAGTAGAAAGATACCATCCCTGTACCCTGGGCCTAACACAATCAACATGATTGTGTGTCTGCAAGGCGCTGGGGTGCCAAGGGCGAAAGCATCATATTTTTTACTGTACATCTATGATAGATATCAAGTAAAAATAAAACAGTAGGGTAGGGGGATTGTGCAGCAAAGGCATTTAGGCATTTTTAAAATGCCTTTGTTTTACAACCCTCCTTCCCCATTCCACCCCCGACTTGCCAAAATCAGCTCTACAGACCAAAACAAATGAACACACACACACACATTCACACAGCAATCACTATCATTCGCATGTGCATTCATCACCATACACTCACTCATAACACAAGCATACACGCATCCTTACACATATTTAAATAAAAAACAAATGAACATAAATGTACCTTCTGCAGGGGCCTGCGCGTGGGTGCTGAAACATCCCGCTCCAGGCTACTCTGTCTGTATGTGCGAGGAAGCGCAGGAGCTCCCCCTCGCACATACAGACATGCGTTGCCCCAGCCAGCATTTCCAATGACCGATGCTAGGCTAGTGAAGCAAAACGCTCCCAGCCTTGCATGGCTCAGTGATCATGTGCGGCTGGGGAACTGAACTGAACTGTCAAAGGGAAACAGTGTTTCCCTTTGACAGTGCAGCCAGCCCGGGAGCACTGCCTCAGCTAGAGAAAGCAGCTGAGGGAGTGCTCAGTATTTCACTGGGCTCCTCCATAATGGGTGAGGGGGCCACTGGGTTGGCGTGCCCTCGCAATTATGGATGAGCCGCCAGGCTTGGACTGGCTTATAGGGCAATAGGGCAATGCCTGTACCAAAAATGGAGGGAAAAAAAGTGTGGGCCAGTCAAACTGGGACACCTTTTTGGCCAGCGTGGGTCAGTTTTATGAGTCACTTCACTATGCAGCTAGTAATTGTGACCATTGTTGCTGAATAAGTATTCTTTAAATATCGCAATTTGCTTACATTTTAACAAAATGCACCCCTTTGGCTACTATTCAAACAGTCTGTGACTAAAGGAATGAATATCCATTTGCAACTATGGGCCACCTTTTCATTGGTGCCTGAGACAGTTTCATGCTCCAGGCCGACCATGTGAGCCACCTCAGCCCATTTCCTCCAATCTAAAAAGAAGAACAAATTATCTTGTTTTTTTAGACAATTTTTATTGATTTTTATTTCAACAACCAACACAAACCAAACTCACAGCGTTCATAACAATATTAATACACATCACTTTGTCTTGTCCACTGTGTTTCACCCCTTCCCACCCTTCCCTCAAGCCTACTTGTTCCGTTTCTTCATCATGTAGTAGGGTGTCTGTACCGATTACTCCTGGTGGGTCTTGGTCACTAGCTCCATCATTTGTGGGCCCAAATAATTCTTCAATTAGTTGTTTCCAGGCCATAAAGGTTCCCGCTTCCTCCTCCCCCCCAACATCACTCGCTTCTTGCCATACTGTCGTTTCCGCCTCTGCCCATTTTTGTAGATCCTTCACTACATTTCTATTCTTGGTCTGTGACATGCTTTCCATCTCATTGCAATTTTCCTCTTAGCTAGTACATACACCAGGTCTTTCAATTTGCTCACATGCTTTAGCTTGTGTGGTCTTGGAGGAACCCTCCCAGTAGGCAAGCCCATGCTGTATCTATCTTTACTTTCATACCTTTATCTTCCATCCTGTGTGCTATTTCACCCCAAAAAACGTTATATTTCTGGGCATGACCAGAACATGTGTACCATTCCAGCATTTTCTTCATTACATTTGGGGCATGATTGTCGCCCTGCAGTTTTAAATTTAGCTATCCTTTGTGGCGTCATATATGCCCTATGGGTGATATATAACTGTATCTGCTGTAGCCTTGTATTCCTCAATACCTTTTTGTGATAAAATTGTGCATGCTCCCACATCCCGTCACTCATTGGGGTCCCCACTTCCTCTTCCCAATCTTGTCTAAGTTGTACCACTTCCCTTCCTACCTTGGTCATCACCAGCTTGAAGTGGGAGAATGGGACAAAAGACTCCCCCCAATCTTCTCGCGCCCCTGGCCTAGAGGATCGCGACCCAGACACCCGCCACGAGATGAATTTGCCTATCTACCAGATGACCAAATACCTTGGTACAGGAACATACAGATGTGCCCATTGGCCTGCCCACCAGCCTGCCCTGCTCAAGCCGACACCTGCGGCATGGATGAACTCGACTAAACCTTTCAACAGTAAATAAACACATTGTTAAAGATGCCATGACGACTTAGCCAACTGTCAGAACACCCGTGCAACCATGCACA
Organism: Ambystoma mexicanum; assembly: GCF_040938575.1. Taxonomy (NCBI): domain Eukaryota; kingdom Metazoa; phylum Chordata; class Amphibia; order Caudata; family Ambystomatidae; genus Ambystoma; species Ambystoma mexicanum. The sequence continues at coordinate 1,354,955,544 of NC_090933.1, read as the reverse complement.
CTGGACACCCCCACACCAATCCACACGAAGAACATATTCAGTGCTATGACGTAGGTGACGGACACACCCACTGACGCGCATCTTTATTATTTTTCACATAGGTTTTTCAAAATGCAGAAACGCAAGACGCACAAAGCACTCATCTAAAATGCTTGCTGACGCTTCTCCTAACCCTTGCATTGTGATGAAAATACAACGAAGACATGATACTGCCTATGAAGCAACGTGATACCGTAACTTAAAGTGCCGTGCATTAAACATCCCCACCTATGCACCAGGCCCAAGTAGGCCGCAAGCAAGAGCCTCCACGAACATTGAACGAGCAAGAGTACAATTGCTGACCCTGCAGAATGAGCCCAGCAAGAACTGACAGCCAAGGGGGCAATGTTGCAACTCGCATGCCACCAGCCGAAGCCAAGGTCACACCTGCAAGCTAAGCCAGACACACAGTGGAAAATACAACTTTAAATGTGCAGAATTCTGCCTCAACCACGGTCTCTCCTCACGTGACCAAGCCAAACCTGACAGGGTGCCAGACCGAGGACGGAGAAGTCGCCTGGGTCCCACGTTTGAGACACAGGCTGCAACAATGAAATGACCCAATGGACACCTACAGCGATGGGAATAGTCTGCTCTCAATCATATGAGCAAATCCACGCATTGTCTGCACAAACACATAGTTACATATTGTTGCAAATGACAGGTACACCGCGAGCTGGGAACAACGATGGTCCCAGGCTGGGGGGCTCGCGAGTGGACCAATCAGAACATGGGGCACTCATCACTGACGCCATTAACCTTAGCCAATCATTAGGGGTCTTCGTGTAACAATTTTTAAGTATCTAATAGAAGGGACAACCCAAGTATACCACCTGACTGACCCTTAACCACTAACAGCGTTCTCTATACGTATGCTATACTAACCCTACCACTCGGGGAACCAATCCAGAGTGGCGATAGGTTCTTTGCTAACTTTCCCAGGTGACGCAAGTAGCGCGTCATACTGAGGCAAAAAGGGGCCTGCGAGCCCCACGAATTTCGAGAGTCAGGACGGACGCGTACGATCCAGCAGAACCACCTTGCTTTGCTTCTTGTGTGTGTCTCATACTCATTTTTGGGATACGCGGGAGGAGTTGGGGCCTCCCAGCCCGGAGGTCCGCGGAAGGCCCAGCCGACCCCGGGCGAAACCCTCCGACAAGTTGGAGGCACTGCTGAGATCTGTTTAAGATCTGCCTTTTCATTGTATTTTTCCGAGTGCTCTCGTTGCGGGAAGGCCCGGCGGCGCGGCCCCCTCTGCCGCTGCCCCCTTTTTGAGGACTACAGGACCATCGCGGAACTGCGAGAAGACCGGACAGCGCAATCCGGATATTGGCCTTCGGGAGCCGGTTGAGAAGTATCCCGCCCGCGGTTGGCGAGTGTCCAGACGTGGTCCAGACGAGGGGAGGTGGCGAGCCGCTTGGAGGGGTGCACGCAGTCGAGCAGCCTCGCATCAAGAGAACTTGGTGAGTATGCCACGACCAACAAGCAATGTGAAATTGTGAGGGAGGGGGGAGGAATAGAATACGGGAGGTGGGAGGTGTTACCAAGGTGCGTGGCGAAGGGTTGATAAATTAGTGTTGACGGTGAAGTGAATGGTAGCTGGACAAGTGCGAGAGCAGTCCGCTACGTTACGAAGAAGGGTGGGCGGAGCACGAAAACATCACGTGCGGCCGCTCGTAGACACTGATTGGCCTAGGTCGCGACCACCTGTAAGGGTGTGTGTGTGTGTGCGGTTTCCTACGAATTGGCAATTATTGATCAATGAGTAGATGAGGATCCCTATTGATCGAGCAGAAAACTCGATAGATAGATGACGTTTCCCTGTAGGCGGTAGCTAGCTGGTTGCCTAATACGGAAGATAATTGGCTGGTTAAGCCCTCCTGTCGAGGGGCGTATCACACGCGAGGCGACGCAGCGTGCGCAGTCCGATTATATTGTTGATTACCTTGTTCCAGGCGTGACAAGAGGACAGCTGTGGGGTTAACGGGGATAGATAGCAAACTTATTTCGAACTTTTGAAACATGAAAAGAACTTACCGGTAGTTTTGGAAGAGGTCGGTGACGTCACCAGTAGGGCTTTCATAGGATATCTCGAGCACAAGGCATTGTTGGAGAGTGGTGGGGAAGAGAATAATGGTAAGGGAGTGGAGACGGAGATAAACGGTAACGATTATATCGGGGCAAGGTGAAGAGAGGGACGTGGCCGTGCACGGAGAACGCCGGCCACGACAAGTGAGGAAAGAGGAGGAGGGGTGAAATAAAGTGGGACGGCTGTATAAGCACGTCACACAGGGCACGCAGCCGCAGGGGGCTACGTGCGCTTCGGCCGTAGGGGGCCGCAAAGGTGTTAGGTGTAAGAAGAAAACAGAGAAAAGAATATATAAATGCAAATGCGATATTTTACTATTTCCTTTTAGCGGACGATCGCAAGTCCCCAAAATTACGGGGCCAGGTAAAACGTCTGAAATTGTATAGCGTTCATTATTAGCAAGATAACCGCTACCATATCGAGGGAGATAACAACACAGTGCTACTATGTCATACGGTACAGGATCGGGAGGGTGGGGGAACACCCTCACTACCCCGCTACAGCATATATGTAAAACACTGTCACCCCATAGGGAGACACTGATTAAATAGAGCATAGAATGGACACAGGGGACGGACAACAAAATGACGACACCATGGCCGCCTAATGGCAGTTTCGACCCATATGTACAACACTCACTATTGACCCATCTGCATAACTCATACAAGGGGAAGAAGTTGACACACCATGTGGAGGTGTTTAACTTATGGAGAATGTTCCAGGGGTCCCGACCAGGACCAAACGGAATGTTCACTGTTGGGGAAAAAAAGGAGGAGAAGAAGGTTAAGGAGGAAGAACAGAATGGAGAAAAAGAGAGTGAAGGCACACAGTGCGACAAGAGGGAGGAGAAAAGAGTAGCAACCTAAACGAAAAAGAAATAAAAAAGGAACAGGGCGATGACATGCCCCTAGCGAAGGTAGTGAAAAAAGAGGAAGGGGGGTTATATCCTTTAACGGAACTACGAGAAATAGTGAGAGAACAATTAAGGGCGGCTGAGGGGTATTCGAACCCAGCATACAGTCCACCACCATATACAGCTACAGGCGGCTACACGGGAGGGGAGCCGACAAGTACCGTAGGGTCAACTTATACGAAGATGCCTGCAGGGGAAGGGAAGACTAGCAAAGAACAAATTGCAGCAATAGGACATGATGAGTGGGTAGCTGCACAGGTATTATTAAAATTGCGAGGTTCATTAACAGGAGAAGAGAAGGAGGTAGTAAGGAAAATGAACGAGGACAATGAGAGTAAGAGCAAGATGAAAGGGGAAGGGGGGAAAGAAAGGAGGAAGAGCTTTTACGAGAAAAAGAAGAGATTTTGGAGGAACGATTAGCAGAATTAAGGAATGAGCAAAATGCCCTGATCAAGCAGCTTGAGAGGGAGGAAAGAGAGAGAGCACGGGAAAGGAAAGAAAATAAGAATGAGTTGGAAGAGATGAGGGAACGAACTGAAGAACGAAAGAGAGAAGCTGAAAGGGTAAAGGCAGCAGCAGAAAGGGTATCTCGAGCAGCACAGCGCGACAAGAAAAGAGAGGAAGAAGAGAAAGAAAAGGAAATGGAAATATGGAAGAGGAAAATACTATCAGAAATGACAAAGAAATACGAAGAAGGAAGGATGATAGAAAGCATATTAGAGCGGGAAAGAGAGAGATGGGAAAGGAAGAGAGAAGAGGAAAGGCTATTGGAAAAGATGAGTAGTAAAGTAATGGAGGAATTAATAAAGAAAAGAAAGGAAATAGGTAGAGAGGTAGTAAAGAAAAAAGAAGGGGAACGAGAAGATAGGAGAGGGGAGAGTGAAGTAAGGAGATATGTACGCAGAGACACAGAAGTAGCAACAACATCAGCACAAAGGGGAGCAATTGGTAAAGAAGAAACGGGAGGAACGGATTTAATAGATTTAAAAACAGTGACGATTCGGGGGAAAAAGACAGATTGGGGGTTGTCGCTCCTGGATGACTTTTGTAGCGAGGAAGAAGAAGGAATGGAGAAGGAAGGAAGAAATAGGGAAAGGGAAAGCTTAGATAAATTGTACATCACCCGGACTAACAGGGAATCACCATGGGCCTGCAGAAGAAAGGAAGAACTGGGGGGAAGTGAGGGGGAAGAGCAAGGAATGGCGGGAAGGCACACACGTGCAGCTACACCCTCATCATCCCGTCCAACATGCTCCACTACCCCACACTCATCCCGTGCAACATGCCCACCTACACCCGCCCCTCACGAACACACACCCTACGCTGGCAGGCTTAGAGATCTCCCTGGATGCAGGCAGGAAGAACGAGTACACACGCCCACATCAAATAAAGGAAATGATAAAAGAAGGGGAAGAGATGGAGGAGAAACAGCTACGAGCAGGGGAAATATGGACATAACAGACGATGTAGAAGACACGGAAGAAGAGGAGGGCTATACGGACTCGACTCTGGGGAATCCAGGGGGTCAGACAGGACACAACCTAATGCCACTTTTGGAGAGGGGAGGGGTTAGACCACAATACGTACCTTGGAAGCATGCAGACAAGGAAAATATAAAGTGCAGGCTCCCATTATTAAGTGGAGGTGCGGGGAAATGGATATATGAAATGGAAAAACACACCGCAGGACAGAAACTGGCAGTAGGAGATGTGAAGGGCCTACTAATATCAATATTGGGGGATGCAGCAGATGACATCTGGAAGAGAGCAGGCTTCCCCGAGGTCACAATGACAAACACATCACACGACGGGGCACCATTCGCAGACTGCAGACATGCATTATGGCAAGCACTGAGGGTACAATACCCAGACACCTCAGACATAGGAGCGATTACATCACGCAAGATGCGTGAGAACGAAGATCCTGTTGATTATATCCAGGAAATTCAAGAGAAGTGGCGTATGGAAACTAGAGAACAATGGGACAAGACACCAGCAATATTTTATCATATACTAATACAAGGGCTCCCGGAGGCAGTGCAGAAACAATTGAAGAAAGTAGTGGGGAAGCAAAGGCTTGGCCGGAAATACAACTGACGATAGTACATCATTGTAGGACATGGCAAGAAAAGATGAAACAAAAGGAAGAGGACAGGAAAGCAGAAGAGGCTAAATTAGTGCAGAAAAAAACTCACTAAGTACACGATGGAAGGTGCACTAATAACTACACCTACAACAATTACACCAAACCCCACGCAAGTAGTGGCCGCACAAGATCCCTCCCAAATACAATCACCACAGATTATAGCACAACAGCTGCCACCACCCCCACCATACACCACTAACATGGGAGGAGGATACTCGACATCAGGAGCTGGATATTATAATTACAACAGGGGAAGGGGAGGAATGATGAGGGGGAGGGGATACGGTTATAACGCACTACAGCAAGAGGGAGGATTTAGAAGTTTCTACCCCACTGGGCAACCAGTATACCAGGACAATTCAGGGAGTTTCCCATGGCAGACAAGGGAACCACCTGTATGTTGGATTTGTGGATTATTAGGACACATGTCACGCACATGTAGAATGAGACCCGGCACACCAGCATGGGGAGAACAGGGACAACAAAGGCCTACAAGGGAACAGCAGGGTCACCAACAACAGCAGGCACTGCAACCAGGCAACACGCAGCAACAGTTAGTAACACAACAACAGCCCCAGACATATTCACTACCGCAACAACAGGTAGCGATATTACAGCAACCTCAAGTGCAGCAAGTACAGCAGCCCACTCAAATCCAGGACCATAAGGTAACCTCCACCAATACACAGCTACAGCAAACACAACTTGGAAGGGTGACGGTCCTGGGACACAACCCTTATACAGGAAGTGGTCAATCATTATACCCACAATAGGACAGCCCACAGAGGTCCATGATGTGTCCCATCCTGTCGGTAACATCTCATAGTGCGGAGGAACCACGCATAGAGGTAACGATAGGTGACAAAAAGTTATCATTCCTTGTTGACACTGGGTCAACCCGGTCTTGCATAAGGGAAGGTAAATTTAAGATGTCAGGTGAGGCCATGAACACCCAAGGATTCTCTGGGGCTAGGGGGTTGGTTTCCTTTACTGATAACATCCCCTTATCAATAGGGGATTATGACATGTCCGTCCCGCTTTTATATTCAAGGGACTCGCCAGTAAACATACCTGGGAGAGTCATAATAAGCAGGTTGAATATGACACTCTCCTTCACGGAGGACGCCATAATTTGTTCCACTCCTGGAATAAACATGCTCACTGCACGGCAAATTATGCAAGCATACTGTGGGCAGACAGTGATTAGGGCTGAGCCAGTAGATGGCAAACTGTTCCAGTACGGAACAGACATGGCATTCGCATGGATGCCAGGAATAGAAGGGAAAATTTGGAGGAGGCCAGCAGCCTATCTGTTCAGGCCTGAAACACCAGCCAATGAACCAGAAGGAAAGGTGATTTCAGTGAGCATCGAGAGCATTATAGCGACTGCTGATTATATCGCAGTACATGCCCAAGACGGGGAAGGAAGAGCATGGAGGGCAGTGATAGCCCTGGCTGAGGGATGCAGGCTCACTCAGGTGTCAGATGAGGAGCTCTTTTCAGAAGACAAGGAAGAGGGTGAAATGGTATTTATGATGAGTGTAGATATATGGCTAAGAGTGGCATACAAACAAGTGGCACAGAAAATTGCAATGGCACTTGAAGCACCCGCATCTACCCCAGTTCCCTTTTTCGAGGAAGATATGGCAAAGGTACCAACATCATTATGGACTACTAGTCCCTATGACGTGGGGTGCATAAAAAGTATTGGGGGAGTAAGAATAAAACTGAAAAAAGGTGCAATACTCCCTAGAGTAAAGCAATACCCACTATCAAAAGAGGCAGATGAGGGCATATATGAAACAATAACGGCCGTTATAAATAATGGCATATTGGTACCATCAGAATCACCATGTAACACGGCCGTGTATCCAGTGCGCAAAGCTAAAGGAGGGTCTTGGCGTTTCATCCAGGACCTTAGACCCTTGAACAACATTGTAGAAGCAGAATACCCCATAGCAGCAAACCCGGCCACCATATTATGTGGAATTCCAGCAGAGGCCTCACGATTTACAGTGATTGACCTCAAAAATGCCTTTTTCTCAATACCCCTGCATCCAGATTCACAAGATCTGACAAGCTTCACGTACAGAAACACAAAATGGAAACACACCAGGTTACCACAAGGGTACTGCGAGTCACCCTCAATTTTCAACAGAGTAATACAGATGGACTTGGGAAACATTGAATTGGAAAGTACAGTGTTGCAATATGTTGACGACATAATAATTTGCAGCACAAGTGAAAAAAGGTGCAGGAAGGACTCATTGAAAATGCTGACAATATTGGCTGAAAAGGGTTACAAGGTAGACAAAGAAAAATTACAGTACTGTCAGGAACAAGTATTATACATTGGTCAACTGATATCCCAACACGGAAGAAAGATTGCATCACAAAGAGCACAGGCTATATCAAATACGCCATTACCACAAACAGTGAGGGAGCTGCAGCAGTTCCTGGGATTGTGCAACTACTGTAGAGCATGGGTATTTGATTACAGCTCATACATAGGACCCCTACTTGAAGCATTGAGAGAAGCAAACAAAGGGGAGAAAGAATTGGGGTGGATAATGGAAATGAAGGAAGCCTTTGACGAATTGAAAGATGCAATATTAACTGCTCCGGTACTGGCCACCCCAGATTATGAACGACAGTTCTTTATCTTTTCACATTGCGACTCAGCAGTAATGAAAGCAGTATTGGCTCAAAAAACAAGCATGGGATACAAGCCAGTAGCATTTTACAGCGGTCACTTGGATCCTGTTATGTTAGGCCATTTTCCTTGCGAACAAGGCCTCGCCGCAGCTGCCTTCGCAGTAGAGAAATCATCATCTATTACAATGGGGTGCCCAACCACACTATTTGTGGAGCATGCACTATTTGCAATATTGAACAAGCCTAAGTCCACACTAACCACGCAGAGGGCGTCAGGTTATGAGATTATCTTATCTAGACCAGAACTATCTATTGTTAGATGCAGCACAGTTAATCCTGCAAGGTTTATAGCGGAAGTTATTGAGGAAGGTGACTATGCTCATGATTGTACGCAGACTACTGAAATGTACTCATGTACCAGAAAAGTTGAAGAGGATGCGCTAAATGGAGGAGAGCTCTTGTTCATTGATGGGTCATCAACAATAGACCATAGTGATGGGATAAGGAGAACTGGGGCAGCAGTTGTAAAAATGACAGAGGAATTGGTGTGTGTGGCGGTGAAATGTGTACAGTTACCACAACATTATTCTGCTCAAGCAGCAGAATTAGTTGCACTGATCTTGGCGTTGAAGGAAAGCTTTGACAAAAGAGTTACTATATATTCTGACAGCGCATATGTCACGTCTACTGTCCACTCGGGATTGACAAAATGGCAGAGAAGGCGGTTTAGGAGAGCTGACGGCACCACTGTGCAACATGCTATCTTATTAGCTGAGTTAATTGAAGTAATAAATAATCCCCAAGAAGTAGCTTTGGTCAAATGTCCCGCACACACTAATGGAGAAGATCATATCTTAAAAGGGAATGAAGCAGCAGACGCACATGCAAAGTATGCTGCTTATTTTGGTGAGATATGGAACCCCCCAGAGTCAGAGAGAGGGAGAGGGAGGGGCATAGCTAAAGAGATGTTGATGAAAGAAGGGTACACCCACCTCCCAGCCACACAGATAATGGAATTACAAGCAGCTGCACCAATGGCAGAAAAAGAAATATGGGTAAAAAGCGGATGTACAATGTCGCCAACTGACGCACTATGGCGTCAGGGTAACACTGGAAAGATGGTCATGCCATTGGCACTATTGAACACCGCCCTGAGCCAGCTCCACCACCCAGCTCATACAGGGAAGGAAGTTATTGCAGCACGAATTAGGGAAGATTGGTTCTGCCCCGAGTTAAATTCTCATGTAACAAATTTTATCAGCAATTGCCTCACATGTCAACAGTTTACGGCCGGTCACACGCTGCAAGTGATAAAAGGTACTATACCCCGGCCAGAGGGACCCTTCCTGCACATTCATATTGATTACGTTGATATGATCAACGTATGTCAAGGAAATAGGTATATGATTGTAGTAGTATGCCCATTCTCCAGGTGGATTGAGGCAGGACCCTGCTCACATCCGGACGCGTTCAGAGCAGCTAAATTTCTAGTGAGGGAGGTTTTCCCCAGGTGCGGAGTGTGCGAAGTACTGCGGTCAGATAACGGCCCGCATTTCGCTAATGAAATGTTTCAGCACATCACATCCTTACTGAACATCAAGCATACATTTGCGTGTGCATATCACCCGCAGGCCAACGGTATATGTGAACGCCTGAATGGCTTATTAAAGGAGGCAATCACAAAGATACAGCAAACAACAAAGAAGGATTGGTTGTATTGCCTTCCGCTAGCTCTATTTGAGGTAAGGAATAGACCAGGGTCTGACCACCACCTCACTCCTCATGAGGTGGTAACCGGACGTCAAATGTGCCTTCCTCTAACGCCAACATCAAGAGCATTCACAGACTATGAAAACTCTGCAACTGTTCTTGGAGATGAAATGTACCAATATGTGTCTTCTTTGATTACTAGTGTAGCGTTTGTGTCTCAACAGCTCGAGCGCACGCGGGGCGGGTCTAAGAGTTATCAACAAGAAGACGCGGACAAAGAATTGGAAAAGGAAAGACTGTGCAAAATTGCTAAAGGTGACCACGTGCTACTCCGCAACTTCAACAGAAAGTGGAACAGCCCACGCTTCACTGGTCCCCACTTGGTAGAAGAGGTATCTACAACAGCGGTGAAGTTGCAGGATAAGCATGCTTGGAATCACCTACACGACGTGAAGATCTGCAAACTCCAGACCCGCCCTAGCGTCACCGACAGGGCCATTGGAAGAGCAGCGACAGCATCACTACGGAGAAGGAGACGTCTACCGCAGCTGACGACCTTAGTGTCTCCATACCCTGTCACCCCCCAGAATCCCCAGAGACAAGTACTGAAATAGACACTGGTGATTTGCATACCGCCCATCCCATGGTCACAAGATCAAAGAGTAAACAGACTTCCGCCAGTTGAGCCCCAAACCCTCTGCCCACAAGCCCCCTGCCCACTACAGCCACCACCCAATTGAAGGACATTGTTTTTGCACACATACACATGTAAACACTTGTATGTTTTCTTTTTCTTTCTCGCACATGCAGGTAACGTGTGTAATTGTATTGCTAAGAAGATAGATAACTAACAGCGTGCATTGCCCAGGAGTAGATGCTACCCTCAGACGATAATTACCCTGAAGCCCTATCACACCAATTTGTATATCACATAAAAAGGCCAAAGTACCTAAAAAGAAGGAGGGTACGTGTTTACTACACCGCATTTATCTTGGCCATAGAACAATCAATGCCCCATCTTCACCAGCACTTACCTGCTCTAAGAGATAGATCACTTAGATTGGCGTGGGAGCAGCTCTTCGCCTGGGCACTGAACGACTACCTGATAGGGAGGGCTTGATAACGACAACTAACAATAATAACAAGCGTATTGAGAATTTTTAGGCGGGCAACTTTAACGTTGCAAGAATAAGCTGCCGGACTGCAGCAAGGTAAGAGCAAATGCCGGTGAGACTAGCTTTTGTAATAAAAATGATAGGGGTTTTGATGATCACTGGTTTCGTGGTTGCCTCTGTATGGCAGAAAAGTTATGCTATCAATAGTTTGGCTATACCCAAACCTAACGTACCCCCACCCACGGCTGCAACAGGTGTTACGTCGGGTGGTACTAGCAACCCTCCACATAAGGGAAGTAGAGTTAAACGCAGCACATACACAGATAATAAAGGTATTGATAATTACATAACAGATTCAGCACACGTCTCGAACAACATGTGGTACCAGCACATGACCCAAATAGGTAAGCAGACAACAGACGACAGCTGCTATGTCTGCTCATTGATCCCATACGCCATGAGCGCTTCTCGAACATTCGTTGCCACAGAAGTAGAAGAGAAGACGGCATGATGTATAATCTACCTGGCACTATTCCAAACGAGAGGGCGATTTCAAGGAACGGTGGTGAGACTGGTGTGGAAAACGCGAGACACATACCCATACGAAAACAGCTTCCTCAAGTCTTATTTGAGTTACCACAAGAGCAGTTTGCATGCTGAAGCATTCAGATACATGACAAGTGGTCCTGAAAAGGGAGAAACGAAGAAAGTAACACTACAATACCTACCATGTGACTGGTACGCCACTGATGTTCCTGGTACACAAGGCTGTTGGGAAAGACCACTGGTAACAATAACGGGGAAGGTATACATGAACAATAAATGGGACATAGGAGTGATTGGCAGAAACATGGTAACAAGAGAAAATATTACCACCATTGATGAACACAATAACAGATGTTGGACGATTTGGGGCAAGTACGTACCCATGCTGACATGGATGGAGAAGGATGAAGACCCAATGAGCATACTGCCCTGTCTGCACCTAAGCTATGCTACCAACACAGAGGAGAAGTGGACGTGGGATACAACACCAACCCTGCCAGCGTGTTAGAATTACCAGAGGGGGGAGCAGGAACAGCAGTATTAATGGACCACTACTGGACCTGCGGAAACAAGGCATACCACACACTGCCCCCTCTGTGGAACGGTATATGCACAATGGTACACATTAAAGTACCATCACTAGTGGTGCCCCAAAAACATGTGAACATGGCGAACTTCCCCAAAATGGATGAAGGAAACAAGAGGAAGAAGAGATCGGTAGAATCTCAGAGGGGGTCAGACAACAACAACAACAATAATGTCCTAAATAGGAAAAAGAGACAAGGAGAACCTCTGACAGGAAATTACCTATGGGGAAGGTCGGAAACAGCACTCACTTCAATCCCACCAGAACACAGATTATTCAGCAGAGCAGCAGTGTTTTTCTCGTCAATAATACACCCTGGACTACAAGCTTATGCAAACGCAAAATGGCTCCAGATAACCCGATGGGAGCTGATGATGACAATTAATTCAACAGTAAATGGATTCAACGCAATAAAAGAGGAACTGCGAGCAGTGAGGATGGTAGCACTACAGAACAGATATGTATTAGATCTCCTTACAGCAATGGAGGGAGGAGTTTGCGCAAAGATAGGACAATCATGCTGTACATTTATTCCTGCTAACGATGCCGACAATGGTACACTCACCGAAGCAGTATCACAACTGGCCCAGATGCACTCCAAAATGATGGAAGAAAGTAAAGGAGTGAAGAAGGATGACAGCTGGTTTTCATTGTTATGGTCATGGATGCCATCATGGCTGTCGGATGGGCTGAACATTATAGTTGGATGTATAATACTGGCTGGAGCTGCACTGATTATAATAAGGTTCTGGAAAGCCCGGAAAGCACGCACTACAGACGAAACGATCGAAATGGTTGGTATGCACCCCTTGATGCCAACTGATGATGGCCAGCACACAGACACAATAATAAAGGAAAGAGAAAAACTGCGCAAACAGATAATCACCAACCTCCTGGACCAGCCATCCATGAAGCTCGAAAACCCAAGAAACCCGAGGAGTTACATCGGGAAATGGGTATACTGCACACCTGGAGGAAGTTGTGTGTATATGTATTGGTCAATTGAGGACCATGTCAACCACTATGGACACCTAGGAGGAGTAATTAAAATATGGAGAGTAAGTGGAGATAAGGAAAAGGATATGTTTGTGGTCGACAAGTCGACCAGAGGGGGGACTGAAGTGGGAGAATGGGACAAAAGACTCCCCCCAATCTCCTCGCGCCCCTGGCCTAGAGGATCGCGACCCAGACACCCGCCACGAGATGAATTTGCCTATCTACCAGATGACCAAATACCCTGGTACAGGAACATATGGATGTGCCCATCGGCCTGCCCACCAGCCTGCCCTGCTCAAGCCGACACCTGAGGCATGGATGAACTCGACTAAACCTTTCAACAGTAAATAAACACATCGTTAAAGATGCCATGACGACTTAGCCAACTGTCAGAACACCCGTGCAACCATGCACACTGGACACCCCCACACCAATCCACACGAAGAACATATTCAGTGCTATGACGTAGGTGACGGACACACCCACTGACGCGCATCTTTATTATTTTTCACATAGGTTTTTCAAAATGCAGAAACGCAAGATGCACAAAGCACTCATCTAAAATGCTTGCTGACGCTTCTCCTAACCCTTGCATTGTGATGAAAATACAACGAAGACATGATACTGCCTATGAAGCAACGTGATACCGTAACTTAAAGTGCTGTGCATTAAACATCCCCACCTATGCACCAGGCCCAAGTAGGCCGCAAGCAAGAGCCTCCACAAACATTGAACGAGCAAGAGTACAATTGCTGACCCTGCAGAATGAGCCCAGCGAGAACTGACAGCCAAGGGGGCAATGTTGCAACTCGCATGCCAACAGCCGAAGCCAAGGTCACACCTGCAAGCTAAGCCAGACACACAGTGGAAAATACAACTTTAAATGTGCAGAATTCTGCCTCAACCACAGTCTCTCCTCACGTGACCAAGCCAACCCTGACAGGGTGCCAGACCCAGGAGGGAGAAGTCGCCTGGGTCCCATGTTTGAGACACAGGCTGCAACAATGAAATGACACAATGGACACCTACAGCGATGGGAATAGTCTGCTCTCAATCATATGAGCAAATCCACGCATTGTCTGCCCAAACACATAGTTACATATTGTTGCAAATGACAGGTACACCGCGAGCTGGGAACAACGATGGTCCCAGGCTGGGGGGCTCGCGAGTGGACCAATCAGAACATGGGGCACTCATCACTGACGCCATTAACCTTAGCCAATCATTAGGGGTCTTCGTGTAACAATTTTCAAGTATCTAATAGAAGGGACAACCCAAGTATACCACCTGACTGACCCTTAACCAGTAACAGCGTTCTCTATACGTATGCTATACTAACCCTACCACTCGGGGAACCAATCCAGAGTGGCGATAGGTTCTTTGCTAACTTTCCCAGGTGACGCAAGTAGCGCGTCATACTGAGGCAAAAAGGGGCCTGCGAGCCCCACGAATTTCGAGAGTCAGGACGGACACGTACAATCCTAGACCCATCCCTGCCGTTATTCAATAAACAGCAGAACCACCTTGCTTCTTGTGTGTGTCTCATACTCATTTTTTGGATACGCGGGAGTAGTTGGGGCCTCCCAGCCCGGAGGTCCGCGGAAGGCCCAGCCGACCCCGGGCCAAACCCCCCGACAAGCTCATATAGTCCAGATATTTCGTGGCCCCCCCTCTGCTATGTCATATATTGTATCTATGGCTCGATAGTTTGTCTTCCGACCACGTCTCTTTTATCCGCTGCACCACCCTATGATATGTGATATACTGCCCTGCATGTACCTCTGTTTCTTCCACTAACCCCTCGAAATCCCTTATATTCCCTTCTTGCCATATGTCTCCCAAAGTCGCTATTCCTACAACCTCCCAGTGCCTTCTGATCGTTAATCTTAATTGCGCCAATGCTACCAGTGGCACCTGCAGGGAGCATGGGTAAGGGTCCTCCATCATTTTACAAGCTCTTCACCATATCCCCCACCCAAGTACCATCATCCTCGGGCGTCCCTCCATGTCTACCTTAGGTAACCACATCATTTCTTTAAGAAAGAATTGGGCACAGTCTTGTTGGAACAACCTGGTCTCCGTAGTTGGCTCCTCAGAAAGCCATTTAGCTACATAATGAAGTTGGCTTGCTATATAATAGATCTCATAATTTGGTAGTTTAATGCCTCCCTTCTCGTATGAGTTTTGCAATTTCCAAAGGGCCATCCTGTTCCTTGTCCACTGCCAGAGGAATTCCCTGCATATACTGCTCAGCTTAGCAAAGAATTGCTTGGATATCTAGTATGGGATATTCACAAAGTAATGTAACAGTCTTGGCAGGACCACCATTTTAAGCATTGTCCCTCTGCCCATCATCGCTAGGGGGAGTTTCACCCAAAATCTCATACTATCATACTATTTTCTATGTTCCGTACATCCTTCTCAGTATTATGCTGGTTCTCTTCTTCTACCGTGTGATATATATCTATTCCCAGGTATTGATACGTGTTGACCTCCCACGGTATCTGGAGGATCTGTAATTGCTCTATTGGGATCCCTTTATACCTCCACAATGGAAACACGCAAGACTTTTTGGGGTTCACTGCTATGCCTGAGAGCCCTGCAAATCGGTCCAGCACTTCCAGGACATACTGTAGATTTTCTTCTGGGTAGCGCAGGTACAGCAACATGTCATCAGCATACAAGGAAATTAAATGTGATTCTCCTTTAATGGTGATACCTATTGTGTCATATTGCTGTCTCAAATATATCACCAAGGGCTCTAAGGCTAGGATATACAGCATAGGGGACCATGTGCAACCTTGTCTGGTGCCTCTACTAAGCTTCCACCTCTCTGATATCACTGTCCCTGTCTTCACTCTGGCCAGCGGTTCACTATATAGCAATTTGGCCCATCTTAGATACCCCGGCCCTATTCCATAATTTGTCAAGGCGACAATCAACCATGGCCATTTGACCGAGTCAAAGGCCTTGATTGCATCCAGTGACACGACTGCCATGTCATTTGTCTATTCGTTAGCATATTCAATGACTCGATGGAGTCACCTAAGGTTGTTGGATATGTTCCTATCAGGGACATAACCAGTTTGGTCGGGATGTATTAATTTAGTAATGATTCTTCTCATTCTGTTTGCCAGGACAGCCGTCAGTATTTTGCTGTCCTGATTCAGCATCGACAGAGGTCTATAGGATCCGCACTCACCACCAGGCTTATTGGGTTTCGGGAGCGGTATGATTATCGCTTCTCTCAAGGATTCTGGTAACTTCCCGACTTCACATGATTCGTTGAGCATTTCCAGGAGTGGTGGGAGCACCACATCTCTATACATCTTGTAGAATTCACTGGGGAGTCCATCGGTCCCCGGGGTCTTACAAGTGGGTAGCTTCCTCACCACTTCTTCCAATTCCTCTAAAATGATTGGCGCGTTTAGCTCCTCTCGCTCTTCAGCGCTAATCTGTGGCAATCCTATATCCTCTTAAATCTCATTTATTGCATTATTATCACTTTCTTCCACGTCCCCATACAGGACATGGTAATAGTTTGCAAATTCTAGATTCACGTCCTCCCGGGTATCTGCTATACTCCCATTGTCATTCTCTGTCGTCCTAATCACTGGTCTAGGGGTCTCATTTTTGTATAACCATGCCAGAACTCTCCCTGGTTTATCTCCCCCCGCATGCTGTCTCTCTATATATTTTTTATAGTTTAGGTTGCACAGCCTATCCCAGTATCCCGCGCATTTCTGTTGTAACCTAAGTATTGCTTCATTATCATCTTTGGTGCTACCTCCCCTTTTCAACGCCTCTTCTAGCCCATTTTTCTGCTTCTTGTAAATCCACTGCGATCCCTCCTTGTAGCCCTTGGACTTGGCTATTGCTATTCCTCTCACCACTACTTTAAAGGCTTCCCAAAGAACCCCAGGTGAATTCACGCTACCTGTATTGATCTCGAAATAGCTTATTATTTCCTCCCTCATGTCTTCTCTGAAGATATTGTCCTTTAGCGCTTCTGCTCTGAGACGCCATGTCGGTATTTTCGGTCTCAGAGGTCGGTACTGCCATGTCAACATAAGCGGCGAATGGTCCGATAGGACCCTCGCCTTGTGTTCTATCTGTGCTATCTCTGTCGTCAGCGCATGCGTGACAAACACATAGTCTAATCTAGTGTGTAAATTCTGGGGAGCTGAATAATGCGAGTATTGTCCATCTTGCGGATGGTGCATTCTCCATGCATCCTCCAACCCGAAGTCTGTTATCAAGGACTTCAGTATTCTGGCTGCTGGGGTCGGTCTATCTATTTTGGAGTCTGATCTATCTATCTTTGGGTCTATTACACAATTAAAATCTCCTCCCCAAATCACTGCCTCTCGCAGGCTTGCGCAGAGTTTACTATATAGTGTCCTGAAATATGCCGCCGTGTCTTGATTTGGGGCATAGGTGTTTATCACACATATCTCCTTGTTTTCCACCAATCCCTTCAATATTACCATCCTCCCATCTGCCTCCACCGTAGATTGCAATAGTTGAAACGGTATGTGCGGCGCCACCCACGTGATTACCCCCCTAGCATACGCCGAGTATGTTCCTCCCACCACAGTCCCTCTCCATTTTTTCCGTACCACCTCCAGTTTTTCTTGCGTCAGGTGGGTCTCTTGCAATAAGGCTATATCAATTTTTTGCCGTCGCAAATACATCATAACCTTATTTCTTTTAAGATAGCTATTGAGCCCTCTCACATTCCAGGTGACTACTTTAAGGTCTCCCATTGCATATCCGGGTCTCTCCCTTCCCTCCCCAGGTACCCTCCAGTACCATCAGATCTCAGATCTTCCCTTGTTTTATGCAGGCTTGTTCCCCAATACAAACGTCTTCCAACTACTAGCTCTACCCCAACTCCCCCCCTCTGCCAAACACCCAAACTTCCTTCCCTCCCGCCTCCCTTCCCTGCCCCAACTCGCCCTCCTGTATCCCCTCCCCCCTCAACACTCTCCCCAACTGTTGCCCAGCTCCATCCCTGGATCTCAGGCACTCCTGCATCAAACCCTTTTCAGGCAATAGCCTGTACTTGCGGCTCAGCAGGGTAAAGTCGCCCTAGTGGCTATTATACAACTACTACTTCTGGGGGGTAGGTCCCATCCATCCCACTGCTCCTGTTTGCTTTAAATTCAGCGCGCTTCGTGCTGCACAATTTACTTGCGCATCTTATATTCTAGTCCAACAAGTCCAACAAATTCAAAAGTCCCATGTTTCAATTTGCAATATTATCTGTCTTCGTCCCTCCTCTGTTATCCATACCACTGTCTTTTCGAGGCCTCCCCCCCTATCATGTTATTATGCATGCCATATCCCCATCGCTGCTTCCTCCGGAGTGTCAAAAAAGAATGCCCTACTTTTGTGCAGGACTTTGAGTTTCGCAGGATACAAGAGCATGTACTTAATCCCAGCCGTGCGTAGTCTCCTCTTGACCACCATATAACTGTATCGCAGCCTTTGCAGCAGCATGGTGTAATCAGGATGTGCCGTGATGTTTGGAGATGCTCTCTTTATCGTTCCACCTTTGCGAAAGTACTCCAAGATCTTCTCTCTGTCTTTGTAGTTTAGGATCTTAGCTACTACCGCTCGGGGGGGGCTCCAGGACGTGGTTTTCTCATCAGGGCCCTATGCGCTCGTTCAACAGTAAAACCTTATGAAAGCTTGTCGGCTCCTATCTCCTGCAGGATCATATTCTCCACATAGTCCGTGGGGTCTTGGCCTTCCTCTCCCTCTGGCAGGCCGACCACTCGTATGTTGTTACGTCTTGCTCTTCCCTCAGCCTCATCTGCACGGTTCTCGAGATTAGTCACCTCTTGCTTCAATATGTGGACCTCCTTAGCATTGCTTGCGCTGGTTTCTGTGTTGGTCTTCAGCGCACTCTCCAGGCCACTTGTCCTTTCCGCCAGCGCTCTCACATCTTGGCACTGCAAGGCAACCTCTATTTCCACTGCATCTATTTTGCTCTCTAGTGCAGTCCTTAGATCCACCATTGTCGTCTCCCATGAAGCTTTTCACTCATTGATGGCTGTTAGGATCAGACGGTCCGCTTTTACCGGGGTACCTTCTGCAGATGCGGCCCCTGCACCTTGCACCAGGCCAGTAGGAGTCTGTTGCGTCTTAGCAAAAACATCCATCGTGGGCTGCTTGCTCTTGGCCTTGACTCCTCTCAGTGAAATTGCACAGTCCTGTTTATATGTCAGGGACTAGCGCTTCAGTGGCGGACGTGTCCTGTTTCCCCGTTCTTCTATGGCGCCCCAGGAATAGCTGATGCTTACGAGTGTCTTCCGCAGGGGGCTGCAGCAAGCATTAATATGGCCTCTCTGTTCGGTGCCCCGAGTGGATTGTGTCTCCCCATGTCTCTGTTGTTGCTATTTCTGCGGTTCAACACTCTCTAGCTCCTGGCAGGACCCCTTGTCGCCTGCGTGTTCTGTGGTTAATGAGCACTTATCAATGTCCACACAGGTCCTGCTAGCGTGGTTTTATAAATCAGGCCTTATGGCATGGGTCCTAGCAGAGTGGATAGATCATCTCCCATTCACTTACTTGAAGTGCCGGCGTTCGTGTCCTCGGGACACCGATATGGTGTGTAGTTTGTGTGAGATCTCCTTCCCTCTCAGCAGAGTGGCAGGGAAGGTTTGTTGACACCTGCACTATTCTGCAAGTGGGGATGTTTCATGTGAGCCGCATCGGCCCCCGTGCTCGCCCAGTTCGGCTCTCTCACCATTGCTCTCAAGCCCTGCCATTGCAATCCGTGCCCTTTGCATGACGCGATTTCATGCGGTTCCTTATGTTATTGCCACTTAATGTCTAGGGACACTATTATGTAACACGGCTTTCTGCCAACTGCAAAAAGCCTCCAGCATTCGCCAGCCCACAGGGTTAAGGTCTGAGTGCTGTGTGCGTGCTTAATGCCAGTCCTTTATGCAAATGTTGCCTCCGGGACCTCCTGGGGGGGCTGTTTATTTATATCCAATTGTCTGCTTGTTTCATTACAAGTAGGTTACTTTTCTTGTGCTTTATGTGCAACATTGTTGCAGCCGTACCCACCGTGCGAGCTTCGCCCGCGAGGCCTGCCAGTCCTCAGTTCCTTATTTATTGATGTTTCAGCTGGGCTCCTCGGACCGCTGAAAACCACTCGCTTCCTGATAATGGCGCTTATCACAGCAGCTTCCCTTCGTCAGTAATGCAGCCTCGCCGCTCTATTAATGACGCTCACCTTGTACTGCCCCCGGCTGTTCCGTCCAATGCTCTGGTTCACCCAAATCATCCCCCGCAGTACGTCACCGAGGAACACCGCTGCAGCTGTCAGCTTACTGTGCCTCCGCCGCAGTTTGTTCCCTGTGTCTCCGCTTCCCCCAGGGGGCCAATGCCTCTTGTTAGTGCCAGTGCCAACCTTTCACAGTTTCTCTACGCCGTACGGACCGACTGAGCTTTTTAAACCCCCATCACTGCAGCCAGAGCGCTGCGGGAGACCGTAGTGTCCTGCAATCACTGTTTCTCCGATTCGCTCTTCAAGGTTCCTTTGTTCAGGGATTGCCGCCCATTTTGGTTTCGGTTCCTCAGTCATCGACCGGAGCTTCTGTCTTCTGTAACTTCAGTTGTATATGTTCCAGCTGCACAGAACCACTCTCCTCCAGATGTGCTCAATCTTATACAGCAGCTTGTATATTTTCCTCATCAGTTCGCAAGGCTTAAAGGCTTGAGCTTTCTTCGGATCAGTTGATGGATGCTGGAGCTCAGGATGCGTGCAGCCTACTCCATGGCTGCCAAGCCACGCCCCCCAGAAGAACAAATTATTATATTAATTTTTCTTTTTTCTTTTACATTTCATGCTGGGTTCTCGCACCCTCTCCCCAGGGGATGTGGCCGCGCACCCCTGTGGGGCCGCACCCCACAGTTTGAATACCTCTGGTGTAGCGCATACCACTGATGTAGATGCTTCATTTCCAGTTGGAGTTGTTGATGCCCTGGTGGATGGAGGTTCAGCAGGAGGTGCTGATCGCCTCCTATGCAAAGAATGGGCCACATGCATTTTCCTTTTATGATGTACGTGTGCCTTTCGATACTCATCATCCACCTCATCCCAATAGACTCACACTAGATGGTTTAGCATTACTGATGTTCCCAGGCTATGAGATGTCGTTTTGTAGGTTCTACCTGGTGTTAAGGCTAGACCATCTAACATCATTGACTACCATGGCACCTAATCCCCCGAGAATCTCACACTTGTCGTTTATGTCACGGGCCCAAGATTATTGAGACCGCACAGCACATATTGACCTCTTGTGAGAAATGAAAACATACATATATAACATTACTCGTACCCGCTCAGATTCACCATAATGGTACTGCTAGAAGCTAGGGTGAATTTTGGAACTATTGTCTTAACTCAAGGAATGTGTCGGTAATGATGGCATTATACAGCGTATGGATGGTGGCGGAAGTTAAACTGGGCAAAACATAATATAATGAAATGTTATGATTTATTATGTTGTTACATAAGAAGGTAAGAACCACTCAGGGCAGAAGACTGCAGCGCTCAACCCAGGCTGCACTGAAATTTCAATCACATCCATGTTCACATTGATTACAGCTTTTGTTGTGCATTCCTGGCGCTACTACACTGTTTTCTTCTGGTGATTCTGATACCAAAGTGACCCCTCGCATCTCCATGAGTTAGTCCTCTCCATCTCCAACTGCCTCATACCCCTCTGACTGTCCCACCCTCAATCAGTCTCACCTGGACTCCCTCTCTCACTACCTACAGCAGTATCCTGTGGCTATCACTGTGTTTCACCTAGTGTGATTAATTTTAAATCTAGTGTTGCCCTTTGGCTGAAACTGTGTTTCACCTAGTTGCTTAATTTTAAATTCTAGTGTTGCCCTGTGGCTCTAACTGTGTTTCACCTAGTTGCTTAATGTTAAATCTAGCGTTGCCTTGTGGCATAATCTGTTTTTCGCTCAGTTGCAACATTTGTGTTTTTTGTCCTGCTGATCTGTCCCGTTCCACCTCTTCTGCTTGCAGCCCTCGCCCCTCTGTGTTCACCCTGCGTTCCCACCTGCACTGGTCGCTTTCCACTCCTCTCACTCCCTACCCACCCCCACCCTCTCCTCTTCTTCCTCCTCATCACCTGTGGCGCTCTCTGTCTCTCCTGTCTTCTCCAACTGTTTCTCCATTGACTACCCTTCCCTCCTCACTAAGTCTGGCAGAAAGAAGTTCAAAACGGATATCTTGGTCTCTCACCCTAGTCTCCCTATCACTGAAACCTACAGCAGCGCTTCCTCCAGACAAACCCTCACCGACATCCTCTTTGTCGTTCCTTCCCCAGACCTATTGACTCTTCATATGGTCTCTGTGAATTCTCCTTTCGCCTCCTTACCCATTAACGCTGGCCTCCTTCCACTCTTCGAAGGTTCTCATTAATATTTACCTGAATGGCACTATCTTGGTCCAAGGCCTACAGGCCAACCTCATCCGCTTTGATAGACACTTCCCGCATCTCATCAACTTCCTTTCCTTTCCTGCTATGCCTTCCCTCTCTTGTCCGGCTTCATTGCCTCCCACCGCTGCCTCCTCCCTGGCTACCTTGCCCACTCCTCCCTCCTTTTCTGCCCCCCCCTCTGGCTCCTTCTACAACTCCACAGGGTGTACCTCTGATTTGTACCCCTCCCCGGAAGTCTTTCAAAGATGGCCATATTGACACCCTCAACTCTCACTCTACTGTCAAACACTTCTCTGACATCTGACTCCTCCTTGAAGAACTTGACCTCGATGTCCTCAGTCAAACTGAGACATGGTTCATCGCTAGCTCTGTCACTCTCCTCCCTGATGGCTACAAGATTCTCTCCATGCCCAGATCCAACCGTCCCAGTGGGGATATAGGCTTGATATTCCTAGAGTGGATTCCTGCCTCTGTGATCCCTACACAGGCCTACTCCTCCTTTGAATGCCTTATATACAGGCTTTCTCTCTCCCCTGATCACTCTATCACCATTGCTACTATCTATCGGCCACCTGGTCAGACTACCTCTTTCCTCTCCGAGTGGGCTAACGTCTCCTCCTCCCTCCTGACCTCAACCATTCAACTCCTCCTCCTTCGAGACCTCAACATCCACCTTGATGCTTCCTGTCCCTCCTCTGGACACTTTTGTGACCTCTGCGATTTTCGCTCTCTTTCTATTCTTCCATCTGGCCTGACTCGCTCTGCAGGGCACACTCTGGATGTTCTCATCTCATCAGACCCCCCCTCTCTAACCCTCTCACCACTCCTCTCTCCTGGAGCGATCATTTTCTCCTCTCCTCCCATCTGCCCTTCTCTACCCTCAGACCAAGCCAGCTCCAGCACTGCCACGTACCTTCTCGGTCATCCTGAAAGGGGCCCCTGAGGGACCCTCGGATGTGGAAACAAGGCACAGTCACCACACTTGAATAGATACGCCAGACACGAGGTTCCGTTCCCAAAATGTAGGGTTTATTGCAATACAAAGAAGTCCCAGTTGGCCAAATGGTCCCACGCCCCGCGACGTGTGTCTAACAGACCTCGAGGGACGCAAGAGAGAGTGAAAGGTACATCAGTTACATATATACAAACCGAGCACCTTACAATCAGCAATGACACAGTATGACACATTGGATGCCGCCCTCAATTCATTTCCCTTTGAATTAGAGGCGATGATTGACCAGTATGACAAATATGACACCTTAGACCACCATATTTATTAACGGTTTGCAATCTTCAATTTTACAGACACCATTCTTTATTTGCGAGAACACAGCGTTTCTGTTTTTCATGGGTAAGCTGCGCGTAGGAGACTGGCACATACCAGACCTCACTATCTCTTAGTTTGGATTCTTGCTCTAGAGGTCAGCCCGCTCTCCGGGGCCTCACTGGGCTTTGGAAGGGGGGCCGTAAAGAAGATCATAATTCAACTATCAAAATGCTAGTTTCGTACATTGCTATTTTTTCAGGAGACTCGCTGGCATTCGTGTACTGATTAAATGCCTTGCTCCCTGTCTCCAAGGATATGTGAGGGAGGGAATCAGGCCTTTCTGTCTGGCTCTCCAGTGTAATGTTTCAACATGTTTCTTAGCCTTGGACCATTGAAGCAAAATAATATCTACAGCAAAGCAGTTTTACATTAGGCAAAGTGGCAACGTTAGAGAGAGCAGAGAGAGAAAACAAAATGGCGATTCTGGTCATCTTAAAATGGCCGCACTCTAGTTGAACTAGTTGAACTAATAGCTACGTAGTAACTAATGAAATATATATTCTTAACACTGTAAATGAGGCGGTTGGTCTTCGGCCAACCAATTATCATGCATTTCCGGACCCTCAAGGGGTGTTTGGTTTTTCTGGACTGACAATCCGGCCCATGAAGTGTGTGTCAGTTGAGGCTTTCGACACCACTTTCTCTCCCCTCCTCTCCCTCTGGCTGACTCACATCCTGACACAGCCCTTTCCAATCTCTACTTTGCTATCTCTGATACTCTCGATGTTCCTGCCCCTGTTATGAGGATCTGCTTGAAACCCAAAGCCAGGTGCAACTCTTCGTATGACTCTAACCTTGTCACCCTTAAACGCAAGTGTAGGGTGGCTGAGAGGAAATGGCAGGCTTCTTCTGCATCCTCTGACAAACTTGCCTGCCACCTGCTCCAAAGGCAATACCAGCTCTCTGTCTGCACGAAGAAGAGAGCCCACATCCAAGCCCGCCTCTCTGTGGCATATAACAACTCAGCCAAACTCTTTAAAATCTGCAAGGAACTGGCCAAACCGGCTGCATCTCTTCCTCTCCTGTCCCCTCCCATGCACTCTGCATGGCTCTGACTTCTCATTTCAACTCTAAAACCCAGGAACCCCTGTCCACCTCTCGTCCTCCCCTCCTCTTCCAACTTTTTTCTATGCTACCTCTGGCTCACCTGCAGCCGCCCCTCCTCCCTCTTTCTCTTCCTTTCCTCTGTTCTCTCCTGATGAGATTTCTAGACAAGTCTAATCTATGAAAGTCTCGTCAAAACAGGTTCTTCCGTGTTCGTCCAAAACCATCAAGGACCATATTGACACCCTCGCTCCTGCCCTGGCCGACTTCTGCACTCTTTTGCACTGGAGCCATCCTCTCCCCTCTGAAGCATTCTCTTGTGTGCCCTCTTCTCAAGAAACCCACAGCTGACCCATCCTGCCCGGCAAACTCCTGGAGAAGCTGGCCATCTCCCAGCTTAATCTTCACTCTGATTCTGTTGGTTGTCTCCATGATCATCAGTCTGGCTTCAGAGCAGCCAGAAGCACGGAAAGGAGCTCTCCTGAATATCCATGATGACCTGCTCTGCGATCTTGATTCTAATCTCCCCGCTGTCCTCATCCTACTCAATCTCTCTGCTGCCTTTGACATGGTCAACCATGCCATTCTGCTCAACCGCTTCCGTGATAACCTGGGTATCACTGATCAGGCCCTGGCCTGGCTGACCTCCTTCCTCTCCAACCGACCCTCCGAGATCCAACTTTGGTCCTTCCTTTCCTCTATCTCACTCTCCACTTGTAGTGTTCCCCAGGGGTCTAACCTCTCTCCTTGGCTTTTCAACCAATACCTGGCACCCCTCGCCCACCGCATTGCCGCTCTCTGCTCCAAATTCAGTGCTATGCAGATGACAGCTCGTTTTCAGGGTCCCCTCTGCCACCTCCTCCCCCTCTCTCATCTCTGACTGACTGTCTCCAACCCAGGAGTGGTGTGCCGACAACGACCTCTGCCTTAATGTCAGTAAGACAGAAATCCTCCTCATTGGCACACCTGCACCTTCCTTCCTGTTACTCTCTGGCTGGCCTCCCTTGGCCCCCTCCCTTCTCCCACCTGTGAGGGTAAGAACCTTGGGGTCATATATGACTCCACACTTTCCTTTTCTTTGACATCTCCAAGACGTTCAACCACCAACTGAACCTCCTCAGAGGTAATCTTCCTTTCCTCTCCTTCGCCCAGAAGCTCTCTGTCTCTGTCACAAGTCTCTCCCCTTCTCACCTGTCTTTCCTTGCTTGCGACCTTCTTTGAAGATGTCTTACGCACGATTTGGGATTTGTAGAGACTCGTGAGCTGGTCGTCTGGTTCCAGCGTGGGATAGCGGTCCTACTCCAGGAGGCGGTCGGATGCTCAGTACCAGGAACCAGGAAGGAGATTAAGTCTGAGCTCGGATGCACGGAACGCCGTGACTCGAGCGCAGGCGAGGATCCCGGAAGAATAGTAAGGTAAGTTTGAGGAAAGGAAAAGCAGGAAGTAAATTCAAGGAATCGGGGAAACAGGACTAGGATGGAAGTTCCGAGCGAACTTCGGCAACACACGTCAGACTGCTCCGAGCGGTAGTGTTGAGACGCGCAGAGCCGCGGGGGTGTGTCTGCTTTGTAGAATGTCAAACGTAGCGCGTAAAGACTGGCAAGCTGCGTTCCGCACCAAACGGCCATGTTGGAAGGATCACGGAATTCAGTCCTCTATGGATCAGGGACCACGAAGTCCAGAATGGGCGCAGGCGGTGGTTCATGGCAGAATGCCTCCTACAAAACCCAGCTCCTCCGGGTTTGCCTGGATGGGTGAGATGGTATCTTCGTATCAGCCGGGGGCATTCATACTCGAGTTAGTCATTGATAATCACTGGGGTGGATCTTGGACCAGTTTGAGAGGGCTGAACATAAGGTTTTAACAAAGAAGTGTGGAAGACTGGATGAATCCTTTTCCATGACTCTGGTAGTCGGAGTGGAAAAGCCACTGGATTAACAATTTCCTTTATAGAAAGGGTCCGTAATAACTAGGAGCCAATTTATTTGGTCGTAGGTGCCGAGGAAGTCGTTTTGAGGATAACCAGACCTTATCGCCAATTGAATAGGAGGGCCCAGGCCTTCTTTTGGAATCTGCATATTGTTTCACATCTCTTCGGGCTTTTTCTAGGTGTTCCTTTGCTTCTTTGTGCACATTGATTAGTGTTTCAGTCCAGGAATCAACCGCCGGAACTGGGGTAGGATGTGGGAGAACGGACGGTAGGACTGAAGGATGAAATCCTTGACTACAGTAGAAAGGACTGGTCTTGATAGCAGAATGATCCGAATTGTTGTATGCAAACTCGGCCACAGGTATTAAGAGTGACCAATCATCATGGACTTTGGTGGTGAAACAACGAAGATACTGTTCCAGGGTTTGGTTTACTCATTCAGTAGCACCATTGGTCTGTGGGTGAGGACAATGCACGCTGAATTCCCAATATACGACATAGCTGTTTCCAGAACTGGGATATGTACTGGGCTCCTCTGTCGGAAATGATTTTGGAAGCTAATCCATGAAGCCGAATATGTGTTCCAGGAAATTCCCAGCGAGTCCAGATGAGGATGGTAGTTTGTATAGAGGCGTAAAATTAGACATATGTGTGAACAAATCAATGGTAACCATTATAGTCGTGTAGCCTCTGGAAGAAGGTAGTTCTACAATAACGCCTGGCAATGAATTCCCAGGGTCTTGTTTGTAGTGCTGGTTGGTGTAGGAGACCTGCTGGTCTTTTATGGTCATGTTTGTTCTGATTACAGACTGCACAAGGCCACCAAAACTGTCTTTGTATAAGATGGAGGTTGTTGGTTATGCCACGGTGTCCTGAATGAAGAGTATCATGGCATAGGCTTGTGATCTTTTGTCTTAGTCCAGGAGTAGGGATGACCAGTCGATTGTCCTTGAAGAGATATCCATCCTTTGATTTGAGATTCCACCGATTGTTCTTCTTAAACTCCTTGCAGGGGTCAGAAGACTGAGTTTGGGCCCAAATATCCTCCAGGAGAGTGATTGGTTGAGCAACAAATATTGAGTTGGGAAACATTTTAGGAAATGTCCGGTCCTCAACGGTTTCGTAATCAGGACGTCTGGATAAGGCATCGGCAATAATGTTATGTGTTCCAGGAAAATGATGGATTTGAAATTGGTATTGGGCAAAAAAGAAGGCCCAACGGGCTTGGCGACTGTTTTGACATTCCATGTATTGTAGGACTTGAAGATTCCGATGGTCCGTGCAGACTTGTACCGGGTGTTTGGCTCCCAGAAGGAGATGACGCCATTCAGTGAAAGCTTGACGAATGGCAAACAATTCCTTCTCCAGGACGGAATAATGAGTTTCACTGGGAGTCAAGGTGCGGGAGAGATAGGCGATGGGGTGTTCCAATTTGTCGCCAAGTTCCTGTTTCAGGACTGCCCCGATGGCGTAGTTGGAGGCATCAGTTTCAACAAAAAAGGGTCGGTCAGTGTCGGGTTGAGCTAGGATGGGAGCTTGTGTGAACTCTGACTTCAACCGTTGAAATGCCGAATCTTGGGCTGCGGTCCACTGAAAGGGAGTATCTTTCTTTAATAGTGTGACAATGGGATGCACAATCTCAGAGAACGCGGGTATAAATTTCCTGTAGAAGTTAGCAAGCCCCAGGAAGGATTGGATTTGTTTTACAGTGGTCGGAACAGGCCAAGAAAGAACGGAGTCAACCTTGGAAGAATCCACCCCTATCCCCTCTGGGCTAAGAATGAATCAGAGATAGTGAACAGTTGATACATGGAAAAGATATTTCTCGGGTTTAGCCAGGAGCTTGTGTTCTTGTAAAGGTTGTAAGACTGCCCTTACGTGCTCTTCGTGTTTTAGATGGTCATTGGAGTAGATCAGTATGTCATCTAAGTAAACAATGATGAAGAGGAACAACATATCAGAAAAGACCCGATCCATGAAACGTTGGAAAACTGCAGGGGCATTAGCAAGTCCAAAGGGCATGACCAAGTATTCAAAATGGCCGAAGGGTGTTCTAAAGGCTGTTTTCCATTGGTCACCTTCTTTTATACGAATAAGATGGTAGGCACCCCTGAGGTCATGTTTTGTGAAGATGACTGCACCTCTCACTGCTTCCAGGATATCCGAGATAAGAGGCAATGGGTAACGATCTTTGAGAGTGCATTGGTTAAGGCTACGGTAATCCAAACACGGCCTGAGCTCCTTGGAATCCTTCTTAGAAATGAAGAAAAGGGAAGCGCCCGCTGGGGAGTTGGATGGTCGAATAGTTCCATTTTCCAAGTCTGTGTCCAGGTATTCCCGGAGGGCCCTTTTTTCTGGTTCTGACAAAATAAGCATTCTTCCGAAAGGGATCACGGCTGAAGTTTCAGTGTCAATGGCACAATCCTCTGGTCTGTGGGGTGGCAGAGCTTGAACAATTGCTGTTGAGAATTCATCTGCGTATGCCTGGTAGGCCCTGGGAATCCGGATAATGTTAGAGACGGTGACTGGACTATGCTGAGTTCCTTGAGAGTCTTCAGAGGAACTTGGTAAAGTGATTGGGGACAAACAGTGGGACATACAATGTTCTGAACCAAGAAATAAGGAGCCTGCCGCCCAGTTCATATAGGGGTTATGCTTCTGCAACCAGGGCATGCCTAGAACCATAGGATAGTGAGCAGATCTTATGATATCAAATTTAATCCTTTCTTGATGGTGATTTATAGAAAGAAGAATCTCTTTGGTTTGTAGGGTTATGGGTCCTGAAGATAAGGGTCTCCCATCAATAGCTTCAACAGGTTGCATAGTCTCTCGTGTTTCGTGGGGGATGTTGTGACTAGTGACCCAATCATGATCTGTGAATATGCCCAGGGCTCCGCAATCCACTAGTGCCAAGATGGGGTAGGATTCTTTCTTGGAAGGCGGTAGGAATGCCTGTAGAATCACAAGATTATTTTGTCCAGGAGAGTTCAAGGAGGGAATTGATGAGGAGCAGACACCACTCTCCAGAAACTGTGCCCCATCTAGGATCGGGAGCTGGCATTTCCCGAACGCCGTGGTGGAGCGAGAGGGCACTCTCTCACAAGGTGTTTATCGGAGGCGCAGTACATGCACAGTCCAGTGTGAATCCGATGCATCCTTTCTTATGGGGTAGTGGGTCCACGGAAGGCCCCCAGTTGCATGGGTTCAGGATCTGGGGCTGGAGAAGCTGTGGGCTCTGGTCTGTATGAGATGTTGACTTAGACTTTCTTTTCTCTGCCTTTCTTTCCTGGATTCGAAAGTCAATTTGTAGGGAGAGGTCCATGAGGGCCTGGAAGGAGCTTGGGCGAGCTACCCTGGCTATCTAGTCCTTTATTTCTTCATTTAGGCCTCTTTGAAAGAGGGTGAATCTGGCTTCTTGGGACCAATCAGCCTCTTTTACAAGTTGTTTAAAGCGGGTCACATAGGTAAGCATATCCTGGGATCCTTGTTGAAATTCGAGTAGTCGTTCCTGAGCACTGTAAACAAGCTCTGGGCGATCAAACATGGCTTTTAGGGCTTCCACCAATCCATCATAATCATCTAGGAGGGCGTCGCCCGAATTGACTAGGGGGGTTGCCCAGGTTAAGGCGTTAACGGTGAGGTGTGAGATCATAAACCCCACCTTGGCTCTTGAGGTGGAAAAGTAGTAGGGCTTGAAGGTGAAATGCACCAAACATGAGTTAAGGAAGGCACGAAGGTTCTTTGAAGAGCCATCATATTTGTCCACCACTCCTCCCAATAAGACACTTTACTTAGTAGCAGAGTCACAAGACAAGACTAGCTGCTTTATAGCAGCGTTCTCTGCCTTAAGGTTCTGGACTTCAGTGGTTAATTCCTGCATACCTTGCATGGGGTCTTGAACCGTGGCTTCCATCTCTGAATTTGTATAGTTTTTTAGGCTTCTCAATCTGTCACAAGTTTCTCCCCTTCTCACCTGTCTTTCCTTGCGACCTTCTTTGAAGATTTCTGATGCACGGTCCGGGATTTGTAGAGACTCGTGTGCTGGTCGTCTGGTTCCAGCGTAGGATAGCGGTCCTACTCCAGGAGGCGGTCGGATGTCAAGTACCAGGAACCAGGAAGGAGATTAAGTCCGAGCTCGAAGGCACGGAACGCTGTGACTCAAGCGCAGGCGAGGATCCCGGAAGAATAGTAAGGTAAGTTTGAGGAAAGGAAAAGGAGGAAGTAAATTCAAGAACTCGGGGAAACATGACTAGGATGGAAGTTCCGAGCGAACTTCGGCAACACACGTCAGACTGCTCCAAGCGGTAGCGTTGAGACGCGCAGAGCCGTGGGGGTGTGTCTGCTTTGTAGAATGTCGAACGTAGCATGTAAAGACTGGCAAGCTGCGTTCCGCACCTAAGGGCCATGTTGGAAGGATCACAGAATTCAGTCCTCTATGGGTCAGGGACCACGAAGTCCAGAATGGGCCAACTGGTGGTTCATGACAGTCTCCAGAGCTCTAGTTCTCTCTAGGCTGGACTACTGCAACAGCCTCTTTCTAAATCTGCCTGCTACTACTCTCTGGACTCTGCAACTCATCCATACCAGGACTGCAAGACTTGTCCTTGGCCTCAAGCCCTGGGATCCTATTTCTCCAACCTTGAAATGTCTTTGTTGGCTCACAGTGGCTGCAAGGATCAGGTTGAAGACTCTTTGCATTGTCCACAAGGCCTTCTGAGGCCTGGGCCGCAATATGTTCAACTCTCCCTTCGGAAATACCTTCCCACTCAAGCTCTTCGCTCCTCCACCTCCCTCAAAGTCAGTCGCTTCTCCAAAAAATAAATTGGCGTTAGATCTCTCTCTTTGGCTAGTGCCTCCCTCTGGAACAGCCTTCCTGTCCCTCTGAAACTTGAGGAGAACCATCTTCAGTTCCGGAAGCACCTCAAGACCTTCCTGTTTGATTCTGCCTTCTCTCTTCTTCTCCCTTGCTGATCTCTTGTCCGTTTCTGCCCTGGGCTTCTGGCTAACCTTTGATATCGGGCCCAGATCCCTGCCCACCCAGCCACACACCCGCACTGCCTCCAGACTTCCCTTGCACTTGGGTCTGTATCTGCAACCTTACAGTCCCCTTACCTGCACTTATCTATACACGCTGTCTGCGCTTAATTCTTGCACTTGCCACCTGCTGGCTGCATTACCTGTTGTTTTTGATCACGTGTTCAGCACTTTCCACTCCTCCCCTGCCCCTTGCACTTTTCCCCTCCCCTTCTCCCATGCACTTGCGCGTTCTCAGTGTCACTGGGCCTAGTAAGATCGTTGTTTTGCTCCTCCCTGGTACCCCTCCCTTGCTTCGTCGTGCCCTGAACACTTGTGTATGGGTGCGATATTAATAAAATATCATACGTGAAAGCTGCCTTTCATTTTACAGTATTGAGCTGAAGTGTGTGTATTCTGGGGATTTCATGTACTTATTTATGAGTTTAAGGATCTGTGGCTGTATTTTATAATTGTATGTAATATGTGAAATTGTTCTGTGGAACTACAACAAACCATATATATATATATATATATATATATATTTTTTTTTTTTTAAGTGAACTGCATTTAAAAGTGAGGCTTCACCAGAACAGTTGCTTCAGAATGTACAAAGAAGTTAGATGCCCCAACACAAGTAGGGGGCCCCCTCCCATCACCTCCGCAAGCAGCACTCCTCTTGCAACCTTTGAAGAGTTGTCCCCCAAATATACTTTCGAGGGGTGGCTGTTACTCTAGCTGCAGCCCTGTATGTGTCTTATCATTAGGGCGTGCACACATACGGGGATGTTATTGATGGGTAATGGACGTTACAGGTGAGTAATGCGAGCATGCCATCCATTGCCCAGCGCACTTGGTGATGGACGTAACAGGTGAGTAATGCCAGCATGCCATCCATTGCCCAGCGCACTTGGTGATGGACGTTACAGGTGAGTAATGCGAGCATGCCATCCACTGCCCAGCCCACTTGGTGATGGACGTTACAGGTGAGTAATGCCAGCATGCCATCCACTGCCCAGCCCACTTGGTGATGGACGTTACAGGTGAGTAATGGCAGCATGCCATCCACTGCCCAGCCCACTTGGTGATGGACGTTACAGGTGAGTAATGCCAGCATGCCATCCACTGCCCAGCCCACTTGGTGATGGACGTTACAGGTGAGTAATGCGAGCATGCCATCCACTGCCCAGCCCACTTGGTGATGGACGTTACAGGTGAGTAATGCCAGCATGCCATCCACTGCCCAGCCCACTTGGTGATGGACGTTACAGGTGAGTAATGCCAGCATGCCATCCACTGCCCAGCCCACTTGGTGATGGACGTTACAGGTGAGTAATGCCAGCATGCCATCCGTTACCCAGCGCACTTGGTGATGGACGTTACAGGTGAGTAATGCGAGCATGCCATCCACTGCCCAGCCCACTTGGTGATGGACGTTACAGGTGAGTAATGCCAGCATGCCATCCGTTACCCAGCGCACTTGGTGATGGACGTTACAGGTGAGTAATGCGAGCATGCCATCCACTGCCCAGCCCACTTGGTGATGGACGTTACAGGTGAGTAATGCCAGCATGCCATCCACTGCCCAGCCCACTTGGTGATGGACGTTACAGGTGAGTAATGCCAGCATGCCATACGTTACCCAGCCCACTTGGTGATGGACGTTACAGGTGAGTAATGGCAGCATGCCATCCACTGCCCAGCCCACTTGGTGATGGACGTTACAGGTGAGTAATGGCAGCATGCCATCCACTGCCCAGCCCACTTGGTGATGGACGTTACAGGTGAGTAATGCCAGCATGCCATCCACTGCCCAGCCCACTTGGTGATGGACGTTACAGGTGAGTAATGCCAGCATGCCATACGTTACCCAGCCCACTTGGTGATGGACGTTACAGGTGAGTAATGGCAGCATGCCATCCACTGCCCAGCCCACTTGGTGATGGACGTTACAGGTGAGTAATGGCAGCATGCCATCCACTGCCCAGCCCACTTGGTGATGGACGTTACAGGTGAGTAATGCCAGCATGCCATCCACTGCCCAGCCCACTTGGTGATGGACGTTACAGGTGAGTAATGCCAGCATGCCATCCATTGCCCAGCCCACTTGGTGATGGACGTTACAGGTGAGTAATGGCAGCATGCCATCCACTGCCCAGCGCACTCGGTGATGGACGTTACAGGTGAGTAATGCCAGCATGCCATCCACTGCCCAGCCCACTTGGTGATGGACGTTACAGGTGAGTAATGCCAGCATGCCATCCATTGCCCAGCCCACTTGGTGATGGACGTTACAGGTGAGTAATGCCAGCATGCCATCCACTGCCCAGCCCACTTGGTGATGGACGTTACAGGTGAGTAATGCCAGCATGCCATCCACTGCCCAGCGCACTCGGTGATGGACGTTACAGGTGAGTAATGCCAGCATGCCATCCACTGCCCAGCCCACTTGGTGATGGACGTTACAGGTGAGTAATGCCAGCATGCCATCCACTGCCCAGCCCACTTGGTGATGGACGTTACAGGTGAGTAATGCCAGCATGCCATCCACTGCCCAGCGCACTCGGTGATGGACGTTACAGGTGAGTAATGCCAGCATGCCATCCACTGCCCAGCCCACTTGGTGATGGACGTTACAGGTGAGTAATGCCAGCATGCCATCCACTGCCCAGCCCACTTGGTGATGGACGTTACAGGTGAGTAATGGCAGCATGCCATCCACTGCCCAGCCCACTTGGTGATGGACGTTACAGGTGAGTAATGGCAGCATGCCATCCACTGCCCAGCCCACTTGGTGATGGACGTTACAGGTGAGTAATGCCAGCATGCCATCCACTGCCCAGCCCACTTGGTGATGGACGTTACAGGTGAGTAATGCCAGCATGCCATCCATTGCCCAGCCCACTTGGTGATGGACGTTACAGGTGAGTAATGGCAGCATGCCATCCACTGCCCAGCGCACTCGGTGATGGACGTTACAGGTGAGTAATGCCAGCATGCCATCCACTGCCCAGCCCACTCGGTGATGGACGTTACAGGTGAGTAATGCCAGCATGCCATCCACTGCCCAGCCCACTTGGTGATGGACGTTACAGGTGAGTAATGCCAGCATGCCATCCACTGCCCAGCGCACTCGGTGATGGACGTTACAGGTGAGTAATGCCAGCATGCCATCCACTGCCCAGCCCACTTGGTGATGGACGTTACAGGTGAGCAATGCGAGCATGCCATCCACTGCCCAGCCCACTTGGTGATGGACGTTACAGGTGAGCAATGCCAGCATGCCATCCGTTACCCAGCGCACTTGGTGATGGACGTTACAGGTGAGTAATGCCAGCATGCCATCCACTGCCCAGCCCACTTGGTGATGGACGTTACAGGTGAGTAATGCCAGCATGCCATCCACTGCCCAGCCCACTCGGTGATGGACGTTACAGGTGAGTAATGCCAGCATGCCATCCACTGCCCAGCGCACTTGGTGATGGACGTTACAGGTGAGTAATGGCAGCATGCCATCCACTGCCCAGCCCATGCCATCCATTGCCCAGCCCACTTTCCATTTGCAGCACTGGCGGTGGGGGGACATTTCTATAGTCAGGGATGTTTGCCAGCTCTGGTTTCTCCCGCAAGGCCCCGGCTCCTCCTCTTCTCCTTCCTGTGCCAATCTCCTCCTTTCCTCGCCCCCGCCCCCGCCCCCACCCCCACCCTCTGTGGGATGCTCATCTTCCTCTCCGCTTGCTTCTCTCTGTGACTCGGGGTCACCGCCCCTGGCAATGGTTGCACTGCCTCTGTTGCCATGGTAACGCCCTGGCTAAACGCCCAGTGCCAGGTGATGAAGAGTTTGCTGAACCCTCCGGCGTCTCTGAGAGGTCGCAGGCTGGATGATTACATTGGATTGCGGCCTGGTAACCATGGAAACGCGCGCTCGTGGGAACACTTGGAAAGCCTTAGACTGCGCAATTTGCTGACATTGTTTTTCCGCTCATCTCAAGCAGAGAGACATCAACATGCGGATTTCCACATAAGAGGGGGAGGGGCAGGTCCAAAGAACCTTCTTAAAGGTGTGCAGTGCCTAGGCAATAGTGCGAGGAGGGCGATTGCCCCCCCCCCCGGACCCTCCACCACGCCTTTGCTGTGCAGCTGGTCAGGGCCCTGCATTTGCGTGCATGCGAGGTGTGCACGGGGCCTTGTGCACTGCAACAGGCCGTGTCTCCCCTGCAGGGGCCAGGCATTTCCTGCAGTGAGAGGCCCCACCCTCCCAGACTCTCTGGAGACTGGAAGGGGGAGGGCTGCTGGCTGGGTGTCAGGCTTTGAAGCACTGGCTAGCTCGCACGAGGCGCAGGCCCGTGGAATTCATAACCCCTGCAGCCGTCCATTTGCCTTTACCCCCAATTCTTTTGCTCATGCAGACAATGCTTTAAACCCCCCATGAATTGGCATGACACAAGATTTCAATTGGCAAAATTGGCCGCAGTTTTATTTCCATGACAACAGAAGTATTTGTACACCATAGTGACCTCATTCTGTACATGTGGCGCTTGCTTGCCGGATTTCCTTTGCTTCCCCCTATACTTGGTATAGTAGGCCCCCAACTCCCCCGACCCATTGTACCTGTCCTATCCTGCCCGTGCAGGGGTCCGTGGGTGGGGAGAGCGCCGTTTGTTTTGGGGGGGAAGCTGAGCCTTATTTGTTCCTACCAGGCGCCCCCGCCGTTTAGGCCCCCAAGAGGCGCTGGTCCAGAAGAGCGAAGACCCATTCTGTTTCCTTCTGGCTCATCCGGAGTCTATCATTTGTGCTTGGTTGCCCAAACACCGCCAACTTGTCATCCTCTGACCTGGGTGCCCTGCGACAGCGACACCCGGGTGCGTCCTACTCGTATTTCGTGGGTGGGTGGGTGGAAACGAAATTCCTCTTCCTTGTTAGGTGGCGGCGACCGGGTCCCAGTGCAGGAGCGAGATGCCTGGTCCCCGATCCCGCCTGCTTTTATCCTGCAGGCCCCGCCCCATTCCTTTTGTTTACCCTTCGCGGGCTTTCCGGGCTCTTGAGTTTCTTGGCGCCGTTCCGCCCCCTTGCCCTTTACCCTTCCGGGTGAGGATCCCCGCTCCCGGCGGCATGACCCCGCAGGGGTTACCCTGCTGCCTCCTCCATTTTGTGGAGGTTTTACGTCGTCAGCTCCATAACCCCTGCAGCCGTCCATTTGCCTTTACCCCCAATTCTTTTGCTCATGCAGACAATGCTTTAAACCCCCCATGAATTGGCATGACACAAGATTTCAATTGGCAAAATTGGCCGCAGTTTTATTTCCATGACAACAGAAGTATTTGTACACCATAGTGACCTCATTCTGTACATGTGGCGCTTGCTTGCCGGATTTCCTTTGCTTCCCCCTATACTTGGTATAGTAGGCCCCCAACTCCCCCGACCCATTGTACCTGTCCTATCCTGCCCGTGCAGGGGTCCGTGGGTGGGGAGAGCGCCGTTTGTTTTGGGGGGGAAGCTGAGCCTTATTTGTTCCTACCAGGCGCCCCCGCCGTTTAGGCCCCCAAGAGGCGCTGGTCCAGAAGAGCGAAGACCCATTCTGTTTCCTTCTGGCTCATCCGGAGTCTATCATTTGTGCTTGGTTGCCCAAACACCGCCACGCCAACCGGTGGGTTCCCGTCCACCGTTGGCTCTCCCTTCATCCTCACTCCTCACAATTCCAGCAATTTGGTGCAAATGTTCCAAAAAAAGAGCTCCATGCCCTTTGGGGATAGGTGCACACCATCGGCTAGGAAATACTCGGGGGTTTTCTCGTTAATCAGACCATGCCTGATCTGATGGAAACCTCTGCCCTTGCAGAATTTTGCAACTGCCCCGTTCAGCTTCC
The DNA here is from genome assembly GCF_040938575.1 of Ambystoma mexicanum. Taxonomy (NCBI): domain Eukaryota; kingdom Metazoa; phylum Chordata; class Amphibia; order Caudata; family Ambystomatidae; genus Ambystoma; species Ambystoma mexicanum. The sequence goes on along the minus strand of NC_090933.1, from coordinate 1,354,918,094 downwards.
TCCGAGATTTTTCCACTGCCGAATGGTTTGCTGCCCCCCTCCATTGAGTCCGCGGAATCACCTCGGACCAGATGATCTCCGTCTCCTCCACTTGCGCCGCTATTTCCTGTAAAGAGCTTGTGATGTCTCTCAGCAATACCCCTCTCCCTAAACTGGTCAGATCGTTCCCTCCTAAGTGTATTACCAACACCTCTGGCCTCCGCCGCTTTTTTAGCAGCGTGCGCAAATGCCCTTCCAGCTGAGCCCATTTCATCCCTGGCACCCCGTGCCATTCGATCTTGAATTCACCAGCCGTCAAGACCTCATGCTGCTGGTTCCAGCTTGCCTTTGCCCTTGTGATGAATGAGTGCCCCACCACCCATACTGTGCGTGGTCTCCTTTGGTGCGCTGCTGGTAAATGACATGGAAGGAACGGCATGGTTATCTTTACACTTTTTCAGGCCTGACATAACGTTTATAACATCCTGACGACCATCTCCCCAATCTCTTAATCTCCTCGGCCCCTAGCCCCCCGACTGATGCTGAGGTGGCGGCCCCAATCCGAAAAGAATGCGTCCCAAACTGGCCCCCTGCCAGACCCATTCTCTCCAGCCCAAGCGACATTACTTTTTTGAACTGAAAGCGGCTTAGTGCGGACCCATCCTTGTGCGTGAGCCATGGCGCCTCTGCCCCAGATGGCTGCCTCTGTCGCATAAAGTTTGCCGACGCCGCCACCGGGCAAACCCGGCTTGCCTGAATGGCATGTACGGTCAGCGTCGTGCCCTTTCCTTTCTGATCCGTCTTCGACCGCCTCACATAGATGATGACCTGAGTGCTCCCCACATGAATGTCCCTGACGCGCAAGAACCCACTCCCCTTGCCGCTCTTGTTTTCCGGCACCAGTTCGCCTACTCTAAGCGCCCCAAAAAACGCCACCGTAAATGCGGCCGAGAAGAGCACACGCTCTGATTCATCCTGACATACCTCCCCTAGGCATTTAATCAAACCGTGCAATTTCCAAATATCGATTGGCCGTCTCTCATCTGGTTTTGGCGTGCTTTGCTTCGCCCAGCCTTTCATGGCCATCATGACATAATGCTCCTTAGTGGGGTCCTTCTCCCCGTGCATTTTTGCATAATGCGCTATGGCCGCAAGGTGATAGCTTACCCACGCCCGGGTTTTCCCTGTTTTCCAGCACCAGCCTATGAATGCTCTCACCGGGTTCTCCCCGGGGTCCCCTGCTAGTACCTCTTCCTGGAACCGTGCAAACCGAATCCAACAAGCCCTGTATCTCTTGGTTGTACCGGGTGCCAGGGCCGTTTCCACCAATGCGGTCAGATCGCCCCAATCATCCCCCACCATTGTACCTCGAATGGGGTCATCTCCTCCCTTGCTTCGGGACAGCTCTCCCGGAATCGGTCCCACTGTAAACGAGACAGAGAATCAGCGGCCGTGTTTTTCACCCCTGGAATGTGTCGTGCTCTAACCTCGATGTTCAATTCTAACAAACTCCTGGTGAGTTCTCTGAGGAGCCTCAGCACCCTCAGGTTACTGGACGCTCCCGTGTTAATGATCTGTACCACAGCCAAGTTGTCTGACCATAACATGACCTTGGAATTCTGCAGCCGCCTGCCCCACAACTTGAACGCCACCACTATGGGGAATAGCTCTAGTAGCGTGATATCCTTTGTGACCCCTTCCTTGTGCCATTCCTCCGGCCATGCCATGCCGCACCATCTGTCCCCCAGGATAGCCCCAAAGCCCAGGGACCCGGATGAATCTGTGAACAGTTTGAGCCTCTGACTGCTTGCCCAGTCCGCCCTCCAGATTGCCACCCCGCTGGAACCTGATAGAAAACTATCCCACATTCTCAGATCCTCTTTTACTTCTGAACCCAATCTGACGTGCTGTGCGGCATGCTGTAAGCCGACAGTTTTTAGTTCCACACTTCTGGCAAATGCCCTCCCCGCTGGTATCACCTTGCCTGCAAAATTGAGGTTACCTGCCAGCACTTGCAACTCCCTCAAGGTTGCTTTGCTTTTGCCCATCAGTTCCTGAATCAAGCCCTTCAGTTTTTGGACCTTGTCCTGAGGGAGCCTACACTCCCCTTTAACTGAATCGATCTCGATCCCCAGAAATGTCAATGTTGTTGCCGGGCCCACGGTCTTTCCCGGTGCAAGGGGAACCCCTAGATGTTCCATTCTGCTTTGAAATATCTCCAACATGGACCTGCACTCATCTGTTCCTTCCCTCCCCACGAAAAGAAAATCATCCAAGTAGTGCAACATTCCCCCATTTTTTATCTCCTGCTTTACCGTAAATTCCAGAAAGGTGCTGAATGCCTCAAAATATGAGCAGGAAATGGCGCACCCCATGGGGAGACATTTGTCATAGTAGTACTTGTCCCCCACCTTAAAACCCAGCAAGTGGTGGCTATCCTCGTGGATTGGTAATAGACGGAAGGCAGATTCAATGTCAGCTTTCCCCAGCAAGGCCCCTTTCCCCGCCGCTTTCACCATTAGTATCGCCTCCTCCAGGGAGGCGTACTGCACCCTGCACTGTTCTTCTGGAATGCCGCTGTTCACCGACTGCCCCTCGGGGAAGGATCGGTGGTGTATCATGCGGAATTGCCCCTCTTCCTTTTTTGGCACCAGTCCTAGCGGGGATACCACCAGATCGTTCATGGGGGGTCTAGTAAATGGGCCGGCCACTCTCCCCAGCCCAACCTCTTTGTTAACCTTCTTTTCCAATACCTCGGGATTCTCCAGAGCCGATCGTAGGTTGGCCGCCTCTCTTCCCCCTTGGGAACCCGCCCCTGGGATCCTAAAGCCCCACCTGAACCCATGCCATAGCAGTTTTGCGTCAGCTTTGTTGTGGTACTTGTTTAGGAAGGGAGTCATGGCAAGAAGGCTAACTGGTGTAGGCAATGCCCCTTTAATCATACCTTTGTCAATCATTGTTCCCACAGTATTGCCTTGTTTTGTCGGCGTATCAATCAACATTCCCCTTATTCTTTTGTTTCCCGCCATCCCCGGGTTTAGCCTCTCCCGGAGTGGCCCTGCGGGGGCCCGTCCCCCCGCCCTTCTGATGCTTGTACCTGCATGACTTCCCATATGAGCAATACCCCTCCGCGAACCTCCAGCAGATTTCTGGCTCCCCCTGGTGGGCTGCTGCCTTGTACACCCAGGAGGAGGGCCCGCGAAAGGACCCTCTCCCTCGCTGCGGGAACCCGCCTCTGCCTCTCCCTCCCCGAGATTTTTCCCCCGATGGCTCGTCATGTGATTCACTGCAAGGCACCACTTTATCCATGTACCCCCCGACATCCATCTCGTCCCATGACATTGCTGGCCATATCTGCATTTTTAATCTAAAGCCCCGGTCATACTCCAGCCATCCTTCGCCTCCATACTTCTGATACAAATCATGTACATACTGCTCGTATGCTATCATCGCCAGTGCATCCTGTGGGTACCTCTCCAACATCACTGACATGTACATCCTCTATGCTTTCAGCCAGTTGTTAATTGAACGCTCTACCCTGGTAGCCTCCCTGTCCCTTTTCTCTTTTTCCTTTTCAGACAGTTCCTTTAGTCCTCCACCCGTGGGGATGATCCCCAACAAGTCAAAAATGTCAATGAATTCCTTCCTCCATAACCTTTCCTTGACCGCCCATGGGATGTGCCACACTAGCGAATTCACCGTAGCCCGCATAGGTGCGAACCCTGGCATTGGCCTCCCATACTGGGTTGCCTGTCCCCACAATCCCCCTGTTTCACTGCTGCTTGGGCCTGCTGTTACTGGCTGCGCTGCGTTCAGCCCCCCTGTCAAGACCGCACATTGCCCTGCCTCCTTTTGCATCCCCTGTGCCCCTGCCGGGGACCCCGCAGCCAATTGCAATGCCCCTCCCAGGCTTGCTGGCGCCCCTGGCCCCTGGCCCGACCATTCTTGACCCCACGGGAGCCCCGTCAATTGCACCTGCTGCCCGCCTCCCATAGGTGGGCCCACGCTAGGCAGCCCGACAGACAAGAAACCCCCGGGCGGTATCCCCTTCTTCTGGGGTAACTGACTTAGCCCACCTGTCTGTGCCCAGCCTTGAGTGCTACCATTGCACCAGAGCCCTCCCAGTCCTTGTGACGCCCCTAGATGCGTGGCTATACTTCCTTGAGACACTCCCCCTGCCACCATACCATTACTGGGCAAAACATTCGGTATTTGCCCCATTTTCCCCCATGCTTGCATGCATTCTAACACCATACCTTTAACTGCCTCCAGGGATGTTGTTCCTCCACCCACGACATCCACCGTTCTGGTCACAGGCGCGTTGGGTGGGCTCACTTGATTCCCTGGAGCCTCAGCAGGTGTAGGAGCCGTTAAGGCCGCATCCTCCTGCGCCCTCCCCTTCTGCCGTGGCCTCTTGATGCTGCTGGCTTGCTCCTTGCTCGCTTTCGCCTTGGCCGTCATTGTCTTTTTTCTTTTATTCCCCTGGGTCTCCTTCTCCCTCTCTTCCTCTTCATCCCCTTGGCTGTGGATCTCGACCTCGATCACGGTGGCCTCACTGCCACTGTCCTGAAACATCAGAGGGGAGCTATCAACTCCTTGGCTGTGCCTCTCCTGGCTAGGCTGTGCCACCATCTTGGACATCCAGTCTGCGCCATGGGTTGCTGCTGCCACCCTGGCCAGTTCCATGAATGCTGCTAGATCCATTTGGTGGTCTCCCAACTTGTCCGGCCACCTGCTTCCTGCTCCCTCTGGGCTGCTTGTTGCTCTTGCCCGAGCTCCGTGCTCAGGTGTCCCTCGTGGCTGGCTCCTTGCGGCCTGTCGTGTGCTTTGGGGGGGCGGGCGTTGGGCGTCTGCGTGCCCCTGATGTTGGCCCCTCCGCTGGACGTTTTATGCTCGTGTCCGGGTGGGGGGGGGATTCGACCCGAGGGACCGGCACTCGGCTCCGATCCTCGGATCCGCTTCCGGTATGCCTTCCCCTCGCCTTGTTCCTCCGCCGTGCCTCCGCTCCTTAAATCCGGCTTCTGCCCGGCCGGCTCGTTGTCCCCTCCGCCGGAGTTTTAAGCTCGTGTGCGGGGGGGGGGGGTGGGTGAGCGACAGGCCGGGCGCGGGCTTGCGCAAGTCGGATGCTCTTCCGACTAGTGTTCCCCTCGCCTTGCGCTTCCGCCCGGCCTCCGCTCCTCGAATCTGGCTTCCGCCAGGCGGGCTCACCCGTAGCCCTGCACTGCCTTTGGAGCTTCGTCCCTGGTCCTGGGCTGGACCCGCCTTCTTTCGCCGCTGCTCCGCTCAGCTGTGCTGCCTCTCTCCACCTGCCGGCTGCGTTCCCCAGCTGCGCGACGCTTCCCGGTCTCCTCCGCCGACTGCCTTCCGCGTTCGCTGGTCCTTCTTCTTACTGCGAAGTGGGTGCTCCGGTTGGCAGTCCTCTGCTTCTTCCTCTTGCCACGCCGCGACCTCGGATCCGCTGGGCAACCCCTCTGCGTACACCGGCGGTCCTCCACCGGCTGCCTGTTCCAGACGCTGCTTCCTTGCGGCGTTTCCCGGCCTGGCCTCTGGACCGCCTTCCTTCTGCTGTGCTGGCGCAACGAATTCCACGAGAAACGAAATTCCTCTTCCTTGTTAGGTGGCGGCGACCGGGTCCCAGTGCAGGAGCGAGATGCCTGGTCCCCGATCCCGCCTGCTTTTATCCTGCAGGCCCCGCCCCATTCCTTTTGTTTACCCTTCGCGGGCTTTCCGGGCTCTTGAGTTTCTTGGCGCCGTTCCGCCCCCTTGCCCTTTACCCTTCCGGGTGAGGATCCCCGCTCCCGGCGGCATGACCCCGCAGGGGTTACCCTGCTGCCTCCTCCATTTTGTGGAGGTTTTACGTCGTCAGCTCCACATTCCCTTGAGCCCTCTGCTGAACGACATGCCAACATTTTCTGTTCCATGCAAGAGGCACTAGACAAGGCCTCGTTTTAACTGTGCATTCTGGGACTTGTAGTCCCGGATGTCGTTATTATACACGTAGAACTACAAGGCCCAGAATGCAAAGGTCGACCCAGAACTGGGCTATTCTCTCACGTATGTAATGGACATGTTGGCATGTGTGTATGCTCAACTGTGTAGCTGTTTTCATTCTTTTATATGATATTGCCCCTTTCCCCGAAAGCAATATCTAGAACGCTTTAAATATGGCACCACAAAACACCACTATTAATAAGTGAATGCATACACGATAAGGCTACTTTTGCGCCCCCCGCCCCCTTATTAATGCTTAGATGCTTAGTGGCCGTGTGTCTGAGCCAGGGAAGCAGCAGACCCGGGTACTAATCTCGACTTCCCCCCAAGGTGCTTGATCCGGAGCAACTCAGTTGGCTCTGGCTCTTGATGTCGTTTCAGTGAGGTGCATAAGATGACGTTTCTGTAGATAAATCCCCCCGCCCCCCACATGCAATGACTAGCTAACGTTCCCTACAAGGAGCTCATTTTAAAGGGGACGTAACTTTAAAGCCTTCCTTTAATGTTACCTCCCATGTTCACTCATGTGTATGGCGGGGGGAAGGGGATGAACGCAACTTCCTCTCCGCCATACAAATGCTCCAGCATTTGCGCCGGCATGCAGTTTCCGCTCATTTACCACGAACTTGCAATTTGATGACGGGGAGCCGTTATGTTAGCACTGCAAGGTAAAAAGCTCCTCGCCACCAATTTTGTCATTTACACATCAAAGTGAAAAAGTGCAGGGCAAAAGGCAGCCCGCTGTGCAAAGTGAGTTCACAGTTTAAAATAAAGACTGCCAGCCATATTTTACTCACTTTGCACGGCGGAGTGCAAACGTGCAGGGAAAAGGCCGCATACACGCATGTATGCCACATTTTGCCCTGCACATTTGCACTCCACCGTGCACATGATGAAAACTGTGCGTTGGGGAGCTGTTTCCGTTGCAGTGCAGTTTCTGTAGCAGTTGCAGTGCTAACGTAATGGCACCCCGCCACCAAATCATGAGCTTAAAGAAAATGAGCTCCACCGAAAACTTTTAATGACAAGAGCATTTATACGTCATCACTCCAAGCAAAGAGGCCCTCGAAACGAATGGGCAGACATTCAGTAAAGCTTAAGTGTATTTGTACCATTGTGGCCCAGTTTAATGAGATAATATGATGTCCAGCTGGTAGACAGTTTTAATCATTGTTACTAACCCAATGGGATTTAAAAGCCACTGCTCCACATCCCTCTTTCTCGTCCCAGTACTTACTTGTAAGGTGGAACCCCACCTCCCTCAAGAATCCTTCTTTTATTTTTACTCTTGTCTCTATGACACGCCTCCTCCCTTCGGGGCATAACAGACCCTGACCCGATACTTCCCAGTTATTTCCCACTATTCTAGGATGCCCACTGATCACCAGTCGGGTGGGAGAGGCAGGCGGTGCATACTTGAACGAGTAGGAATAGGATTAATGAAGAAGTAAGACGCCATCTTGAAACGGAGGCCTAGTGCCATAGCTGTGCCAGCACGCTTAGATCCCGTCCTGAGGTTAGACGGGTGTGCGTGCGTTCTTAGCTTGCAGCTCTGCAGAAGTTTAGTTTCTTGAACGCACACACACAGTTCTTTAATGTGTCTTATCATTAGGGCGTGCAGCCCAGAAGGAACGTGCCCTGCAAGGCCAGGAGAGGGCCCGAATGGATCAGGGAAGAGCTATCCCACGAGAAGGGGGGTGAGGGCCTTAGGCCTTCACCAGTCCAGATCTCTAAGTTATAGCGTTCTGCGACCCCCAAGCCCAGGGCACAAACATTTCTCTGCAGCACTGACCAGCCGAAGACCCCTGGCATTAAAACTGTAAAGTGGCCAATCGATCAGGAAGATTAGAGAGTGATGACAGGCGGTCCACCCCCCCCCCCATCGGTTCATGTGATTGGTGCTGCGAGGTGCCGGGGTAGAAGGTAACACATTTAGACTGCGGGTGGAAAAGTTGTGGCGGCGCCGGCTTGTCTGGGAAGGAGCAGGGAGTCACATATGTAGAGGAAGCAGGATGTTAGCCATAGGGAAGAGCCCAAGATCTGATGCCATCTGATTGGTGATCTGCATTGAAAGCACAGAGGGTGGTACTTTACTTTGGTCTTCTGGTCACTGCAAACCCAGAGTACACAATGAAAGAAGTCTCGACCACACTTAAAACTGGAAGTCTTGTGTATTCTAAGACAACTGGTTTCCAAATAACAAGAAAGACAATCAAACATGTTTCTTGATTGTCGTACGATGCCACTGTTATTTTACGCATTTTCACTGAAGATGCACCTTGATATTTCCAGTAACACCCACATTACCGACGGTGAAGGATTGCCATCTGATATGCCCTAGCTTGTTTGATTGTTTTATTAATAATAAAATAATGTGGGTTAAGACGGCCTGGAAAGTCCCAAATTATCCAGAGCTTCTGGAGCCAGTTCAACCCGGACTCAATAACGGAAATAGACCAAGTGCAAGACAACAATCAGCTTTATTATCATCAAAATACAGCACGGGCGGCATGTAGGCATACAAATTCTCAGGGCTCTCAACACGCTGATCAAAAACAACAGTTTATATACGCAATATTCGTCATAACTGACCTCATACTGTAATCTTGGTTACCAACACCTACGGGGTACACGGCGTGGTTAATAGTGGTGGGTACCTATACATTCTATAGGGGTTACCTTTTTGATTGGGTAACGGTTGTCTGATGGCTCCTCCTGAGACCATCTCTAAATTGATAAAAGTAAAAAGACATCATCTCTACAACATGCCATTGGTTGGCATGATAAGTAATAAGCAACCTAATATTAGGGGTTGTGATTGGTTGGCTTTCTATTGACCAACCATGAATAAGTGAAACAAAAAAGTCGAAAAAATTCTCGGAGACTCCCGTCCCCAGCACACCTTAATACTGAAATATCAGTCAACAATAGGTACACAATTGTAATTATACGAATGTATATAGAATGTCCATTGATTGTCCAATGTGTTCGGTAGAAAGAGATTATTCAGTTCCACAGCAGTTCAGTAGGTTGAATTTTCCTTTATAGGAAGTGTCAGCAGCGTAAAAGTACTTTGAGAACCCATAAAGTTGCTGTCATACCTGCTTCTTGCAGTATTAGTTCACTGAGAGCATGTCCGTGCATGTGGAGGAACAGACCTGTGTGTCTTCGAGCACTTAAATGGTTACCACAGTAAACTGACGTGTTATGCAAGACATGCTTCACTTCCTAACAGGAGCTGTCCGCTTATGGGTAGTGTAGTAATACACGAAGAATGAAAATAGGGTTTATAGTGAAAAAACCGAATTCAAAAATATCGAAAACAATAATATCGAATCCAAAATGTCGAAAAAAAAAATCTCGAATTTTTTTTTTAATACGTTTTTATTTCGAAATGGGGGGGTTCCCCCCCCAACCCCCCTTTTTTCTTTTTTTTTTTTTTTTTTACCTTTTTTTATACTTACCTGAACCCACAAATACATATAAATAAATAAATAAATAATTCGAGATTTTTTTTTTCGAGATTTTGGATTCGGGATTTTTGTGATTCGATATTTTATTTTCGGTTTTTTGACCGACCACCGAAAATAGATCGCTCTATAATCAAACTTCTCTGTACTTCATAGGAGTAGCCCTAATGTTATGTACTTTGATACATACTGACTAAGAGTATGGATCCGCTAAGTAGCATAAACCTGAATGCGTACTGTCATTCACCATAGTAATAAGGATTGTGAAAGATGGCCGCGAAGCAGTGCCATTGCGAAATACTGAACGCTCCTGTAAGAGTACAGAAATTATGGGAAATGTACTCCCACAAGGTAAAATATGGCTGTATAGAATAACGTGCACTGGAAACAGTGTTAATTATATTAAAGAAAGGGATGGAACATGGAACATCCAAGCATTTCAAAAAAATAAAGTCTATAAGAGGTAACCATGATGAACATAAAATAAAGATTAGAAAATAAAAGGAAATGGAAATAAACGGTGGGTAAAAGCTTAAATCATTCACCAAGAGGTGATTTAGATGACATTTGTGAAAAACCTATGGTTTTTTCCCTTCCCACTCCCAGGGGATCCTGTAAACAGGTGGCCAGGGGAGGGCCATCGCTTTTGGATCCTGACCCTGGGGGCAGACTAGCGAGGATCACCTGGGTAGAGGGTCCTGCGATTTGGGAGGGATTACCCAAAGGTGATACATGGTATCCCCCTTTCCTAACACCCTCCTACATGACATTCCCTCAGCCTATATGGCTTATTGTTCACCAGACGGCCATTTGTCCTTGTACTCTTTATGGCCAAAACACCACAGTTCCATTACAATGAAGAAACTGCATTCAGAGGCACTCTACTATTTCCATGAATGTCCCACTAACAAGGTCATGTGAAGTCAGGCACATGGCAAAGATTGTATCCACCTGAAGCCTGTTAATACTCCACAGGTGTATAAAAGGAGTAGCTGCAAGAAACAGAAAGAACGAGTTGGAGCCCGAGAAGGAACCCGAGTCGGAAAACGGGCAACTGGGAAAGCCTGAGTCTCCCGAGATCTGCTGTCGGAGAACGGAGCACTGAGATGCTGAGAGCCTGTGGTTTGACAAGGCTAAAGAAAGTGTGACGTGGGAGCTGTGTCTCCAAGGAGCCAGAAGGGGATTGCATGGTATGTTAACCTCTGAAGAGAAGTCCTTGAAAAGGTTCTCATTCCCCTTGACCAGCGAGGCAACGACGTGTGTCTGAGGGGCAGGCGAGGAGCACCTGACCTCGACATGACATAACCGCAAAAGCTAGGCTGAAGTAATCACAACAACCGGTGAGTTCAAAGTGAGACTGGTGCCTGGTTGGTGAAAGACACAAAGCGTGAGAGATAATTTGTTGCAAGAGAAGGACAAGTGTGGGATTAAAGACGCTCTGAAGAGAAAATTTCAATTGTCCATTGTGAACTGTAATGTGAAAATGATAATTGTGAAAGCGAAGAAAACAAAGTAATGAAGTGGTTGCTTACACGTTTACACATTGTCGAAAGACTCTGTTGAAACTGAATCACTCTCCGTAAGTGCAGCGGAGCTGTGCGAAGCTCGGAGTAAGAGCAAAATAGCGAGCATGAGATGGGAGCTGTGCGAGACAGGACGAGCGAGCTAAAACCCTAAGAAAAGCTAACTGTGAAAGTGAAGAAGCTAAAGAGTGCCTGGGTCACAACCGTGTTTGTGAACTGTGATAAAAACTGTAGAGAACCGGGGACACAATCCCTGAAAGCCAGGGTATCAGAGTGGTCCTGCACAGACTGAGTAAACTTGTGCACTCTCCAAAGTCTCGGACATAAAGAGTTGTTGAGTTGTTGAGAACTTTTGAACTGTTGGAGAATGAGCCCCATTTTTTAACAAAAGGATCTGATCTGAAGAAAAACTATTGAAATGTCACGTTGCTGGTATTGTAGGGGAAGGAAACCCCTGATGAAACCAAAGCAAGAGAGTCTTTTGAGTCTTGTGAAAGCAAAATATTGTGAACTGTGAAACTCCTCCGAGAAGGTGACGAGAACGGTTTCTAAGTCTGTGGATAAAGAAAACCCTTAGAAACCTAAAGGAACTTTGTGTGAACTATTTGAACTCAAGGAACTTTGTTGACTCCCAAGTGACTCAAGCTTGGGGAAAGGAGCTGTGGGACAGCTCCAGCAGTGCCATCCTGATATTATTTTGTCTCATTATTTTATTTTGATCCAATCTGATACGAGCATAGGTTCAACACAGGCATATCATTGTTTTGACTGACAGACACTAGACTACCTTTTAACTTAGTTTAATGGTTGAGACTACTCCCATTTAGAAATAGGGCCAGTTAGGAAGTTTCCAACTCCTTCTCAAGTTAATAAAGGTTTTACAAACTTGATTCCTTGTGTCTGTGTCTAACTATTGATACCATGCCTGCCTCACACTGTGTTAGAAGTACTTCGGGCCTTCCCCGTAGAGTCTGCAGAGGATGTTTCAATGTTTAAAAGGTCCCAAAGCCACATGTGTGGGAAGTGGGGAGTTTTGGACCCATTGACATAAAGATTGACTTGTTGATGACATATTATTCGGGGCATTATGCATATGTAACAAAGCATCGATATAGATTACTGCATAGTATAGAGTGGGTAAAAGTGCATAGTGAAACTACCAGATTTTAAGCAGCGTCGGAGATTCCCATCTCTACAATTAATCAGAGATGTGCTACATTTAAATATGCTTATACTCTTATTGAAAACTGCTGTAGAGCCCAAATAACTCACTCAAATCCTAAACATATTGGAGCAACTAACTGAAAAAAAGAAAACAATGATCTGAGAATATAACGCCGTCAATGTAGATATTGTACATAATACACTGATTACAAAGGAATTTAGGGAGAGTCAACGAGATGCTAGCAATGGATCTGGAAGTGGTTAGAAAAAGCAGTGCAAGTTCTACTCTTCATTAAGTCCTTTTGGATGTACTGCGTCCAACATGTGGATCCAATGCATCTCTCTCTAGCAATTTCTTGGATTTGTCCCCACCACTAGCTGATGTGTGGAACACTTCCAAGATGATGAATATGATTTTGGCTAGAGTGTGTCTACATCCCAAAATACTTCTTGCTACTGGAGATTTGGAGTTATATGTGTGGATGTTTGACCTGTGTTCCAGCCATCTTTCTCTTGCAGACCTACTTGTCTGTCCCACATATAGAAGTCTGCAAGTGCATTTAATTGCATATATGACTCCTGTGTCATTACAAGTGGCACCTATATGTGGGACAGACAATCTTGGGGGACGGGATGTCTGACACACAGTTGAGACGGATCTATTTAACAAATGAGGACACACAAAGCGACTTACAAAATCAACAGGCACCCTCTGGGGCTGGCGTATTAAGGACATGGAAGTTCTGCAGACTAGTGATTCCAGTCGGGAAGACCACTCCCTCATCAAGATTGAAAATACAGACAATTCAGTGGAGAGATAGATACAATATAAATTACTCACAAACAAGATCTTCACAATTGTGCTCAACTCTTAAAATAAGCAGATGAAACGGATCAATCGATCAGATCTTCTTAACCTTATTCAGGAAATATCTCTGCTTCGAGTCCTGACCATAGGGGTCTCCGAGTTCATAGAGTCACTTGAGCAAGGAAGCGAGCGTAGCGTATCTCTCATCCATTGTCTTATGGCTGGAACAGCAGCCCTTGTACACTCACATGCAAATAATTGTAAGAAACTGGGGTACGATGTAGATGTTAGTTATAGCACCCTACCAGTTGTTTGTTGTTCCCAGTGCGAGGTGGCTACAAAGATGAATGGTATCAAAAGTCCCAATAAAGTGCCCCCACTTGTTGAAGGAAATGACAATATTCGTGGATGGGAATGGGAATGAATGGTTATTGAGTTTCTTACCAGTCGGACCCAAATAGACTGATTGAATATTGAGGATATCTTAATGGAACACGTATGGCCACCAACATGTTTTGAATCGGACTGGATCCCTTACAGAGTTAATCAAAAATGATCTTTTCATTCTCCAGGAGACTTGGCTGACCTCATCTTTGAGTGTCAATGTCTATTGTGTGCTCCAGATATTGGCCAGTAAAGGTCGCATGGGTCTGTCATATGGTGGATTGGTGATTGGACTAAAAAATAACCTTTTCACTAGGATGATTGGTATGGTGGGCAAATTCATTCTGGCAATTGGAGTTGTGTCATCTGTGTCACAGCATAAACGTGTCTTGGTTATAAATGTTTATGACCCCCCGGGGCCGATAAAACTGAAATAATTATGGAACACATTTCTGAAGTTCTTATAAATTGGCACAAGATTAATAGTGATCGTGTTAGGAGGGGATATTTATACTAGATGCACTGATAAAGGTAATGGCGCATCATACCCGAAATGTGATGGAAAAAAGTAAAATGCTCCAAACAGTGATTAATAGTCAAGGGCATCATTAGCTAGAATGTTGCCAGGATTGGATGCTTACCATGTTACATGGGCAAACAACAGGAGGTATGTCTGGTGGTTATACCTGGAGGGCAGACGGGGCGGGGGGCGTTGCTTTGATTTTCAAATCAGATCTAAAGATTTGGGAGCCAAAGGTAGAAGATATACCAGGTTCTGAACAAATGCTAGTGAAAATAGGCATGAGCACTGAAATAACCCTAAATATAATACTGGCTTATAGAGCGCCAAGAGCAGGGGCGGATTTCCCTAACCAGTTGTGCAATCGCATTCTAACACTGCTCAAACCAAATACAAAATGTTTAATACTGGGTGACTTCAAGCACTGGCTTGGCAATGTTTCAGATGCCACAGCAAGTGTTCTGGAGACCGATTTGAGCTCTTTGGGGTTTCGCCAAATGGTCACAGACTCCACGCATGTTAAGGTACATTCTTTGGATCGGGTCGTCGCCCACAATGTAAACACTTCTGCAACTGAAGTCCTGCCATTACCTTGGTCGGACCATTGATGTATATACTTCCAGATCAATAATGAATGTTTTGCAACAAAAAAACAATTATAGCAGGGTACCAATTATAGTAAGAAACTTGAAGGAACTAACCTCTGACAAAATAAAACCTTGAGTCTCCACCCGGTCAGCAGAAATTATAGAGATGGACACATTACAAGAGATGACCACATCGTTTATCACTTCCCTTAAGCAAATCTCAGAAAACGTGGTGCCATTAAAGGAAACATTCTGCTTTGAAGACCGCAAGAATGGTAGGTGGTTTAATGCAGATATCCAAGAGCTAAAAACAATGAAATAAAATACTTCTACGACTGGAGGAAGAGGCAGGACACTCCAAGTTTGGAAGTGTATAAAAAAGCTGCTAGGATTTTTATAAATGCAATCCTGCAATCTAAAAAAGATATGTTCAATGACAGACTATCAAAGGCCACCTCAGATAGAAGGGAACTATTCAAGATTTAAGAGAAAGGGAACCCCCCAAGGAACCCAGCAAGGAACCACCAGTGAAAGACAAGGCCTGAAGCGCATCAATCCAGGGGGCCAGGACGGATACATTAGAAAAAATCAGAAAAGGCATTGAGGCAAAAAAACACCTTTAACAAGTTAGTTGAAAGAGACCATGAGGAAGTTATAAGTAAACCCAGCATACAGCAGGAATTCAATTTCACGCCTATCACAGAAGCGGAGTTGGCAAATGTCATCAGGCAGATAAAAACCACCGGCTGCAAGGGGGACCCCTGCTTCGCCCTGATCATTAAAGAGTGTGCCTCCACGTTAACACCGGCACTAACTACATAATCAAGTGCCAGAAGGATTAAAGAAAGCATGGATAACACCCCTTCTCAAAAAGCCAGATTTATGCCCCCGCACACCAACTAACTATAGGCCGACAAACATCCCATTTCTCTCACAGATTCTTGATAGGGTTGCCTATAATCAAATTTCAGCTCATCTGAATAACCATCAGATTCTGAATAAGTATCAATCGGGCTTCAGACAATATCATGGGACTGAGTCAGCTCTCCTTAACTTGAAATCTAAACTGTTGGAATCCATGGACATTGGTCAAGCCTCGCTACTAATCATCCTCGATCTTTCTGCGGCCTTTGATTTGGTAGATCACTCCACCTTGACCACCAGTTTAAAGGACGCTGCCTCATTCTCAGAGCAGGCTGCTCAGTGGATTGCATCCTTTCTGATTGAAAGGCAGGTTATTGTAGCGAGCGGGGAAGCAGAGGCTGTACCGGTATCCTTAGTCTATGGTGTACCACAGGGCGCATGTATTTTCCCGTCCCTGTATAACATCTTCATGGTGCCCTTTTCTGACATACTAGAGCACACAGGCAGCACATTCTCTAATTACGCGGATGACACACAATGCGCCATTCCACTTACAAGGTCACACAGCACGGACGAAATTCAGATCAACAAGGTATACGACTCCATCCAGATTTGGATGGAACAGAACGGGCTAGTACTGAACAATGAAAACACTGAACTTATGGTGGTGGGAACGAACAAGAAACTGGGCAAGTTAGGACCTTTGTTTAATAGTTTTAACACCGCAGACTGTAAGATTGAGGTTCAAAAGAAAGTCAAAACCTTAGGCATGACATCAGATCAGAATCTAAACATGAAATCCCAAGTGAGCGACCAGGTCTCCTTATCCACCTACTACCTAAAGCTATTACCTCATCTCTGTCAGGCGGCCCACATCGTTGTGCGGGGCCAGCCGCTGTTGTGGTCTTAACACGCGACGTCCAGGACGTGACGTCAAGGGAAGGGGAGAGAAGGGGAGGGGTTGCGGCAGTTGCCGCCAGTGTTCAATAAAGAAAGGTTGTGTTGGCACTACCGGCTCCTGCGTATTATTACCCCGCGGCCTGCGCCCCTGCGTGACACCTCACATGGAGGTATATACAATGGCGACGAGCAGGTAAATGACCCACCAGTGCTGTGTCGAGGTCTGCAGCCAAGCAGTGCAGCACTTCGGCGCGCCTCGGACACATCAGCAACTGGAAGCCGCGCACTGCCTCAGACCCGTGAGGCAACACGGAAAGGCATCGACCGGCTGATGCTGGAAGGGAGGGGCTTGGGAGACAACAGCCTGCCCCGCCAAGACTACAAACAAGCACCGGCTACATGATGCAGTTCGGAAGGGAGGGGCTCGGGAGACAAGCGCCCGCTCCCCAAGACTACAAGCCAGCACCCGCTCCACGACGCGGTTCACCGCTGCTGGGAGACCCGGAGCAGCTGGGCGGGCTGCAAGCCGAAAAGACCTCACGTGATGCGCGTCAAATGTAGACATTCACTAAGGTAGGCACTGCCCACAAGCAAACCCTCCAAGAGGCTGACACTCATAAAAACACGTGCAAATAGCACTACAAAGGACAAAACAAGAATACAAAGCTCGCACAACACGGAGAAAAGGGTGCCAGGACCCCAACCAAGGAAACAAGCACACCACTCAAAATCAGAGTTCCAGCACACCAGACAGGATGTCAGACTCTGCAAGCACAACAGCTTCGTCATCTGGAGGGGCAAGCACAGCAGCAGCTTCCTCACGAGGGGCAAATGCCAACCAAGGCAACAACTCGCCCATACAAATGGAAGGAGGAGCCTCACATGTAATGCACATGCTAAACCCTTTCGAAATACGGGACATGTCAAATCTAGGACCCCGCTGGACCATATGGCTCAGAGATTTCAAGTTCTATGCTGGAGCCATAGGCCTAACAGACGACACAAGACTAAAGAACACATTATTTATGGCAGTCGGACCGGCAATAAGGGACATTTCAGGGGAATTTCTCAACATAGACACAGTCACGTATGGCGAACTCCACGCCAAATTGTCAGACTACTTTGCACCGCACACGAATGTCGACTATGAACGTCACATTTTTCACACGAACAGACAAGAAAGGGGTGAGTCCATAGACAGTTTCATCATGCGCCTTCGCATAAAGTTGAAACACTGCGAATTTCACAAATACTCCAATGAAGAAGCACTCAGATCGCAAGTGATCGCGGGATGCCTATCACAACCATTTTACAAACAACTCCTGCAAAAACAGAGATTACTTGAGGAAATTCTAGCGCTTGCCCGCATGGAGACCGCAGTCAACTCACAACTAGACAACCTAGGAAAAGACTCCATACAACAACAAGGAGAACACACTGAAACAATTAACAAGCTCCACGCGAACCCCTCTCAAGGAGGAAAGCGTCCAGAGGCCACCTGCTACAAGTGTGGGTACGAATATCCAGATGCGGGGGAATGCCCAGCCATGGGGCAACAATGCGCTGCGTGCGGGGGCATGGATCACTACAGGGCCATGTGCAAGAACGCACCAGTACACACACAAGGCAGACCTCGAACGCAAGAGAGGCGCAGATACATCCGCCAAAGCCTGCCCAGATCCAGAGGAGAGAGCAACCGGAAGCCCACGAGAAGAGAGGACAGTCATCGAAAAAGCCGCTACACTCGAGATGACAAACGTTTGTCTGAGGACACAAGACGCTCCCACAGAAGACACTTTGTAAGATACATAGAGACACGGTCCCCCACCAGCAGTGACACCCCGTCCTCGGAAGAAGACCAAAGAAAGAAGGGATATGTATGGGCCATCAATGACAACACAGCGGCTACGCAACACAGCCCCATACTAACGCTACACGTCAACAACACCCCTTTGAAGTTTCTTATAGATACCAGAGCCACGGTCAACATCGTCAATGAACAGGCATATGAATCGCCTGCACCGCTGCCCAAAATCAAGAAAGCCGCAGTGGACATTTACCCGTATGGATCCACGACCCCTCTACCGTGCAAGGGCACGATCAGGCCTGGTGCACCCACAAGGAACACACCGCAAAAATCCCTCTACACATTTTAAAAACAGAAGCTAACAGCGGCTGTATCCTAAGCTTCACAACAGCAGTGGAAATGGGACTAGTACACATCCTCTATCAGCTGATGGCTCATAAATATTTCGCCAAACCGGAAGTGATTGAGCAAACATTCCGAAATTGTTCGCCGGCCTAGGAAAGCTAAAGCACAGAAAAGTACACCTGCACATAAACCCACTCGTCAAACCCGTAGCACAACACTACCGAGGAATCCCGTTCAATATTCAAAGGCAGGTGGAAGAAGAACTCGACAAGCTAATTAAAATGGATGTCATTGAACCCGTATCAGGGCCCACCCCCTGGGTATCACCCATCGTCCCTGTCCCCAAGAAGTCACCAGATGGGTCCATCCGCCTATGTGTCGACATGCGCAGAGCGAACATCGCCATTGAAAGGGAGAGACACCAGGCACACAGGATCACGGACATGACCCATCTTCTCCACAGATCAAGAATCTTCTCGAAACTAGACTTGACAAAAGGCTACCACCAGATCGAAACTGCGCCTGAATCTCGATACATCACCACATTCGTGACTCACTTTGGCCTGTTTCAATACAAAAGACTTAGTTTTGGCATTTCATCTACTGCTGAAATCTTCCAGGAAGAGATTCACAAAGTAATTCGACACATCCCAAACTGCCTGAACTATTCAGATGATGTCCTGGTTTACGGCAAAACACAAGAAGAACACGACACAGCGCTACACAGCGTGTGTCAGGCAATGGAAGAAGCAGGACTAACACTAAACAAAGCAAAGTGTGAATTTTCAAAGGGATCTCTAAGATTCTTCGGTCACATCTTCTTAGAGAAGGGTATGAGGCCAGATCTGGAAAAAGTGGAAGCTCTCAACTCTGCCACCCCCCCATAAATACGACGGAATTGCGCTCATTTTTAGGCCTGGCCAGCTACTGCTCCAGATACTTAAAGGACTATGCCACTGTGAGCAACCCGCTGCGCCTGCTCATGTGCAAAGACACACCGTTCATCTGGTCGAAAGAGCGCCAAAAAGCATTTGAAGCGATCCGGAGCGCCATATCGCAGGCAGAGGACATGGCATACTTTGACGCCAGCCGAGACACTGAAATAATCGTTGACGCCAGCCCAGTAGGCCTTGGCGCTATACTTACACAAAAGGACCCAGAGGAGCCACGCAACGTCCACATATTAGCATACGCCAGCAGGAGTCTGACGACCACGGAACAGGCATACGCGCAAGCAGAAAAGGAAAGCTTGGCGGTAGTATGGGCCTGCGAGTATTTTCACTTATTCCTGTTTGGCAATAAATTCACGATAGTCACGGATCACCAAGCACTACTGACCATCTACGGCAACCCCAAAGCCACAATGCCACCGAGAATTGCCAGATGGGGCCTGCGGATGCAAGACTACAAGTTTACAGTAAAGCACCGGCTGGGGAAAGAGGAGAATCCTGCTGACTATCTTTCCCGTCATCCCACAATATCTACTGCATCTCAACCATCCATCTCTGACGCCTACATTAACTATGTCATACACCACCTGCAACCGCTGCCAGTCGGATGGGCAGAAATAGCGGCACAGTCAGAATCAGACCCGGCACTCCGAATTGCAAGACACTGCCTGCAGACAAACAAGAAGACCTTCATGAGGCAGCAAGCAAAAGCAGAAACGGACGTGATCAGGGAGGACGTCAAGTGGCTTGATCAAGTCAGAGACAAACTAACGGTGGTGGAAGACAAGGTATTGCTGAAAGGTTGCAAAGTCCTCGTCCCAAGGACCCTCCGGGAAAGGACGGTACACCTGGCCCACGAAGGCCACCGAGGAGTAGCGGCTACAAAATGACTCCTCCGACAAAAAGTGTGGTTCCCACAGCTTGACCGCCTGGTAGAAACCATTGTGGGGGGCTGCCACATTTGCGCACAGGTAGCTCCACCTCCGCACCCCAATCCGCTGCAAATGTCATCACTTCTGAATAAAGTGTGGGAGGAGCTCGCAGTAGACTTATTCGGCCACTGAGTGACGGCACACATGTAGTGATACTCATGGATGAACACTCACGATACCCAGATGCACAGATCGTGGAAAGCAGCGCAACTTCAAGTGTCATCCCTGCACTCGACCGAATGCTGTCAGCATACGGGATTCCCAAGGTCATAAAATCAGACAACGGTCCCACTTTCGTAAGCCATGAGTTCCAAAGGTTTGTAAGATACATGGGATTCCAACATCGGCGGATAACCCCTCCTTGGCCATAGGCAAAGGGCATGGTCGAAAGATTCATGGCCAATGTCAAGAGAACCTTACAAATCGCCCACATTCAAAACAAACCGTTTGAGCAGGCCCTCAATCAGTTGCTCAGAGAGTACAGACACACACCCCGCAGCACGACGGGGATATGCCCGGCAGACCTGCTATTCCGGAGACCGATCACCACGAGATTACCAGAAGACCCTAGACCGAAGGAACCTACCAGTCTGGAACAAGAGGCGAGAGTCAATGATGAAAAGAGCAAGGCTCAGATGAAGGAGATAACGGACAGGAAGAGACGGGCTTGTGAGAACCCAATGCAACCAGGCGATGAAGTATGGCTCAGGCAACCAAAGAACCGGAAAGAGGAAGTCACCTTCGCAACCCACCCCCCTCATCGTGACACACAAGAAAGGGACTGTGGTCACGGCACAGAGAAGTGACTGCTCGTTGGTAACCCGAAATAGCTCACAGTTCAAACGTGTAATGCCGAGCCAGGGAGATCGGTGGGAATGGGACAGAGACAGTGAAGAGGCCAGCTTGCGTGATGATCTGTATCACGGAGCCCGTTAAGAGTCGGAAATTGAAACACACACTGCAACACCTGTAATGGAAAGGATGACCCCGAGCAAGTCGAGGCGCCCCCAGAGGAGCCGCATGAAACCGCTTCGCCTCATAGAAGAAATGGGGTAAGCAGAAAGACAAGGGGCCTCCTATGTTAAAAAAGGGGGAGATGTCAGGTGGCCCACATCGTTGTGCGGGGCCGACCGCTGTTGCGGTCTTAACACGCGACGTCCAGGACGTGACGCCAAGGGAAGGGGAGGGACGGAGAGGGGTTGCGGTAGTTGCCGCCAGTGTTCAATAAAGAAAGGTTGTGTTTGCACTACTGGGTCCTGCGTATTATTACCCCGCGGCCTGCGCCCCGCCTGACACCTCACATGGATGTATATACAATCTCCAGCCTTAAATCTCACAAAACAAAGCAGAGATAATAGCTAGAGCCATAATCGGCTCAAAGATCGACTACTTGTAACACTTGTGTATAGGCGCGTTATAAATGCCATATCATATCATACTGTTGCAGTCTGCTCATTGGGGCCCCACAATCTGAAATCAATCGATGCAGGTGATTCAGAACAGCGCAATCAGGGTAGTGAAGGGTCTGAAATGGAGAGATCACGTGTCCAATGCCAGGCACAGTCTACACTGGCTCCAAGTGAAGGCAAGAGTTCAGTTTAGGTTACTACTGACCATCCACAAATGCTGTGTGGGGCGCATGCCAATCTACTTGATGGAAGGGGTAGTGGAGAAACAGAGCCAGAGGGCTCTGAGATCCAGCAACACCCACTTACTGAGAACGCCGCGATGCAGACCCAGCCAAACTCTTAAGGGAGAATTTAGCATAGCGGCCCCTATGGCATGGAATGCCCTCCCCCTGGATTTAAGAGAAGCAAAGTCTACGGACATCTTTAAAAAGAAACTAAAAACATTCTTATTTTATTAGGTACCGGGAGCAGTAGAGAGAAATCTGGATCACATCTGAACACAAACGGACATTCTCTGTACTGTTGTTGTTCTGTCTGTAAGCCTTCGGGTACCTGAAGCATGGTAGAAATTAAAGTTAAGTTAAAGTAAAAGTAAAGTAATGGCACAACTGGTGCTACTGCAGACTATTTCTTCGCATCCGAAAACTTGTTGAGCAATGTACAGACATTAGAAGCACATTGTATTGACTCGAGCGATCACTCTGTTTTATCGCTTAATCTTTGGATTCCAATCACGAAGGAGGTTATTCGTAAAATTGATGATTTTGATATAAATAATTCAGGTAATCGTGTGTCTTGGTCTGAATGAAATCAAAACAAGTTTTCCCTCTTCTGGTCACAAGTACATTAGAATTATTTACCAGAACTGGGAAACCTAACAGTAAACGAAACTGAAAATTGGCTTAAAAGCCGAACAGCTAAGCTTGGTTTTACTTCTGGACATGATCTCATTGCATGCAGGGCAAGATGTTCGATAAAAGCATAAGGAATGCAAAGAGAGTGAGGCGCAGGGAAAATAGAAAGGTAAAACGCTTTGTTTTGGATAAGAACTATGTAGCAAAGATCCTCAGTAATATCAAATGTAAATATATAAATTGGGTGAAGTGGTGGAACCGCTCAACAGAAAATGTTCAATCACAGCTGCGTATGTTCAGAGTTCTGAATAGCGGCTCCGCTAGAAGCATGTGGCAGGCGCTTAGAGCTGGTACAGGCCAGAAAGATTCTTTAGCATTGTTAGGGAGAATTCTCTCTTTAGGCTGAATTTCCTAACCTAGTGAGTCCCCCAGCAACTTTGCTGGATTTCTGGAGTTTGTTTTTTCTCCTGCCAAGAGTGAGACTCTTTTTCTCCCACTCTTGGACATGATTTATGGTATTCCTTTGACTGGTAATGTGTTTTATGGGCTATGGGGTCCTTTACTCCATAGGGTCTCATGTATTTTTACTATGTGTGTTACACAGCACCCTCCGTGCAGTAACACAGGGGTGTCATAGTGACCCCCCACCATAGACTCCATACCCTGGGACTGACTACTGTCTACCAGGGCATGTAAAGTCACCATTGGCTTTACTAGTCCCAAATTATTAACAGACACCAGTACAAACCATCATATTGTGGACGTACTGGTCGGGGCAATTCGATTGCCCCGGGGTCTGTTAGTCAAGGGGGCACGTCTCCGTCCCCCCTGATCGAGTTTTGGCTGGTGGCAGTGGATACAACTGTTTATATTCGACCGCGAATATATCCCTATGGGATTTTCCCATTGTTCGAGGCTACCAACTTTAATTATTTAATTCTCATAGCCTCGAACATACCGCCGGTTTATTTAATTAATATTAATTCGCCGGTTGGTATTTTCTGCCAGGACTCGATTCTAAAATGGCGTTTGTGTTCTCTTCTGTGACTCCAACCAAGTCGAGCCCTTTGTTCCACTTTTTGGCGGGCTTCTCCACAGAAGCCTCCAAAAGTGGTGCCACTCTGTATGGGTACCAAAGGAGGTGTGGGAGGGGGTTTAGGCACCATGGACTGAGTTACCTTGGTAACTCAAGTCGCACTCCTGTGTGATTGGCCCAAGTGGTGAGCCGGCCGGCTCCCCACTTAGCATGTTTGATTGACAGCTAGGCTGAGTGAATGGGGGTGTGCTGCATAAAAGCAGGGCTTTGGGGACTGGAACTTCAGAAGTCGCCACAGGACCTGAGAATCCGACGAGGGAGAAGCTGAGCCGACCTACCACGACGACACCACCGGTGGAGCCCTGCGGAACCGACTCACCACTTCCCGACGACAGAGAAGATCTCCCGGCTGGAGAGGCTTCTTCCCCTGACTGGTGGCACAACCAATTTACCTTCTTCTCTTCGCACCCCAGACCGGCTTGTGGTCGAATTGCCCGTGCCAAGCACCCCGGCAACCGGATAGCCACTTACCGCTGGACTGCGAATCAAAGGACCGCTCCTTTTACCGGAGAAACTCCGCGGCTGGTTTCTTCCCTGGCAGTGCAACAGACTTCTGTCTTCCTCCCCGACGAGATCCTCTCTTCCCCCGCACGAAGCACCGACTTGCATCCGCTGCCAGGAACAACTGCCCCCGCTGGAGTATTCTCACCACTTTAAGGTACTGTGTCCGCCAGGCCTCCCTTTCTAAAGATTGGTACAAGGTAATAATAATCCCTTAACCTTCTGGACTGGGCTGGCCGCCTTGACCTTCTAACTGGTCCCTTTCTTTGGTCCAACTCCTTTTTGAACCGTTTCAAGACTTTTGTGCACTGCAACCATGTGACCTTGGACACATTTCGTTTGATCCTCTTAAAGTGGATCCAGCCTATTGAGCTTTAACTTCACGGTTTTACTTTGCCTTCCTCTCTTGTTGTATTCTTGTAAAAGTGTTGGGACCTGTTTCAATTTATTCTCTGCTTTTCTCTCCCTTTTAAAACGAATTATTAGAGTGCCATCTGCGTTAAGCGCTCACTGCTGTCTGAAAATAAGTGGGGCTTTACTTAAGACTTGTCTAATATTCTTCTAAGGGAGTGTATATCTTTTAGTGACCGTGTTTTTGAATTGCTTACTATTAGTGCCTATGTGTTTTTCTAGATGTGGTTTTAAATAAATAATTATATCTCTTTTACAACAAGCCCTGGTCAGTGTTTACTTGTTCTACTGTGTTCTTTTGACCTATTGTGAATACTCTGTATACTGCCTAACTCTTCTTGAGGGAAGTCTGACTGCTCAGCCACAGCTACCAAGTGAATCTGTGTGGTACAGACTGCTACCAAGTGGGTTTACTGCCAAACACCTGTAGTCCTAAATCTTTTGCAGTGGTGCCAGAGGGAACTGCACAGGTTTCTGCCTAACAAGCATCAATCCCATCAGTGCAGAGTACTGTTTAGAATGTATCCATTCGAATATGTTTCTACCCGAACATAGAACCTCTGTCTAACGCAGAGTGGAATCTGGAATGGGATCGGGACAGTATTCTGGTGGCCATTGGGCAGCTCCGGGCACAAATGGACTGGCAAATATGGTGCTCAGAAAAGATCTGGAGATATGGGCCCAAATCCTGAAGATACTGCTCCAAATGGTCTGTTAGTCCCACAGCATTCCAGATTCCTGGTGCCGTGCACTTGTGGTCGATATTTTTAAGAAGGTATCCCGCACCTCAACATTGAACTATCGATTGTTCTTGAGATTAGACATGACCGGAAAGATGTGTACCTCTTTTGTGTTGCAGAAACCGTAGCAGTGGGTAGAAGCAGTGCATTTTCTGGTGACTTCCAGACTCTCTTCAGACCAGTATCTTGCACTATGCACAATCTATGTTTTATCAATAGTCACGTAGGTAAGTCAAATGTCGGAGGTAGCCTAGGTTTATATGCCACTTTTGTTGATTTTCAGGCTGCCTTCAACAGGTAAATCATGGTAGGCTATGGAACAAATTGGACATGATGGGCCGTTGTCCATCTTATTTTGTGTAGATGCATCCTGGTATTCTTGCATACTGACACTAAAGGTTTTGATAATATTAGACAGAGATGGGCACTTTACTGACTGGATCGACATAAACAGGGGGGTAAAGCAGGGTTGCTTGCCCCCTGTTGTTCAACTTGTTTGTGGCTGATCTGCCTGCCATACTTAAGCAGGTATCTCACTGTCCTCCTAAAATTGGTAAAGAGCTTGTTGCCTGTCTGATGTATGTCGATGACCTGGTGGTTCTCGACCATGCAAATATCGGTACGTTGAGGTCCTTCAAGGAACTGTGCCTGTATGCGAAAGAAAATGGTATCATCCAAAATTTCCGATAAAAATTGACTGAATGCGTGATTTGGCCGAATTTCAGCCATTCACAAATACAGAACGGTCAACCAGATTACGCCTTCAGTGCTGGGGGCTGTGGGGGTGTCCCCTGCACCCTTGTTCACTATACTGTGAACGGGCGTTGTAGGTGTGTGGGGGGTGTCCCCCACAGCAATCCCCCCAAAATAACACAAAAGAGAAGGAGGGTTGCGTGGGTGTCCCCTAAAACAAGATAAAAAAGAAAGAAATGGATCCTGCCGCGCCAGTTATCGATCACGGCGGAAGTGAAAGGGAACAGGTGTCGCAGGGACACAAGGTAAGTAAGGGCATGGGGGGGTTGGTATGGTGTGGGCGGTGGCAAAGTTGTAAATGTCAGGGGAGAAACGACCAACGATTATTTCGGAAAAAGGATCTTCGGTCTTTTCTCCCTCAAACATTTGGATCGCGGGCTTTCCACCCCGATCTAAGGATAATGACTTTTGACGTGAATCTCAAAAAACAAAAGCTATGTTGTTTGCTAACAAGCCGGTTAGAAAGCAGCCATTAGTTCTGGGTCAGAGTCATTTTGAATGCGTAGATAGAATTAGGTATTTGGGAATGGAGATTGGGAAAACCACAAGATATCTTAAAATAATCTCGGCTAAACCCCAGAAAGCAGCCCAACTGACGGGGCTGTTCTATAATTTCGCTAGGCAAACGGCGGGTTATACTCTCACAGGTTTGAGGAAGCGTTACCTGCCAAGCACCTTCCCGTCTACTCTTTTTGGTTTACAGGCCTTGCCGCTAGAAGATCTGATTTGGGCAATGCCCTGGAGGACACATTTTGGAGGAGAATGTTGAATCTCCCCCAGGCAGTCCCGCTGTAATTCTTAAGACTAGAGATCGGTTTGACATCACGTAGGGCTCTAGTCTTGAGAAGGGGTGGGGAGTTATAATTGAAAGCCATCAGTTCTCTTAAAAGCCCACTTTTAAGCCATCTGGTGGAACATTTTGAGGCAGAGCCTAGAGTGAAGGCCAGACTTTAAATAGAAGTTTCTTCTAACACATTGAATAGAGATATGATGTTGGCGGAAGCAATGATTATTTTAGATTGCAGAAAAGCTTTGGTGACAAAACAATGTTGTGGGACTGGAATCTAAACTATTCCCATCTAGAGAAATTGAAGTCCTATTAGACTGTGTTATGGGTGACCCCACAAATTTAATTCCCCTCAGCGCTATTTAATGCATTGCCCTGACTCAGCAGTCAGGATGCTGATTCTAAGGCTACGTATTAATCAGCCTCCTGTCTTGCTTGTGATGGGATCAGGGCTGGACATTCCATTGAAGAATAGATTCTGTCGTATTTGTGGGATGAAACATGTCCCTGAGTCTGCAAACCATGACCCAATGTAAGCAGTTGGAATGTCTTTATATCTGCAATTTGGAAACTTGTGTAAGAGATTATATGGGCCTCCTTACAAGATCGGCGGTTACTCGCCGGTGCTACTGGCAGGTTACAGCCGACCTGGTAACACTGTTCCGCCCCCTGATATCCCAGTGCCACCGGGACATTATAAGTCCCGGCAGCTCGGGATGTCAGGCAGCTGAAAGTGTAAGCCCCATGGGACTGGGGACACAGAAGCATCGGCACCGTTACTAACAGTGCCAGTGCTTCCGTGAAAACCATGCCTGCAGGAGCTGGGGCTCCCGGTAGGTCAGACCGGCCGGGAGCACCGGCCCCTGCAGGCATTCTCGTAGTCCGGCGGTCTGGAAAAGGTGCAGCTACATTGCTACCGGCACCCTTATTTCCGGACCGCCAGACTTGGAATGATGCCCTAGGATATGATATAGAGCTAGGAGTTTGGGCATTATTGCCTGAACTCAGGCCTGGTGTCCATGCATATAGCACTTTACCACTTTACCGCATTTGGACAAATGTTGTTAGACTTTTAAAATCTGAGAATGTTTAACATTTTTAAAATGTCTGTTTTAACATTTGCTGACGAATAACTATATTTTATTAGTGGGTTTAATGGCAATGAATTTTGTGAAATGTATGCATTTTAATTCAAAATTGATTTAATTTTGTAATGTGGTTTTATGTGAAAATCTCAATGGAGCTAAGAACATTAAAATGAGATTAAAGTTACTCATAACCCCTGTGCAAAGTTTCTTAAATGTTAAACAGTTCTTCTCCACCTCAGAGTAGTTGTTGTTCTCGACTCCTTTGTCCGCGACAAACACTATAAGTCTTTGGGTTATCCTTAGCAAAACTAGTGCTGTTCTTGTCGCTCTTGGCTGGACTGGAGCGATCTGACTCGTCAGGATGTCTGTTTCCTATTTCACCCACTAGTCGGGTATTGTCACTGGCAGCCCCGCGTCTGCTCGTTGGCCACGCAGGCCTTCGCCGTTGTGATTCGCATTCACCCATTTGTGGGGTACACTCAGTTTTCACTCCTCATGGGTTTCTTAGTTCGGTTTCTCCCTACTCTGGATATTCTCAGTTTCAGCGCTTCGTGGCTTTCTTCTGTGCCTCTCCACCCTCCAACCACTCCTTCTCTCCAGCCGCGTACCTTTGTTCCAAAGGTGGTGGAGGCATCTTCAGCCTCTGCAGATCCGTGGTCACAACTTCCTTGCGGTCTGGTCTTCCTCCTCGGTTCCTCTTTTCGCCTGGGGACAGGACTGTGGCATTGGGGTTGCTCGGTGCCGGCACATCACTTCAAGGGCGCAGTGTTTCGTGATTGGGGAGGCAGTGCTCGGCTCTCTGCCTGCTTCCTGGACTCAGCAGTGTCCCATGGGCTCTCCGCCTACCACGCTTCCAACATGGTCCTGCCTCCAAGTTCCAGCAAGGGACGCAGCTTCTCCTCTGAGCTCCAGCACAGGCTTCTGGCCTTTTCCAGCTGGCTTACTCCTGCCCCTCCCTCACTGGTGCCAAGTCTTTTCAGTTCCTCCCTGGAAGGACAATAGAGATCCCATTGGTTCTCGGCTGCAGTTGGGAGGAGTCAGAAACCAAGCCAAACCTAACCTGTTAAAAGGGCCATGCACATCATAACATTTTGCTCAATTGCCATAAACCCTATGAAAGCTTGGGAGTCAGTATAAGGGGGGGGGGAGATTGTCATCTCTACTTGGTAATGCCGTGTCCCCTAAGAGGGAGGCGGGGCGTCGCCCTAGTGATATCTCGCTCGCCCAGTCCCCTCAGGAGTGTTTTGCTTAGCAGGCTCACCTCCCTAGTCTCTGAGGAGGGCGGGGTGTCAGCCTTAGTGATATCTCGCTCGCCCAGTCCCCTCGGGAGTGTTTTGCTTAGCAGGCTCACCTCCCTAGTCTCAGAGGGGGGCGGGGTGTCAGCCTTAGTGGTATCTCGCTCGCCCAGTCCCCTCGGGAGTGTTTTGCTTAGCAGGCTCACCTCCCCTTGTCTTAGAGGGGGTGGCCCCCGCTTTGGAAGAAGGGATTCATTCCCTGGATTTGTCCCAAGGCTTGGAGGAAGACTTTTGCCACTTTTGCCTTGACAGGATCACTTCCATCCAGGCAGAGTGCATTTCAGGGCTTTTCAATGTAGTAGCCAACAAGAATTCTTGCCACCTCCTAAGCATGGGTGACTGGATGCTATACAGCGAGATATTGAAATGCCTCCTTCCATTTTGGGCCCCCTTCCAGCCTAAACGTCCAGCTCTCCAGGTTCTTCAGCGTGCCAGAACTTCAAGACCTGGATGAGTTTTTTCAGGACTGCACCCGTCCCCGTATTTTTTAATTTCCCTCGTTTTTTACTGATCAGCATAACTCTCCGAATTAGAAAGCTTTCCTAGTCCTAGTAACTCTCTTTTAGCCACTAGAAGTCTGCTGGCAAAACCGTCTAGAGGTATGTGTAGACTTCTCCACCTCTATCCCTCATCATCCTCTTCCACATAAGAGCCGTATTGCATCAGCTACATCAGGATGCTATTAGCACCGAGGCTTGGCAGTGATGGCCATTCTCGCTTTCTACGGCATGGAGGTGGTGCCGGAGGAGCCGTGGAGATGGTGGAGAGATAGTGGCAGAGCAGCCTTTAGTATCGGGTGAGCGCTGGGCGTGAGTGAGCGAGTGGGAGAGATCAAAGCAGACAAGGAAGTGGGGGAAGCAGGAGCCTGTAGGGCAAACATTGGAATCCTGACAGGAATCAGGATCCACAGCTACACGGGCAAATATTGCCCGGAAGCCTGGATCCCCATTGGCTGTCAGGATTCCAATGTTTGAAGCAGTTTTCTAATTGTCCTTAGTGGCATGGAGGATTTCAGGTTCTCGAGGTTAATCACAAGTCTTTTCATGGATTCTCTGTTATCAGAGTTTGTGGGCCTCACTCACTAAATCCAGTTACAAGGCAGTTTCTGGCGCCCTTGGGTTAGCTGGTGCTTGGATGGGGATTTGCAAACCTTATCTGGGCTTCCAGTTCAGGTGGTACAGTTCTTTGTTAAATGTTTCCAAAGGGAACGCTAAACGCAACATTAATGGCAACCTTTCTGCAATACCTGCTGTTCACAATCAACAGGTAGTTATTATAATTGTTCTTTTATAATGTGCTTAATACCAGAAATTGGTTTCTAAGCCCGGGATCAGAATTCGAACCTGTGTTGCGTTTTCTTGCTTCCAAGACAAACGCGTTGCCCCTGAGCTATCCTCCCTCACAGGAAAACCCTATTTGGTTAGGGGAGCCTCAGGACCTATCAGAAATAGAATCCTCAGTAACCCAATTTCTTTTCACTCTGGAGTCTTCCATTTGGTGTTAACATTTCTTGTCTTTATTTTAATCAAAAGGAGAACTTTATTTAAACAATGCTCTTCTGCGTACATTTCCTGCTGAAGATCGAGCGATATGGATATCAACCACAGGACTTTCACAACAGGAATTCAATTTATTGTATTAATAAACGTGAGAAACCGATGTGAACTGCCATTGATTAACCTCCTTTGGTTTCTGTCAGCGTGAGGTGCTATGGCTTCCGAAACCCTCTTCTCTGGTGGAAGGCTGGAGGGTATGTTATGTTGATTTATATCGCGCACAGGTACCAGCCAAGGGCAATCTCCAGGCGCTATCATGAAAGTTGTCCATCGGTTTTATCAGACCACTGTCAAATCCTTTTATCATAAACCAACTTCTCATGCTACCGGCAAATGTGACAATGTGCTATGAATTTGCATAATTAGAGCCCTGCGCGCTGCCCTGGGATTAATAATCTCCCCGGCTGGAAGGAGAGCCAAGAGAAGGTTTAGGGTCTATGAACAACACGGAGGGGAGTATTATCCCTCCCAGCCGTCTCCTTTCCTTCTGCTCAGTCTGTACCCGGGATATCCGGGGTTTAGGATTTGGTGTTGGTTCCAGTGTTTTCAGAAGAGGAAGTCTTGAGGATGTAGTGCCCTTATATACATAGGCGCTTTGATGCCCGCAGAGGTGATGGCCTTTCCTCCATGTTTTATCTGTTAACCCTTTCTTGATTTGCCTTAGTGTTACTTACAGAATCTTAACCTCCTTTCCCAATCCTGGGGAGGAAAATGATTCCTTTGGCAGTGAAACTGGGCCCATAGCTCTCAACTCACACGCTTGTGGCTGGTGTCACCCGCCAAGTCTCCTGCACACCCATTCACTTCAGTGTGCTCTCACCCAAAAACAAAATCGGGTGCTTTCATCCGCCTTGGCGACACAATAGGTTGAGAGCTCTGACTGGCATTCCACGTATGTCAACGTGTGCACCAGAGCCATCTCTCTCTAACTCAGGCTCTGCTCTGCACCACGCCTCTCTGCTCTCTCAGAGCCACAGTGCCCCCCCTCCACCTCCTCTACCCCGGTACCCCTCCGATTATCACAGCGACAGGGCCAGGAGGGCTTCCCTTGGGCGCCCTTCTCTGAAAAGGAGTGGCAGCCTTCTTTGTTTCTTCACTGAGGGGGTGACTTCCTGACACGTCAGCCGTCCTCTCTCTCTCTCTCCCCTCAGTGTGCACGAGTTCAGGGAAGTAAATTAATAATCCACAGAGACCTGACAGCCAGGGCCCTCCCTCACATGGGGGTGGAGGAGACAGAGGAGGGTGAGTTTGCAGTTCAGCTGGAGAAGTGGGGGATGGGAACTGTGCTTTCTGCACTGCAGAGGGCCTGTGCTGCAGCAGAGGAAAGGAAACCCCGCCCTCTGCTTCTCCTCCTCTTTCTCTGTGCTGCCCCTCCTCATCCCTCCGTCCCCACCTGAGCCTGCCTCACCCTTCTCTCCCTCCCACAGAGCTATGTGGCATCAGTCCCTGCAGCAGCCGGGGCTTTCCGTGTGTAAGGACAGGACTCCCGGGTCACTGTTACTCGCAGGGGTGTAGGAGACACTCAAACTCTGAGGGGCACAGGGGACACTTTGGGGACTCGGCTACAGACGCAGCCCAAACTACCCTAGGGATACATTCTGAAGCGTTAAAGCCCCGGTAAACATGGGCTGTTCGATTTATTTTAAGAAACATTGTACAAGCGCAGATTTACTGCTTGCATTTACATGTGTTTATGAGCAGATGCCAAAGCTGGGATCCGTAGAATGGGGGCTGTCTAGCAGGTGGCTCTGGGGCCGGGCCGGCTGACGATGTACAGCCGAGGCTGCTGGGGATGTTCAGCATGTGTGGGAGCCCCGCTTGCCTCACATCTAGTAGAAACAGTCAGAGGCGCAAGTGGGGTGTTTACATTACAATAATGTTAAATGAATGCAGCGAGGTGATTAATAGCTGCATATTATCACGGGAAAGGCAGCCCACATGGGGCCGAAACACTACATGTCCCCTTTAAAGCTATTTATTGCACTTTGGCAGCAGGGTGCTAATGATGGGGACTTCTGAATAGAAAGGCAAACGATGTGGCTACAACATTCACGGAGACTGCCAGAAGCAGGTGACGGTCGGCAAGAAAGGCGCTTGTTTCTGTTTCATAAAACATCCTACCCGGAGCACCTGCTCGCTGCCCAGAAATTGTTCCATTTGTATTTGTATTTATTTGTTATTTATATAGCGCCTTACGCCAAGGCGCTGTATGAATCCAATTTACAATACAGAAGGGTTTTCAAACATGGTCAAAGAAATACACAATGAACAAGCAGTTCATTGTGGGCTGCCTTCACACTCTGGCCGTCGCTCTGATAGGCCAGCACATACGGATAGGGCCAATCAGGGAAGCCGGCCGACGAGGAAGCCGGTCCCCACTCAATGCCCACAACTAGGCCCGATCATCAGTTGCATCCTCTTTCAATCGGCGGCACCACTCAATGCACAGCAGAGGCTTTCTGACCTCCCCACGAGGCTGCAGGAGCAGCACTCGCACTCTGGCACGTCCACAAGCCCAGTTGGGCTTTTATGAGGTAAATTAGCATGCATAATTTGCGAAGACTGCTATTTGCACATTTTTAACCATCCGTCTGCTAACGTCGCCATCCATGCAGGCAGCAGCATACCAACACCGGGGTGCTACCTTTATCATACTTTTTGCCTGAAAGCCCATTTGGACTGTGTGGTTGTGTGCCCCCTCCAGCATGGCCGCCATCTGAAGGATCTTCATTGGGCCTGCCTTCCCACTCTTGCAGTCCCTCTGATTGTCCAGCACCTCCGGATAGGGGCAATCAGGAAAGCCGGCTGGCGAGGAAGCCAGTCCCCACTCAAGGACCACAACTAAGGACTCTGTCTGTGCCTGTCAGGGCCTGGAAGGCCTCTGAGGGCTCTCTCTGTGTGCCTCCCCCTGCATCATGAGGCAGCATATGCCAACTCAAACTGGTGCCCCTGAACGGACCGCCAGGCTGTCTGCAAGTCATCAAGTGAGTGATGGCTGAACTCCTTTACTGCCTCCTCCACTAACAAATGTACACTCAAACTGTGCCTTTACTCACTCTGCCTCCGGCCTCACCCTTTGTTCTTTTTTTCTCACCGCACTGTGCCCTGTTGATTTTCAATTCTAGGTGTGTTTTTCTAACATCCTGCTCCCAATATTTTGCTTTGCATTGTGTGCCCCTCCTGTAACTACTAGGCCGCCCCGTGAGTTGGGCCATAACTGTGTAGTGCAGCCTCTCCTCTCTCCCTCCACTAGCCTCTGCAACTCAACATCTCTACTATCTTCTCTGATTTCTACACTATCACCTACCCTCCCTCTCTAACAAAGTCTGGAAGAGAAAAGCACAAAAAAAAATACTGAGGGACAACCCTGGCCTACCCATTGCAGACACCTATATCAGTGCACCTGCCAGACAGGTCTTCACTGACATAATTTTCTCTGTCCCCTCTCCAGACCTATAGGATCCTCATCTCATCTCCACTCTCCCACCTCTCACTACCTCTCTGATTAATGGTGGCACCAAGTGGGAAGCTCTCTTGGCTGGCTTCTCATTATCACGCTACATCATTAATTTCTACCACACAGGCACTATCTTGGTTCAGGGCCCTCAACTCAACCTCCTCCTCTTTGACAGGCACCTGCTGTCTCTCATTAACTTCCTTCCTTCACCAGCCTCCCCTCCTACTACTCTCTCTGACCTTCCCCCCTCTGAATGGTGTACCACGCCCCTGTACTCCATCTCCGAAAACCTCAAAGGCGGAGACCTCCTTCACCTGGCTATTCTTAATGCCCACTCAGCCAACAAACACTCTGCCGACATCTGCCTCCTTCTTGAAGACACTGACCTCGACATTCTCGCTCGCTGTTAACGAGACGTGGTTCAATGCTAGCTCAGTCACTGCTTTTGACTTCCTTCTCCCTGACGGCTTAAAGATCATTTCCAAGCCACAACCTCACTGTACTGGTGGTGGGGTTGTCTTAAACATTCCCTGAGTGGTGGTGGGGTTGTCTTAAACTTCCCTGAGTGGGTTCCTTCCTCCATCATATCCACATAGCCCTACTCTTCCTTTGAGTGCCTGGTCTGCAGGTTGGTCATCTCTCCCTCGTCCTCTCTGACCATTGTCACCATCTACAGGCCCACAACACTACCACACTGTTCCTCTCTGAATGGGCTGATCTTTGTTCCTCTCTCCTCTCAACCACCACCAATCTCCTCATCATGGGTGACTTCAACATCCAATTGGACTCCCCTGCCACGGCATCCACTCTCTTCCTTGACATCTACACTTCTCTATCCCTCTCCATTCTCCCTTCTGATCCAACCTACTCAGCTGGACACACTCTGGACGCCCTCATACGTTCTGACCTGTCTCTTCGCCCCCACTGGTCACACCACTCTCATTGTTCGACCACTCTCTCCTCTCTTCTTACCTGGGTTCTCTCGCCCCCTGACTGGCCCTCCACCAGCCCTGCCAACCTCGTTCACAAACATCCTTCTGATTAAACAGGTGTCAGCTGCTGCCTTCGCATTCACCTTCATCCATCCATCTCCTTGGCCCCTAACTCTACTTCTGACTCTGCTCTCAGCGACCTCCATCCGGCCATCACTAACACCCTTGACAATCTTGCCCCAGTCATGAGGATCCGCGCAGAGCTGCAGAAAGGAAGTGGCAAACCTCAGGCACACCCTTTGACAAACTGGCCTTCCGCCTCCTTCAAAGGCAATACAGACTCTCCATCCATGCCAGGAAAAGGGCCCATATCCAGGCTTGGGTATCGGGTGCCTCCAACAATACAGCTGAACTCTATCAAATCTTCAGGGAACTAGCCAACCCTTCCGCAGTCTCCTCCTCCCCTCGTCCTTCCCAGGCCCTCTACAATGCACTGGCCACAAACTTCACCACTAAAAATCTGGACATCCTGAGCCCCCTTGCTACCCACTCGCCAACCCCTCTCCCACCCCCTGCCTCCTATGGCCTCTCACCCTCCATCGTCCACTTTCTCCTACTTCTCCCCTGTCATAACTGAGGTGGTTACCAGAGTTGTCCGCTCTTTGAAGGTCTCCTCCAAACAGGCTTCCCCGTGTTCCTCCAGAACTATCAAGGACAACATTGGCTCTCTTGGCCCCGCTCTTGCTGACTTCTGCAACCATTCTTTTGCCACTGGCTCCTTCACCTCCTCCCTCAAGCACTTCCTTGTGTGCCCCCTTCTGAAAAAACCTTCAGCCAATCCTACTTGTCCAGATACCTACTGCCTATTTCTATCACCCGCTTCCTTGGAAACTCCTGAAGAAGCTGGCCTTCCCCCAACTCACCTCACACACTGAACTTTTAGGCAGTCTCCACGACCATCAATCTGGATTCTGAGCATCCAGAGGCACTGAAATTGCTCTTCTGGACACCCGTGAAGACCTGCTCGCTTCCCTTGATTCCAATTCTCCAGCTGTTGTCATTCTACTTGATCTCTCTTCTGCCTTTCACACTGTCAACCACTATATCTTCATAAAACGACTCCATGATACTCAGGACACCTCGGAACGGGTACTTGACTGGCTCACCTCTTTCCTACATGATCGTCTATCACAGGTTATTCTGGGCACCTTCTCCTCACCTATCTCCTTCTCCACCTGTGGTGTCCTCCAGGGCTCCAACCTTTCCCCCTGGATCTTTAACACTTACCTTGGTCCTCTGGCACGCATCATTTCCTCCTTCTTCCCCAATTTCCAGTGCTACGCAGATGTCACTCAACTCTTCTTCAAACTTCCTGCTGACTCTCTTGCTTCTTCCATTATCCCGGACTGCCTAATCTGCCATCCATTCCTGGTGCACTTCCAATGATCCTGCCTCAATGCCAGCAAGACTGGGATCCTTCCTATTGGGACCCCTGTTCACTCTTTCTTCCCTTCACTCTGGCCATCCACTATGGTCTATCCCCCTTCTCCTTAATCTGAAGCCATAAACCTCGGAGTCATCTTCAACTCCTCTCTATCCTTTCTCCCTCACATCCAGGACGTTGCCAAGAAGTCCAACTTTCAACTCTTCCTTCTCAAAGGAATTCTCCCCAGAGCTCTGGTTCTCCCTAGGTTTGACTACTGCAACAGCCTTCTCTTGAATCTACCCTCTTCCTGCCTATGGCCCCTACAGGTAATCCAGAATTGGGCAGCAAGACTTATCCTTGACCTCAAGCCCAGGGACCACATCTCTCCTGCCCTAAAAACTCTTTACTGGCTCCCGGTTGCTGCACAGATTAAATTCAAATCCCTCTGCATCATCCACAAGGCTGTCTGGGGCCGGGGACAACGCTATCTGCAACTGGCTATTACCTAATACTTTCCCTCTAGACCCCTACATTTCTACGGAACCAACGCTGTGTGTGTGAAGTGTTTCACTAAACAGAGGGCCGGAGGCCGATCCCTTGCTTCTGCTGGTTCCCTGTTATGGAATACCCTACCCCTTCCGCTTCATCTTGAGATAGACTTTCTGAAATTCTAGAAGCTCCTCAAGACCCTGCTTTTCACTTCTTCCTTCCCTTCTTCCCTCCTCTGCTAACCTCACAGTCGCTGTGATTGGTGACCAGAGCCCTTATCTGTCCTCGGGGCCATGGCTGTCCACATCCAATCGCCTCAGCTTCTGTTACACACAGCCCTTGCTCAGCATCCACAGGCCTCAGCCATTGCAAGCCTGCACTACCCCCTTACTGCAGCTCAACCCTCCCTTGCACTTACTATACTCGCCACTTACATCTGCTGTTCACCCACGAGCACGGACACTTCAGTACTTATCCTCACTCCCTCCTCCCCTTCTATCTCTGCACTTGCACGTCCTGAATACTCACAAGACATAGTAGGTTTGTCTTCTCTTCCCCAGGGTTTATATTGTTTTCAATCCCATTGTTTTCAATGGCCATGCTCCCTCCCTGTTGCCCTGTGGGTGCCTTGAAACACATTTACTTGTTGTATATGCGCCTAGCAAATGCACAGTAAATAAATACATGAATAAATACCAACATAGTCAAAATAAAATTAAGATAGTAGGCAGCACGAGAAGCAGTGTTCAAATCAATAGAACGAAGAGAAAGAGAGAGAGGAAGTACGTTCCAGTGAAAGTGAGCACGCAAGGAAAAAGAACGAAAAAGTGATTGCGCACAAAGGGGACCAGGAACAGATAACAAACGGCGAGGGACATAAAGAGACACTAGGGATGCAAGCTAGGTCGCCGCAAGGCCATGAAGAGGTTTGAATACAATACAGTGAAACTCGAATTTAAGTTTGGAGTGGAAAGATAACCATCCAAGAGAAGATAAAGAGGTGGTAAGAGAACCGCGAGGGGAAAGCAAATCGAGGAGATGAATAGAAGAGTTAAAGATAGCCGTAGAGGGGCCGGACGGGAGACAGGAAGACCAAAGAGTAGTGTAGAGCAGTGGGAAAATAAGTGAAGATATCAAAGGTTTAGTAGCACTAAAGGTAAAAAAGGCCCTTGCTTTACAAATATTAAACAGATGAAATCGACTGCAATGAGCGTTGATAGAAATATGGTGGGAAACAGATAGATTAAGATTACTGGCGGCGAGGGAATTTGGGACAGGACAAAAGAAGGGGGACGGAGAAGGAATAGCAAAGGCTGGAAAGAAAACAACTTCAGTTTTAGAGGCATTAGGAACGAGGACATGATCAGACATCCACGTTGGAATAGCAGAAAGCCAGGCCGAGAGATTGTTGTGAATAGTAGGAGTGAAAGGAGAAAAAGACAAGAAAAGTTGGGTATCATCAGCGTAGAAGTGATGAGAAATAATAGAAGCAAGAGGGGAAGTATAAAGAGAAAAATGAAAAGGACGAAGGACAGAACCCTGTGGCGGTGGCGCACTGTGAGGAAGCGTCGAGGCATCCGATCCATTAGAAAGATAAGACTGAACCCAAGACAACACAGAACCGGAGAAGCCAAAAGAAGAGATGGACTGAAGGAGAACTATACGGTCCACCGTGTCAAAAGCAGCAGCAAGATCCAAAAGTATAATAATAGAAGAGTGTTTAGAATAGCGAACTAAGAGCAGGGAGTCCATGGCACATTTCAGCTGAAGAAATGTAAAGTCTCTGATGCCATCCCTGCTGCCATCCCTGCTCTGGGGTGAGTGGCGAAGTCAGCAGGCACCAGCTCTCCTGCAGGGGCAAGAAAGCAGCCCCAGCAGGAAATGGGACCAAGAAGTAGCGTTTCCAGGGTTGGGGGCTGGAAAGCTCCTTCAGTTGAAAGGCAGGTCTCTTAGGTCTGATTTTCTATACTCTGGCCTAGTGGACAGATGTATAGAAGGCCATCCTATATTGTGACAGGGACAACTGTGGGGAGCTGTAGCCAAACCAGTTCAAGGTAGCAGTGACGAGAGGTCTAGGCTAAGTCTCGAGATTTTTTTTATTTTTTTTAAAGATTTTAATTTTATGCAAACAAAACAATACAAACCAAACAAGCAGTATAATTGTAACAGTTCCATTACACACCGTTTTATCTTAGCCACTGCTCCCCCAGTCCCACCCCCCTCCATGAGCCTATTTGTTATTCACATTCAGTGTCTACTACATGCGGCAGGGTCTCATTTGCCTTGGATTCTGTTGGATCTGATATTACTCCGAACATTTCTGTTATTAGTGATTTCCATGCCATCAAGGTACCCGCCTCCTCCTCAGCACTCACACTGCTCGCTTCTTGCCATACCACTGTTTCAGCCTCCGCCCATTTCTGCAATTCTTTCGCCCATACTTCCACCCGTGGCTTGTGGCATTTCTTCCATCCCATGGCAATCCTCTGTTTTGCGAGCACATATGCCAGATCTTTCAGTTTCAATATCCATACAATAGGGCTGAACAACTTCCAACCCTGGGTGAGCTCGCTCTCACTCCCCTCAACGGGTTTCAATTCATTCTCATTAGTAATTTGTATTTCTTCATTAAGTAATCCACCATTTTTGTTATAATATTTCCAATATTTCAATTGTTTATTTATTCCTAACCAATCAGTGTTCCAAAATTATTGCCAATGCATTTCGGACATCCGTCCATCATCAGGGCTATCAACACTGCAGCACGCACTCCGATTCAAGCAGGCATGTCTTCAGATCTTCCCGCACACCTGCTTGAAGACATGCCTGCTTGAATCGGAGTGCGTGCTGCAGTGTTGATAGCCCTGATGATGGACGGATGTCCGAAATGCATTGGCAATAATTTTGGAACACTGATTGGTTAGGAATAAATAAACAATTGAAATATTGGAAATATTATAACAAAAATGGTGGATTACTTAATGAAGAAATACAAATTACTAATGAGAATGAATTGAAACCCGTTGAGGGGAGTGAGAGCGAGCTCACCCAGGGTTGGAAGTTGTTCAGCCCTATTGTATGGATATTGTTTCAGAACCTAGTGCCTAGGCTCAAGGGTGAGTCCCCACAATTGACTGCAGAAAAGTGAATAAGTAGAAACAAGCAGTGCCTACCCCATTTCCTAATTGTAGATCTTTCAGTTTCCCCACATGCTTGAGTTTCCGTGATCTGGGGAACCCGCCTAGTAAACAGGCGGGACCCCCTTTCCTGCCTTTCCTGCCAATTTCTGCGCTACTTCTCCCCAAAAGCACTCAATTATTGGGCATGACCAAAACATGTGTGTCATGTCAGCGTTTTCTTGGTTACATTTAGGACACGCTTGTCTTTCAGTATTACGGAACTTAGATATTCTCAAAGGGGTCATGTATGTTCTATGCGTTATATACAGCTGTATTTGTTTTAGTCTGGCGTTTCTCGACACCTTCTTGTGATAACCCAGGGCACGTTCCCACATCCCATCCTCCATCGGGGCTCCCACTTCCGCTTCCCAATCCAGTCTCAGATGTGTCAATTCCTTCCCCACCTTAGTCATTATCATCTCATATAATCTAGAGATCTCGTGCCCCCCCTCTGATATGTCATATATTGCCCCCACAACTGCATCTAGTTCCTCTGTCAATACTGTTTCCGGCCATATTTGCCGGATCTTCTGCACCATCCTATTATACGTGACATATTGGCCCGTATGTAATCCTGCCTCTTTGTTAAGTTCTTTAA
Organism: Ambystoma mexicanum; assembly: GCF_040938575.1. Lineage (NCBI taxonomy): Eukaryota > Metazoa > Chordata > Amphibia > Caudata > Ambystomatidae > Ambystoma > Ambystoma mexicanum. The sequence continues at coordinate 1,354,877,299 of NC_090933.1, read as the reverse complement.
AATCCGTGATGGTCCCCTCCTGCCAAAGGTCCCCTAGCGTTACCAACACCACCGATTCCCAGTAGGTCCTGATAATCACTCTCATCTGTTTATCCCCTCCCATCAAGGCGACCAGCGGTATCTGCGGGGAGCATGGGAATGGATCCTCCATCATCCGGCATGCTCGACGCCAGATTTTCCATCCTAGCATCATCATCCCAGGGCGCTCCTTCATTTCGGTTTCAGGCAACCAAATCATTTCCCTCAAGTAAAACGGGGTACAGTCCTGCCCAAACAACCTGAGTTCAGGGGTCACTTCATCAGAGAGCCATTTAGCCATGTATTGTAGTTGACCCGCCAAATAATAAACTTCAAAATAAGGCAGTCTGATACCTCCTTTTTCGTAGAAGTTCTGTAGTTTCCATAACGCTACTCTATTTCGGGTGCCATGCCACAGGAAGTCCCTACACATACTATTCAACTTAGTAAATCATTTCTTGGGTATCATATATGGAATGTTACTAAAGTAATGCACGAGCCTAGCTAGTACCACCATCTTGAGCATAGCTCCCCGTCCCATCATTGCTAAGGGCAGCTTCTCCCAAAACTTCATGCTGTTCTTAATTTTCCCAATGGCTATTTCGGTGTTGTATCTATGTTCCTCTTCCACCGTGTGGTACAAGTCTATTCCAAGGTAACGAAAGGAGCCAATCGCCCATGGTATTTGTAGTACCTGTAACCTATCTACTGGGGTTCCCCTATAGCTACCTAGCGGGAAAATGCTGGACTTTTGAGGGTTCACCGCTATACCTGACAACTTCGCATACCTCTCCTTCACTTCAAGTATGTATTGGAGATTTTCTTCTGGGTATTGCAGGTATAATAATAAATCATCTGCGTACAAGGATATCAGGTGTCTTTCTCCCTCTACCTCAATACCTATCATATCATATTGTTGCCTGAGGTATATTGCCAGGGGTTCCAGGGCTAGAATGTAAAGCATCGGGGACCAGGGGCACCCTTGCCTGGTGCCTCTGCTAAGTTGCCATCTCTCAGATATCACTGATCCTGTTCGGACTCTAGCTAGCGGCTCGCTGTACAGCATCTGTGCCCACCTGATGTAACCTGGCCCCACTCCGTACCCTCCCAGAGCTGCCAATAGCCATGACCACTTAACCGAGTCAAAGGCTTTTACTGCGTCTAAAGACACGATCGCCATTTCGCCCTCATTCCTGCCTCCCCATTCGACCACCCGGTGGAGTCGCCTATGGTTGTGAGTTATATTCCTATTCGGGACATAGCCCGTTTGGTCAGGATGTATTAATCTACCGATTACTTTCCTCAGTCTGTTTGCCAGGACAGCCGTCAATATCTTGCTGTCCTGGTTCAGCATCGATAAAGGCCTATAGGAGCCGCAGCTATGCCCTGGTTTGTTGGGTTTGGGAAGCGGTATTATGATCGCTTCTCTGAGCGACTCTGGCAACCTTCCCATCTCAAACGCTTCATTAAGCATTTCTAGCATTGGGGGGAGCACTTCCTCTTTGTATATTTTATAAAATTCGCTAGGGAACCCATCTGCTCCTGGGGTAATTGGCGCATCAAGCTCCTCTCTCTCCTCTTCAATGATTTTGGGCAGTCCTATATCTTCTAGCGTTTAGATTATCTCCTGCTGGTCACCCCACTCCTCGTCCCCATATAGCACCTTGTAGTAATCCGCAAACTCCTTGTTGACCCCTTCTTGAGTGGCCACTACATCCCCATCTTCTCTAGTTATTGTCCTAATCGGGGGCCTAGGGGTCTCGTTTTTGTATAGCCAAGCCAGCAGGCGGCCTGTTTTATCTCCACCCGCATGCTGCCTCTCAATATACCTTTTGTAATTGAGGTTACAGAGCCTTTCCCAGTGCTCTGCACACTGCTGCTGTAGTTTGAGTACCAGCTCGGTGTCCACACTACTATGCTTTAATGCAGTTTCTAGCTTGTCTTCTGTCCTCTGTAGGTCAGCCAAGACCCCTCCCGGTAGCCCTTTAGACTTAGCAATGGCAACCCCCCGTATCACCACCTTAAAGGCTTCCCATAATGTGCCCGCAGAATCAACGCTACCAGAATTAATCTCAAAAATGTTAGTGATCTCAACCCTAATATCTTCTCTAAAGACTGGATCTTTAAGCGCCTCTGCTCGGAGGTGCCATGTAGGGATCCTCGCCCTTGGGGGGAAATATTGCCATCCCAGAATTAGAGGCGAGTGATCCGAGAGGACCCTTGCCTTATATTCGATTTGAGTAATCTTTGCCATCACATCTGCTGTGACAAAGACATAATCAAGCCTTGTATACAGTTGATGCGGGGCCGAATAATGCAAATATTGTTTGTCATTAGGATGTTTCATTCTCCACGCGTCCGTCAAGCCAAAATCCACTAGCAGTGTCTGCAATGCTTTTGCTGCTGGGGTGAGCTTATCCATCCCGCTATCAGATCTGTCCACCATAGGGTTTAACACACGATTAAAGTCCCCTCCCAAATCACCGCACTCCCCACACACATACTAAGATTGGTGCACAGAGTTCTGAAGTATGCCGCCGTGTTTTGGTTGGGGGCATACGTATTTACGATGCTTACTTCTTTGTTTTCCACCAGCCCTCTCAGTATGACCATCCTCCCATCTGTCTCAACCACTTCTTGTGTTGGTTGGAACGGGACATGCGGCGCCACCCAGATCAGCACTCCTCGAGCGTAGGCGGAATATGGCGAACCCACCACAGTCCCCCTCCATTTTTTCTTAACCGGTTGCAGCTTCTCCCGTGTCAAGTGCGTCTCCTGTAATAGTGCAATATCTATTTTTTGCCTTCTTAGATATAGCATGACCTTATTTCTTTTTAAATAACTGTTGAGGCCCCTGACATTCCACGTTATTATCTTGAGATCTCCCATAGGTCGTTAATATCCTTCTCCCTGCTTTCCAGCTGATCCTGCCCATTCACGTAGTGCGAACACAACACTCTGACTCTTCCATGTAGGCTCATGACAAACTTAAACTCCCCATAACCATATATAGACTCAACTCTCCGTCCCTCACCCCGCCCATTCCCCATTCCCCAACTTCAAACCCTTGTGCTCCCTTACCTCCCTAATACCCCCCCCCTCCACCTACCCCAACCCCAACAAGTGCCCAGCTCCATTCCTGGATCTCAGGCCCCCCGCGTTTGGTTCTGCCCTATGCTCCGGCCCAGAACCCAGCAGGGTGTCACTGTACTATCAGTGACCTAACTAAACTATTCACAATGGGGGTGTGAGGTTATGCTTCGTTTAGCTCCTAATACTATATCAAGGTTTACAGTGCCACCGTGTCATATTTATAACCGTGGCTCTAAGCACATTCTTTGCCATTATATGCACTGCTATATTCAAGTCCCACTGTCATGAGCAGCAGCACCCAAGGCACCTGTCGACGCATGTTACTTATCTCCGCCATCCGCTCCTTAGATATCCAGTTCCTGGGGACAGTTCTGCGCATCTAGCCATCCCATGGCGTCCTCTGGGGTGTCAAAAAACAAGGTTCTGCTCTTGTAGAAAACCTTCAATCTGGCCGGATACAGCAGCATGTATCTGTGGCCTGCTTCTCGCACTCTCCTTTTCACTGACCCAAAGTTCATGCGGCTTCGCTGTACGTGCAAGGTATAATCTGGGTACGCAGTCACATTCGCCGAGCCTCTATGTATCGTGCCACCCTTCCGAAAGTGTTCAAGGATTTTTTCCCGATCTCGGTAGTTTAGGATTTTCGCTATCACCGGTCTGGGGGGGTTCCCCAGCAGTGGTTTCCTTATCAGGGCCCTATGCGCCCTCTCTACAGCGAATCCCTGGGACAGGACTCCTCCGATTATCTCCTGTAATAGCATAGTCTCGATGTATTCCATAGGGTTGGTTCCCTCAGCTTCTTCCGGCAGTCCGACAATGCGAATATTGTTCCTTCGGGCGCGTCCCTCTGCCTCTTCCGCCCTGATCTCCAGATTGCCCACACATTGTATCAAGGCGTGGAGTTCAGATTTTTGGGTAGCACAGGCCGCCGTAGTCGGGGCCACCTCTTTTTCTAGGTCTTCCGTGCGCTCAGCCAACATTCGTACGTCTTGCCGGAGAAGATTTACATCCTCCTGAACCGCTATGACTTTGAGCTCAAATGTAGAATTCAATTTGGTGATTGCCAGGCCCAGTTTGGTCTCCAAGGCCACTTTCAGATCAGCAGTCTCCGCAAGCACCTCCTGATTGCCCATAATGTTTGATTCCCCAGCGGTGGTCCTGTCTTTCCGTCTGGCCCCTTCGGCGCCTGGTGGTGTTTTGGCAAAATCGTCCAGCGTGGACTGCTTGCCTTTTTGTTTGACGGATTTGATGGACATCTTGGTATGTCTTGGGTAAGGCGAGTCAGCTCCAATACGTGCTGTTTTTTCCTGGAACGTGCTGAGTTGCCCAAATGTCTAGGTCCAGCCTAATCGCTCTGGGGGTGATCTTCGGTGGCCTCCTCTACTTCCAGAATGGACTGTGTCCTCCCACGTACCAATGTGGGTTCATTTCTCCCTCGCAGGACTAAGGATCCAGCCCCGGTCAGTCTGGTTCCCCTGGGCTGCGCTGATATGGCTCTGCAGGCTTTGGTGGCCTCTCTTACTGGTCACCACTTTCATGGTGTGACCCCGCACTTCATCGTCCGCAGTTACCCCTTGCGGCCTCCACGGGCACGTGGTGTGTGTTTCTTGTACTCGCTTCAGGTGGCTGCAAGTTTCTATGGTCCTTCCTAGGCTTATCTGTACTCTTCAGGTGGCAGGGTCAACTTCCTTCTGTTGTGTTTGCCGGCCTCCACATGTTGGTTTAGTGGAATTGCATTGCAGGTTGAGTTACAGGTGTATGCTTGTTCCTCTCCTTCTCCTGGCGAGGCGCTGGGTTTATTATGTAAAGGCACTGTCACGTCTAGCTAGGGCCCCCAGGTGTGTTTTCATTAAATCTCAGGCAACCCTTAGGCTGTGCTCAGCTTTGTCGGCAGTGAGGCCTAATTGCATCTATTTTGAACACTCCCAGTACGCAGCTGGCCCTGTGCCTCTGCACTGCCGCGTTATCTCCAGTGTGAGTATTCTCCAAATAGGCCGCCCCGTCTCAGGCCTATCTAATAGTCCTGTTTCCTCTTGCATCTGTAAGCAAGCCACCCGTGATGCTTGGGCAGTTCACTCACCGTCACTTCGCAGCAGCTAAAGGGCACACCAGTGCCGCGTATGTATCGTCGAGTATGGCAGTGTACGTGGCGTGGCGATCCTTGGTGAGTGAGCAGTTTCGCAGTGTTGCTCCCATACAAGGTTGCTCAGAGTGCCACTCTCATTTTATCTCGCACCGGGCATGCACTTTCCGGTCATGGCACTGTTCGTTATCGTTTCCGTTCCGTTTGCTTCTCCCTCAGGCTTCGCGCTGTAATTAGGATGGGTTACAGCTTCACTGTGCTTGCGGCCTCTCCTAGTCGGCCCAATCAGAGCGCAGTTCGCCCTCCAGCTACGGGCCGCCTGTGAATTCGTTTCACTTCACATCTCATTGTTTCTCTTTACCCGAAGGGTATATGTGTCGGCTCCCTTTGTTGAGCTTCAATGTTGCGCACTCTTGACGGAGTCGTGCAATGGAGTTAGCACTCGACACCCAACAGCAATGCCAATGCAGCCCTCCTGTTAGCTGCGCTGCAATAGAAATTTAGACAGTGTGTCATTGGCCTCCGGAGCCCGTGAAACAATGTAGTGCCGCTTGGTACAGGGCACAGCAGCGCAAGCCGGGCCGCTCCCGGGGCTGTCTCAATTTGTCTCACCCAAGCCGTGCAGCCGCCGAGCTTCGGTCGGGATATCTGATTTTGATTAATGTTATGGCGCGCACGGCCGACACTGTGCACCATTCCTGTCACTTCCAGTGGAGCGCGTCTGAGGATTTCAGCCAGGCAATCAATCCTGTCATGTTCGTCGGTCTTCCTTTGTTCGACGGGCGGCGGCCATCTTCTCTGCCTTCACGTCTGAGCCCCGGGATCTTCCTCAGCACCGAACTCTGTAATTCCTTCGCGGATCAGTATCACAATGTGTCAAAACACTCCCAGAGGCATCCCACACATGATCCTCAAGTTATACAGCTTTTGCATCATTTTTCAAGCGGTCACAGCAGGATGATTGAAGGGTCAACAGGAGCCCTGACAAAGACACGTCCTCTTACATGGCTCCCAGCCACGCCCTCCCAAGTCTCAAGAGATGGTGAGCCTGTAAATGGCCCACAATGAGTACACACAATGGGAGTCACAAATTACACTTAGACAGGATGTATACCAATACAGTTATTTAATTATGTCCAAAACACACTATGAGAAATTACTACGAACAGGTAGAAGTATCACACAACACTGAGAAATAGAATACATATTTACATCACTTATTATAGGGCATAATATAAATCAAACTCCTGGAAAGGAAAGTACAGATTAGACTATGCACTACAGGTCCACAGAGAATTAACACTAATTTAAAAGGGCCAGACCTACATTGTCTGGGGCCTTATGCCCAAATGTTTAGGTAAAGTTACACAAAGTTTGCAATGCTGGAAAAAATGAATGTAGGGTCTTTGGGAGCCAGTGAACAATTCCATTGGTTAGTGAACACGTGAAAATAGTCAACTAAAGTCTCCCCAACTTTTGGAAGGCTTGCTCAAGCAAGCAATGACAAAGCCAAAGTGTTATACAAGTTTTGAAAAGTTAGTAAAACCTTTAAAGGAAGTTTTAGGGGCAGGTAAGAACCACTGTAACTCACCCCCCATACTCTGATTCTTCACAGGACTTGGCAGGTCGTTGGAAGAGGGGGACAAGATTGCTTTTCCCACCATCAGCCTCAGCCCTTGATTTACAGGGGTTGCAGGTTTTAGCAGATCTCCGGTCTGTGTCTTTGGCTGATGCAAGGACTCTCGGTGGAAGAACTCTGCAAAAAACGATGCAGGACCCCTCTCAGGACTGTTCTCGACTCAGGTGAGCTGTTTCGGATGGTGGTCACCGCAGCACAGCGACACAATGGACTCATGTGCCGTGGTCGGACTTTCCCTCCTATTTTGGGTTCCCTTGGTGCTAGGACTCAGAAATTTCGCTGAGGTAGGTCTCGTAGGACAAGCTGAGCATCACCAAAGCTCCAGGCCTCAACGCAGAATGGTGGCATCTACAGCGCAGTAGCCCAAACTCAGAGCTGGTCAGCCACTGGGTGGTCCAGGGGCACTTCCGACGGCTCTTCTTCACTGGGTACTGAGTAGATGTCAGGAATGGATGGTCCCTCCACTCTAAGGGTCACAGCTCATTCGCAGGACTGCTAAAGATCGACAGCAAGACAGGGCTCCTCCAGGACAGCAGCAGAAGTTGGTTGCCAGGCCTGCTTCCGATGGGTCTCTGGTTTCTTCACGGGTCTCACAGCTGGACAGGAGTCTTGACGCCTTCATGTTTCTCCAGGATTTCTAAAGAGTGGGTGCAGGGGTCCTTTTCTTATACTAAATGCAAGGTAGAAGCAGCAGCCCACACTAGCCAATAGTAGAACTAGCCCACACACACACACCCAAGCAGTGGTGGAATCAGGACCACTGGCGGGAACACTCATTCATTCCACTTAGATATACTGGCACCAGTATGAGGATTGGGACCAGACAGTCCTTGCCCACATCCTGGCAGCAAACACACATAGCCCTCCAGTAGCCCGCCAAAAGCTCCTGCTTTCCCAGGCACTGGGCTAAAAGACAAGATGGCAAAAGGACAAGCGAAAAACCAGGTGGCACAGCCATGTTTGATCAGTAGCCACAGGTAGTAGCCAAATGCGGTAAACACAGTAAAGCTAAAACGAAAAGTCCCAAAGGCGAGAACAAGTAACTGCTGCCACCAGCTTGTCCTTTTATCACACAGTAATCAGAATTCATCTGTGTGTTAGTCTAGGGCAAATGAAAAAGAGTACCCCCATTGTACTGCATTGTAAGATGCTTTGTAAAATGATAAAAGTTACCACAAGCGATACAAATTTATCAAAATTAGCAACTCTGTAACAAGACTAAGGGAAACAATGTTTCCTAGTACTGACAGCCTGAAGGACATGTCAGTTTCCCCATAACATGTGAGCCAGATGTCAGTGTAGTGAAGCTTAAGGCTTCACTGCACTGCAAAAAGAACAGGTCAGACACCAAAATAAAAGCAAAAAGTGTGGGGGTCCATAGAAATTGAAGGAAAGGTGCAGTAAAGAGAAATCTTTCTTAACAGGGTCCAGGTTAGATAACTGCAGCTCGGCCAAGACTCCGCTTGTTCAGGTGGTGAATGATGTTTTACTCCAGCATCTGCCTTTTGCCTGTTCTTTTATTCTGTGCCTGGGCTGTGGCTGTGTAGCGATTTGCAGAGGAAAGATTGCCCATTTAACCAAGTGCTCCCAACCCAAAAGGTTAGGAAAAGTCACACCGCTTCTTAAAAATGTGCTTGCGGTAACAATTGTCACATCTTCTCTGTGTGGCAAACTGTGAAATATCAGTTTTGCAGCAGAGTCTGGTCAGGCCCTGGGCATAAACTGCTAACAAAGCACCCCCTTTGCTAAAGAGTGACGTGTTTCTATCCTGCTTGTACAAAATCCCAGGTCTCCTGTCCGACCCATCACATACAACAAAAGACCACCATGTGTTTGACGCGAGAGCAATTCTGCCCTTGCTAAATCTAAATCAAAGGTAAATGGAGCAGGCCAATCTGAAGTTATTTGGTACTCCAAAGAGGCCCCCATCTGTGCCTTTGCCACAGATCTGTGGATGTGGTAAGGGGCGAGGAGGGGTTGGATCGCTTTTTTTTGGTTTTTATACATTACAAAATCACAGCCATTCTATTTGTATATTAATATCCGCAAACAACTCAAAACCTCGCTCTTTGCACAAAGTCTATACAGCACTGTGCACCCTCCCTGTGGCCATATTACCTTTGTTGCCTGTTTTATTTTTCCTCTTGTATTTACTGTTTCCAGCGCTCAGATACCTTAGGGTCTGGTGCGCTCTACAACGGCCCCATAAATAAATAAATAAGTAAGTAAATAATATTGGTTAACTCTGACTCATACAAAGAAAATATGACTTGGTGACTTTCTGGGCTTAACATTAAAACCTTTTCACTACCTTTGAAAAGATGCTCTGCTCAATGCCTTTGATGTCTCGGTTTTGCCTTCCAGCCTCTGGCAGGAAAGAGCCAGGGGGTGCAACACCCCCTACTCTACAGGACAGACACCTTGATGGACAGTTTCCTTCAAAGGAAGGGAAGCATGGTCTGTTTACATATCTAGTCCTTGGGAAAAGAAAGGCAGTTTCTGACACAGGTGGCCATGCTTCCCCAATGGAAAAATAAACAGCCTTGCTTTTCACTTGCTTCAGGTTCTGTGGGGGACAAATCATATTGTGTGGCCCCTGCTTAAAATTGTGGGGGGGATTTATCACCGCTTGCCCCTCATTTCCTGCACCAGTGCCTTCATCTTTAGTGAAAGGCTGGCCCTTAATCCATTTTAGAAGAAGGACACTCAGGTCATTGGTGGAGCAGTGGTAGTTCATGTAAGATGTTATAGGCTATTGTATTCAGTGCACTTTGGACCAAGTATTACGGTAATGGTAAAATGTGCAGTGTTTGGTAATATTAACCACTCTCAGTCTGCTTGCGTGTGGATGTAATCACCAATCACCTCCACACAAATGTGTTACCGCATGTGGTATCGTGCAGACTAGGGGACTGCAAAATAACCAAAGCGTCCACATGACTAAATTATGCGAAACCATGCCATACATCTACTGCATGTGAGACTGGAATTGGAATGTCATTGAAGTGAATTTGTCATACTGAACTCTTAATGGCGCCATTTGACTCCTTGGCTGCTGCAGGCCGCCACACATCCGTGCTTCGTGGATCTCAATTTAACACTTGTGCTGCAAGGCTTTGTGCTGCACAGCCTCCATTGCTGCCGAGCAGAGTTGGAAAGCCTGTCAATGCCAGCTACATGCCAAGATCCCGCTGAGAATCATGGGGAGGAATTGCCGCCTGGTAAGGGTGCACAAGCCTTGGCTTTTTTGATTTGTATTAAATAATAAAATTACGTGGGACATTCCATCTCAGATCTGCGAATCATCCCCTCTTTCCTAGGCTCCATGCCCAATGCATAGTGTGCACCTGTGCCCTGCTGCACCAGTCTCCTAAACTGCAGCTCCTGCTCTCCAGTGGCAATGAGCAAGTCCAGAATTCACAGGTGTCCTGTTAGACATCTTGCAGTCACTGCAGACCTCAGGTTCATTTAAATCTGCATCTCTTTTCCAAAACCCTAATAATTATGATAAACTTCCACCTGGTGGCAGGTTAATAATGAAATATAAGCCATACCTGGGTTTCGGCATGGTGGCTTGTAGTTCACATAATTATTAAAGTTGCATCTGATTTGCTGCGTACATATGTCAACACTGTGAGTCTAGGCCAGATATGAAAGGGTTGGGGGTGTATTCTAGTCAGACTGCACGCCTCCTGTCAGCCAGCAGGACAATGGACAGGAAGACTGTGACTCTCTTTGATCCTTGGTGAGGTTGGGTAAAAACTCTCCAGCCTAGGAAGGCCCAAGAAGGAGGCTCCCAGGAAACAAACTTCAAGACCACGCTGAGCAACAGAGGTTCGAATCCCGGATCCGTGCTTGAAACCAATCTCAGAGATTAAGCCTGTTATAAATACAATAAGTATAATATAATACGTACATGCGGATCGTGCTCTTGCAAAGCCCAGCAGGAACATCCTCCCTTGAGAGACACATGTATAGGCGCATAATAAATGACCAATACAAAACAAAAAAGTGGTACATCAAAACAGAAGGCTCAGCCTCACACCAAGGTGTTGCAGACCAAAAGGCCTTTAAAGTGGGAAGCCGGGGGTGGGGGAGGGATTAGACAGTCATACAGAGCAGAAAGGAATGGAGGAAGATTCATTCCATCCAGGCATTGGAATGGAGGATGGGTTCCTCCATTCCTCCATCTCGTTTTTCTGTGTAATCCTTTTCCTCCCTGTCTCCTCCACCTCCTGCACAGCAAAGCACATTGGGCATGATACAAGAAGGGAAAGGTCGCTTGTTACCTTAACACACATTGGACCCTTTAAAGCAGGCTTGCTTTCATCTGATGCCTCGTGAGCATTTACCTTCATAAGGAAGGGGCCTCCACTCCTTCTTTGATTCCTTTTGGGCCTACGGGACAACACACATTAATTTGGACCCCGTTGAAGGAGCAGTCCCGGTGGTCTGAGGTGAAGACCGGCATTACAAGGCACAGGCAGTCTGTGTTCCCTCTCCATCCCCGGGGCATTTGGGGGTCTGGCTTCTGTTGTGGATAAACAACGTACTCTCTGCCAGCTGCACAGCTACCCAGGCTACTCACAGGATGTGAAGGACACCTGCAGGTGCCAGTCAGCCTCCCTTGTGTGGGAGTGAAGAGGAAAAGGACCAATCTTGTTACTGAGCCCTTGCATTGAGACTCACAGCACCCATGCAAGCTCGGCAGGTTGATTTCTGCATTCTATAGTCCAATGAGTTTAAAAGCCTTCGACCTGCTGTTCTGAGTTTGGTGCTTTTTCAAACTTATTTGAGCCACTGTTTGCATTCATCAAACCAGCTTGATGTTGCAATGAACCAAGCAGAGATCATCACGTATTCAGCTTGACCAACCATCTCGCCACTGCAGATGACTTTGAACCATCTCGTCTTGATCTCCGCATCGAACCATGAGCATGTTTTCACCAATCCAAGTTCGGCTGTCACTTGGGAAGGTCGGTTTGAAAGGAAGGAAGTCAGCCACGCCAGTGCCCAGTCCGTCATGCCAAATGTATCACAGAGACAATTTATGAGGATGGCGTGGTTGACCCTGTCAAACGCAGAAGAAAGATCGAGAAGGATCAGAACAGAGGGAGAATTAAAGTCCAGGTTTAGTTCAGGTCTTCACGGATGTTCATGAGAGCAGTTTCCGCGCCTTTGGATGCTCTGAAGCCAGAGCCAGACTAGTGGTCGTGGAGGGAGCCAGTTGATTCAGTGGATGGGTCAGTTGGGGGATGACCAACTTCTCCATGAGTTTGTCCAAGAAAGGGGTGATGGAGATAGGGCGATAGTTAGCCGGGCATGAAGGGTCCACAGATGTTTTTTTTAGTAGAGGTTGCACAAGAGAGTACTTGAGGGGTTGTGGGAAAGAGCCAGTGGCAAAGGAGTGGTTTCAGAGGTCAGCCAAGGATGGGACGAGAGAGGAGATGATAGTTGTCCTTGATAGTTCTGGAAGAGCAGGGGAGCACCTGATTGGAGGAGACTTTCATAGAGCAGACTACTCTAGAGACCTCATCTGGTGCAATGAGGGAGGAGGAGGCAAGAGTAGGGGGAGAATAGGAGGGCCAAGGGAGGCGAGAGAAGAGGGGGTGGGGGCAGTGAGGACGGGATGTCCTGAGCTTTATTGGAGAAGTAGGAGGCAAATGCAGTGCAGAGGGCCAGGGAGGGAAGAGGAGAGGAGGAGACTGCAGTAGGATTGGCGAGTTCCTTGCAGATTGTAAAGAGTACAGCCATGTTGTTAGTTGCCCCAGAGATGAAGGCTTGGACGTGAGCCCTTTTCTTGGAGCGAATGACGAGATGATATTGTGTTTCAGAGCAGCCAAGTCAGAGTCCTGCCAAGAGTTCCCTTTGGAGGCAGGCTTCATGCGGATCCTCATGGCAGGGGCAAGGATGTCCAAAGTGTTAGAGATGGAGAGGTGGAGGTTAGCCAGTGCATAGTCGCTAGAAGAGCCAAAGGTAGGGGTGTGAGGGAGGATGAAGATGGCAGCAAAATACATCAACTGACACACACTTCATCGGTCGAATGATGGAGAAGGAAACTGGCAGTGCGGGTGGGTAAAGGCATCATCAGGGGGCCAGGGAGCTCAAGATGGAAGGAAAGGGGAGAGTGGTTAGACCAGGAGAAAGGAGTAGTAAGAGGGTTGGAGAGAGGAATAGCTGATGGGATGAGAGCATCCAAGGTGTGTCCGGCAGAGTGGGTTGAACCAGAGGGAAGAATTGTGAGGGAAAGAAAGTCACAAAGGTCACAAAAGAGTACAGTGGCGAAATCCAGAGAATCAAGATGGATATTAAAATCCCCAAGGAAGAGAAGTTTGGGGGAGGAGGACAGGAGAGAGGAGGAGAGGTCTACCCATTCTGAGAGGAAAAGGGGAGTAGGTCGAGGGAACCTGTAGATAGTGGCGAGCGTGAAGGAGAGGGTAGGAGAGACAGACACCTGCAGACAAGGCTTTAAAAGAGGAGTAGGATTTAGTGGGAATTATGGTGGCTGGAACCCACTCAGGGAAAATCAGGGACACTCCGCCTCCAGACAGGGTGGGCCTGGGATTGGAAAGGATCTTGTAGCCCTCAGGGAGAAGGGTGTCAAAAGCAGTGACAGAGCTAGCTTTGAACCATGTCTCAGTGGGAACAAGAATGTCAAGGTGAAGATCTTCAAGAAGGAGACAGATGTCAGAGGAATGTTTGACAGCGGAGCGAGAGCTGAGGGTAGCTAAGTGAAGTTGGTTGCCCCTTTAAAAGTTTTCCAAGGGGGATACAGGGATGGTGGACTAACCTCGGCTGGGGAAGGAAGACAGTGGGGCAACAGGCGGATGGGGGAAATTGAAAAGAGATGGTAGATGCCTGTCAAGAAGGAGGAGGTTGGGCTGAGAGTCACGGGCCATGATAGTGCCATTACGATAGACATTGATGATGCACCTGGGTGATGGGAAGTGAGTGTGCCAAGAGCACTTCCCATCTGGTACCACCATTAATGGGTGAGGAAGAGAAAGGGGAGAGGACAGAAACCATATGGGGAGTCCATAGGTCAGGAGAAGGAACGGCAAAGAGAATGTCAGTGATAGTCTGTGTGGAGGAAGTATTGACATAGGTGTCTGCAATGGGCAGGCCTGGGTTGGAGATCAGGAGAGCCTTCTTAAATGCCTTCCTTCCATACTCCGAGTGAGAGGGAGGATAGGTGATGGAGAAGCAGTTTGAGTAGATAGGAGGGATGGAGAGAAGCAAAGGGATGAGGGAGGGGGGATCAAAGGGTACGCAGAGGAGGGAGAGGGACAGAACTGCACACTACACAACATAACTCACCAAGCGGCCTAGCAGCCAAACAGAGCAGAAAAACCAGTAATATAAGAAAAACAACAGGATCCTAAGGAGGGCAGCAGAGTTAGGGGTACAAGAGAATGAGGTTCAGACATACATGAGGACTGTCAGAACACCGACATTTATCACAGAAAATGCCCAAATTTAAAATTCATTAAGCACAGATAAAATGCCAAGAGTAAGAGAAAGCAAAACACTATGAACACAGTAGGCTGATGAGGAAAAAGATTAGGGAGACACAGTGAGATTTCACAGGTTAGAATGCACTGTATGGTAGAGAGAAGACAACAGAGGGGGGTATGTCCTGAAAGTGTCAGTGTGCCTAAGAGGGAGGAAGAGTGGCACTTAGGCCCCGCCTCCAGGTCTGGTAGAAGGAAACATCATGATATGGAAAGTGAGCAGGAGGTAAACGCTTACCAAAATGGAGAAGAGTCACAGCACCACACTAAGCAATGGCAGAAGAGCAGGCACGGGGAAAACATTAGTGAGGCCTTCTCGGCGGCCAGCTACCGCCTGCCAGCTCCCTGATTGGCCCTGAAGGTGATCTGATTGGCCAATCAAACTGGAGGCAGGGCAGGCATCCGAGCACTTCGGTGCTCAAGGGGAGGCAGCAGCCATGTTGGGAAGTGAAATCATTCACTCATTTAATTATCCTCACATTTGTATTCCTTCCTCCTTGCCTGCTGCACCCTTCTACCCTTTCTGTCTGCCTTCCTCTCGACATATCCATGCATCCTTAAGCGTGCCTGTCTGTGTGCATGAACTAAGAACATGTTTTCACGATACAGCAGTCTGAACCCATTGATTTGTCAGTGCTTGTTGTGTCTGTCTGCTGTGCTAAATTGTATTACACCCATGTTATTTTGAGTGTATTAGTCCATGCATATTATTGTTGGTCATGGTGTGGACTTGTATGCAGTGCCAGGTGTGTATGGCTACTGTGCTGAATTGTATTCTGCATGTGTTATCCAGAGTTTATTAACCCAACTATATTACTGTGAGTGAATAAGAGTTGTTGTTGTTCTTGGTCTGCTCATAGTGTGGGCTTGTATGTGGTTACCTGTGGTGTATGAGTGTTGTGCTGAATCCGATTCCGTGCATGTTATTCCAAGTTGATTTGAGAGTACTAGACATAGTGCGTCGTTTTTACTGTCTTGCTTGCAGTGGATTCTCTTGAGTGATTTGTTGTTGTTCTTGGTCTGCTCATTGTGTGGGCTTGTATGTGGTACCTGTGCAAGCGATTCCGAGTCTGTTCTCTTAGATGTATTGTTTTGAGTGTACTGTTGTTTGACATGGCATGGGCTTGTATGCATTGCCTATTGGGTCTAGCTCTGGACTACCCGAGAACATATGCTCTGCCGCAGATGTCTTCTCTATCCCTGACTAGTGTGTGCCACCATGCTGAGCAGCAGCCCAGCTGCTGAGTACCGGATGTGACGTCATGCTAATCCGGATATACAAGGGGTAATGCCAAATGATAAATGTGTCTGGTGCTTAGGTTAAAGTGATACCGGTTGAGTTAACCCAGAGGTGGCATCGGGGTTACAGGTACTTTGCACTATTGTTAATGTGTGTCGAGTGGCACGATCTGTCTCTGACCCTTAGGCAGAATACATTTCTATGCAGAAAGACATGGGTTTTTACTGTAGGAGGTGAATAACACAAGCCCTTTTCCCATCACACAATGACCTTCTTTGACTGACCTGGCAAAGAAAAAGTAATGGAAAGTTGGCACCAGTTTCAAGGTTAAGCAATCTTGAACGGTGGAGAAAATAACTTAAGCGATTAAGGAAACGGACAATAATGATTTGGATCCTACTTTGTTAAAGATTAACTATTACGACCGCACATTGCCAACAGTTTACACAATGCTTACAACATTGGGAAAAGATTGCGATGGGTTTGTGTGCATATTTGGAGTTTATTAACTATGGAAGCATCGTGCCCTCTGAAGGATTGGCATTGAGGAAGTGGGTTTGTGCATATATTTCGAGTATAGTAACTATATTGCCCATATAAGAACAGATTTAGAAGCATGGAGAAGGGACCCCTGACTCATTTGCATCAAGAGTTTCATCAGACTCCCAAACTACAGAATGCCTCTCCGACAATTCAGATTGCCTAAAGGCTAACCAGCTCACCGCCCACTACCACTGGGAGGTGCCTCAGGCGCTCTTCTCCTACCAAGGACCAACCACCTCCTCTGCCTTGATAAATACTACGGTTGAAACACGCGTTGGCTTTTGATTTCACCTCTAAATTAGCACACTTTGCTAGACCTGTGATCTATGTGCCTTACCACATTAAGCCCTTATTGATGCAAATGAGTCATTAGTCCCTTCTCCATTATTTCTAAAATATCCAACAACGCAAGCAATCTAAGGCTACAACCTTGGTTAACAACCCACCACCAGTGCCATTACCAAGCATGGTTTATGACACCAGCTAGCAACTAACCCACTGGGAACATTGGAGTTTTGGTTCCCCGACAAACCCTGTGCCAGGACGCAGGTACTATTACATCCACCTACTAAATCTTGCCGGTTGCGCAGGCGACCGCCATCCTTTGAACTCCAAGCAGTTGAACCCATGTCTAAAAGAGGTTAGAAATGTGTAATTATGTCTGTTCTGTAGGGAGGTCGAGGAGTGAAACGCGTTCCTCCCAGCTCTCCGGCCTCTTAGACTTTTCTTTAAGCTTCACCTCAGCCTCTTTATCTCCCAGCTTGCACTGCTCTTGTTCTCAGAGCTTCTCGCTGCACTGATGACTCCACCCCCAATCTCTGGCAATTCACTTTATCAGACAGATCTCTCTACGGCTTGGATTCCCACCATTCACTTAATTCGGCCTCTGCAAGACCTTGGAGGTCTGCATTCACTTGGTTTGATCGCCTCATGACCTGGCGTCTTAGAATTAAGTTAGTTAGGACTCTCCACACAATTGGTTCTCAGATTTAAGTCTCCCCTTGACCTGGTTCTTAGGATTCACTGTCTTAAGTCTCCCCTTGACCTGGTTCTTAGGATTCACTGGCTTAAGTCTTTCCATGATCTGGTTCTTAGGATTTCCTAGCTTAAATCTCCCCTTGACCTGGTTCTTAGGATTCACTGGCTTAAGTCTCTCCATGACCTGGTTCTTAGGAGTTACTGGTTTACGTTCTCCTTGACCTGGTTCTTAGGATTAACTGGCTTAAGTCTCCCCTTGACCTGGTTCTTAGGAGTCACTGGGTCTCATTACGAGTTTGGAGGTAGCCATGCCGTTTTTAGCGGCATGGCTACCCCTAAACTTAGGTCCGGGTCCCGGTACATCCCCATTCCTATTCGAGCCCCCATAGGGCTCAATTGGAATGGGGAGGATGCTAACAACGGTCCCGTTAATGACGGGACCATTGTTAGAATCCTGTTCTGCTAGCAGGGTGCCGCTCTGCACGTCTGGTCTGACCAGGCATACAGGGCGGCCCCACAAGCAGAACTCGTAATGAGGCAGTGAGGCAACAACGGCACCAGTAGCAGTACCAGCGCCGTTGTTGCCTTACCGCCAGGGTCGTAATGAGGCTCACTGCCTTAAGTCTCTCTGTGACCTTGGTTCTAAGGGTTCACTTGGTTCTAAGGGTTCACTTCATACGGTTTCTCTGTGGCTTTGTCCTTAGGATTCCCTTGATTAGGTCTCCTCAGGATCCTAGTTCTCAGCATTCAGCACTTAGGTTCTTCCCAGTCCTCTGGCAGGCTTCACGCTCTGACATCATGGTCCGTAAAGCAAGCGGCAATATACCTGCTCCGAGAGGAAGTGTTAAGGTGTCTGGCCTTATGCTCCTGGTCTGCTGATGCTCTTTCTGGCCCCACCCAGCTCAATTTATAATGTCTACGTTTATTCTTTATACTGGCATTTACGATTGGCTCAGGTCACCACGGCTTTATCTTGTGGTGTGGAATTGGGCTCTTCATTCGGTTTCCCCAAACTGATCTTTAAATTCATAGTCACAATCCTCTCTTTGTTGGTTAATAAATAAATCTGCCTTGCCCGCTGTTCCACAGCTTCATGGGTGCTATCCAATGTTGTTACCATCTGGGTCCTCTCTTGCAGTGCATTGTAAGTCTGTAGCATTCTGCGTCCTTTAGCAACTGACGCGCCATCTTCTGCATCTCTCTGTCTCTGGGCCTGGTTTATGGTTACTCCACCTGCAGCCTCCACCCATTGGGTAAGCGCAAGTAGAATTCTTTGCTTCTGTGTGATGCAGAGCTTCCCGCCAAGTTTCAGAGTTAACATCTGTGCTGTTCGATAGGTGCTGAAATGCTTCTTGCTATTATCCTGCCTGCTGGGGTTCTGGGCTTTAAAGACTATAATGGTGGTGTTTTGGGCATGCCTGTTGGTGGGGTTTGGACCCTACTGATGGTGGCGTTTTGGGCATGCCTGAACGTGGGCTTTTGAGCACAGCCGAAGGTGGGTTTTCAGACACCACTGATGCAATGGTACAGCATTTGCTGGGGCTGGTGAGCCTGCAGCATCCCCCTCTTTCCCCCTCTGGTAGACACATCAGCTAGTGAGCAGGCCCACCCAGTCTCTTGCGGCTCACACCTTTACATATTAGAATGAGGAGTTCTGTCAACTCACCGCACTAATATTAGATGTATAGCGTGTGAATGTAGGTTGGAGCAATAGTGTGCTGTACAGAGGCGACGCACTTGGTTACAAGTAAGTGCGGGTAGTAGAGGAGCTCAGAAGGGTACGGGACCAAATGAGGGTGGGGGCGCCAGGGAAGAATTAGGCTTCATCGTAGTGATCAGAGACTGGCGCAGTGTTGTTCAGGTCCTACTTGAATGGTAAGGTGGAGGGGCCAGGTTTAGGTTTGTTGGAAGGCCAGAGTTGCTATGTAACCTTAAGGCACTGCTAGTATTAGGAAAGACTGATGGGGCCTTCAAGAGGGATGGACCGTGACTAAGTCTCTATGGAATACAGGCTGCTAAAGTCAATGTGTTGAAGTTGCATGTGTCACTACAGTAGGCGACTGGAGGCCTGCAAGGTCCAAAAATCTGTAGGACACCTAGAATTCACCTGCAAGAGCATTTGACCATGCAGGATCTTTTGCCAGAGTTGGTCAGTGTCTTTGTTGCGAGACAAGAAGCAAGCCCAGAGGGTATGAGTGCTGCAGGACCTACAGACACAGAAGGAGTTTCTAGGAAGATACAGCTGGGTATCCATGGGAAACCTACCAACCAGTGTTGCGGAATGTGGACATGTAGGGCTGACGCTGCAGGAGAGTCTGGGGTGGGCGTTTACTGGAAGGTCGGGAGATGTGTCGAGTCCTAGAGCAAGAGGGGAAATAGTATGGCCGTTCTGAGCTTCTCGTGATGCTCGGGCTGCTGGATTTCTTTTTTTTAAATATGTTTATTTTAAACCAAAGCAGGACAAAATTATAAACAACATTGCGTAAAGGTTACACTTTTGATAGTTCACTTTAGTTCATACCCCTCGGCCCCCTCTCTCCCTCCCCTCCAATCTCCAGCCATCCCCCCCAGTTCCCTCGTTCGGTGGGCTCGTCCATGGCCCTTGCTACTCAGGTGGGCTCCCCATCCTTCAGGGCCCATTGCACATTGAGCGGTTTAAATGTTAAAGCGGGGAAGCACTGGTCGTAGTCCAGCACCGGAGCCCATTCTGGAAGCGGTGCAGCACCCCTGGCCTTGCTGTGGTCACTTTTTCCGCGATCAAGATGTCCCATAGCTTACCCCACCAGTGGGCTATACAAGGGCCGTCCGGGGAATTCCAGAAGCGGGCTAGCACAGTTTTATCTGCCAAGAGGCATTGCGTTACCAGTTTTGCTCTGTTTCTGGAGCGGGGTAAACCCCGGGGGTTGGGACCGCCAGGAGGACAGTTTCTAGGGCGGTCTGAGGTTATCTGCCAGGCACGGACGTGTGCCAGCTGTGCGGCTGCTGGATTTATGGGGCCATACAGGTGATGTCTGTGGGGGATCACGAGGGTGTAGTTGTAATGGTAGACAGAGTATTGTGGTTCTTGGTGCGCCCTTGAAAGAACCTTGTCTTCAGAGCTAAGTATAGACGGTGTGTGGATGTAGCGCTGCCGATTCCTTGTTTACAATGGTGGGGTCCTGTGGGTTGGCACAGGACGGCAGAAGAGTGGCACACGACGGTATGGAAGAATTGTGGAGGCTGAGGAAGCGACTGACTCGTAGTTGACTGAGGAGTCCCGGGTGCGTTTGTTATCCTGGCAGGAATAAAGCGAATTTCAGGAAAGGGGTGTTTTTCTTGTGGAGGCAGGACAGGAGGGGTCATGTGGTCTGTTATATCATGGCGTTCATGGGTCAGGGTGTGCCCCTGCGGTCACTATATTGCATATGGCTGGCGTTTTTTTCTCCTTTGGTAAATGGTTCTGTGGTTAAGAACCATTGGGGGTAAGGACGGTTGAGTGTTGAGCTGGAGTGCATGGGTGTAAGTGGAGGCCGTTGTCAGAAAGCACTTGTTGCTGTCCTGCTGCTTGGGTTGGGTAGCACGTGACACTCCTTGGGGGAGTGGCTGATTATCTTTGGATCTGGTGTTAAAGTGTCTTCAATGGTGGTGGGAGAGGTCTGCCCGGCCTTGAGAATGAGGTGTGTATGTGTCATGGGGCGAAGTGAAGCTGGGTTGGGGCACATTGCAGACTGGTCCACAGGCTGCTGACTGTGTGACGCCGATGGGAGGGCTCCTGCTGAAGGATTTTTGGAATCTTTCAGGATAAGGGTGCAACATGTTGCAGGAAAGCACTTTCGACAGCAGGTTGGTTCCAGGGTGCACGAGTGTGGGGTGTTGCTGAGGATGAGAATGTATTTTGGGTTTGGGCTGAGACTGGAAAGAGTTTAACGTGCATTCCTGGTTTTTCACTTCACTCATGTTTTTTCTTAGATACATAGTCAGGTTTGGGTGCACAACCTGTATGTCTGTTAAGAGTAAAACATACTTCTTTTTTTTAGCCCTCCACCCCCGCTCAGATTTAAAGGAACACAGTGTTACAGTGTTCGTATAAGCCTTAAGAGACAGACACTGTGTCACGTGGGTAGCGTCACGTGACGGGGCATGCAAGGGGGAGGGAACGTTAGAATTCAGAATCCGTTGTGCAAGCAATAAAGATAGACGTGTGCACAACCTCGGCGTGTCTGTCCTTATTATTGTGGCCCACCCGGGTCTAACAACTGTCGACGAGGTGTTCTACTGGACCGCCGAGTCCTCCTCCTCCTCCTTTATCCTCCGGCTATGATCCCGCTCAGCAATACGCCACAGGCACTTCCAGCCCGCTGGCGCCCGCGCCTGATCCCAGGCCCGCCTCCTCCAACGGATCGATCCCGGCCCGCTTCACATCGCCGGCGAGTGTGATCCCACACCCGCCCCTCCTTCTCCATACTGCGACCTGATCCCAGGCCCACCCTCCCACTGTGCACGCGCAAACACAAACACGTGCGCCACTGGCAGGCAGCCAAACCAAAGGCCGCCCTCCTCCTTCTCCTCCATCAGCATGAGCAAGCCACGTGCATAGCAGCATGGCCGATCCCGGGCCCATCCATCCAAGCAAAGGGGCACATGATCCGAGGCTCAACCCCTCCTCAATCCAGGGCATCCCTCATCTCCACGTGGCTCATCCACCAGCGATTACTCCATGCAGGTGAAGCCTACTCGTCCAGGGTGCGCGTAAAGTACCCCACGCATCGACTGCACGGCAATCCGCCAGCGGTCGCAACCAACGCCTAGCAGACTCCTGAGATAGGTGGGTGACACCCTGCACCGACAGCAACCGCATACGACAGCAGGCCCAAGCCCATTCCACCTGCTGTACACCCAGCTCACCACCGCCACCTCACCATGAGTTCGCCCCAAGATCAGCAAGCTCCAAACCCAAGAGCTCCTACAGGGAACACGGCGACCACTGCATGGCGCATGCCCCCCCTTTCTCCATGATGCCCCAAGCGGACAAGGGCCCAAGGTGGGTTGAGTGGTTAGAAGACTTTAATACCTTTATTGATGCCGCGGGGGAAGAAAAGTCACCAAGACTACGCAGCATGTTTTCAAACCTAGCAGGGAATGACATCAAAGTCCTGTTAAAAACCATCACGACAGCTGAACAAGCTGACTTCCCAGCATTAATCGCATCACTGAACAGAAGACTGGTAATTGAGCCCAACAGGGACTATGAAAGGTACATATTTAATCAGTGCACGCAAAGGATCGACAAGACCATTGATGAATTCATCATCCGCCTACGAATAAAAGGAGCTAACTGTCAATTCCATGCCTTCTCACTTGATTAGGCCATACGTTTGAGAGTAATCGAGGGGTGTATATCCCAGACCCCAAAGAAGCAACTCCAAAAAAAGCCGATCACCATAGAATAAGGCTAGGATTCTAGAAAGGGTCGAAAAACAAGTGGCACCAATTCGACGAAACAAGACAAGAATGAAATGATAGCGGCACTGCAGTCCAACACCATCAGACCAATGGAAAGAGGCACCAGTCCCAGTTTTTCCATGACACCGAGAACCCAATGTCAATGTTACCACTGTGGGATGGCCTTCCCTCATGCAGGGACTTGCCCCGCACTATCCCAAATATGTGAAAACTGCGGCAGAGAGGGACACTTACAATCAGTTTGCAGGGAAGGCAGACCATTTCCGACGCAAAGACCACCTGTTGCCCCTCAATTCAAAATACCCAACAGAAACCCACAAGCCCAAGCCTAAAAAACACGACCATATCACCAAAACCCAAGAAGGTACGTCAGAGTGGTCGAAGATGTCTACCCGACTGATGAGACCCAGGGAAGTGAAGGATGCGAGCAAGTATCCCACATCAGAGATGAATATGATAGACCCCCAACACATCACACCCACTACGAAGCGGACCAACAAAGTGTCGAATATGAAGTCGATCAGTATGACCAATATCCTCATGACGAATACGTCAATCTTATCATGGACAAAGGAGAAGCCCGTGAAGCACCCAAGATACCGGTAGACATAGGAGGGAGAAACCTAGTTTCCTAGTTGACTCAACGGCCACCGTCAACATAATGGGTGAGAAGGAGTTCCACCAAATTCCTAAAAAACCGACCCTGACGCCATCTGAGTCCAAGATATATCAATGAGGCACTGCAACTCCTCTACAAACAATTGGCTCCTTCGGTCGTCGCCTCATCCACGACAGCCACTACACCACGACAAACATTCACGTCATCCGCAGCCCGACCAAAGGAAGATGCCTCCTCAGCTACAGGACTGCCTACTGCCTACGACTCATAGATATACATGTGCAAGAAGGCGACAAAATCCACTCGACAAAACCAACACCGGAGACTAGAGAGAGCGTGTTCAATGTTAGACCACAGTCCACGCATACAGACACAATGTCAAAGACACCATCATGAAAGAATTCCCCCTCATCTGCAAAGGCCTAGGGAAACTAAAAGGACCCCCAGTGAAACTCCATATAGATCCCAATGTCCGACCCGTGCCATAGCACCCAAGGAGGGTTGGTTTCCACCTCCACGCCGCAGTGACAGCCGAACTCAGCCAACTCCTGGAAGACAGAATAATCGAACCAGCCACAGGCCCGACCCCATGGGTCTCCCCACTGGTAATAGTGCCAAAGGACGGAGGATGACTCAGACTCTGCGTGGACATACGAATAGCCAACACCGCTATTCAGCGCGAACGGCACCCAGGCCCCAGAATCAAGGACATGATTGTCCAACTGAATAAGTCCACCCTCTTCTCCAAACTAGATTTGAACCAAGGGTACCACCAGATGGTACTTCACCCCAAGTCGAGAGGAATCACATTTGCCACGCACGATGGACTTTTTCGCTACAAGCGTCTAAACTTCGGCATATCATCGGCTGCAGACATTTTTCATGAAGCCATCAGACAAATCATTCGGCCAATCAAAGGGGCACTGAACTATAGTGATGACATTCTTGTGTACGGGCAGTCAAACAAGGAACATGATGTTGCCCTTCGGGCCACATGCAAGGCCATCCAAGATGCTGGCCTCACCTTGAATGTTGACAAGTGCTGGTTCAGCAAAAGCAAATTAAAATGTTTCGGTCACATATTCTCCGCAGATGGAATGACCCCAGACCCAGACAAAGTAGCAACTATCTTCAACATACAAGAACCGAAACAAATAGCGGACATACGATCCTTCCTGGGCATGGCAGGATACTGCGCAAGGTATATACCGCATTATGCCACAATCACCGAACCACTCTGGAAACTTCTCCAGAAAGACATGCTCTTCGCCTGGACAGCAGAATGCCAAGGGGCATTCGACACCATCAAGCAATCCTTAGCAGAAGCCAGAAAACTGGCGACTTCGACCCGGACTGGTACACTGAAATAGTAGTTGACGCAAGCCCAGTGGGGCTGGGAGCTATACTCGCCCAGACCAACGGAGTTGACACACACCCGAGACACGTAGTAGCATACACCAGCAGGGCACTGGTGCCTCCCAAGTCTGCATACCCCAAGCAAAAAAAAGAGTCTGGCGGCAGTCTGGGCGTGTGAACATTTTCACAATTTCATAATAGGGAAGAGATTCAACCTCATCACGGACCATCAAGCCCTACTTTCACTGTTTGGAAACCCACGAACAAAGATGCCCCCCAGAATTGAATGGTGGGGCATTCGCCTACAAGGATACGGTTACCACATCATACATCGCCCGGGGGTGAGCACAACCCAGCTGACTATTTGTCGAGACACCCCACAGGAAAGCCAATACCAAGACAGGGTGACATGGAGTACATAAGCTACATCACCACAAGTGCGTTACCTCCAGCAATATCACTGGAAGCCGTTGCACTCGTGTCAGCAGCGGATCCACCATCCATGGCCCTGGCGATTGAACTCACTCAACACAACAAGTGGAAGTACTACAGGAGGTCACTGACAACACACCCAGGTGCAAACTGAGATGAACTAGAGAGGCTCGCAAAAGTCCAAACAGAGCTGGCCGTAAAAGACAAAGCCATACTCCTCAGAGGGTACAGAACAGTAATCCCAGCGGCCCTACGGTCAGAGATAATCAAGACAGCCCACGAGGGACACCGGGGAGAAGACAACACCAAACATCAACTACGCTGCCACGTGTGGTTCCCTTTCCTTGACGCTCTAGTTGACCGATGGGTAAGAAACTGCATGGCGTGCCAATGCACAGCAAGAGCCGAAACACTGATACCCCTACAGCCGACACAGATACCTGAACACCCATGGAAAAAAGTGGCGGTGGACTTTTATGGTCCCCTAGAATCAGGAGAATACCTACTCTTATTCATTGATGAACATTCAAGGTTCCCAATCGTAAAGAGATCTTCATCCACAGCCTTTGCCCAAGTCGCAGCTGTCTTTGACGAAGTCGTGAGTGAATGGGGCATACCTGACGTCATCAAGTCAGACAATGGCCCGCCCTTCTGCGGCCACGATTTTACAACATTCACCAAGCATTTGGGTTCACGCACCAGAAAATAACACCTCTATGGCCACAAGCCAATGGGATGGCCGAGGGATTCATGTCATCGATCAAAAAGACATTACGAAGAGCCAGACTAGAAAATGTTGACCCCCACCAAGCCTTATGCAGGATGCTTCGAGATTATCGAAATACGCCACATGAGGCCACAAACAAGGCCCCGGCCGAACTCATGGTAAAGTACCAAGTTTGCACACCAATCATACGACATCTGATAAACAAAACAGAAGCAGATCCAGAAATCCTAGAGAGAGACGCAGAGAGGAAAGAACTAGCCCGCATCCAGACAGACGAAAGGCGAGGAGCATGCCCAAAAGACTTTCAAGTGGGAGATGAAGTGTTGGTACAACAGGCAACAGTCAAGAAGACTGATTCAAGATTCGCCCCACAGCCACTACAAGTCACGGCAATCAAAGGGACCATGGTGACTGCTGAAAATGAAGAACGAGAAATAACACGGAACAGCTCACAGTTCAAGCTCACAGCAACCAAGGAAAATGAGAGACTTCAGCCCCCAGATCCTGAACCCATTTCAATAGATCCTCGAGACACACTATGGACGCCTCTGAGATTCTCACCTCGTCCAGGAACAAAGAGAACAGAGAGGCCAGACGAGGATCCAGGAGAAGGCACCAGCAGCCGACGCCAACAAGCCGAGAAGAAACAAGCACGCCTGGTTGAAGAATGTTGAGAACGCTCTAAGGACATTTCGTCCAGGGGTGATGTTAAAGTGTTCGTATCTCCTTAAGAGACTGACACTGTGTCACGTGGGTAGCGTCCCGTGACGGGGCACGCAAGGGGGAGGGAACGTTGCAATTCAGAATCCGTTGTGCAAGCAATAAAGATAGATGTGTGCACAACCTTGGCCTGTCTGTCCTTATTATTGTGGCCCACCCGGGTCTAACACACAGCTCTTGTAAAATAAATGAACACTAATTTCAGCCCAGTCCCAGTGCTTGCTTTTTCCCTCCACCCTCTATGTATCCAGTAGTTCTACATCCTGTTTCATCCCAGCCAGTGTAGAATGTGAGCGAGATGCACACATCTTAATCAATGCAGGAAGAAGGGGGGCCTCTTTTAGCAAGGTAGAACATGAAGCCCTGCTCGGCTGGGCTTGGCCACTTGAATACCCACAATCCTTTGCACAATTACACGAGGGTATGTTTTCATGCCAAGATGAACGAATAAATACATTCCTGTAATAGTCTACAGTTCGGCTAAAAATGTGTCTTTCCATCCAACATTAATGATCTCTTTTCACGATACAGCTACGATATGTTACACTAATATTGAAAACAAGCATTGACAATACCAACAGTTTAGGGTTTTGTGTAGGCATGGGAAAGAAACTTGCCAGGTGCTGCTGTAGTGGTGTTAACTGGCTGTTTACAGTAGTAGGTGCAAAATGGGGACAGTCCCTGGGCATCTAACAGCAGTGCCTGGCAAATGGCTAATGCTTATACCCAAGTCAAGACTGTTAGCTTTGCCAATGCTTTTTTTAACATGACTTCAATGAATGCTTGCAAATCGAGTGGCTGAAGGCAGACTTGGTTAAGACATTTTTATTACACCAGTAGATTGTTTACAGCTCCATTTAAGTCATTAAATCTGAGAAGACTGCTAAAACACTGGCAGGCACTTTGAGTGCAAGGTTTGATGGTAAGGCTTGAACAAAGCAGGCTCAAAGTGTACTCAGGAGGAGATGTGTTGGGCAGGGAGGGGCAGGAATTGCGTGGAAATGTCCTTAGGGATAATCATGGCCCTGGGCAATCAATGGGTGGGCAAATAAGCAAACAACACCTACACGCTGGGTGTCCCTCCTCATTTGCCATTTCTGCCTATCTGTGTTCTAATGCAGTAGTTTTGCTGCACCTAATAGCCCAAGCTGAAAACAGGAAGTCAGCCGTCTGGATTGCCAGGTTATTTAGCACATACTTTTGAGGGAGGGGCACAGGCATGTTTGGAAGCAATCAGTCTAACCGAGGAAAGCTCTGTCTACCTGGAATATAGACGAAATATCTTCCCAGTCGCCCATTTCACGGCCATATGGGCTGCAAGAGATACAGTGAGCCCCTGCCCGCTCTGCCCGCTTGCTACTGAAATAATATGTGTTTTCGAATGTGCTTTGAAGGGGGAAACCATTTTCACAAACAAAGCAAATTTCCATTTGATTTAATTTGATTAAAAACAGAAAGACACACATCCCTGTAGCTGGTCATTGTGCCATCTGAGGTGCCACAGGTTTCTGGAACGCGTACTGGGTACCATTGGGGGCCTTTACGTGGAACCCCAAGATACATAACTCCATTACCACTCCATGTGGGACTCTCTGGATGTAGGTGTTTGGGTTGTGTAATGTGCTCCGCTGTGGAGGTGTTCCAGTACACAATTAGAAGAGTTCTTGCAGTATTTCACTCCTTTCAATCAGTACAATAGCATGGTTGCCAAAATGCCCCATTCCATTCCGTAAGTGCTTAACCAGTCCTGGTTTATTCCTTTGCCACCTGAGATTTGTAGTTCCACTCTTCCCATTATAAAAACTCAGACTACAAGTCACAGAACACAAAGAAAAAAACAGGACTGGATAAGCAGCTACAGAATGGAATGGAATCATGTTGTCATCTACGTAATAGCCTGTCTGCAGAGAAATGGCCACGCTCGGCTTCACAACCCTTAAAAAATGCGAGGGCAGATGTGTGCTCGTTCTTCAATAAAGACCAACTCCTATCAGTACTCGTTTGAAGTTAAGTCAGTACCGGGATAGGGTTTGGGCAACTTGACTGACGTGACAGAATCATGTGCATTAAGCAGCGCGGAAGTCACACCTCGCCCCTCCTTT
The DNA here is from genome assembly GCF_040938575.1 of Ambystoma mexicanum. NCBI lineage: Eukaryota > Metazoa > Chordata > Amphibia > Caudata > Ambystomatidae > Ambystoma > Ambystoma mexicanum. Next base: position 1,354,848,796 of record NC_090933.1, on the reverse strand, counting down.
CAGACTGTGCATACATGGTTCAGAAGGGGCTCCTCGGAGCTGTTTCAGGCCTGGGCTTCCTCCAATCAGTACCTTTTCTCATTTCCCCTTTGAAATCCCTTGCAGCGACACTTTCAATTAATATAAGTAACCAGATGTTCACTGCATGCGGGTCAATGGGATTTCCGTTGACCCAAGAGAAGTAATGGATGTTCCAAATACTGAAGCCCCAGGCACCCCCTCATTAGTGTGAAGCTCAACCCTCCCGAAAAAAGAGCGCCCATGTGCCTGCAACCTACTAACATGTCTTTCTTTCATCCGTCACGTGGCACTGCAATAACTGCATGCAAGTCCATGCAGTGGTGGGGCAGTCCTAGGTCACAGAGATCACATGGGAAGCTAGCTGCCTGCCCGTTGCATGTGCAAGCCTCGCGCTGACTCAGACGCAGAGGTAAGCCAGTGCTGTCCATTTCTGCATCTTTGGCAGCCAAATGCCAGTCCTTACTGCGCATCGCTGCCAGGTTTCCCTCTTCCACGCAGAATCTTTCAGTCAGTCCTGTGGTTTTTTTTCTCACTGCATGCTGGGACTTGTTGGCCCACCCTTGCAATGGAAAAAACTAAACTTGTGCGAGGCTATGTGTGTTTTGTTTTGTTGTTGCAGTGTATTGAAGTGGGTGCAGGTTTGGTGGGTTTTAGAGGTGTGGTTGTGTTTGGTTAGTGTTGGAGAGGTGAATGCAGACGAGTGAGATTTTTAGTGGGTTGGTTAGTGGCCTCGCTATCTAGATGTGATGCATGCCAATCTCCAAATTCTCTCTAGATGCAACCCAAACCAGCATTCACAATCCTGCCTAGATGCGACCCAAACCAGCATTCACAGTCCTGCCTAGATGCGACCCAAACCAGCATTCACAGTCCTGCCTAGATGCGACCAAAACCAGCATTCACAGTCCTGCCTAGATGCGACCCAAACCAGCATTCACAGTCCTGCCTAGATGCGACCCAAACCAGCATTCACAGTCCTGCCTAGATGCGACCCAAACCTGCATTCACAGTCCTGCCTAGATGCGACCCAAACCAGCTTTCACAATCCTGCCTAGATGCGACCCAAACCTGCATTCACAGTCCTGCCTAGATGCGACCCAAACCAGCATTCACAGTCCTGCCTAGATGCGACCCAAACCAGCATTCACAGTCCTGCCTAGATGCGACCCAAACCAGCATTCAAGTCCTGCCTAGATGCGACCCAAACCTGCATTCACAGTCCTGCCTAGATGCGACCCAAACCAGCATTCACAGTCCTGCCTAGATGCGACCCAAACCTGCATTCACAATCCTTCCTAGATGCGACCCAAACCTGCATTCACAGTCCTGCCTAGATGCGACCCAAACCAGCATTCACAATCCTTCCTAGATGCGACCCAAACCTGCATTCACAGTCCTGCCTAGATGCGACCCAAACCAGCATTCACAATCCTTCCTAGATGCGACCCAAACCTGCATTCACAGTCCTGCCTAGATGCGACCCAAACCAGCATTCACAATCCTTCCTAGATGCGACCCAAACCTGCATTCACAGTCCTGCCTAGATGCGACCCAAACCAGCATTCACAATCCTTCCTAGATGCGACTCAAACCTGCATTCACAGTCCTGCCTAGATGCGACCCAAACCAGCATTCACAATCCTGCTTAGATGCGACTCAAACCAGCATTCACAGTCCTGCCTAGATGCGACCCAAGCCTGCATTCACAATCCTGCCTAGATGCGACCCAAACCAGCATTCACAGTCCTGCCTAGATGCGACCCAAGCCTGCATTCACAATCCTGCCTAGATGCGACCCAAACCAGCATTCACAATCCTGCCTAGATGCGACCCAAGCCTGCATTCACAATCCTGCCTAGATGCGACCCAAACCTGCATTCACAATCCTGCCTAGATGCGACCCAAACCTGCATTCACAATCCTGCCTAGATGCGACCCAAACCTGCATTCACAATCCTGCCTAGATGCGACCCAAACCAGCATTCACAATCCTGCCTAGATGCAACCCAAACCAGCATTCACAATCCTGCCTAGATGCAACCCAAACCAACATTCACAATCCTGCCTAGATGCAACCCAAACCAGCATTCACAATCCTGCCTAGATGCAACCCAAACCAGCATTTCCAATCCTGCCTAGATGCAACCCAAACCAGCATTCACAATCCTTCCTAGATGCAACCCAAACCAGCATTCACAATCCTGCCTAGATGCAACCCAAACCAGCATTCACAATCCTGCACCCAAACCAAACCAGCATTCACAATCCTGCCTAGATGCAACCCAAACCAGCATTCACAATCCTGCCTAGATGCAACCCAAACCAGCATTCACAATCCTGCCTAGATGCAACCCAAACCAACATTCACAATCCTGCCTAGATGCAACCCAAACCAGCATTCACAATCCTGCCTAGATGCAACCCAAACCAGCATTCACAATCCTGCCTAGATGCATGCCTAGATGCAACCTAAACCAGCATTCACAATCCTGCCTAGATGCAACCCAAACCAACATTCACAATCCTGCCTAGATGCAACCCAAACCAGCATTCACAATCCTGCCGAGATGCAACCCAAACCAACATTGACAATCCTGCCTAGATGCAACCCAAACCAGCATTCACAATCCTGCCTAGATGCAACCCAAACCAGCATTTCCAATCCTACCTAGATGCAACCCAAACCAACATTCACAATCCTGCCTAGATGCACCCCAAACCAGCATTCACAATCCTGCCTAGATGTGACGCAAGCTAATATTCACAGTTACATCTAAATGTGGCGCTGGCTAATATTCTCAATAACAGCGGGGCAGGTGTTGGGGTATTGCAGAACACTTTATCATTGTTGGGAGAGGAAGGGAGAGCATTTGGGACACATTCTTTTAGAATAGGGGTGGCATCGGAAGGGAAGAGAATGGGGAAGGGCGAGCCGGACATTAGGAGGTGGGGGGTGGACATCTGGGAGGTAGAAAGACTATATTAGGCATTTGGGAAGGTGGAGAGTTGAGGGAAGGAGTTGGAGAAGGGGGATAGAAAGCGATGGGGTGCATGACATAGGTCTCAGGGTTTCTTTCTTTGGCAGATGCAGTGCAGGTGAGAGGTGCTGTGCCTCAGATATGGCTATGCTGCCACTCGTTCGGGAAGTGGGCGGGGGAACACGACGGGACTAAGGTGTTTGGGACGCAGCTGGGCTGCAGTTATGAGGAGGTTATGGTGAAATGGTCAAGGGTGGGGCCTGAGGTCGGATCCATTTTTGCCTATACTCGCAGGGTTACAGGGGGAAATGGGATTCCAGGGGCAATAGTAATACAGGGGGGGGGACCAACCTCATTAAGGTGCAGAGAGAGGCAGCCATGAAGAAGATGAAAAGGGACATCATGAGATTGAGGGGGGACTGGCCGGAAGTTCGGCTGTATCTAACCGAGTTGCTGAAGGGGCGCAGAGAGAACGAGGAAGAACGTGAATAAGGGAACGGGAATATGTTGCGCTGTGTGGGGGTGCATGATTTGGGGAACCCAGACATTCGATATGAAGCTATAAACTTGCTCAGTGGGGATGGCGTTCACCTCCCCAAGATGGGGAAAAAAGTATTATAAGCTTGAGATTAGGATGGCGTAGAGGAGGTTGTGGAAGGATTGAAGGGAATGGGCTGGGGGCAGGAATAACGCCTCTGGGTGGGGGCTTTCTGTGTACCGGGGGTACGGTCGTTGAAAGGATGGTTGGGGGAAGCCAGCAGGGTTATTGGTGCGATAAATGAGGGGGTTAGCACTGTTTGGATGGACAGGCTATCCCAGGGGTACAAGAATGGGGATGAGGTAGGGAATAAGGACGGGCGTTGGCTCAGGGAGAGGATGGAGGAGAAAGATGAGAAAGATGTTGGGAAAGTTGAAGGGGGAAGGAAGATGGAAGGGAGGGAATAGGGGTAAAGGGGGATTAATGAATTAAATATATATATATATATATATATATATATATATATATATCTGTAAAAAAAAACGTTGTTAAAGGGACGTTATGGTTAAATTGTGCTACTAAAAACCTATGAAATTCAGTAAACAAAACTTTGTTAAAGGGAAGTTATGGTTCAAAGTAAAACCGAAAAACCCCTGAAATTTGCTAATTATGGTAAGCTAAGCAACCATAACTCGCGCCACGACAGTGCATTGCTAAGACTAACACCCAGGACATCCAAGGTGGCATCACTGATGACATCACGTCTGACTCGCTCTTTTTTCCTTTAGTGATATAGCTTGGCCAGTAATAATTAGGAACAAAAAATGTAAAAAGTACTATATTTGTAGACTTATACTTCAAATATGTTCTTACAGTAATTCACTTAGGGTCCACTCAAAGCATATGAAACATAGACAAAGGGGAAAACACAGACTTGGAAGACAGCAATGCTTTCTATGTATGAAGATGATTAGTACGGTTATCAGCACTTTCTTATTGTTCTGCTGTTTTTGTATTACTGTACTTTCTCTGGATATGCTCATATTTGCATTCGCATTACACTCTTTAGGGTGCAGTCACATCATGAGATAGTTATACATAGGGAAGTAGCAGGTTTGAAGCAGAACAATCATTTCTGTGCATAAAGATAATCAGTTAGGTTATGAACACTTTCTGGTTCTACTGCTGCTTTTTTGGTTACTTCACTTTCCCTTTATATACTCATATTTGTATGTATTGTTCTGTCTTTGGGGTTTATATGTAATAATGAAATTATGTAATAAGTGGGTTTTATTTGATACTTATTACATGTTGCACAGTACACAAAACTCTAATAAGAAAGCATTTATCGTTTCATTATTCAACATGGGAAGATTATGAATATTGCACTTCCATCATGTATGCTGCACACAATGCTTATGGTTATACATGAGTAGCTTACTGTACTATAAATAACTTCATAATAGAATGCTATTTATATCAATGCATTGCCTAATGCACTGCATAGCTCATAATATTTATTCCAATGATCCTTGACCTTTTTTGTCAATATTATGATATCAAGCCCTTGTACAGACTTTCATGAAAAGTAAATGAACATGTGATGTCATCAGTGATGTCATGAATTACATTTGTGATGTCATCTTTGATGTCCTAGGTGTTAACTAGCGAATTTCAGGGGTTTTTCGGTTTTACTTTGAACCATAACGTCCCTTTAACAAAGTTTTTTTACTGAATTTCATAGGATTTTAGTAGCGCAACTTAACCATAGTGTGTACGAACATATGACTTCATTGCACACCTTCCGGAGAGTGCCACATGACCATATGCTTGTGCACAGCATGATGACGTGTCCGAGAACCCGTACGCACTTCACAATTACATCTGTGCTTTGTGGACAGTTTGGAACTACATTTTCTACTGATGTAGGAACTTGCAACTTCAACATTTCCCTTGCACAGCTCCAACACCTATTCGTACTCATCCATTAACAATCTAGTACAGAGTACATACATTTGTCAAAACGGCTATTTACGAGACACCACCACTGCTGTAATCAAGCACCATGTGAAACACTGCCCCCTAGGCTGGCTAACTCTTTGATAGACTGTCGCGGGACACTTGGCCACAAGGTGGTGATGACGTCACTTCATTCACGTTTCGGCCGCCTCTTTTAGATTTTTTTTTTTTTTTAATGGCTCTTAATTCCTGGCTTAATTTAAATACAAATGCTTTGTCATGGGGAGGTGATGGTCACGTTTTTTCACTGCAAACATGACCATCATGACCCCAGGAACAAAGCATTACAATTTGAATTAAGGCAGGTGTCCGAGTGTTACAGCTCTACCTGCCGGCTCAAAAGGAGCCAAGGCTGCAGAGGCGCCCAGAGAAAGAAAGCAGCCGGCGGCAGCGCCGTGCTGAGCAGATGGCACTTCAGTTTGCGGAGTGGCTGTGCTGGAGGCAGCTTGTCCGACCCAAGTCGGGACAACCTTCGTCCCGCACAGCCACTCTGCAAACCACGGGACGGAGTCCCTAATTGCGGGACAATCCCGCGAAATGGGGACACTTGGCCACCCTACTACCCCCTCCCTTACAAATAACACACGCACAACATTTCCCCCTTTTCAACGCTGTTGAGAGCAGAAAGACAAGGACTAAAGTTATTTGAAGTGGCCCTCTCCTACTGCTCTAAAGGACCCTGATGACCTTTAAGCTTCCTTCTCTATCTTTTTCCAAAGAACAAAATAAATGTTCCTTTAGGAACCACCTTTTACAGTTAAAAAATAGAAGTAAAAAAAAAAAACGCATCGACTCCATCTACTTTGTAATTCTCAGTAAAATACATAAACGCAATAAGATTTTCCAACATTTCCATTTGCATTTTTTGTTATAGTAATGTGAATATTGTAGCGTTCATGCACCGTTCCAGGGACTGGAAGCCCTAGTAATCAGCCCAAGCAAAGCGAGGGTGGATAATGAGGTCTCTGGACCATTACCCCCCATTTGAACCCCTAAAATGGGGGATGAACGCCATTACCAGCCTAGGTTTCCAAAGCGGTAACCCGTGCTACTAAAAAATAGGATTTGTCCTCCTATATCAGGACGCGGCGTCCCGGTTTAGAAATAAAATCCTTTTCCAAGATGGCCACCATGGAAAGGGAAAGCGCCAGTTCCATACAGGGCCCATCTTCCCTTCTCATGGCAGCCTCCAAAAGGCAAAAAAAATCCTCTAACCATATTAACATAAGCACATTTTCCTTCCCTTTCAAATCTATCCTAATTGCGAATAACTTTATGACAAAGCCAGTCCCAGGTGGACATGACCACTTTAATACTATGTTTCGTCCCTTATGGTCATGGCCAGTAGCCACATTGTCTGGATCATGACATTTTAACATTACCCCGACATTCGGGCCACTGCCCATGACTACAGCCTACCCCTCAGGCATTAAAAAAACCATGCTTCCCGATCCTTGCCAATGAGCCTTACGCAAATTTGCTGTAATTCCACCCATGTTTTATTTTTTCAAAACTGTCGAAATAATACACAAATCATTCATCATATGAGCTGTGTACACAATTCTACCAAACTTTGTAAAGTCATTCGAAATTACGTCTGAAATATTGCAACCATGATCATCACCCCTCACCTCCCCAAACATTATTGCATAAGTTTCACAAGTGCAATGCTCACAAAATATTATTGTCCCGAGGGTTTGACCATGTATTTTTGTACATACGTTGATTTATCGCAAACATTTACACATCAGCTTACCGCATTTCTCCTCTTTGAGAAACGTACGAAATCTGGCAACAGGGCGCGTCCATCTTGTGCTATTGCTAACCATTGCTGTATCAGCCTAAGGTAAACTGCTAATCGCTAGTGCAGCATAATGACACATGGGCCCTGGCCGATCATCCCACAAAACAGTCACAGTAATCCAGCCGTTCACGACTACGTGCACCTGACGAATGAAGAACCCATCAGTTGGCATCTGGAATCCATGGCAATCGCAGTAAGGCAGCATGTAGCTATTTGGAAAACATAACAGAAAATATGTATCAATACCCAACCTTTATTACACTTTATTGCAATATATGTATTATTTTCTTAATTCGGCATGGAGTTTAAACTAACAATTAGCACACACATCAAACACACACATCAAACAATCTCAAAAAAGACAAAAAGAACCTAGAAACTGATACACAATTCCATATAGTCATACATGACATTTTAAAGAAATATTAGCGTTGAACATGGGTAAATCTAGTTATAATGGACATATGACTACATTTTGCACTTCCCATAATCACAAAAAAAAAAGACAACCACACAGAAAAATAGTACTTGAGTTACATTGCCAAAATTAACCTTCAGAACAATAGGTTAAAGCATGTTCCGGTATACAGTCGTCAAAAGCAAACTTACATAATATTCACTGTCTCCATTGTATTTGCAAAAATCAGTCCATAATGCTCAATCCGCTTGCATTAAAGAATCTTCATGAACTGAATTCACATGTTCTGTACACACTTTTCGAATGCATAACCTTATCAAATGTTCTTTATTACAAACCTCCTCTCACTGACTCTTCACAAAAAATCCCTTTCTCTCAAGGTCAAAAAACAATTAACCCTTCTACTTTCTATTCCATGCGTGGGCTCCCTTAGCTTGCAACCAAAAAATAAAAGTTGCTTCACTCAGAATCTAAATACATTCTCACTTTGCAACAACACGGCTCAACGCACCCATGAGAACTTGTATTGTCATACATGTGCACAGCCGCTGTTCCCATTAAACACTGCAGGTGGCTGCCTCAGATGCCAAACTCTAGGGGGCACTAATCTGACTCCAATATTATTTTACATACATTGTAACACAGAGACATTACTCCTTCACCGGTAGTTTACGCACAATATATTGAGGAATACCTCCAAATAGGGTGGCCAACTTTGTCACATCCCTTTGCAGGGCAAAAGGTGGTGGTGACGTCACAGCATCATTCACCTGGCAGAATGAAGGCATTGCTCCAGAAGCTACTGATATGACTGGCCTGCAAGCCTGTCACGTCAGTAGCTGCGGTTGCAATGCAATACAATAGGACTCTTATTTACAGATTAGCTGCCACTTGCCAGCCACTGTTATTCCCATTCGCAGGAAATGTATGTATATAACCCCTCCCCGCTTGGCCCCAACCCCCAGCATGACTAATTGTGACTCCTAATTTACTCTGTTATATCACAAATTGTGCTCGAACAAAGCAAGTCGGGACAACCCGCGTCCCGCAGAGCCACTCGGCAAACTGAGCAACACAGGCGCCAAATGCGGGACCATCCCGCAAATTACAGGACAGTTGCCCACCCTTGCTACAAATATACCGTATGACTTTCGTGACAAAAAAACCCACTTTTTTGCTTCTTGCTGCCACATCCCATCCAATCCTCATCAACCCTCACCTCCCCAGACAGTATTTGATAAGTTTAACAAGTGCAATGTTGTGTTTTTTAATATGTTTTTGCAGCGATGTCCGCAGACACCAAAACACGGATCAAAGATGGCAGACGCATCGGAAACAATCTGACGCACTTGACATCCTTCACCATCCAATGAGCGAACGCGTCACATGTCCTCAGACATGACGCGCCCGATTACCCAATCGGTGTCCTGCCCGCAGAAAGAACAGGGAAGTGTGTCCGCGGAGCGGACATAGATATCACTAATTTTTTTTAGATCTACTTTTTGAACCGCTGCACTTGCCGCAAATTTGGTGAAAAGCCGTCCAGTGGTTTGATCTGTAGCCATGCGCAAAGTTTTTCCCCCATTCAGTCTATGGGAAAAAAAGAAGTGTTGGGACTCCCCCCTATAGCTTTACCACCCCAGGACCAAACCTCACCAAACTAAGTGGGCCATATACTTTTTTTGCCGTTTGGTGAGGATTCGTCAGCTAGCCATGTTTGTGTGCTGTGGCCTGTCACATTAAAGCAACCTCTTCCACTTACAGTGAGTCTGGGCATTTTATTGTGCTGTTTAGCCCAAAGGGTGTCCCCCTGGCCGCCCATGGGACAGAGTGTCCGCCAGTCTATAAGTAGGGGCTGGGGAAGGTTTGGGAAGAAACGACGGTTGGGTGACATTGTAAGATGCTCGCTCCTGACCCCTGGTGAAAGCTTTGGTCAAGGGACAGTTGTTTGGGGTTTCACAAAGAGCCAGAGAGCTGGAGTGTTTTGGGGGGAACTGGTTGTTTTTCATGACCGACCGGGTCAGTAGGGGGATGTGGTATTGTATATTAGTTGTTGCTGATGTGGCAGGTGAGCCTAGCCTTTGGATTAGGATTATGTAGGAGGAGGATTGTAAAGTAAGAAGGGGAGGAGAGTTAGAGAGGAAGAAACCGGGGACACAGCCATTTGAAGGGTGGTTGTTGGAAGCCGACAGGATTATTAGCACTGTAAATGAGGGGGGTAGTGCTGTTAGAACTGACAGGCTATCCCGGGGGTACAAGAATAGACAAGAGGTAGTAAAGAAGGACGGGCGCTGGCTCAGGGAGAGGATGTCGGATGAAGGGGGAAGGATGATGGAAGAGACAGAAATAGGGGGTCTTAAAGGGGGATTTAATGAATTAATGATATGTACATAAGTATGAATTAATGAATTAATGATATGTACATAAGTATGTTTGTCTGTACTGCTAAGGAGCCAAGTTTAGCAATGTTTGTAATGTGTGGCCTGTCACATTAAAGCAAACCTTCCGCTTAGAGCGAGTCTGGGTGGTTTTGTGCACTTTAGCCCATTGCTAAATCTTCGTTTTGCACCTGAATTTCCATTTCAAAAGGTTGGCAGGTATGCTAGGTGGGTTGCCAGGTATGCTATGCAGGTTGCCAGGTATGCTATGCAGTTTGCCGGGTATGCTATGCGGGTTGCCAGGTATGCTAGGCAAGTTGCCAGGTATTATATGCAGGTTGTCGGGTATGCTATGCAGGTTGCCAGGTATGCTAGGCAGGTTGCCAGGTATGCTATTGATAGGCAGAATTACAGGCAATACCCTCTGGGAACACTACACACACACTAGGACTACAGGCCTAAGCACAATCTCACCTTTGGTATAAGTCTGTACTACACAGTTTTGTGGTAGCAGGGCTGAGCAGCCAGGCTTATCTCAAGGGGTTACACAAAGGACTGGCAATCACAGTGGTTCAAACAAACACTTACTCAAGGTTTCTTGGTAAAACAATGTTAATTTATTTACACAGTTAGTTAGAAAACATTCCACTAGCAGTAAGCAGCTCAATATCACACTGTAATACACTCCAGTACTAAAACAATACATTTCTGAACAAGTTAGGCTCCCCAGGAGTGGGAGCAAAATGGCACTTCAGTAACTTTAAAAAGAGAGTAAAAAGACAAAGGTTATAAGAGTGAAACACAAGAGGTTACACAAAGGACTGGCAATCACAGTGGTTCAAACAAATACTTTCTCAAGGTGTATTGGTAAAACAATAATAATTTATTTACACAGTTATTTAGAAAACATACCACTAGCAGTAAGCAGCTCAATATCACACTATAATACACCCCAGTACTAAACCAATACGTTTCTGAACAAGTTAGGCTCCCCAGGAGTGGGAGCAAAATGGCACTTCAGTAACTTTAAAAAGGGAGTAAAAAGACAAAGGTTATAAGAATCAAACACAAATACTTTCTTAGGCAGGGCAAATAGTTTCAGTTCACTACAAGAGGCAGTTCAATTCACTACGCCTGCTCCAAAGTCAAAGGATCAGTGTCTTTAATAGGATAGCACAGTTCTGGTAGTAAACAGTTAAGTCTTAGAAGTAGTTTGTACGAAAAAAAAATTATATGTCGGATTAGGAGCGAACAAGACTCCAAAGTTGGGAAAGTTTCACGAACTTTCACCGCGGCAGAGAGGATTACTCAACCGCGTTTGCACAGTACCTTAGTAATGAGGAAAAGCTGTAGCTGAGGCAGTTGTTCCTGGCAGTTCCTGCAGATCTCGCTGTTCCTGGGCCTCAGTTGTGGGGACAAGAGGGAGGACATCGGGGGGTTCCTGCACTACACAGAGACGGATCCACAAGCTTGGCAAAATGTCGGTTTAAGGTGTGAGTGCCTTAAAGTCCACAAGCTGTTATCCTTCTCACTGACTATCTGGTTTTCAAGAGCACTCTGAAGAAAATGTGTGACCAGTATGGAGACAGTTTCCAGGTGGCTTGCGAGTTGGTTGGTCCCACCAGCTCAAGGGAAGAAGTCGTCCTTGAAGGGGCTACTCTGACGAGGGAGCTTCAGACAATTAGGATCTGCAGCAGGGCTTCACCTGGAAAACCAATGGTCCAGGAGTTGCAGCAGTTGTCTTCCTTCAGCTTAACTTCGGTTCTTTCGTTCCAGTGGTCACTCTGCCTTCCAAGTCCCAGAGACCTGATTTGAAACAGTTTTCCCCCATTCATTCCAGCCTGGCTGTCACTCACACAGCAGGCATTGGCCTTGCCGGACAGCCAGCCGGCCAATCTAGCCAAAGGGCATTCATGTCTCCTAGGAGACTAAGCACAGGGAGTTACGGGCGCCTCCCTCACATCCTGTCCACCCCGGACACTCAGGCGCCAGAGGGGGGCTTCACGACTGAAGCCCGTCAAAGGCAAACAGACAAAGGGTGCAAACCTGGTTCGGCGCGCAGAGACAAACACTAGAAGGACCTTTCCAAAAAGAAATGGCAAAAAAAGTCGATCGGAACCTGTTTTTACAGACTGGCTTTGGTGGATTTTAGCTACCGGAGCGTTTAAACGGGTCGCGGTTGGGAAAATCATAGTAATACTACTGCCACCAGCCATTCTAAGAGGAAAGGGTAGCATTTGAGTGCTACATCAATTTTCTAGGCATAGGGAACACTAGATATTCCCTCCAGCACTCTGCTGTAAGGGTAAGTCAATTTAACTTTACATTCACTGGGAGACAGTATTCAGTCCCAGAAAAGGTATTTAAACCTTGGGAAGTGTGAAAGACACCCCTGCGCCACTGCACTGAGGGTGCTGTGTGACACAGAAAAAGATGATGCCTGTGGAGTTGTTTAAAACTCCATATCCAAAAAACACAAAGTACAACACACATCAAAATGAAAAGTTCAAAGTGCCAAAGTTTAGCGAAAGAGCTGGAGGGCTTAAGGTAGAGGGAATTAGCACATGTATGAGAATTCTCCCTAACAGCCATGGCAGGAGGGTAACTGTGTTTATTTCTGTCAGCAACCTCTTCCTTCACTACCTGAGCATCAGGAGATGCCCGCCAGCTTTCTCTTGTCCCTTAGTTTGAGTGCTGTTCTAGATGCTCTGCTTGCTTGTGGGCTGGCAGGGAAGATTTCTCTGCAAGTACTTTAGATAAACATGGTTAGCTATTATTGATGTGTGCCGTGCTGCGGTCTGCGCATGTCTGGATTGTGAAACGCGCCTCACGCGCGGCTTCTCATTGCCTTGACCCTTTCTTAGGAATCATTTGCAAGGCCTGGCAACACCTGCAAGCGTCAACATTGCATTCATTGCCCCCCACGCGGGTGACTCACGGCACTTGATTTAACCCTTGCTTGCTTTGTTGTACCATACTTTCATTTCGGTTTATATTTTTTGTGTTTTTATTATTTGATATTTGATGATTATCTTGTTGGTGTTTTACAATAAATCAGCATTTCTTTTTCCAATCAATCAATCAATCAATTGATGTTTTATTCCGGAATATGTCCATAAAACCTACAAAGCAGGCGCCGTACATTAAAAAGAAATCAATTGCTACTCTGCAAACTGCGGCAGGTTCCTTTATTTCAAATATGTTCTAAAGTTTACACGTGTTTCGGCCCTTGGCCTTTCTCAAAACTTGACATGTGCCCAACAATTTCTAAAGTTGTTCGTATCATTTTTTGATTAATTCTCAGACATGACTTCAATTCCGGTTAATCCCTTTTCTGGAGTATAGGAACTTTGTTATCTTTGCGGCTGCGTTCCTTTTCAAGGCAGTACATATATAGATAGACGTATCCACCCAAAGTATTAAACCTCCACTGTGTCCGCCTCTATGGTGGTTTTCCAGACAGAGAGTGGGGCGAGGAGAGCGAAGGGAGACCCTCTTTTCGCCCCTATTGGAGGAACATTCGCATGCAATGAGAGTTGCGAAAAGGATGTTTTTTTGCACAACTCACATACAATCTCACCATGACAAGGAGGGTTGCCTTGCCTGGCAAGTAGGTGGCAACAGCAAAGCCGGGCCCAGCCAATACATCCATCAGGTCTCATAAGCGCTCCACCAGCTAGTATATCTGATAGGAAACGTATGTACGTGTTTTTAGTTTGTGTAATACTCTCTTACTTTCCTTAAGATGCCCATGTGGAGAGTGTCTCCGAGAAAAGCCATCCTAAAAACGCCTCACAGTAAATATGATGGTCGTCGAGTAGGCCCTTCAAGAGACGGCTCCTCCCGTGAGACTTTGTCAGACATTGTTTGGACATCACTCTTTAAATCACTCAAATCCCCCGTTCCACGATGGAGGAGGAGATGCTTCGGAGTCTGGTGGCTTCTGCTGTTGGATTCAGGTCAGATCCACCAGGCTTTGAGAGCAGAGGGAATCTTCAGCGGCTTGTTAGCTCACAGTCCCTAGTGGAATATTACACTGATCATGTGCAGCACCCTGCAAGTCACCCTGTCTTCCATGGTAAGGGCACCCGTTCCTATCAGGAGTTAACCCTCTCTTTTATAAAAGGCTGCTGCTGTTTTTAGGGTATGGAATGGAGTAAAGAATAGGAAAGTGTTAGTAAAGAATTGCGGCTTTGAGGCACGTTCCTGTACCTCGACCAGTCAGTACAGTGTTCAAGCAGACATGTCTAGGAAAGCACCGCATCTCCTTATTGGCCCTTGATCCTGCAGGCTGCCTTCTCATGTCATTTCTCCACAGTTGCTTTGTGTTTTGATTTCCAGTTTCTGATCAATTTACACTTTCCCTTTGAAATCAGAAATCACTGATACTTCTACACCTGAGTAGCCTGGCAGCGCCAGCATGTGTTCCTGGCATGCCACATTTCCACGAATGATGTCCACCCATTCCCCCAAGCTTCTGCAATAATCCCATACAATGTGTAGGAGAGATCCTCTTCCCTTTCTTGCACCTTCTCACATGTGTCCAGAACAGTCTGAACTTGCTGCATTGCTGCACGCACTGCACACATGCAACCCGGGAGCATTTCCTAATGTTTCCTAATGTCGATTCCAGACCATAGCTCCTTCTCAAGGGCCTTTAAAGTGCTTGATCTCATTTCACCTCCCAGCTCAATACTCCAGGATCTTGCAAACTGTCAACACTATCCAGGAACAACTAACCTTCCAGCTGTGTGTATTATTTACCCTGAAATGTGTCTCACAATGGTATAGTACCTGGGGGTGTACCAGTACGGGAGGATCACCTGCGCGAGGGATCTTCACGGAGTGGGAGTGGGATGCCGAATGGTAAGACGTGGTGTCCCCTTCCCTGTAACACCTTTACCACATCCTACCAGGCAGGATACTTAGGAACTCTAACTCCCACCCCTTTTACAACATGAACACTTTCACACAGACAGTCCACTATGGGAGAAAACACACGAGACGTGTACCTGACATGTCGCAATGCATTGGTCAGGCGAGGTCAGGCAATTACTGACAATTAGTCACACTTGAATTCCATTAAACTTCGACACACAGATAAAAGGCAGAGCACAAGAGCCCACTCTGAGCGAGGAAACCCACACAAGGAAACAGCAGTTTCAAGATGGCAGCTAGACAAGAGAAGAAAGACGGCAACACAGGAGAAGATCACAAGGAGAGACATTCCCTTCACCTTCCCGACAAGGAACCATTACTTTCATGACCCCTCGAAAGTAGAAAGCGTAAGACCAGGAAACTAGGCTGAAGAATCCTGCATTGTGTGTCAGAGATACCTGGGGCATTCCCGCGTCATTAATCAAGGCAGGAAGAAGCAGCAGCCACTGTGGTACCGTCCATGGCTACAAGAACAAAGCAGCATCAGTGAAATCAACACAGCTGGTGAGTTGTCGAGACCGATACATGACCGGTCTGTGTTGAAGCCAAGGTTGCAACCAGTAACATTTTATGGCGAAAATTGTTAAAACGCGTGTGATAAAAGACGCAAGTAAAATTGAACTGCTACTGAGTGTTTGAACTTTGAAAGAAAAAGATACAATACTTTTGACAGAGTGGTCCGACACCGCGGGTGTGCTCAATTGAAGGTCTCTGTAAGGTATCCAGCTGAGAAGTGGTGAAAGTGAAATTTAAAGAATTATAAAGGATTGTAAATCGAAGTGGTCAGGTGACGTGTCAAGCAAAATTTAGCAAAATTTAGCGCACAGTCGATAGTCTTCGATTTTGATACAGTAAAGAAAGTTTGGAAAAAAATGAGATAAATTGGTCCGAGCCCGGTGGAGGGAAACTAAATGAACGTTTTGTGTTAAATTGGGCATGAGCCCGGCAGAGGGGGGCCCAGTGTGAAAAGTGAATCGACAAAGAGGTTGCACACACGAGAATCCTGAGGAGAAAGGAACTTTTAATGTTTGTTTGTCGCACCATACCCTGTCAAGTAAGAGAGTTTGAAGGACAAAGAGGCTTTGGCACAGAAGGCCCTGATACTGCGATTTTCCGCATCCTCGTGCTAGAAAAGCCAGAGTATGTGCTAAGCTCCAGTTTGCCGCCTTGTCCTGTGCTGAAAACGTGTGGAAAGGAAGCCAACTGCTCAACTATCCTGACATATCACTTCTTGAACACTTTTCGTCTGTATAACATTGTTTCCCCACACTATTTGTATTTAGAAGTAGGGATTGGGAATAGGTTTATTAGTATAGGACCTTTTATTTTGACAAGACACCACTAGGACTGCGTTATTATTATTTGATGGTCGTAGCTTGCTCCCATCTTTAGATTTAGGATTAGGTAGGTGTTTTCCAAACCTTATTGAAGTTCAATAAACTCCCTTGAACTGTGGTCACTTGTGTCTGTCTTGCTGTTTGATAGCATGCCTTCCTTACAGGTATCTCAGGAAAGATTTCCAATAGTCAGACTTCTGCCCTTTACACAGATGTAAACATCTGTGTAGATTTGGGCCTATCCTTAATTACTCACACATTTTCCTTCTCCCATCTTTCATCAGGTCCCCTTTGTGACAGGATCATCTGTGAGGGTGTAATTGCCGAGCTTTTTTGATTTTTATATGAATAAAATGATGCGGGCCATTCAGACACTAACAGTGGTTTCTGCTAATCTGACTCACCTTCATAACTGCTCAATGCCAAATCCCATAGTGTACATGTGTTACCCTTATAAGGACAGTCTCCTGGCAACCCCTAGCACCGTCCTGCATTAGCAACAGGGCAGGTTTAAAGGTCACAGATGTATCCTGACTACAGAATGGTTGTCCCCCTCCTCTATGGAACAGGAAGCCTCCTTGCAGGGTTAGCTCGGAGTGGGGCTCTCATGGATAGTTCACAAGGTGCTCAGAAGTAGGCAGGAAGTGGAAGGGGGCAGAGTTTCAGCAGCACGGGAGAGAGGTACAGCCACCATCTTGGATCTTGCTGGGGCTGCACAATCACCCTGCCCTCTCCCAACCTCTTGCAGACAGAGCACACTTGGTATGAATCACAGGGCAAAGGACACTTTTCAGACCAGCCCTGAATGGCGCTCCTGCAGAAGGCTAAAGGGGAACCAATCAATGGTGACATTTTGATTTTGTAAGGTGGTGGACCTTTGGAACACTTCACTGGAACCTGACTGGGAGTACAATCTACTCCAAAGTCCTCTGCCAGAGAGGTAAAACTAGGCGCTCCAAAGACAGAGGTAAGATCTTCTCCCAAACCATTCCAAGGGCTTATTTGACAAGGCCTACTGCAAGAGACACTGGCACCCTGGCCCTGCGTACTGGAACGCAACATAACCCTGCAAGTGCCTTCTTCCTGGTTGGGAAAGCAGAAGAAAGGATTTCCCTTGCCCCAGGGACCCTTGCTCTCCCTGAATCTCCAAAACTGCCTCGGTGCCAGCTGGGTCACTTTCCACACCGTCCAAGTTGCTGCAATGAGACCCACTGATCTATCTTCGACCTCGACTCAGACACCAAAGATCTGCCATCTCCACGTGTAAGACCCACTGTGTATTCTAGCTTCCCAAACTCAACACCGCCTGCCTGGTTGCTAGCTTCTTTGAACTCCAAGCCATCAGTGGTGCAGTACTCTAATGCTCTGTTGAGGCAGTTGAACTCGCTAGCCGCTGAAGGAAAATCTCTGTTTCTCTGCACAAGAGGCTACTGAGGCTTCCAGCAATGCCGATCCAACACCACCTGTCATTTCCAATGTCTTGGACCAGTAAGCATTGCTGCTGCCGCGCTGCAACTCGCCGTTAGATCTTGTCGACGCCGCTCCCTGATTTGCCATGGCCCGGGTGCGAGAGTGCCTAGACTATTGAAGTGACCCAGTGAAAGCCCAACTCAACGCTGTTGAGAGCAGAAAGACAAGGAGTAAAGTTATTTGAAGTGGCCCTCTCCTACTGCTCTAAAGTACCCTGATGACCTTTAAGCTTCCTTCTCTATCTTTTTTTTCCAAAGGAATCCTTTTTAATGACATTGCTGCTGAAATATTCAGTGTCTTGCTCATGTCTACAAGATCCAGAGTGGCCTTTAAATAAAAAGCCTGGATTCTCTGTGTTCTCTCCAGCGGGGTTGGGTGTTTGTTGTTTTTAATAAGTAGTGTGCATTTTTAGTTTAATTAAAGGTTACTATTTTTCTGGAACTTTGTTTGCACATTATTTTATTTTTGTACCACCGCACTATTGTTTTTTGTGTTGCAACTGTATCTGCTCACATCCCTCCTGAAGAGTGTAGCCCAACGCGGCCCACATTACCAAAAGAGGCAAAGAAGATATACCCGTCTTGCTGTGCCCGTTCCACTGCTGGTTTAGTGGTGCTGTGGGGCTGAGCAGGTGATTTAGTCACTACTCATCCATGTACTCCTGCAGAGCGGATGTCATTTCGTCCCATGCACACTTCACGTCCTCACCACTCCATGCTTGGAGCCAAGACCTCGCAGTTAGATTTAAGCCTGGATTTTGCTGCAGGGATGCCTCTAAATACAAGTCACAATCCTTGATATTGTCATACATTGATTCTGCAGGTCAGCAATGACTGTCTGTAGATTTCTCGTTCTGTTTAATTTCCCTTTGTAATCCCCTTTACACTGAGCGGTCGCCTTGCTTCCCTCCCAAAAGAAACCAGATACAGGTTTTTGTAGTTTCAGTGAATATAAGTGGAATGCAGCAGTGGTCGAAGTGTAAGAAAAGAAGTAGTGGAACTATGTTCCCTGCTAGCCTGCACCCACTCCACACAAACCCCATCACCATGAACCCTCCCGCGCACAATGTAAACCCCCAAACACATGCACCTGCTGTTTAAGGGAGCTTTCAGTGTAGTGCACTGAAAGTACAAGTTTCAACTTCTTCCTACACTGTTATTTTAAAACAAAACCGTTCCAGAACGGTTTCTTTTTCAAATAAAAGTATGGGAACAGTAAAACTTAATTTGAAAAAGTAGAGGAGCACCACTCCCAACCGCACCCACTCACTTCGACCACTGGAATGCAGAGAATGAAAGGCGCGCTTCCAGGGATGCTTCTGGCGACTGCTGATTCTGCAGAGGATATTACAACCCAGAGGTTATGGGTTTAACGGCGCCGTCGGCGCCGTACCCTTAACGCCTGATTCCCATTTTAACGCCTGCTTTTAGCAGGCGTTAAATGCAAGGCGTTAAGCCGCCTTGGTGCTAATTACAGCACCGGAATTTACGGTGCCGTAATTAGCGCCTTCCCCACTCCCATTATGCCCTATGGGGCAAAAATGGGAATGGGGAAGGGGCCATGGTGAATGGGGATTTACCGCCCCGCCAAGCTTGGAATGGGGTGGTAAATCCGCCATCCACCATGGCGTTAACGTAAATTACGCCTTGGCGGTAAAGTTGAAAACTTACCGCCAAGGTTGTATTGAGGGTTAGTGTCCCGCGCTACTTCGTTGCCTGTTGGACATTTTGTGCAATTGATCTCAATTTGGTTTACTACGTCGGGAGAGTGGTAGGAGTCCCCACTTAGTGAACTGCACTGTGCACCTTGGACTTTTACTTATAAGTGTCTTATAAGACCCTAATATTATTAGATTTTCCTTTTAGTGAAACGCCCTGCCCACTTTTCATTGAAGCCGCTAAAACTTTGTGTCCGTGTGTGCTTCCAGAGAGTGGTGTACGGTTGTTCAGCTGTGCAGCTGAACAGCCGGACAGCCGCGCTCCCCTCTTCAGCCCTCCTCTCTTTGACCCCTGAATGTAACAACTGATATACGCTGGTAAGTCCCCTGATATTGGTCGACTGTCACTTAATGGCATTGTACACCCTAAAATCAGACATGCCTTCTATTATCCAAATTGACCACCTTGTAAATCATAAAGACAACATGCCTACTCTAACGTTGCCTAAACATAGCCGAAGTCGCGAACTGCTCACATGTTCACAAAAACTGACCCGCTCTAAATATGTTGGACCTGACATTCGCTCATACTATGTCCCACTAATCTCAGCGAATAATTTAAATTCGCCATCAGTTTTTGCAAAATTGCTGACCACATGTACCAACAATCAAAGCATGAACATTGGTTCTACCTGTATATTGGATGCCGGTCTACTCCCCCAGCTCCCTGAAGCCGTTGAACTGGGCGGAGTTACGGCACTTAAAGACATTTTACCTGAAAAGCTTGACCTTTCTCCTTGCAGCTTGCACAAGTCCATAAGGTGGATTGCCTGGAGATACACTTTCTTTACTCTCAAGCAGTAAAATCACAAACTATGCGTCCATGTGTGCCATTGTCTAAAGCCTGCATTCAAGTCGCTAATACGCCTTATCGACATCGAACGGGGAGCGATCTACAAAAAGCACTAAAGTTACTTCTGCTATAAACAGTACTGCACGTAGCAATGACATTGCTCCCAAGCAACAGAAGTCTCCTCACTTATCATCTCAGCCAGCAGTGTTCACCATAGGAGGGAACCAAATAAGCGAACATTTGACCCCTCGAGATCTAAACCTTTCTGAATCACCCATACTGTATCCGGAATCTCCTAGCTGTATTGTCAATACATCTGTGGCAACTAGCCTATCATTTGTAAAACCCACTCCTCGCCCATCTTTTGGGTTTAATCTCGCCCAAATTCCAACTCGTGAGCCACTTCTTACACCACTAAATTATAGCATATATACACTTATAATGCTCTATGAAGCAATTTTTTATAAAGTTGATAACCAACAACTTTGCATGACGAACATTGAAAGCAAGTTAGACCTGTTTTCTAATTTAACCAAGTCATGGCAGATAGACGAAAAATTCAATGAGTTAATAGCATCTCCAAAAGATTCTATTCAACCTGTACCCAATTCAAATTTGGGTTCTGTAGTGGCTGAGTCTGATTTTCCTTGTTCAACCCAGCAGGATGACCTTGGAGGGCATTCATGTAGAAATGGATCAGGACATAATGTCATTATTGATAATGTGAATGAGGAGTGCCAGGACCTGGATTCAATCCTGGTGGTCGATACATCCACCAGATCTAAACATACGAAAGATTCAGGTTACCTTGTCCAAGACCAGGTCTTTGAGGTATTCCAAACTGCACGCAGGGAGAAAAAGAGTAAAGTAAGACAAAATAATCCACCAAAACTAACAAAAAGAACAAAGAATCAAATGAAAAAAATCTAAAAACCATGAGTTACCTGACACAATACACAAAACTCATACTAGCACATTAATAAATGCGTTGACTACCCCACCCACTCAAAAACAAAACAAAAATAAAAACAATGAACCACTACAAAATAAACCTACGTATTAGAACATAATTCTCCCCAACATACAGAGACAGACTTAATTATTAGACCAATTGACCACGAAAATTCCACGAAAAATCTCCACATTACCTGATTGTAGCGATGGGAGATATGTATAAAGGATACCGCTCGCAGGAAAACTGTGAAGGCGAGAACTTAAAAATAAGGATGAGTTCTATACACTAGAACAACAAAGAACGATTCTTCTTAACCGTGGAAAATGGGAACCAAGTGACCCCATCACAATGAAACCTGATAGTGTGGTCGAACTCGACAATGTCATAGCTTTACTCCCCGAGTCTCGACCAGATGGAGCATCTAAATGCTCTGAAACCCCTGTTAGGGTCTCCAGAGATGCACATGAGAGCAAATCAATAAATGGAACCCACCTAACACAGGTACTCTCCCCTAATAGGAACTCTATGGGGAAACAAGCTTATTTCACATTGCAGAGGAAGGATAAAAAAAGAAATGATCCTTGCCCGAGTAGGGCAACCATTCTTACGATTTTCAAGTAAATCCATAGGCTAAAGGAAGTGGGTTTGAAGTGGAAATGTATTCAATACTCTGATTCCCAAAAATGTGATACTGTACTTTTGAAAATCCCATCTCAGATCGTACGAGAGTGTATCTGGAACGAGAGATCTGAGCTCGACAAAAAGGGCATTACATTGTCTGCACCACACCCATGCTTACTCTCGAAACAATTCCCGCAGGCTAACTTTACCCACCAAGATGAAAGCATAACCCATAGATCTGTGAGCTTTAAAGACACAAAAACAAATCAGAGCAAAAGAAGCGAGTCGATTGTTGCTCATACTGCAGCTAAATTGCTTTTTTTTTGTGGCCCAAGGTTTGACATCCAAGCCCCTATTCTTTGGAATTCTCTTCGTGTGGCTGTACACCAAATAAGAACTACCTGCTCTTCAAAAAGGCTATCAAGACTCATCTCTTCAACCTCAGTCCTGAATTATGAGCTTCTGTCTGTTCATCTCTTTATTGGCTTGACTTTTGCATGTTTGTGTTGTCTTGTCCCTGATTCTGTGTGCGCCCTGAGGCCTGCGGGCATGCAGCGTGGTATAAGAATTAAAATAAATAAATAAATCACAGTCAAAAACAGCTCACTGACACTGTGGACCTGGCTCAGAAATGCACTCGGAGAGAAAGACGATGCGTACTCACAGCAGAGCCAGCTGGCCCTCAGCTCCACTAGAGGACACACTCATCTCGCGGGCATTACTGGTTCGCCTCATTTAACCAAATATGATATTATAATACTCCAGGAAACCTGGATTACAATTTACCCGATTTGGCCAAATTATGAGATATCTTGGGTTCCCGCAATTAAGCAGGCGAGAGGACGTCCCATGGCGGGACTTTTGATAGCTGTGAAAAAAGAAATAAAGGGCAAATTAATAGCTTAGGCGTCTCCCCAGCCCTGTTTGCAGCTTGTCAAATTGATCATACATGACCAACGCAGGGATTCGTCCGCTCGAATAGCCATTTTAAATATTTATTGGAATCCTGCTGCACTAAATGATGACAAGGTCTTTAATTATGTCACTGATCTCCTTGACCAGATCGCAAATAAACAGGAGAGCTAGATAACACATATCGTTGGCGATTTAAACATGTCATGCTTTGAGCATAAGAATCATAGATCATGATCAAAAACCAAAGGACGACTTAACTTAATGGACTCACACAATCTAATAATGCTGAATGGTCATTTAAAATCTGATATTCCCCGAAAAAAAAACATGGCTTAGTGAGATTTCGTCTGTTATTTTAGATTATGCTTTCATTATAGAATTAGCATTCAACCAAGTAAGGCAGTTCCAAATTATCCAAACCAACCTTTGTGATCATAATATTCTTGAAATTGTCATGGAAAAAGCTCCAGCAGCATCAGCCATGTATTATAGCCATCGACTCTCCCTCACACAAGGCCAAAATAGGATCGGATGGACTGCACCTACGCTTGCGTGATAGCCATCGACTCTCCCTCACACAAGGCCAAAATAGGATCAGATGGACTGCACCTACGCTTGCATGATAGCCATCGACTCTCCCTCACACAAGGCCAAAATAGGATCAGATGGACTGCACCTACGCTTGCGTGATAGCCATCGACTCTCCCTCACACAAGGCCAAAATAGGATCAGATGGACTGCACCTACGCTTGCATGATAGTCATCGACTCTCCCTCACACAAGGCCAAAATAGGATCAGATGGACTGCACCTACGCTTGCATGATAGTCATCGACTCTCCCTCACACAAGGCCAAAATAGGATCGGATGGACTGCACCTACGCTTGCGTGATAGTCATCGACTCTCCCTCACACAAGGCCAAAATAGGATCGGATGGACTGCACCTACGCTTGCGTGATAGTCATCGACTCTCCCTCACACAAGGCCAAAATAGGATCGGATGGACTGCACCTACGCTTGCGTGATAGTCATCGACTCTCCCTCACACAAGGCCAAAATAGGATCGGATGGACTGCACCTACGCTTGCATGATAGTCATCGACTCTCCCTCACACAAGGCCAAAATAGGATCGGATGGACTGCACCTACGCTTGCATGATAGTCATCGACTCTCCCTCACACAAGGCCAAAATAGGATCGGATGGACTGCACCTACGCTTGCGTGATAGTCATCGACTCTCCCTCACACAAGGCCAAAATAGGATCGGATGGACTACACCTACGCTTGCGTGATAGTCATCGACTCTCCCTCACACAAGGCCAAAATAGGATCGGATGGACTGCACCTACGCTTGCGTGATAGTCATCGACTCTCCCTCCCACAAGGCCAAAATAGGATCGGATGGACTGCACCTACGCTTGCGTGATAGTCATCGACTCTCCCTCACACAAGGCCAAAATAGGATCGGATGGACTGCACCTACGCTTGCGTGATAGTCATCGACTCTCCCTCACACAAGGCCAAAATAGGATCGGATGGACTGCACCTACGCTTGCGTGATAGCCATCGACTCTCCCTCACACAAGGCCAAAATAGGATCGGATGGCCTGCACCTACGCTTGCGTGATAGCCATCGACTCTCCCTCACACAAGGCCAAAATAGGATCAGATGGACTGCACCTACGCTTGCGTGATAGTCATCGACTCTCCCTCACACAAGGCCAAAATAGGATCGGATGGACTGCACCTACGCTTGCGTGATAGTCATCGACTCTCCCTCACACAAGGCCAAAATAGGATCGGATGGACTGCACCTACGCTTGCGTGATAGTCATCGACTCTCCCTCACACAAGGCCAAAATAGGATCGGATGGACTGCACCTACGCTTGCGTGATAGTCATCGACTCTCCCTCACACAAGGCCAAAATAGGATCGGATGGACTGCACCTACGCTTGCGTGATAGTCATCGACTCTCCCTCACACAAGGCCAAAATAGGATCGGATGGACTGCACCTACGCTTGCGTGATAGTCATCGACTCTCCCTCACACAAGGCCAAAATAGGATCGGATGGACTGCACCTACGCTTGCGTGATAGCCATCGACTCTCCCTCACACAAGTCCAAAATAGGATCGGATGGACTGCACCTACGCTTGCGTGATAGTCATCGACTCTCCCTCACACAAGGCCAAAATAGGATCGGATGGACTGCACCTACGCTTGCGTGATAGCCATCGACTCTCCCTCACACAAGGCCAAAATAGGATCGGATGGACTGCACCTACGCTTGCGTGATAGCCATCGACTCTCCCTCACACAAGGCCAAAATAGGATCAGATGGACTGCACCTACGCTTGCGTGATAGTCATCGACTCTCCCTTACACAAGGCCAAAATAGGATCAGATTGCGTGATAGTCATCGACTCTCCCTCACACAAGGCCAAAATAGGATCAGATGGACTGCACCTACGCTTGCGTGATAGTCATCGACTCTCCCTTACACAAGGCCAAAATAGGATCGGATGGACTGCACCTACGCTTGCGTGATAGTCGTCGACTCTCCCTTACACAAAGCCAAAATAGGATCGGATGGACTGCACCTACGCTTGCGTGATAGTCATCGACTCTCCCTTACACAAGGCCAAAATAGGATCGGATGGACTGCACCTACGCTTGCGTGATAGTCATCGACTCTCCCTTACACAAGGCCAAAATAGGATCGGATGGACTGCACCTACGCTTGCGTGATAGCCATCGACTCTCCCTTACACAAGGCCAAAATAGGATCGGATGGACTGCACCTACGCTTGCGTGATAGTCATCGACTCTCCCTCCCACAAGGCCAAAATAGGATCGGATGGACTGCACCTACGCTTGCGTGATAGTCATCGACTCTCCCTCACACAAGGCCAAAATAGGATCGGATGGACTGCACCTACGCTTGCGTGATAGTCATCGACTCTCCCTCCCACAAGGCCAAAATAGGATCGGATAGACTGCACCTACGCTTGCGTGATAGTCATCGACTCTCCCTTACACAAGGCCAAAATAGGATCGGATGGACTGCACCTACGCTTGCGTGATAGTCATCGACTCTCCCTCCCACAAGGCCAAAATAGGATCGGATGGACTGCACCTACGCTTGCGTGATAGTCATCGACTCTCCCTCACACAAGGCCAAAATAGGATCGGATGGACTGCACCTACGCTTGCGTGATAGCCATCGACTCTCCCTCACACAAGGCCAAAATAGGATCGGATGGACTGCACCTACGCTTGCGTGATAGTCATCGACTCTCCCTTACACAAGGCCAAAATAGGATCGGATGGACTGCACCTACGCTTGCGTGATAGCCATCGACTCTCCCTCACACAAGGCCAAAATAGGATCAGATGGACTGCACCTACGCTTGCGTGATAGCCATCGACTCTCCCTCACACAAGGCCAAAATAGGATCGGATGGACTGCACCTACGCTTGCGTGATAGTCATCGACTCTCCCTCACACAAGGCCAAAATAGGATCGGATGGACTGCACCTACGCTTGCGTGATAGTCATCGACTCTCCCTCACACAAGGCCAAAATAGGATCGGATGGACTGCACCTACGCTTGCGTGATAGTCATCGACTCTCCCTCACACAAGGCCAAAATAGGATCGGATGGACTGCACCTAGGCTTGCGTGATAGCCATCGACTCTCCCTCACACAAGGCCAAAATAGGATCAGATGGACTGCACCTACGCTTGCATGATAGCCATCGACTCTCCCTCACACAAGGCCAAAATAGGATCGGATGGACTGCACCTACGCTTGCATGATAGTCATCGACTCTCCCTCACACAAGGCCAAAATAGGATCGGATGGACTGCACCTACGCTTGCATGATAGTCATCGACTCTCCCTCACACAAGGCCAAAATAGGATCAGATTGCGTGATAGTCATCGACTCTCCCTCACACAAGGCCAAAATAGGATCAGATGGACTGCACCTACGCTTGCGTGATAGTCATCGACTCTCCCTTACACAAGGCCAAAATAGGATCGGATGGACTGCACCTACGCTTGCGTGATAGTCGTCGACTCTCCCTTACACAAAGCCAAAATAGGATCGGATGGACTGCACCTACGCTTGCGTGATAGTCATCGACTCTCCCTTACACAAGGCCAAAATAGGATCGGATGGACTGCACCTACGCTTGCGTGATAGTCATCGACTCTCCCTTACACAAGGCCAAAATAGGATCGGATGGACTGCACCTACGCTTGCGTGATAGCCATCGACTCTCCCTTACACAAGGCCAAAATAGGATCGGATGGACTGCACCTACGCTTGCGTGATAGTCATCGACTCTCCCTCCCACAAGGCCAAAATAGGATCGGATGGACTGCACCTACGCTTGCGTGATAGTCATCGACTCTCCCTCACACAAGGCCAAAATAGGATCGGATGGACTGCACCTACGCTTGCGTGATAGTCATCGACTCTCCCTCCCACAAGGCCAAAATAGGATCGGATAGACTGCACCTACGCTTGCGTGATAGTCATCGACTCTCCCTTACACAAGGCCAAAATAGGATCGGATGGACTGCACCTACGCTTGCGTGATAGTCATCGACTCTCCCTCCCACAAGGCCAAAATAGGATCGGATGGACTGCACCTACGCTTGCGTGATAGTCATCGAGTCTCCCTCACACAAGGCCAAAATAGGATCGGATGGACTGCACCTACGCTTGCGTGATAGCCATCGACTCTCCCTCACACAAGGCCAAAATAGGATCGGATGGACTGCACCTACGCTTGCGTGATAGTCATCGACTCTCCCTTACACAAGGCCAAAATAGGATCGGATGGACTGCACCTACGCTTGCGTGATAGCCATCGACTCTCCCTCACACAAGGCCAAAATAGGATCAGATGGACTGCACCTACGCTTGCGTGATAGCCATCGACTCTCCCTCACACAAGGCCAAAATAGGATCGGATGGACTGCACCTACGCTTGCGTGATAGTCATCGACTCTCCCTCACACAAGGCCAAAATAGGATCGGATGGACTGCACCTACGCTTGCGTGATAGTCATCGACTCTCCCTCACACAAGGCCAAAATAGGATCGGATGGACTGCACCTACGCTTGCGTGATAGTCATCGACTCTCCCTCACACAAGGCCAAAATAGGATCGGATGGACTGCACCTAGGCTTGCGTGATAGCCATCGACTCTCCCTCACACAAGGCCAAAATAGGATCAGATGGACTGCACCTACGCTTGCATGATAGCCATCGACTCTCCCTCACACAAGGCCAAAATAGGATCGGATGGACTGCACCTACGCTTGCATGATAGTCATCGACTCTCCCTCACACAAGGCCAAAATAGGATCGGATGGACTGCACCTACGCTTGCATGATAGTCATCGACTCTCCCTCACACAAGGCCAAAATAGGATCGGATGGACTGCACCTACGCTTGCATGATAGCCATCGACTCTCCCTCACACAAGGCCAAAATAGGATCGGATGGACTGCACCTACGCTTGCATGATAGTCATCGACTCTCCCTCACACAAGGCCAAAATAGGATCGGATGGACTGCACCTACGCTTGCATGATAGCCATCGACTCTCCCTCACACAAGGCCAAAATAGGATCAGATGGACTGCACCTACGCTTGCATGATAGCCATCGACTCTCCCTCACACAAGGCCAAAATAGGATCAGATGGACTGCACCTACGCTTATAGGATCGGATGGACAGCCCCTACGCTTGCGTGATAGCCATCGACTCTCCCTCACACAAGGCCAAAATAGGATCGGATGGACTGCACCTACGCTTGCGTGATAGCCATCGACTCTCCCTCACACAAGGCCAAAATAGGATCGGATGGACTGCACCTACGCTTGCATGATAGTCATCGACTCTCCCTCACACAAGGCCAAAATAGGATCGGATGGACTGCACCTACGCTTGCATGATAGTCATCGACTCTCCCTCACACAAGGCCAAAATAGGATCAGATGGACTGCACCTACGCTTGCATGATAGTCATCGACTCTCCCTCACACAAGGCCAAAATAGGATCAGATGGACTGCACCTACGCTTGCATGATAGTCATCGACTCTCCCTCTCACAAGGCCAAAATAGGATCAGATGGACTGCACCTACGCTTGCATGATAGTCATCGACTCTCCCTCACACAAGGCAAAATAGGATCAGATGGACTGCACCTACGCTTGCGTGATAGTCATCGACTCTCCCTCACACAAGGCAAAATAGGATCAGATGGACTGCACCTACGCTTGCGTGATAGTCATCGACTCTCCCTCACACAAGGGCAAAATAGGATCAGATGGACTGCACCTACGCTTGCGTGATAGTCATCGACTCTCCCTCCCACAAGGCCAAAATAGGATCGGATGGACTGCACCTACGCTTGCGTGATAGTCATCGACTCTCCCTCCCACAAGGCCAAAATAGGATCGGATGGACTGCACCTACGCTTGCGTGATAGCCATCGACTCTCCCTCACACAAGGCCAAAATAGGATCGGATGGACTGCACCTACGCTTGCGTGATAGTCATCGACTCTCCCTCACACAAGGCCAAAATAGGATCAGATGGACTGCACCTACGCTTGCGTGATAGTCATCGACTCTCCCTCACACAAGGCCAAAATAGGATCAGATGGACTGCACCTACGCTTGCGTGATAGTCATCGACTCTCCCTCACACAAGGCCAAAATAGGATCAGATGGACGGCACCTACGCTTGCGTGATAGTCATCGACTCTCCCTTACACAAGGCCAAAATAGGATCAGATGGACTGCACCTACGCTTGCGTGATAGTCATCGACTCTCCCTTACACAAGGCCAAAATAGGATCAGATGGACTGCACCTACGCTTGCGTGATAGTCATCGACTCTCCCTTACACAAGGCCAAAATAGGATCGGATGGACTGCACCTACGCTTGCGTGATAGTCATCGACTCTCCCTTACACAAGGCCAAAATAGGATCGGATGGACAGCACCTACGCTTGCGTGATAGCCATCGACTCTCCCCCACACAAGGCCAAAATAGGATCGGATGGACTGCACCTACGCTTGCGTGATAGTCATCGACTCTCCCTCACACAAGGCCAAAATAGGATCGGATGGACAGCAGCTACGCTTGCGTGATAGCCATCGACTCTCCCTCACACAAGGCCAAAATAGGATCGGATGGACTGCACCTACGCTTGCATGATAGCCATCGACTCTCCCTCACACAAGGCCAAAATAGGATCAGATGGACTGCACCTATGCTTATAGGATCGGATGGACTGCACCTACGCTTGCGTGATAGCCATCGACTCTCCCTCACACAAGGCCAAAATAGGATCGGATGGACTGCACCTACGCTTGCGTGATAGTCATCGACTCTCCTTTACACAAGGTCAAAATAGGATCGGATGGACTGCACCTACGCTTGCGTGATAGCCATCGACTCTCCCTCACACAAGGCCAAAATAGGATCGGATGGACTGTACCTACGCTTGCATGAGAGTCATCGACTCTCCCTTACACAAGGCCAAAATAGGATCGGATGGACTGCACCTACGCTTGCGTGATAGTCATCGACTCTCCCTTACACAAGGCCAAAATAGGATCGGATGGACTGCACCTACGCTTGCGTGATAGTCATCGACTCTCCCTTACACAAAGCCAAAATAGGATCAGATGGACTGCACCTACGCTTGCGTGATAGTCATCGACTCTCCCTCCCACAATGCCAAAATAGGATCAGATGGACTGCACCTACACTTGCGTGATAGCCATCGACTCTCCCTCACACAAGGCCAAAATAGGATCGGATGGACTGCACCTACGCTTGCGTGATAGTCATCGACTCTCCTTTACACAAGGTCAAAATAGGATCGGATGGACTGCACCTACGCTTGTATGACTCACAAAGAAACTGATCATGGAGGATAATTACCTTCAACTCTCTCTTCCTAAATATCTTCCTTCTCGAGCTCTTCGCTCATCCGCCTCCAACTCCCTCAGGGTCAGCCGCTTCTCCAAGCAACGAGTTGGGGGTAGATCAATCTCTGCGGCAGGGGCCTCCCTCTGGAACAGCCTTCCTGCATCCCTGAAACTTGAGGAGAACCATCTCCGATTCCGGGAGCACCTCAAAACCTTCCTCTTTGCTTCTGCTTTCTCTCCCCCTCTCCTCTGCTAAATTCCTTACTGAAACTGCACTGATTCTGCAACTGGGCCACTCTCACCGATCTCGGTCCTTGGCCCAGCCACTCTCCCCTTGCACTGCCTCCCTGGCATCCCTGCACTGTGGGACTGTCTCTGTATCCCTACAGCCCCCCTTCCCAGCACTTGTCTGCACTTACCTTGCACTTGCCACCAGCTGACCCGTATTATTTATCTTGTTTTTCTCCTACCCCTGTACTGCACTTTCCCCTCTCCCTTTCCCCTTGCACTTTTCCCTTCCCCTCTACCCTTGCACTTGCGCGATCTGAATGACACCTGGCCTAGTAGGATCGTTGTCTGTTCTCCCCTTGTTCCCCCCTCCCTACCTCGTCGCCCCTTGAAACACTTGTGTATAGGCGCGTTACAAATGCCATATCATATCATATCATATCATAATTGTTACCCGCACAATGACGTTCTTGATTACACCAGTGCACTCCACACATTGACAGCTACTGTAAATAAAGGCATGCATACTCGTTATAAAAAGAAGCGTGCACATGATCAAACTATACACATGGCCAAAAAGAAATTGAAAACAAATATGAGACAATTGAAAAAAAGATCACTCATAGATAGCAAGAACTCAATCAAAAACATGCGCACTAAATATAGAAATGTTGTGGCTCAATACAAAATGCTGAAATCTCAGGCCGAAAATGAATGTATGCTAACAGCGTTAGCAACAAAATACAGTAAGACCATTTGGAAAATGTTGAATACCACACCCGCAAAAAATAACGAGTCACCATATTATTAGAAAATCTGTGCTGATTACGACCACATTGCCAATCCAATGTTACTTCACTAAGAGATGATAAGAATAGCTTAGAGTTTGATCGGTTGGACATAAAGATACTTATCAGGAACCTAAGCACGTCAAGAGCTCCTGGGCCTGATGGGCTATTTAACACAACTTCAAAAGCAAACCCAGATGAATGGAGTAATATCCTAAACATACTGTTCATCAGAATTAGAAGAACCAGAGGATTCCAGAAACATGGAAAAGGTCCATGCTAGTCCCAATTTTTAAAAAAGGAGACAGAAGTTTGCCCGCAAATTATTGACCACTTGCACTACTTGATATACCAGGCAAATGATATGCCAGATTAATTTTGCAAGATCTGAATAAGTGGCTACACCAAACAAAGCTGACAGATCCACATCAATCTGGATTCATGCCTGAACTCGGCACATCTATTAATCGTACTATTTTGTCAGCACTTAAAAATCAAGCAAAAACTCATAATCATCCCCTTTCTTTAGCATTTCTAGATTTTAAAGTTGCTTTTGATTCGGTTTCCAGGAAAATCCTATGGGAAAAACTAAGTAACGCTGGTTGTCCTACCTATGTACTACATGCCATCCAACAGTTTTACTCTGATAGCACAATCTAAATTAAAATAACTCATCAAGGACTCCTGAGGCAACCGATACCAACCAATCGAGGCCTGAAACAAGGCGGCTTATTTGCTGCGTCATTGTTTCATTTCTATACAAAAGATATGAATCCAATGTTTCATAATTCATGTACATTTCCACCTAAATTAGGAGAGAATTCAATATCATACCTATTTTACGCGGATGACCTTGTTCTCATTGACCGCACCCCTATTGGCCTCCAGAGGCAATTGCTAAGCTAAATATTCAGAAACCAGTAAATTGGCTATTAATGTGATCAAATCGAACATAATGAAATGGCAATGCAATGGCAATAACCCGAGGCAAACATATAAGTGGACTGCAAGTGGCACTCATGTAGATATAATACATGAGTATAGATATTTGGGCATTGTGGTTTGTGATACAAAAATTGAAAGTCCTTATATAAATGACTTACGAGAGAATCATACAAGCGAGATATGGGAAATGTTCCTGTACCCCAGTTGTGAAGTTTTATAGGGGAAAAGCTGTCCCACTTGTGACATATGGGGGAAATACGAAGCTAGTAGAGAGCCAACCAGACTGGAACTTGCTCGAGGGACTATTTTGGAAGGCTCTATTGCCCATCCTTAAATCCCTACTGATCCAGATTGTGAGACATGAACCGGGCTTACTTTCTTTGTAGGCGATAGTCAATTGGGATACCATGGTACTACATTCAAAATGTAAATCAAGCGAGCGCAACCCAGATTCCTTACACTCTGATATTGACTCCTGTATGAAGCCAACTAAACCTCTAGCGGCTTGCAGTGCCGCTTGTCGTGAGTCCATGAGTAAAGCAGACATAGACCTAGAAATTATGTTATCTAATCCAACTAAAGCAAAACAGAAGTGGTGGTATGCCGATTGGAACAATACATGGATCGAAGGCCAGCAATAAACATCTTTAGGACTGGCGCCTTTACACCAAGAAAACTGTACTCTATACCTCTGTACTTAACGAAATGTCCAGACCCGATATATAGAGCAGATATAATGCGACTGAGGTTCAACTTGTGGCCAACTAGATCTCTGCTAGCCACAAGATCAAAAGTAATCTGTGATCAATCGTGCAGTTTTTGTAAAAACCCAGAAAGCTACGAGACCTTGAAACATCTGCTCGTTGAATGCTCAAGTTTAAAAAAACTGAGGTGCGAGTTCTTTATTAAATATTCTATGATTATCGCGCACTATCACAACAGACAATGTGGGAATGTATGTCTTTAATGCGCAGAGAATATCTCTGAAAAGAATTTGATCTCTAGATACCTTGGTAAGTGACATGTTGATGTGTAAATGACGGTGCTATTCCAATACTCTCTGTTTCAATATTGCATCATAGGTAAAACTGTCTTCCATAATTATGTTATATGAACTGAAAAGGTTTTGTGATATTTTATGTCGTACACTATTATGAATTGTTTAATGTGGGTAAGTTTCATGTGTTGTGTTTTATGTTTTATGATTGACTTTTAAAAACGCTAACAATTGAAGCACATATTTTATGTAAAAAAAGTTGTATTACAACTAAAACAACAGTGAAATAAAAAAAATAAAAAAAAATAATCAAATGTTGTAGTCCTATTTATGCCATCTCTTTTAGAGTTCCACTTTCCCCAGGGACATATATAATAACGCCCACGCATACAGACCCCCTGCAAGCGGTGGGGAATGGTGTGTGTGAGAGAGAACGTTGCGTGCGTGTTGTTAAATGTAAGAACAGTAAAAAAGAAGACACTGGGAGCATATATTAGCATGTCTTAAAAGACAGAAAATCACAACATTGTGTGCATGAATGCTAAGGCAGAAGCAAGTGAGCAAACACGTGCTGTCCACCGGGGAGAAATCATCACAAGACCCTGGATTTCTTTGTTTGTTTGGCTAAAAAAGAATTAACCTGTTTTCTAGAATTAAACAAAACTTCCCCAAACCTTCTTATGCCTTAAATAAATATTCCAGGCATGACTCAGTACTAGGTTGGCTTAAAAAACCCACAATGTGTAACTAACACTCCGTGAAGTCAGGCAATAATAGTAGTCAAAGGATCGTATATGCTCGCAAACAACTTCAGGCTTGTTTATTCATTTGCACCCCCCCCCCCCCCCTCTCTGGGTCTCAGGGGGAACATGACAGATTCGCGGACTTGCACTGAGTAGGTGCACGAGAAACGAGAAGAATAGAATGAAGGAACAGGAGAGGTCATGTCAGTTGCAAGGAGTGATAATGAAACAGACACTGCGATATTAAAAGAACGGAGCCCGGTAAGTGATACAACCGGCTGTGCTGTAGTGGGGGAAGTCGGAGGGGGCGGCGTCTGATGACTGGAGTGTAGGGGAGAAGAAAAGAGCAAAGAGAGCGTGATGAAGAGGTCAAGAAAAACAGTGATGTGATGTAATGTAGCTTGGGCGGATGCGCGGGCAAGGGGGTGGGGCCTGGGGGCTAGCAATGGAAGCCAAGAGAGATGGAAAACCCAGAGGTGGGGTCAGGTGACGTAGGGTGAGGACGTGGCGGGCAGGATGATGATGTGACGTTGAATGAGTGGAATGGGGTGAGGGGGTGGGGTTCAGCCGAGTAGGTGGCATGAGGTTAGGTGGCAGGGTTGGTGTGGGGTAGGTGAGGTGATGCTGTGTTTGAGGTGTGATGAGGTGGCATGAGGTTAGGTGGCAGGGTTGGTGTGGGGTAGGTGAGGTGATGCTGTGTTTGAGGTGTGATGAGGTGGCATGAGGTTAGGTGGCAGGGTTGGTGTTGGGTAGGTGAGGTGATGCTGTGTTTGAGGTGTGATGAGGTGGCATGAGGTTAGGTGGCAGGGTTGGTGTTGGGTAGGTGAGGTGATGCTGTGTTTGAGGTGTGATGAGGTGGCATGAGGTTAGGTGGCAGGGTTGGTGTGGGGTAGGTGAGGTGATGCTGTGTTTGAGGTGTGATGAGGTGGCATGAGGTTAGGTGGCAGGGTTGGTGTGGGGTAGGTGAGGTGATGCTGTGTTTGAGGTGTGATGAGGTGGCATGAGGTTAGGTGGCAGGGTTGGTGTTGGGTAGGTGAGGTGATGCTGTGTTTGAGGTGTGATGAGGTGGCATGAGGTTAGGTGGCAGGGTTGGTGTTGGGTAGGTGAGGTGATGCTGTGTTTGAGGTGTGATGAGGTGGCATGAGGTTAGGTGGCAGGGTTGGTGTGGGGTAGGTGAGGTGATGCTGTGTTTGAGGTGTGATGAGGTGGCATGAGGTTAGGTGGCAGGGTTGGTGTGGGGTAGGTGAGGTGATGCTGTGTTTGAGGTGTGATGATGTGGCATGAGGTTAGGTGGCAGGGTTGGTGTTGGGTAGGTGAGGTGATGCTGTGTTTGAGGTGTGATGAGGTGGCATGAGGTTAGGTGGCAGGGTTGGTGTGGGGTAGGTGAGGTGATGCTGTGTTTGAGGTGTGATGAGGTGGCATGAGGTTAGGTGGCAGGGTTGGTGTGGGGTAGGTGAGGTGATGCTGTGTTTGAGGTGTGATGAGGTGGCATGAGGTTAGGTGGCAGGGTTGGTGTGGGGTACGTGAGGTTGCTGTGTTTGAGGTGTGATGAGGTGGCATGAGGTTAGGTGGCAGGGTTGGTGTTGGGTAGGTGAGGTGATGCTGTGTTTGAGGTGTGATGAGGTGGCATGAGGTTAGGTGGTAGGGTTGGTGTGGGGTAGGTGAGGTGAGGTGAGGCTGTGTTTGAGGTGTGATGTGTGATGATGTGGGGTGAGGAAAGATGGCGAGGTGATGTGCTGCGGTTCAGGGTTTGAGTGAAGTGAGGTGGCAGGTGATAGTGTAAGGTCATGATTGCATAATGCATATATGCTTCATGCTAGACTCCTGCTCCAATCAATATGGACTTTTAATTTATTTATTTATTTATTTATTTATTCATATTTTTAAAGCACACAATCGTGGCGCTGTTGCATATAAAGCATTTGGCTGGTTACAAGATGGAAGGTAGTTAAGATTACAGGGCAATTTTTGATTTACAGTAGCATTTTTTAGTTATATACGTTGGCAGTACAGACATCAAGGCGTTAAGGTGTAGTTCATGTCGGAGGGGGAGGGAATAGATTATGTAAAGAGCGTGGTTTTGAGGGACTTCCGGAAGGAGTACAGAGAGGGTTCGGCTCTGAGAGAGTTGGGGCAGGTCATTCCAGAGCTTGGGTGCTATGTGTGGGAAGCCAATGCCTCCGGCTTTAGCTCTTCTTATGGTGGGAACTTGGAGTTGGTTGTCATGGTGGCTTCTCTTAAGACGAAGGGAAGATTTCCTGGTTATGGTTTCTGATAAGTAGGAAGGAGCAGTGTGATTAATGCATTTGTGTGTGAGGGCGAGTATTTTGAAGTTGATTCTTTCCTTGACTGGGAGCCAGTGAGCATATCTTCAGTCCTGCGATACATGGTCAAATTTGGGGATGTGCAGAGCAGTACGGAGCGCATTGTTTTGCACTATTTGGACCTTGTTTAGATTTTTGGCTGATGTGCCGGATGAGAAGGTGTTGCAATCATCTAGTCTGGCTTCTAGTGATGGTGAGGCAGTTGGGAGTGGTAAGATAGGGTTTTATGGCATAGATGAGTTTGGTGGTCAGTGCGGAATATACAGAATATTTCTCTGGATTTGGAGCTGGCTTTGGTGATTCTCTGATTATATGATTCGGATTTGGCTTTGAATATGGCATTTTTGTAGGTCCGTGAGATTTCTTTGAACTCGTTCAGAGAGGATTGGTTGGGTTTGATTGCCAGTTGGATAGGGCTTTCCGTTTCCAGGAGTTGGAGTGCATGGATTATTTTCCTTTTTTTTCTTCCAGCGGGACAATTGAGTCAAGGGCTTGGGCGGGGGCATTGTTATAGATGTTGGCGAGAGAGGTGGGATCTAGGTTAAAGGGATGCTTGAGTTCAGGGATATCAAGAAGAGGCGAGGTTGGTCGCAGTGAGTTTTTTTGAGCTTCTGACTTTGGCGGGGGGGTGCATGAGTAAGGGTTTTATGAGTGAGTGTGGTTGGGATGGAGAATTGGATGAGCTAGTGATCCGTCCAAGGAAGGGCTGAGATGGAGGTGATGGCCGATGAGCCGTTGTGATCTGCTATCCAGTCGATGGACCGACCTTTACAGTGGTTTGGTCTGGTGATTTTGTGTTGGGACCCCATGTGGGAGAGATCCTTGGCTAAGTGTGCGGCGGCCTTATCCTTGGGGCCACCTAAACCCAGGTTTAGGTCACCAAGTAGAATGGTTTTAGTGGAGCTTTTCAGGTCGCTGCCTATGATTTGGAGGAGTTGCTTTTGGTAGTCTGGGGAGGAGCCTGGTGGTCTGTATCTGACTAAGAAGTTAATGGTGCAGTTAGGGGTGAGAGCCATTTTAGCATAGAGAATGTCAGCGTTGTTGTCCCATTGTTGGTTACACAGCCTAATGGCAAGTGAATTTTTATAGATGAGGGCGACGCCCCCACCTTAAGAGGTTTTGCGATCCTGTCTAAGGATTGTGTAATCCTGAGGGAGGGCAAGGTGTATGGATGGGTTGGACGCCTCATGGAGCCATGTTTCGGATATGGCTAGTATGTCTAGTTTGTGGGTGGTGATGAGGTCATTGATCTCAATAGCATGGGCCTGGATGGAGCGTGCATTAATGAGTGCACATTTTAGGATCAGATTGGCTGGTGATGGATCATGAGCGCTGGTGTTAGGAGTAGGCGAGGTGGTGGGGGCACGTTTGAGTGAAGGAGGTTGGGGTGTATGTTTGGGCGCAGGGGGGTGGGGGATGTGTGCGTGGACATGAAGGTGTGAGTGTGAGAATGTTGAGTGAGTGCGATAACTAAGCTTGTGGTTCCTGCTGTGAGTAGATGGTGGGGAACTGCAGAGTGAGAAGGAAGGTTTAGTGCAGGTTCTTAGTCTGTAACGCCTAAGGAGGTGTCCAGGTGGGTTAAAGGTGCAGTGGTTAAGTGTGTTGTGTGGTGTTGTGGATGAGGCAGAGTGAGGCATGATGTTAGGAGGTGGTGTAAGGTCTGGGTGGGTGTGCAGGGAGCAAGCTGCGGGTGGCCCAGAGAGAGAGAGAGAGAGAGAGAGTAATGAGAAAAATAGAGGAAGGGGAGAGGAGAGGTGTAAGCACTGTGGGGTGGGTAACTGAGGAATGCATTAGAAAACAATGCTGTATAGTGCTTGTGCGGTACTAGTTGCGTAGGGCCACTAGTATGGTGTCAGTGGGGCAATCAGGCCACTAAAGGCTAGTAAATGCATACACAATCACGGGGCACAATGGAAAAGCTGCTAGGGGCTGGTAATGGCATACACAGTGGAGAAGCCGCTAGGGGCTGGTAATGGCATACACAGTGGAGAAGCCGCTAGGGGCTGGTAATGGCATACACAATGGAAAAGCCTTTAAAGGCTGGCAGGGCATACACAGTGGAAAAGCCTTTAAAGGCTGGCAAGGCATACACAATGGAAAAGCCTCTAGGGGCTGGTAATGGCATACACAATGGAGAAGTCTTTAGAGGCTGGCAAGGCATACACAATGGAAAAGCCGCTAGGGGCTGGTAATGGCATACACAGTGGAGAAGCCTTTAAAGGCTGGCAGGGCATA
Source organism: Ambystoma mexicanum (assembly GCF_040938575.1). NCBI lineage: Eukaryota > Metazoa > Chordata > Amphibia > Caudata > Ambystomatidae > Ambystoma > Ambystoma mexicanum. The sequence continues at coordinate 1,354,809,724 of NC_090933.1, read as the reverse complement.
CAAAATGGAAAAGCCTTTAGAGGCTGGCAAAGCATACACAATCAGAGCAATGTACACAGGTTATGGGGGGATTAATCTGGCATAGTCTATGGTGGGCTAGTTGTGATTGTTAGCGTGAATGCGGCCAGGCTAAGTAATGCATGTTACAGCAGCGGAAGTTTCATATAGTTCCCAGGGGCCAAATGTACTTACAGGCTGATGCTCAGCAGGTAATTTGTGCAGGGTTCCTGGCCGACGGCCCATACGCCATCAGGCAGGCACAGACAGGCCCTTTGGTATGGCCCTTCGTCTTTGCGCCCTTCCGCGCTGCGGCTTCCACCTGACGGTGGGGGTGGGGGCTGGAAGTGGCATCGGGCAGCCAATCCGGTTTCTTGCAGGGATGCAGGCCTCCGTGATGTTATGGGGCTGCTGAATAGGTGGCGGCCATTACCGCGTTGTTGGAAAGCAATTGGGCATTGGTCTGAGATTCAGACGGTTGCTTTCCAATACAATAAAAGGAGATTTTGGGCGCAAAATGTGCGGAAGCTGGGAGGCCACCGAGCGTGGCGTTGATGATTGTGTGCAGGTCTTCTCCCCGTCGAGTGAGGAGAGAATCCTCAGGATGCCGATCCGAAGTAGGAGGGGCAGAGGGGGCTCCTGCCCGCTGCTCCCGTGTAGGCAGCAGCTCCGGAGTAGAATGAAAGGGCACAGACAGGCCCTTTGAGCCCCACCCAAGGGAAAGTAAGTTCCCATATATTTAATCTGGCAATATTTATCTAACTTGCCTTGCACTGTATTGCAAGAAGGAGGGCAAGAGGTGAACGTAGGGTCAGAATGGCGTGGTGGCCTCCACGCCTGCGCTCAGGAACCTGATCCTGAGCCAATAGATGGCAGGCCATGGATGACCTTGGCAGCAGCTGTTTATTGTTTACTGCCGGTGTTGCATAATAAGATGCTACCCAAGGTAGACTGCGGGACCTGGTGTTAGGCAATCTTCGGTGCCCCACCCCCATCATGTGATTGGCCAAGGAAATAACCATGTGCTGACAGTGGCGTAACACAAAATTTGGGGCCCCTTGCGAGTCATGCTTACGCCCCACCCCCCAGCTCGGCAACAAATAATGGGTCGCGCCACGCTCTGGGCCGGACTAGATAACCACACTTGTGCAGTATGAACAAGTATGCTGTTTCAGGGGTATGCCGCACACTGTACTAGGAGAAGCAAATATACATATATATATGTCTGTTTAAATGCATTATACAGCACACTTTCTGAGAAAAAGTGGCTAAAAAGCCAGAGTGTTTGCAATTATTTTGTAGGGTAACATCAGTCCAGAAATCCAATACATGCAAGTCACCAGCAGTTCACAGGAACATTAATGCTTTCATTAATGTAATGCTTTGCTATTAAAAATGCCATGCCACAATGAAAACATGTCCAACTGGCTGCACATTCTAGACCAGTCTAGACACGTAATAACATATTACAGTAAAGCATGCTATGCCACATTTAGACATACCTAGACTGGTTGCACCAAAATGGCAGTCGAAGCAATAACACTTATCATGGTTGTTTTATCACAGATGCCTAGAAATATATACAATGCCACATTAAGAACCAGCTAGACTGGCAGCAGCCAAATGCCAGTCTAGCCAGGAAATTACACTTAGCAGAACTGCTTTATCAGTGATGCCCAGTTCAATAAAGTCAAGCCAAACTAAAAATGACTAGACCGGCTGCACCAAAATGCCTCTCTAGCCACTAATACCACAAATCATGCCTGCTTAGCCTGCAGATGGATTCCATTACGATTTATGGAATAATCCCTGCCCCCCACCCACACCCTACCTCTCCCTCCAACCCCATGCCCTAACTCCAAAAACCAGCACATCGGCCCAGAATTACCTCCATGTCCCTCTTCCTTGTCCCAGTGCTTACATATGAGGCACCTTGCCTCATACACAAGTACTGGGACGAGGAAGAATGGGAATACAAGTAATGAAGATTACAAATAAGTAATCATGGCATTAAACGCAAGCAGTGGCACAACACCCTCGATCTGACTGGGCTTCAGTCCTCTCCCCCACTGCCTGAAATTTTGGGCAATGTTGACTCGACCTGGCTGACCTTCAAAGCAGTTGTTGGACATAAAAGGACACAGATGTTAAACCTGCCTGTGTTTCGTCATTAACGAGGCCCAGCAATTACTAACATAACGCATTTCACTGTTAGTTTTTAGGCAGTTGAAATTGTGATGTGGGTTTAATACTTGCATGCCAGGGGAGTGATTGGAAGAGTAGAGAGGGGACAGGAGACCGCTCTTGAAGGAGAGAGTTAACTGCTTGTAACATTGAGGCAGCACTAGAATAGTCTCATTAAAATGCGTAAAGAGGTTAGATGCCCCCACACAAGTAAGTTTGTCCCTCCCCCACCACACGTGAAGTTAGCGCCTCTCCCAACATTTGAAGGGTTAGCAGCCTTCCGTAATGTAGGTTTTGTTGAGCCCCTGAACACAGAACCAAAAAGGAGGTAGAACTGCTACTGCCAAGGTTCATCACCAATTTATGGCAATAAATGAAGCAAAACAAGTAGTTTACATTGGGGAACCTGGTATACTAGTACTAATGGATTGAATCCCTTAGTTCATAACCCATGAAATTGTCCAGAAGGGAAAAAGAAACTCACACACATCAAAGACTGTGGATATACATAGTTTGTATTGAGACAAAAACATCAAAAGGCAATTGTGACAAAAACATCAAAAGGCAATTGTGAAAGCATACATATAACAGAATTCAATATTCTGAGCATAGACAAATGGTGAAAACTAAATTGCAAATCCTCTTCAGTACATGATTAGTTTGCAATATGTGGCATAACCCGAGAGGGAAAAGTACAAAATTTCCTTGAAATGCTGAATTTAACCCATGAATGAAACATGTGGAAATCAAAAGCGCCGGTAACTTGGCGCTATAGAGCGCCTGAACACAAGCACACACACCATTCACCATACACATACACGCACACCAAGACACCCATACATTTAAGTGTGTACCCGTTTAGCATACAGGCACACCCAGGAAGCCACCCGTACATTTAAGTGTTCACTTTTTCACCATACAGGCACACCCAGGAAGCCACCTGTACATTTAAGTGTGCACCTTTTCACCATACAGGCACATCCAGGAAGCCACCCAGACATTTAAGTGTGCACCTTTTCACCTTACAAGCACACTTTAGCAACACAGAAGGAAACCACCAGAGAAAAGAACACTTTTGCCTTGTTTGGAAAGATAGCATTTAAGTTAGGATTTTCCCCTGCAATATTCCTGAATCCACAAACAAACAATTCTAAATAGATATAAGGAAGCAGCCTGTAGCAGCATGTAATCAGGAATAAGGAATGAAAAACAGAATTCAAATCTAACCTTCCCTCCCCAAGCAAGAGAGAAAAACGGATCTGAAATCTTACACTTTTAAAATGACATTTCGGAAATGGCTGTATAAAACAATTAATGTGTGCAAAAATACTTAAATCAGTACAAATCTCTATGGGGGCAACATGGGAAAGATACTATCAATCATGAGCTATAGTTTGAGCAAAAGTAAACACTTTGAATCTGAAGGGAAGGTTGAAAATAATTTAGAACAGAAATCACACATGTAAAACTTTGCAAAATTGCGGATTTCTGCCTAAAATTAACCAACCGGTTTTTAAGAAAAATGGGTGAAATTATTTGGAGTGTGGTTTTTGGGTTGGGATGTATCTATAGGTCTTAGGTATAATCCAGAGTTGAAATTAAGTCTCTAGCTATTAAACTGAGGGAGATATGCAATGTAGAATGAGAGGCGTTTTTAGAAAAATCGGGTAGTGAAAACAGAAAAGAAACTCAGTTTGGACAAGAAAATATTTACTATAGTTTTACTCTATAACTAGAGCATTCTGGCTAGAAAACCAAGGAGGGACAAAGTAAGCTCTGGAGTTAATTCATGACTTCAACACCAAATCCCCAGTGCCCGCCCCGGCAGAACCAGTCGGATCACTCGAAGTAGGATGGATAGTTTAGGGTTTACACAAGATAACAGTGACTAAAGAAATAGTGCTTAGCAAGATAAATCAAGACAGGATGGAAATAAAGATTCTGACATGGTGACACGTTATTAAGGTAAGGATAGGATGGTTCAGAGACTGGGATAGGACAAGGCAAGGCAAGGTATGCTAGGATTTTCTATACTTCATATTAAAACTTACAGTCCACTTTAAACTAGGATTTTGGACTGTTAAGGGTTCTGGTCACCAAACGGATCGGGTCTAACCAAGGACAGCGGGGCAACTCTGGCGGAACAGGAGCTGCTGGGCGGTTCTGGTCACCGGACTGCAATGGACTGGCCTTTCTGGTTAGTGGGGACTGGAGATCAGTGGGATGGCGAATTTGCAGCAGCCCTGCATCTAGCAGGAGCAAGCCAGGTTGGATCAGGATGCTTTCCTTGGGTTTTGGGGATTTTTAGAATTTGAGACCTAGAAGGGGTTCAGCAATGCATAGGCCTTGGCTTTGCAATGAAAATCTGGAATCAGGATCAAGCAGGATGAAGAAATCAGGAACAGGACACCACACAGGAAATCAGGAAGAAAGTCAGGAATCAGTGTGTTTGTTGTCAGGCTCCCTTATTTATCATGCTAAATGACATCACTAAAGTATATGGCAGGGGCAGGCTTACTGTCCACACCCATAATACTTGGATTTGGCAAGAGCATAGTTTCCACCTTGCTCTGCACTGATTGGATCACAGAAAATGATGTCATGTTTATGGTGTTACTTTTACAATGTCTAGAAACCTCCCCTAGCTACTGGAACTGAAATTTAACTTTCCTACAAATACATTTTCATACAGTTATAACCTCTGAGAAAATCAGATGCACAGGTTACATATTTTGTTGGTCACATTTCAATCCAAACCCAAGTCTGTGGGACCTGCTTTTGCCTTTCTGCTACATTTTGGCAATTTTAAACATGTAAGATTGGCCTAACATTTCCCAACTTTGTACACATATGCACATTTACCCCTGGAATGTGTGTACAAAATGTTAAGTTCGCCACAGCAATACTTTCCTCACAATGTGGGACTCTTTACAACTTCTGTTCCTTATGCAATAATGAGTTCTACCAAGTCTTCACAGAAAAAGCATACAATTAGATTTAAAACTACACACTTTACATATTTATCCTCATTCTTGCTGCCAAGTTAAATGTCTTGAAAGTTAAGTTACAAAATAGGCTTTTTAAAACCAGCAGGAGGTCTATTGTCACTTATCAGTTTTTTTCCCCAACTGTAAGCAAATGTCAATTCATTTGAAGCAGGATGAGAGGCCTCTCTCTTGACTGAAGTTTACTGCCCCTCCCACTCGAAAGGTGAGAGGCTTAGCCTACTGTTGTCTCAGCCCGCAGCAAAGACGGAAGTCTGATGCGACTCGGGAAGTCCCTGTGTAAAAGCAAAGAAATATCGAGGCTGAGACCCACAAAAGGAAATACACCAAACATGGGCTTATAAAGATTCACAGATCTTTAATACTGTACAGTTTACAAAGAAACAAATCACATAGCTATCTGGCCCTCAGTACATCACAGTGAATACCAGCCCTTCAGTGTGAGAAGTCAGAGGTACTGGACATCTGGACATTCACGCATTTATACAATTTTGTAATAATGTCCAGCCCCTCTGCAAGTTAATAATCCATGGTCTAGAGTTCGTGCCAAGTTCACTTATGGCTTGTACGACAATATGCACACAGATTACATTTGGTTTACATACAGACAAGTTACAATGGCAACAGTGTATTCACAGGTTTAGCAGTAAGCCTTAGCACATGTCCCTTCACAATGCAGATCAGCCAGTGTCCACGTTTGATATTTGCATTACATTATGTTGATGTATGTCCGTGGATCAGGCTTATTGGTGCAGATAATCCTTAGACCACAAGTCAGGCATGGGACAAGGTCTCTTTACTCAGCCTAAACATTCGGCCAACGGACAGTCTAAACATCAACTGAAGTGCAAGGTTGGGGAAGGCTCAGTTACAAGTTGGAAACACAGTCCACCATTTTAGAACACAGAGTTTACATTTCAACCGAAATCAAAATGGCGGATGATCTCAAAATGGCGGTGAAGTCAATACAAAATCGGCACATTTGAAATGCGGTTTTCTACGCAGACCGACTGGGCTTAGGTCAATATATATTACAGAAGGAGGCACAATATGATTTCCCATTTAACAAACCCTCCTTTTGGCCTAAGCCAAGCGCTAATCTACTTTTAGTCACTTAACGAGTAACTCCACGTCTCAATGTCCATATGCCCTGAATCACAATCATCAGAGATATCGATCGCCATAAGGTCAGAAACAGATATTTCTTTCAACACAAATTCTTTTGTCATCTTCTCTGGGTCGTGTACCTTTTGCCCTAACGTACCCATCGCTTGTGCACAACATCCTCCTAACACTGAATATATGCCAGGAAGACACTGCATACAGCAACAGAAAAACAACAGTATACCCAAAATGATCAGCAAGACTGAAAGTAGCTTCCATCCCCAAGATCGTAAGAAGTCCCAGAACCAAGCGCTAAGATCCCAGTTTGCCTCGGAAACATGCACATCTGAACTAAGGACGTGCAGATTTTGTATTGCCTAAAATATGGTTGGGGAGGAATCTGGCACGAAAATGCAACAAGCGGACCCCAATAATTTACATACTCCACCACGCTCAGCCAGGATGACGTCTAACGACATCCGGTTCTGAAGTGCCACTAACCTTATCACTTTGTGTTCTAAAGTCATGTTATAGAGTATGTCAGTGGTCCAGTTGATGGTCCTCTCCAGTACTCTCGCTAGTCTTCTGATATCCTCAGAATTTAATATTTGCCCCCAAAAAGGTACAAAGGATTTAGCTACGTCCCCCAGAACTTGTGATGAAGTATTGCCATTCTCGTCCTGCCTTGGACGAGCCTTAGAGATTTTTATGGTGCTTGCTATGAATACCCCGGTTAACAGAATCCCTAAATAGCAGGTTCCCTGCCAATCCCTAGGTAACCATGGGAAAGCTTCATTTCCGCAAACAAAGTAGACAAGTTAGCCTACATACAAAGGTCTGTCCTCACTGGTCAAATTCGCAACGTTGGCGCAACCCTTGAAATCACCCAATGACTGAGTACCATTCCTCTGTATGCAGAAAGAAACTGAATCAGGGCTGTGGTTAACAGTGCAGGAAGGTGGCGTGGAATCCTTATTGCATCCTTATTGCCTATTGGAGCCATCTTAAAGGAAATCAAAGATTTGAAAGGACGAGACAGTTTATCAGAAGGCCTAATAGAAGCAACATTCGGTTTACTCCTGTTTGCCTTTAATACATGTATCACCAAGCCTTTGCAATAACTGTGTGATCCGGGATTTTCCATGCTAGTCTTCTTAAACATTAATACAATGTGGTTAAACAAGTGTTCTATGTTCAGTATTTGAAATACATTGTTTTTTATGGTATACTCGTGGCTTAGTTTCTTTACACAAGTAATCCCTTACACACAAGTCAACGAAGGACAAGGTCTCAGTTCATGACCTCAACAACTGGCCTGCAGGCAAGTTACATATTAGCTATGTACAGAGGTCAAGACGGCCATGTTGTATTTTGGATTGACATCGTCCACCATTTTAACTCACAGGGTGACTTTTACAAAGCGAATCCAAAAATGGTGGATGAACCTAAAATGGCGCTTACATTGATTTTAAGTTCCGGACGATAAGGCGATAAGACTAGTAGCACTTCAAAACTGAATGGCATTAGATGTCATTCTGGCTGAGCGTGGTGGATTGTGTAAATTAGTGGGGTCCGCTTGCTGTGTTTTCGTACCAGATTCCTCCCCAACTTTCTTCAAGGCAATACAGAATCTGCACATCCTTAGTTCCGAAGTGCATGTTCCCGAGGGAAACTGGGATCTAAGCACTTGGTTCTGGGACTTCTTGCGATCTTGGTCTTGGAAGGTACTTTCGGTCTTGCTGATTATTTGGGAATCCTGTTGTTTCTTTGTTGCTGTATTCAGTGTCTACCTGGTATGTGTTCAATGCTAGGGGGGTGTTGCGCACAAGCGATAGGTTCGATAGGACATTAAGTGTATGTCCCAGATAAAACTTCTAAAGAATATGTGTTGAAAGAAATTTTAACAACTGACCTAATGGCAATAGATATTTCTGACAGTGATTCAGGGTGCATGGACGATGATGCATGGAGTTATTTGCAAGGAGATCCAAAGTAGTTTCAGCACTTGGCATAGGCCAAAAGGAGGGTTTTTCAAAAAGGAAATTATATTGTGCCTCCTATTGCAATAAATATATGTATATTGGCCTAAGCCAAGATGCTCGAAACTCGCTTGCAAAAGAGTCTGTGTTGCAAGGTCCTGACCTTAAAATCAATGTAAGCCGTCATTTTAGGTTCATCCGCCATTTTAGGATTCGCTTTGTAAAAGTCACCCTGTGAGTTAAAATGGTGGACGATTTCATTCCAAAATACAACATGGCCGTCTTGACCTCTGTACATAGCTAATATGTAACTTGCCTGCAGGCCACTTGTTGAGGTCATGAACGGAGACCTTGTCCTTCGTTGACTTGTGTGTAAGGGATTACTCGTGTAAAGAAACTAAGCCACGAGTATACTATAAAAACAATGTATTTCAAATACTGAACATACAACACTTGTTTAACCGCATTATATTCATGTTTAAGAAGACTAGCATGGAAAATCCCAGATCACACAGTTATTGCATAGGCTTGTTGATACATGCATTAAAGGCAAACCAGTTATATGCGGTTGTTCGAGACTTGGCACGAACCCTAGATCGGTGATGTATTAAGTGGAATATTAACCCGAAGTGGGGCTGGACATCGTGCCCACAAAGTGCATAAAAAGCGAATGCATTCTAATGTACAGCGTCTCTCACTGAACACATTGAACCACGCTGGAGTTTGTTGTGTTGTACTGAGGGCCGATAGATATCTGATTTTGCTCTGTTTTTGTAACTGGATTCACTATAAAATAAAGTACTTTGTATGTTCCTTTGTAACCTGTGTTTGGTGTATTTCCTTTTGGGGTACTCAGCCTCGATATTTTGATTTTGTTTTCACAACAGTAGGTACACTTTCAGTGGGTAACAACATTTCAAGCGGATGTACTTCTTCCAAATACCAAAATCCTAAGGCAATTACTATTGTGAAGCCGATTAACATAATCACAAGACAACAATACGTTTTCGGGGCTCACGCATTCGATTGTTCATTACTACTATCAGGCATACAGTCTTTTATTTGTTCCGTACGAGTGGGAGCGGTTGCAGGCATTGTTTCTTCAAACGAATACTCCAGAGTTCGTTTGCTGGCGATCTCCTGATCGCGCGTTCTTAGTCCTTCCCTACCAGCCAACAGAATTCCTTACGTACAAAAGAACGGGCCAAAAAGACAAGCCCTCCGATGATTTTTCCTGGTGGCACAGCTGAACCGTGCAGTAAGTCTAACTCATTGGGCGCAGATCGTACCTTGTGACTCCTGGTACTGTGTGATCTGAGAACAATGTGTTGTTGCTTCCTGATGGAAGTGGCGGATCCGTGACAGACCCTGACAATGGTGAAAAAGGATCTGTAGGAGAGTGTGAAGATAAAGCGGCTGTTTCCCTAGGCTCCACGTGCTCAGGGAGAGTCTCCGAAGCACTCTCGATGCTGCTCGATGCTACCTGATCGTTGAGAGCAGCGCTGGTAAGGTTTTCTGTGTCTTCTGTATTGTGTGGCAAAGGGAAGGGAATCCTCTTGATGTGTGACGCGTGGATCCAATGCTTCCGCCTCGACACCCGTACTGCTGTCTGTGTGGCCAATAGAACTTGATGTGGGCCCCGTCAACGCGGTGCGAGGCAGGATGCTCTTTCAAATTATTTGACGAGAATGCAGCTTCCAGGCTGTATGCTGTGACCTGGGCCCTCGTACTTTATGGGGAGGGCTTCTCGCACCTGTTGATAAATCAAACACAGATTTTTAGTTACCTGGCCACAGTAGTCGGAAAATAGTACATGTTCAATGTCACGCAAAGATCGGGGCTTAGGTAGGTTCCAAATGTTAGCTGGCCTACCCATAACCCCCTTGAATGGGGAGAGCCCAGTCTTAGTCTGTGGGGTCGTTCTCATTGACAACAACATGATCGGTAAGGCTTCCGGCCATTTCAGTTTGGTGCCGGCACACGTCTTAGTGAGTTCGTTTTTTATGATGCCTTTATGTCTCTCTACCAAACCAGCACTTTGAGCATGTCTAGCCGAAAGGAACCGTTTATCGATCTGTAATCCCGCGCATATCTGCAGAATTACAGCAGTGATAAAATGTGGACCATTGTCCGACCAGATGACCCTTGGCAAACCAAACCTAGGAAAATATTCCTTAAGCATGGTCTTCGCCGTTGTCATTGCTGTGGCATCCTTAACAGGAAAGGCTTCAACTCATTTACTAAAGGCGCAGATAACAACTAGTACATACTTATAATTTTTTTTAAAAACACTTTTATTGATTTATTCAAACAAAAAACAATACAAACCAAACACGCAGTGCATATATCAACAGCACAATTGTTCATCACTTTATTTCGATCACTGCTCCCCTTATCACACCCTCCATTACGAGCCTATTTATTCCACACACTCTGTATCTGACTCATGTGGTGGGGTCTCACGTTCCGTGGGTTCTGTCAGATCTTGTGTCGTTCCAAACAATTCCGCTATTAATGTTCTCCATGCCATCAGGGTTCCCGCCTCCTCATCTCCCCCTACGCTGCTCGCCTCTTGCCATACCATGGTTTCTGCCTCCGCCCATTTCTGCAACTCATTCCACCACACCTCCACCCGTGGCCTGTGACATGTCTTCCATCCCATGGCAATGCTTCTTTTTGCGAGCACATATGCTAGATATTTCAGTTTACTAACATGCTTAAGTTTCTGCGATCTGGGGAACCCCCCCAGCAAGCAGGCCCAGGCTGTATCTATAATAATCGTGACCCCCCTTTTCCGCTAGTTTCTGTGCT